>NC_069504.1:167645689-168305689 GCF_027579735.1 Bombina bombina | reverse complement strand
CTGAGTGAATGTGATATATATATATATATATATATATATATATATATATATATATATATATATATATATATATATTTATTTATATATATATTAAGGAAGGAAGGACAGCTGTAAATATTGGGAAAATCCCACAAAAAGGAGGTGGAGCTTTACTGTAACCATGTTGTAGTACTTATCTCATAACATGTCCTTCTGCTGATTATTAGACACACATTCAAAGCAAACAATTTGTATCTTCAAAGGTTGAACAAAATACTTTATTGCATAAGTCAGGAGACTTGTTTTCCCACAGTAATCCTCAGCACATAGTGTTTCCACTGGGGCAGGTTACATCAGTGCAAAACTGCTCAAGACAGCTTTAAAAACATAACATGAAGACTCATAAGCTTGAGAATGGTTAATAGCTGTTGCATTGTAAATCAGCTAAAACTACTATGTAGATTATAGGCAGAACAAAAATTAGAGAGGGAGGGAGAGTGGGAGGAAGAAATAAGCAATGATAATAATAATTTATGTTTTAGTTTTATGCATCTGTAAACTATTTTGTGAAAGATTTATCTTAAAATATCAACCACCACATGATTATACTATAGCTTTCTACTACCATACAGGACCAGTTTACATAAATTATATTTGTGCATTAAAAAGCAATGCTAACTAAACTGGGATGGTACAGGTCTAGTCTATTTTAGCTCACTTGTGCTCTGTTTTAATGAACTATAATTACCCAGACACCATCTGAATATACATTCAACACCTCATGTACCAAGGAATTTTCATGCAAAGCAATGAGTAATCTAATCCCACATGTATGTTCCATTGTGTGTTGTATTTATTACATCGGTACAGTTGATGTCCCTAATCAAAATGAGCAATACATCTGTATTTGTATTACATTTTCAAGTTTGTTGATCTGATTAGTGAAAGCTTAGTACTAAAAGGAAAAACCATAGAGGTTTTATCTGCCTGTAGTTTGTAGTGATTTAAAAAAAATTGTATTCCTTTAATGGTGAAATATGACATCCTGGTTTCATTAAACACAATATGAAAAAAGAGGCATATATATTCAGTCTAACTGTTTGCTTTAAATCCACCACAGGCTACAAATATTTTTATGAGGTACCATAAAGTGCAAAAAAATAAGTCTGCTGTATGGCAAAAATAAACTTTACGACTAATCAGTAAAATATTATACAATTAGACTTTTTTTTAAAATTGTTTAATCTAATAATAGACTATTATTAAGCTTTAATTATAAATTGCAAACATATTCTGTAGTTCTACACAAATGGTATGAAAAAAACAAAAAAAATAAAATTTTGCGCACCTGATAATTTTCTTTTCTTCTGATGGAAAGAGTCCACAGCTGCATTCATTACTTTTGGGAATTCAGAACCTGGTCACCAGGAGGAAGCAAAGACACCCCAGCCAAAGGCTTAAATACCTCCTCCACTTCCCTCATCCCCCAGTCATTCTGCCGAGGAACAAGGAACAGTAGGAGAAACATCAGGGTGAAAGGTGCCAGAAGAATAAATAACGACGCCCCACATAAAAAAAACGGGCAGGGAGCTGTGGACTCTTTCCATCAGAAGAAAAGAAAATTAACAGGTAAGCATAATTTAAGTTTTTCTTCTTAAATGGAAAGAGTCCACAGCTGCATTCATTACTTTTGGGAAAACAATAGCCAAGCCACAGAGGACACTGAATGCCAAGACGGGAGGGAACAAAAGCCGGCCCATTCTGAGGGCACCCAGCCTGAAACCACTACTGAACAAAAACCCAGCTTTGTCCAAAGCCAAGAAAACCTGAAAAGGAAAAAGCCCCAAGGACACTGACCCACAGGTAGTCCAGAAGCCTGGCTAGAGACCACAAAATTGAATTAAAATGAGTCAACAGTCCTCCAGGAGACATCATCGCCCAACAGTCAGTCCCTCACCACTCACCCCTCACTAACGAAGGGAACCCTAAACTCCCAAAGGGATAGGGCAAGGAAGAACCGAAGGGAAACCGAAAGGTTACCACAAAGTCATAAAAGGAAAACCCCCAATAGCGAGCCCAGCTCACAAAGACCCAAATGGGTCCTGACAAACAAGGGGAGGCTACACCCAGACCAAGCAGAAACCAGAAGTTTTAGGACCGGGCATCGGAACAGAGAAACTTTTCTCTCAACATCGCGCAAAGCACCAAAGGACAAGTGAAAACTGAGTCCTCACATCGTCAGAACGTAGAATACTGAAGTATTCTGACACAAAAAACGTGTAACAGACGAAAAACCCTGAGTCAGGATGACACAGAAACAATACTTGCTGAGAAGTAAAAGGCGGCCAGCAAGAGAACAGATTGCAAAAGCAAAACTTCCAGACAGAGAGCACACTCTATGCAATCTAAGCCACCAGACCTACACAAAGGTCTCCAAAAAGGGCGAATCACATAACCTCAATGAGGCCCACTGCACCCCCAAGAATGAGAGGTTACAACCAGAACTCAAAGGTATATTGGAACCCTGGACCTTCTGCTTGTAAGCCCAGGGAGCTAGCCACTATGCCAACCTAGAACCTGAAGATGACAACGCATCTCAGAACCTATTCCCAGCCGGGCCAGTCCAAGTGTACGCAGGTCTGAAACAGGGGAACAGAAGAACCCCAACACCAGCTCAAAAACGAGCGGAAGAATGGCCACAGCCTTCCCAACAGAGCACGGGTGCCAACCCGGCTCATTAGGAAAAGACGACAAGGCCCTAGACCCAACAGAATCTAGCAAGGGGCCCAACATAGTCTTGAGACTGAGGCAGCAAGACTCCAGATGGAACGTAACAACCCAGAGAGCATACCCCTCTCCGAAAGGTTAACTCTCAGTTCCAACCTCCTGAATCCAGGAGAAGCCCTAAAAAAAAGAATGGGTCCAGAAAGGCAGGGCACCTTCCCACAAGACACGAAGCCACAGGCTAAAGCAGGGATCAAATCTCCAACCCAAACGGACTTGGAAGGAACCCTAAAATCTTAGCTTGCCAACACACATCCAATGTGCAATAGTCGCAGCAGTGACACTGCAAACTTATTCGCCTGCAGAGCAGGGAATCCATAAGGTTACTACAGCAAGCTGACCCAGAGAAACCGACCATAAAGTCGTAAGTCAAGCCCAATGAGCATCGGCACTCAGAAAACCTGGCCAACCGTGACCAGGTCAATTAGTCAGAGTAAAGGTGATAGCCCAAGTTCCCTGGAAATGGGGAACCCTGAACCAGCCCTAGAGTCTAAAAGTCTGGTAACAACCTATAACGGGATCCACAAGGGAAAAGGCTGAGTGAATCCTCAGCAACCGGAAGCACCAGGGTGAAGATAGGTCAGAGCCCCCAATTGTTTAAACAAACAATAACCGAGAACTTAACACCCCGACTGATATAAAAAAACAGACCCACAGGGAGATATCAATGCAATATCCAGATCACCCCACATAACAAGAAAACTTGCAAGTCCTGACCCAAGAAAGAGACCACCCCTTGCCGAAGTCCAATGCTCCAAAGGAGCTAAGGCATTAAAAGTCGTACAACAACACTAGCCAAAAGCAAGGGGATACCTCGAAAGCCAAAAACACTCAAGAAAAGGCTGGTCTCCACATCACCTCCATACCCTCAGAGGATCAAAGAGAGAAAAGGATGCAAAGCATCCCCAGCTCCAGGGAAAAACCCTAAGCAGGGCACAAAGGAGACCACGCCCAGAGTCCCTGAAAGGGAACAACCATCTCCCAGAGGGAAAACCAGGTCCCTAAAAGGAGACTTAACCCACACGGAGAAAATGGAGGAACCATAAAAGCCTCATGAAACAGCTTGATATTACATAGTCAATATGCAAATTGCTGCAACTGATACCATTTGCAAACTGTCCGCAGTCAGGCAGCAAGACTACACATCAGGCTACTAGCTGCTGAGTGACCAAGTCCAAAAATCCCAGAGCCACAGAAGGCTAAACCGCCTAAACTGGCGGCAATAAGCCCACCAACCCTCCACAGCATGGGGGAGGAAAACTCTAGGTCCCGAAAAGTTTGGACGAAAGAGAGAGTGACGCAGTGGAGCTCCACTGACCCAGTCAACCAGATTGAGGGCTAATAAGGACTGAAACAATCCCTCCTGCCTCACAGACCCACAGGTCCTCTGGAATGCTTAGTTGAACTTGTTGAAACAAAAACAAGAAACACAATGATAATATGAGCACTCAGTGCCTCGCCCAGACCAGCCAAGCAGAAATGGCGCCACGTGTCTAAACATTCACGAGACCGAAAAACCCAACAGGACCCACCTTCTGCCAGGTTCCTATCTGTCAAGTTTCATAAGTCCTCCCTCAGAGGGGAAGAAAGAATAACAGACAAACATAGGACTAACACGTCCCTTAACAAACTTCTGCAGAAGTAACAGTGAGTATCTATCCCAGAAAGTTGCTGAAAGAAACATATAAACAAAAATAAAAGACATCCTATCGGATTAAAGAAAATATAAGGCAACCCGCAGGCTAACGCCCAAGAAGAGACAGCCAAATGGAACCCTGATCTTCCAACAAAAACTCGGAAGGATCTCAATACCCAACAATCAGGAGATTACGTCATCCCCTCATGTCTATGAGGTGCGCCATTTGAAGAAGAATACTGTGGATTCCCGTATCCGTTAAGAATAGGATTCCTTAATAACTCAAAAACGTGTCTGAGTAAAACGCAAAGTCGTGCTATTCTGTAACGAAAGGCACAACACTCAGGGACAGCTACACCCGAAGGGAACTGTATAGGCCCACCCAAGGCCAGGGGACCCAGGACAATCGGGCACAAGCACAAATGCAAATAAACGCCTGGGCTTTGCAGACACATAATCGGCAAAAATATGTGAAAGCGAAAACGAGTTGCAATCTCCGGGGGTGGACAAGCCGCCCTGCAAGGAGGGATAAACATAATCTGGGTTACCCACCTGTGTAGTAGTAGGAAGCGGTAGGGAACTCGCCTCTCAGAGGACAGGACCCCCAGAGGCGGATAGCTCAGCATACCCTTGATTCCCTGAGCCCGAGGTACAAGGCGCTCTAATACGGCATATCGAACATAACTGATTGACCTGTGTTAACGGGGCCAATTCACATGCTTCACAAGACAAAGAGCCTGAATCTGAAATTTGAACAGTTTCAGCAACAGAATCCTCCATAACTAGATAGAGAATATAATAAAATGGACTATAGAAAAATCTAAATGGCCCCTGACACCCACAATGGCTGGCTCACTTACCACCTCCTAGACCAGACACTAGCAGACTCAAATTTTTCAGTCGCCACACAGTCAGGAATGCGGAAATGGAAGACCAGAACGTAAACATGTCCAGTCACAAGGTGAATCGTATAGTCCAATACAGCGCGCCCAACCATAAGGTTGCGTCACTTCCAAAGGCCTTTATGTTCTAAGCCAAGAGCCCAGTTAACACTACACATAAGCAGATTGAATCACATAACAAACATGATTAAAACCCCCCCTGTTCAATAATCCCCCTCTGGAGATATTAACCCTCGATTCCATGATACCAAAGGAGCCTCACTGAGTCCCTTATATATACTTAATAAGTTCCACAAGATAGCACCTTACAGGAACAAATAAGTTACAGTACATTCTGATGAAGTAAAATGAAACGACCTTACCGGAATCAACGCCGTGGAATAGGAACACGGCCCTTCAAGTGTGACAAATAGTAGCAGCCCCTCCACCATGGACTTGAGAGAAAAAAACAGGCAGAGAAGCGAAGTTCAACAACGTTGATTGCTTGTGGAGCTGTTAATAAGAGTTGGGATGGTTTCGCAGAAAGACTCTCCCTGCATCTCCGGACTCTAACTTTCATCCAGGCCCTCACTTAGAGACTGATAGGATTATTTAAAACTCCTGTCCCATGTCGAAGAGTACTACCCTCCATAAGAGACAAAACAAACTTCTGACACTTCTCTGTTAACCTCCTAGGAGGAAAGGCAAAGAATGAATAGGGGATTTGGGAAGTGGGAGGAATATTTAAGCCATTGGCTGGGTTGTATTTGCCTCCTCCTGGTGGCCAGATTATGAATTCCCAAAATTAATGAATGCAGCTGTGGACTCATTCCATTTAAGAAGAAAATACATTGAGATTCTGCTACATCTATAAGCTGCCCTGTCTCTGTAGAAGCATAAAACATGTTGAGATTGTAATATTAATGCCTAGTAAAACAAAGCAATGTACTTCTATTATATAAGTTGCCTCATTTTCCATTAATTTAATGTTCATTTCTGAGAATTGGAAGTACACATGGCAGGCATCACAAGCCTAAACCTGCAGTCTCTAATCAGCCTTTGGAATTGGAGAGGGGGGATTGAAGAAATTGCAAAACAATGTCGACTTTGTTATCAAAATGACCACGGAACACCTTGTCTGCTCCACTAAGTCCATACTGTCCATACTGTCCATCTGTATAAGACAAAGGAGGGGGGGGTGTAGCTTTTTCAAATAAAAACATGTTACATATAATAAAAGTTTGTGCTGGTATGTTCTGGGTTTTTGTATTTACCCTTGTGTATACTAATATAAGTTAGCTCTACATTAGAAACTAGGCCAGATCCACCATCTCTACAGTTAATTTATGTCCGCACAATGTCCATAATAGACCCAACACTATATAAGAAGTTGTCCCTCCCTTTCAGGCAGCTGTATGTTTACATCAGACCTCTGTTCTACACCTACTTTTTGATACCTTTGGCCCACATCAGAATTTGTCCATGAACCTACTTTTTCACAGCTGTATGCCAACATCAAATTATATATGAGCTGCCTGCATCCTGCAGATACCACCACTAGGCTAACATTAACAGAGAAGGGAATGTGCTGGTGCATTCCATGAATGGGAAAGGAGTGAAAACTGAGGCAAGGCCTAAACCTCAATGTGCCCCCCCTCCCACACATATACCCACATCCTGGATTCCATACATTTTAATATGGACCACTCTTCTATGAAGCAAATGTGTGCAACACACTGGCTAAATACATAAAAAAAACTTGAATTTCTTCCTGGTACCATTCCTGGCCTGTGTGTCTTGTATTGACTGAACTCAACCAACAACCTAACTTAAGAGACAGAAGTGAGAAAGAACCTGAGATATGTAAAACAAAACCATGTAAAACCATGTAGAAAAAAACATTTAAAGGGATAGTAAACCCACATTTTTTCTTTCATGATTCAGAGCATGCAATTTTTAGCAACTTCCTAATCTACTCCTATTAGCAATTTTTCTTCCTGCTCAAGGTATCTTTATTTGAAAAGCAGAAATGTATGTTTAAGAGCCGGCCCATTTGTAGTTCAGAACCTGGGTTGCACTTGCTGATTAGTTAGTTACATTTAGCCACTAATAAGTAAGTTCAACCCAGGTTCTGAACCAAAAATGGGTCGGCTCTTAAACAGATATTTCTGCTTTTTAAATAAATATACCAAGTTGCATGTTCTATCTGAATCATGAAATAAAAAAATTGGGTTTACTATCCCTTTAATAAACCTTATGCATGGCCAAAATGAGTGTTTTCTGCAGTACTTTAATTGTTTTGCAGGTTCCTATCTGTTTATCTCTGCTGAGGCAAATCAGGGACAGATATGTGCACTTCCAATCCAATCAGAATTGTAGACCTTTATTTAAATTACAGGAAAGGGTGCAACATAATTGAACAACCTTGCAAAAAATTTTTTAATGTTCTTTTGAGAGATTTCCAGCTCTAAGAAATGGAAGTGCACATGGCAAGCCTCATAAGTATTACACTGCCATGTAGCTCTCCCTAATTGGCCTCTTTAGGGGATCAGATAAAGGACAGAAAAACAAATATGGCTTTGCTTAAAAAAAATTACCATGGCTAGTAAATCAGTTTCTCAAAACATTACCAGCAGACTTAGTAGAAGTGACTATGATATTAAAAGCAAATATATTTTATGATGTTTTAAAACAGAAAAATATATATATATATATTAATTATTCAGCTTGGAAAAGTATTTAGGTTATTTATTAAACAAAAACAAAATACTTATTTTTTTGTTTTACTATTTAAAGGTTTTAACGCACATTTTCTTTAGGCAAACAGTACAACAAATGGATTGATGCAGCTTAGAACAGCTCAGGCATGAAGACATAAGCACATTAGGAAATCAAACATTAACACAGACTATTTTATCATTAGTTACACAAGTAACTGAATACAGAGGGACAAGGTTTAATAAGGGTGTAGACCACAGCGGATTCTTTTAAGAGTTAATCACTAGTTAACCTGGCATGGGGAAAAGACGGCTTGAAAAAAATCCTGGTTAATTATATGTTGTAAATGCTCTTGCTTCCTGCCGTTACACCTAATCCCACAGGTGCATGTTCTCTCGTTTACAAGTCAATACTAGGAAGGGCCAACTATGTAGTCATTTGTCACTTGTCACAGCAATAGATACACAAGAGCAAGCTTAACTATCAAGTCAACAAGAGAAAATAATAACACGGCTATTGCTTTTATTTTGTAGGGAGGAGCTCAATGAATACAACATGAGAAGTTGTAATAACAAAAATATCTATAATTGTGTGTCCCCTATATCTGTTTATAACACACACACAGCTAAATATTATCAGGATATTAAAGTGATGGTAAACTTAGTGCAGTCGCTAAGTCTGATAGACCTACAGGTGATGATAACACATACTTTTTTTCCCCCAAAAGGCTTATAAATATTAATTTTTTTTTATTAAACAATTTTACTTAGAGATTCTCTGCTGCTAGTACCACCCCCCTTTTGTATTTAGTTTTTCTGGTGACGTTCCTCACAGTCACCCAATTAACAGCTTAGCCACACGGCTTCGTGTTTTCTATGTGGTTGCTTCCTAAACTGTTTCACACATGCATTACTAATTATGAAGGGAGCAGATGGGACTGCTCTATATGTCACTACGCTACAGAAAAAGAAATGCAAGGAGGAGGAGGGAAAAAACAGGTTACTTACATATTTTACAGTAACATGCCGTAAAATAAAAAATACAGCGGCTTCATTAAAAATTACTATCACGTAAAAAAATAAGTAGCTAGATGTGTACTAAGTCTGATACCACGATTTACTGTTAAAGGGACAGTCAACACTCATGAAAACTTTATCCCATACCTTAGATCAACAACAAAAAAAATGAGCCTGCACCGCATCCCATCTTCAATAACACTAACGTTAGGTGGATAAGCTTCAATGAACATTTAGTTATCAGCGGCAGATATGGCCGCCAAACTCCTCCCCCTGTTACGTAGAAGGCTTCTTCTCTAAGTCTTCAGCCAATGATAATCAAATCCTCGGCTAGATTCTTTAGCCGCGTTCACGGAGACACTGTTCTATTTCTAATAGCGAGCGTACTACAATTATATTGCGCATGCACATTAGAAATAGAACAGTGTCCCTGTGAACGAGTATTTATTTAAAACAAGATGGGTACGGGGGAGGAGGGGGAGGAGTTTGGCGGCCATATCTGCTGCTGTTAACTAAATGTTCTTTGAAGATTAGCCACCTAACGTTAGTGTTATTGAAGATGGGATGCGGTGCAGGCTCATTTTTTTGTTGTTGATCTAAGGTATGGGATAAAGTTTTCATGGGTGTTGAAAGTATAAAATATTTAGTGCGATTAATAAATAGATTATTAGGATATACCCAATATCTCATAATTTCAGAAAATTACAATTGCCCTATTTGTAAAGAAGAAAAAAAAGAAAAGAAAAAAAAGAAATTTTAAGGTATATGAAAGTAAAAATGAAACTTTATTGATTCTGACATAGAATGTTGCTTTCAAATGACATTTTCTATGTATCCTTTGCTAAAAAGCATACTTGTATAGGCTCATTAGTTTGCCATTGTCTTGAAAGATTTTTTTTTTAATTTTTTTAAAAGCATGCTCTATATTGAACTATCAAATTGTACAGCTGACTTTTAAGTCCCTTTCATTAGACTTAAAGGGATATTAAACACCTCACGATATCAATATAAATGGTTTAATTACATGTAGTAAAACAACTTTGCAATATACTATCATGATGTATTTTGTTCTCCTTTCCTGTAATTTAATTCTGAATATTGTGGGCTTTCCAATTCATGTTAAACACAGAAGTTCAGACACAGCTGTATTCCACAGTCATTGGTTGCACAAACTAGTAAGCAATTTATAATCATTCCTAATTGGCCTCAGCAGAAAATGGAACCTAACTTACAATCAGGGATAGGCATGGACCAAGGCTGTAGCGGACATTTTCCAAAGTACAGACCTTAGTGAAGGACACCAAGGTACATTTCAAATTAAAAACATAAAAAACACTCTTTTTACCGAGAGGGTAGTGGATGCATGATAGAATAGCCATCCAGCAGAAGTGGTAGAGACACTAAAGTAATTTAAACATGCATGGAATAGGCATAAGGCTATGCTAGATATAAAGTAAGACCAGGAACTAATGAAAGTATTCAGAAAATTGGGCAGACTAGATGGGCAGAATGGTTCCTATCTGCCGACACATTCTATGTTTCTATAAGTCAGGAGAGCGGCATTACAGACACCAGTTAACTAGTTATGGCAGTTTCTTTATAATCCCACCCTCACTGCATATCCCCCCTGCAGCATACCAATGCTCCATACGGCATGGGCAGCACCCAGAAATAAAATATGTATCTGTGGTGAAGCAGGACTGAATTTCACCTGAGTACAAGCAGGACAGAATTGTTGCCAGCTCTCCTAGATCTATTGCCTGCAGAGAGCCTGTTTTAACCCATCACTCTTGCCTGGGTGGTCCCAGCATGCAGATCCCCTGGCTGCTAACACGTTCACTGGGAGCCCCTAGGATTAGGGGGAGTCTGGGACCCCTGTTTCAATAGAATTACTGTCTGATAATGATGGGAGTCAGAGCAGCCAGTTTAAAGAGGCTGCTGGGGGGCCCTGCAGCTCCTGACCAACCCCACCCACCTTGATGTTAATCACATGATCATCATGGTTGGTTACTTACTTGGTTAGGTTTGTCAGAGTAGGCAGAGATCTTTTACACACAGACACCAGCCCCAAGCTGCCGCACAGATCAAGGAATCAGGATGGGTCATGACTCACGGATTGTTGACACAGGCTGCACTGCAGGCAGCTTGCTTCTTCCCTCTCTCTCACTCACTTTCCTGCTACTGAGTGGCATCAAACAGGCATGGCCCCAACCCAGCAAAACTTGGTGCCACGTTCGTCAAGGAGGGAGTCAGGACCAGTATTTATCTGTGCTACTGCTCCCTCCCCGCCACAAAACGGGCGGCGGATACTGCAAGGGCCAGTCACGGACACCTTGTCTATCCCTGCTTACAATATGGTGATGCCCACTGCTTCATGGACATAAGAATGCTACCCTTATTTTTTCAATATTTAAATATCTTTTTTAAAACTGCATGACAAATTATTCTCAGGCTAATATTTGCTTGGAATATAACATTCAAGCAATTATTTATTAAAGAAATAGTCTACTCTACACCTTAGTCATCTTAAAGTCATACCTTAGATTTAGAGGCAGAATTTTAGAGGTTTAAATGTTATAAAGTATATTAATATAACAATGTTGGTTGCGCAAAGCTGGGGAATGGGTAGTAAAGGTATTATCTATCTTTTTTAACAATAACAATTTTGATGTTGACTGTCCCTTTAAAGGGACGGTCTACACCTTGGTCATCTTAAAGTCCTACCTTAGATTAAGCTGCAAATAGCCTCCTGCACCTTTTCTATATCATGCAGCAGGAACAGTAAAAAAGTTATTTTAAAATGAATATTGTTTCTGGCCACTTTTAAATGGCCCACTGATGACATCACTATCTGGGCTGCATCTATGCACTCTGCTGAATAGCATTGAAAGTCTGTTTAATTCAACTAGTGAGCCTTTTGTGATTGGATGCCATATGCAGCCCAGATAATGATATCATCAGTGGGCTGAGCGTGGAAGCCATTTCAAGGTAACCAGAAACAATATTCATTTTATAATAACTTTTTCACCATTCCTGCTGCATGATATAGAAAAGGTCAACATCAAAATTGTTATTGTTAAAAAAGATAGATAATGCCTTCACTACCCATTCCCCAGCTTTGCGCAACCAACACTGTTATATTAATATACTTTATAACATTTAAACCTCTAAATTTCTTCCTGTTTCTAAGCCACTACAGACAGCCTCTTATCAATTCTTTATTAGATTTTCACAACAGGAGACTGCTAGTTCATGTGCTCAATCCCCTAGTTGTGCACAACACAGCACTAATTGGCTAAAATGCAAGTCAATAGATAATAAATAAAATGTGATGTGATAAGGGGGCTGTTAGAAGATGCTTAGATACAAGGTAATCACAGAGGTAAAAAGTCGATTAATATAACCATATTGGCTGTGCAAAACTGTGGAATGAGTAATAAAGGGATTATCTATCTTTTTAAATAATACATTTTTTGGAGTTGACTGTCCCTTTAAGTGTTTAATGTCTCTTTAAAATGTAATATTTACCGCTAAGGCTCTCATTAAATAAAAATTTGGTAAAAGCTTTTAAAACAACAAAAATGTTGGTGTTAGTAAGAGTATATAATATTATGACTATTGAACCTAGACTACTATGTATTTAAATCTTGCAAAGGGTTTAAACACACAGTAGCATTACATTTAATAGTGAACACCCCCACGTCATTTTAACTTCCGCTTCTCAACACCACAGCACAGTCTAATCTTAACCCGTATTATCTTAAAAATACTAATCTAACAAGGTAAAAGAGCAACAAACAAACAAAAGACAAAAAGAGCTAAAATTGACATTTTTTTAAAGATGCCCCCTTTGTTTTACTATGTCAACAACACCCATCAATGAGAACTGACTTGCATTACTGCTGTATTAATACAGCAGTATGACATCACAAACATAATTTGTCAAGTCATTTTTTAAAGTATTTACTTTTTTTTTAACAGACAGTAAAATGTATTTGCTTCGGGCAATTACAAAAAGCCTCTACAAAATGAATTCAGTTATGCTTTAAAGCTGGTGGTATGCATCACACACATGGTAAAATAAGTTTACTTTCTTTTATAGATAAAAACAGACTAATACATTTATTCTTGCTTTACAAACGAAACCAGTTTGGAGTTTCTCTCTTCTCCAGATCACACTATGGATAAGCCTTGTCACACTGAAAGAAAGGTCAAAAAAATAAACTGTGCAAGTGTCCTGCTGTGTGACCAGCAAACCTTTCATTCATCCATTCTATTAACTATGACAGGACAAATTAAAATGTCATGGGAAGGACTACAACATGTTAATGCATTGAATAGAGTATATTAAAACAAGTTGTTTGGTTTAAAGACTTTGAATTTATTTTTTAGGAAATCTGCAGAACAGCAGCAAAACATGTGGGGCGCATGAAATAATTAGCACTGTCCATGTTACACAAAGCAATATTTTTTTATTTGTTCTACTGCAGAAGTACTTTACAGAGCTTGACACAGAAAGTTGGACACAAGGCCATCTACTGTACCAAATGTGTAACACATATTCAGGAATGTATTCATTTGTGCACATAACATTTATTTTCACTATTGTGACACAGAGATTGATAATTCACAACAGACAATAAAATTGGTCAATGTCTTAGAACAATTAATCTCACATATAAAAGCAGGGTTCTTCAAATCTTTTTTCCCTACTACCCTATCTTTATGCGTGGTCTGAACATTTCTGAAGTAATATACAAGATAGCTGCAATTTTTGGCAAAGGGAGTAAACAGTGTGCATACTTTATACCTAATTGTAGTCAAACTTACAGTTTTGTGAAAGGTAAAAACACACCACACACTCTCATACAACACACCACACACATGCTCATACAACGCACACTCATACAACACACTCACTCATATCAAACACTCATACAACGCACACACACTCTCATACAACACACCACACACATGCTCATACAATGCACACTCATACAACACACACTCATATCAAACACTCATACAACACACACACTCACACCACACACTCTCATACAACACACCACACACATGCTCATACAACGCACACTCATACAACACACTCACTCATATCAAACAC
Source organism: Bombina bombina (assembly GCF_027579735.1). Classification (NCBI taxonomy): domain Eukaryota; kingdom Metazoa; phylum Chordata; class Amphibia; order Anura; family Bombinatoridae; genus Bombina; species Bombina bombina. The sequence continues at coordinate 168,291,553 of NC_069504.1, read as the reverse complement.
TCATACAACACACACACTCACACCACACACTCTCATAAACACACCACACACATGCTCATACAACACACACTCATACAACACACTCTCTCACACCACACACTCTCATACAACACATCACACACTGCTCATACAACACATAGTCATACAACACACTCACATCAAACACTCATACAACACACACACAAATACTCATACAACACACACTCATACAACACACTCGCTCATATCAAACACTCATACAACGCACACACACTCTCATACAACACACCACATACATGCTCATACAACACACACTCATACAACACACTCACTCACATCAAACACTCATACAACACACTCACACCACACACTCTCATACAACACACCACACACACTCTCATACAACACACTCACTCACATCAAACACTCATACAACACACACACTCACACCACACACTCTCATACAACACAACACACACATGCTCATACAACATACACTCATACAACACACTCACTCACATCAAACACTCATACAACACACACACTCACACCACACACTCTCACACAACACACCACACACATTACTCATACAACACACACTTATACAATACACTTACTCACATCAAACACTCATACAACACATATACTCACACCACACACTCTCATACAACACACCACACACGCATACAACACATTCACTCACACCACACACTCTCATACAACACACCACACACATGCTCATACAACACACAGTCATACAACACACTCACATCAAACACTCATACACTACACACACACACACACACACACCACACTCGCATACAACACACCACACACATGCTCATAAAACACACACACTCACACCACACACATGCTCATACAACACACACTCATACAACACACTCACTCATATCAAACACTCATACAACGCACACACACTGTCATACAACACACCACACACATGCTCATACAACGCACACTCATACAACACACTCACTCATATCAAACACTCATACAACGCACACACACTCTCATACAACACACCACACACATGCTCATACAACGCACACTCATACAACACACTCACTCATATCAAACACTCATACAACACACACACTCACACCACACACTCTCATAAACACACCACACACATGCTCATACAACACACACTCATACAACACACTCTCATACAACACATCACACACTGCTCATACAACACATAGTCATACAACACACTCACATCAAACACTCATACAACACACACACAAATACTCATACAACACACACTCATACAACACACTCGCTCATATCAAACACTCATACAACGCACACACACTCTCATACAACACACCACATACATGCTCATACAACACACACTCATACAACACACTCACTCACATCAAACACTCATACAACACACTCACACCACACACTCTCATACAACACACTCACTCACATCAAACACTCATACAACACACACACTCACACCACACACTCTCATACAACACAACACAACACACACATGCTCATACAACATACACTCATACAACACACTCACTCACATCAAACACTCATACAACACACACACTCACACCACACACTCTCACACAACACACCACACACATTACTCATACAACACACACTTATACAACACACTTACTCACATCAAACACTCATACAACACATATACTCACACCACACACTCTCATACAACACACCACACACGCATACAACACATTCACTCACACCACACACTCTCATACAACACACCACACACATGCTCATACAACACACAGTCATACAACACACTCACATCAAACACTCATACACTACACACACACACACCACACTCGCATACAACACACCACACACATGCTCATACAACACACACACTCACACCACACACATGCTCATACAACACACACTCATACAACACACTCACTCACATCAAACACTCATACAACCACACACTCACACCACACACTCTCATACAACACACCACACACATGCTCATACAACGCACACTCATACAACACACTCACTCACACCACAAACTCTCATACAACACACCACACACATGCTCATACAACACACAGTCATACAACACACTCACATCAAACACTCATACACTACACACACACACCACACTCGCATACAACACACCACACACATGCTCATACAACACACACTCATACAACACACTCACTCACATCAAACACTCATAAAACACACTCACTGACACCACACACATGGTCATACAACACACCACACACATGCGCATACAACACACACTCATACATCACACTCACTCACATCAAACACTCATACAACACACACACTCACACCACACATTCTCATACAACACACCACACACTCTCATACAACACACCACACACATGCTCATACAACACACAGTCATACAACACACTCACATCAAACACTCATACACTACACACACACACACACCACACTCGCATACAACACACCACACACATGCTCATACAACACACACTCATACAACACACTCACTCACATCAAACACTCATAAAACACACACTCATACAACACACTCACTCATATCAAACACTCATACAACACACACACTCACGCCACACACTCTCATACAACACACCACACACATGCTCATACAACACACACTCATACAACACACTCACTCACATCAAACACTCATACAACACCCACACTCATATCACACACTCTCATACAACTATGGTTGCCACCTCGGCCATGTTTTCGAGGACACTTATGAGTTACACATGCTGCAGGGAATGCACACACACACACCACACACATGCTCATACAACACACCACACACATGCTCATACAACACACACTCATACAACACACTCACATCAAACACTCATACAACACACACACTCACACCACACACTCTCATACAACAAACCACACACATGCTCATACAACACACACTCATACAACACACTCACTCACATCAAACACTCATACAACACACACACTCAAGCCACACACTCTCATACAACACACCACACACATGCTCATACAACACACTCACATCAAACACTCATACAACACACACACTCAAACCACACACTCTCATACAACTATGGTTGCCACCTCGGCCATGTTTTCCTGGACACTTATGAGTTACACATGCTGCAGGGAATGCAGGGAGGAACATAAATAGTGCTGGGGTGCAATTCAAGTTCCTCCCTACAGCATGTGTAACTCATAAGTGTCCAGGAAAAGATGGCCAAGTTGGCAACCCTACATACAACACACACACTTACACCACAACACAACACAACACACACTCAAACCACACACACTCTCATGCAACACACTCACACTGCACACACACTCATAAAACACACACACACACTCAAACCACACACACTCTCATACAATACACAACCACTCTCACACAACACACACACACTCCCCACACACTCACACTGCACACACACACTGCACACACACTCTTACAACATACACACACTCACACCACACACACACTCTCATACAACACTAACACACACACACACACTCAAACCACACACACTCTCATACAACACACAACCATTCTCACATAACACACACACTCACACTGCACACACACACTTACAACATACACACACTCACACCACACAAACACACTCATACAACACTCACATACAACACTCACACTGCACACACTCTCATACAACAAACACACTCCCACTGCACACACTCTCATACAACACACAGTCACACTCTCATACAACACACACCACACACACTCACTCATACAACACACACAAACAAGTCATGACCCAGTAAACATAGTGTTGTGACCCAGTAATGGGTTCAGCCCGTGGTTTAAAGAACCCTGTACTAAAATTATATAAATATTTTTAAAGGGACATTAAACTAAAAATGTAATTTCCCATAAAGGGCTGGATTACAAGGGAAGCACTATTAATAGTGCAGTGTGCATTATCTTGTGCTCTGTCCCACAAAAAGAATAATGAACAATCTGGTATTGCGAGTAAATGGTTAAATAGTTAAAAGAAATATTTTTAACATGTGCAAAATGTTTTAGTTCACCCTATACCTTTAATGGCTTTACTTTAATAACTTTGGTACATTAAAGCCAGTGTATTGGGTTAGCTTTGAGAAGTTTGCAGTGTGCACTTCAAGCTCTGAAACTTAGGAAGTCCAATTTTTTTTGTTGTTAAATTACATGAAAAGGGGTCCAGTTAAATAATGCAAATGCATTGCAAAGTTGTTTTATTATGCATTATTAAACAATTTATATTGACATCTCAAGGAGTTTACTATCCCTTTATAGAGTGCCTAGAATACATGGCATATTTAGCACATTTCCATCCCATAAATAAGGTGTGTAAACAATCAATGACAGTCAATACATTGGATAGATCATGACATATTAAACAAGTTTCCAATTTACTCCTGTTATCAAATGTGCTTCGTTCTCTTGGTATCTTTTATTGAAGAGTAAAACAAGGTAAGCTCATAAGGAGTGTGTATGTGTCTTTAAAACACTATGCAGCAGTGTTTTGCAACATTGTATAACAAAGCTACAAATAATGTTGCAAAACACTGCTGCCATAGAGTACTAAAGACACGTGCACACTCCTCAGCTCTTATGAGCCTACCTAATTTCACTCTTAAATAAAAGATACCATGAGAACAAAGGAAATTTGATAACAGAAGTAAATTAGAAAAGTGTTTAAAATTGCATGCTCTATCCGAATCATGAAAGTTTAATTTTGACTTTACTGTCCCTTTAAAATAAATTGAGCAAGTCCCCTCCCTTATGAATAGATCCTATTTAATTTATAATTTATCCTTTGTTAAAGACTAATCTTAGGTGAGCTCAGGAGTGTGCACGTGTGTTTAGCCATCTGGCAGCAGTGTTCGCAACATTGTTTGCAGCAATGAAATACATAGTAGCAAACACTGCTGCTATAGAATAATAAAAACACCTGCACCCTCCTAAGCTCCTATCAGCCTACCTAGATTTACTCTTCAACAAAGGATACTAAAAGAACAAAGCAAAGTTGATAACAGAAGTAAATTGGAAACTTGTTTTAAATTACATGCTCTATCTGAATCATAGATGTTTAATTTTTACTTTACAGTCCCTTTAATAAGTAAAACAAAAAAATGAATCTCCATAGCAACCATAATTTGCATTTAAAAGATGCAACACAAATTATGAGAATATAAAGATAAACAAGAGTACCTACTCACATCTATTCAATATAAGAACTTTTTCAAGTTCCAAATTTATCAGTTCACTTATGCTACCAACTGAATTTGATTACTGTATGACACCAGCCTACTATCTTTGCCTTGCGAGTCAGGGGACGATTCTCTAAAGCTCTCGGCTTAATTGAGATACTCTAAAAAGATCAGTTGGAGCTATGAGATCCTTCATGGGATTTTCTTAAGGCAAATTTTATCTTAATAGCTTTGTATCTCTACAAGGGGTGTCCCCTTCATTTCTGTATGCAAAGGAGAGACACATAGATTACATTATAATGATCAATAAAGACATCATTTATGCTTACCTGATAAATTATTTGTTTTCATGGTGATGAGAGTCCACAATCCATGGGAATTACTCTTCTCTACCACTAGGAGGAAGTAGGTGAGTGAAAGGAGCACCACGCAAAGGAGGCTAAAGTGCGCTAGAAAAATATGTAAATTAGTGTCTTAGGTGATTACCTCTAAGAGTTGATTTAAAACAAAAAATTATGTGATAAAAATTGATGATGATACTAATATTTCATGTATGGCTGTGTGTTGCAGAGACTATAATATACCAAGAGAATAAATAAATGTAATCAGTGCCAAACATATATGGGGTAGCTGTATGTTACAAAGTGCTACAAAGTGTTAGTATGTGCTACAGAGTGCTATAAAGTATAAATACACAATGTGATAAACAAATGGTAAACAAAAGCTGCTAGTATCTACTGTATACATAAATAATTTGGTAAAAACAGTATATATGTTCACACCATAAAAGGAAATTTAGAAACAATGATGACAATAAACATCCATTATAAACAAGACATATCTAATATCAAGGCCAAGATATATATAAAGAGACGCAGTGGGGAGCTGCAACAAAAAAAAGAGAAAAAATAGAGGAAAAAAAATAGAAAAAAATGAAAAAATAATGATTTAATTAAAAAATAAAATATGAAAAAACAAAAAAATGTAAAATGTCCAGATAGAGAATGTCCCTACATGGTGGTGGATAAATATAATGTCCAAAAGGTAAGGGAATCCAATACTGTATATAAATATTTTCCAAAAGGAAAGAGTGCAGGGGCTGGTCCGTGACTGTAGGCGATCAAATGAAACACCAATCTTAATAAAGGCCTTGTTACAGGCCGAAACGCGTTGACCCTCTACAGTGTTCTGACATACCAGCCCGAGTTTCATATGGCGAGCACACTTCTTTATCAGCTTTGGTATTTTTACAGTTTTTTGGTGCACCTGTTTCTTTCTTCCTTTACAGGTACTTTGAGTTTCATTTGATCGCCTACTGTCACGGACCAGCCCCTGCACTCTTTCCTCTTGGAAAATATTTATATAGTATTGGATTCCCTTACCTTTTGGACATTATATTTATCCACCACCATGTAGGGACATTCTCTATCTGGACATTCTCTATCAATTTATTTTTTCATATTTTATTTTTTCATTAAATCATCCTTTTTCATTTTTTTTTCTCTTTTCTGCTGCAGCTCTCCACTGCATCTCTTTGTATATCTTGGCCTTGATATTAGACATTTTTTGTTTATAATGGATGTTTATTGTCATCATTGTTTCTAAATTTCCTTTTATTTTATCCTTATACAGCTACCCCATATATTTTTGGCACTGATTACATTTATTTATTCTCTAGGTATATTATAGTCTCTGCAACACACAGCCATACATGAAATATTAGTATCATCATCAATTTTTATCACAGAATTTTTTGTTTTAAATCAACTCGTAGAGGTAATCACCTAAGACACTAATTTACATATTTTTCTAGCGCACTTTAGCCTCCTTTGCGTGGCGCTCACCAACTGCCTTATTTAGAACGATTTTGTTAGGTAATCGTTCATTTTTTAGCGAGCTTGTGCATTTCCATCTGGCGCTGATCACTATATACTTTTTCACTACCACTAGTAGGAGGCAAAGATTCCCAAACCCCAAGAGCCCTATAAAACCCCTCCCACCTCACCCATACATCACTCTTAAGTATAGCCAAGCAAGTGAGGTAAGAAAAAATTAATAAAAGCCATAAAAGGAGCAGGGAAAAAAGATGTGCTAAAGAAAAAAATAACCCTAAAAAACATAAGGGTGGGGTCTTGTGGACTCTCACCACCATGAAATTAATAAATGAATTTATCAGGTAAGCATAGATTATATTTTCTTTAATACAGGTGGTGAGAGTCCACGATTCATTACTCCTGGGAACTAATACCCGGGCTGTGGAGTCCACAAGTAATAACATAAAGGGATGGATTTAGAAACATCTTTTTTTCACTGAGGAATTAAATCCACAAGCCCAATATATATATTTTTTTCCTGACGTGTGTAAACCAGCCAAAGAGCGAAAGTAACTATAATAAAACTAGAGAGACGTGTGCTAACCCAACAAGCGTAATCCGACGTACATAACCATGATGCACATAAACCGAAAGGCTGACGCGTGATATACAAACTATATATATATATAAAATCTTAAAAAGTGTCCATAACCTAGCTATAGAGTGTCTTAATGTAAATACATTATACTTTCCAATAGACTCATCCACCACCAAATAAGCAGCAGACAGCCAAACCAGTACTTAAAGGGACAGTCAAGTCCAAAAAAAACATTCATGATTTAAATAGGGCATGCAATTTTAAACAACTTCCCAAATTACTGTTATCACCAATTTTGCTTTGTTCTTTTGGTATTCTTAGTTAAAAGCTAAACCTAGGAGGTTCATATGCTAATGTCTTAGACCTTGAAGACTGCCTCTAATCTAAATGCATTTTGACCACTAGAGGGCATTAGTTCATGTGTTTCATATAGATAACATTGAGCTCATGCACGTGAAGTGACCTAGGAGTGAGCACTGATTGGCTAAAATGCAAGTCTGTCAAAAGAACTGAAATAAGGGGGTAGTCTGCAGAAGCTTAAGTACAAGGTAATTACAGAGGTAAAATGTGTATTATTATAACTGTGTTGGTTATGCAAAACTGGAGAATGGGTAATAAAGGGATTATCTTTCTTTTTAAACAACAAAAATTCTGATGTTGACTGTCCCTTTAAACATATCAGCAGAGGTTAAGGAATTGGAGTATACTGCAGACCCATAAAGGAAGGCAGAAGACAAGTCCCTGCGACTAATGGAAGGTTTATAAAAAAAATTCCCATGAGGTGAAAAAAGAATCACAAACCATACCCCATATACATCCCTCTGACAAGCACAGTACTCTGAGGGGAAACAGGGCCTCAATATAGACTAAAAACCCCTCTTTCTGAAGAATCAAATGCACAGCTTCATTCTTCAAAAACCTCCTGCAGAGGCAAAGTAAAGACTAAGGTATGTGTGAGGGGTTTTATAGGGTTCTTAGAGTTTGTGAATCTTTGCCTCCTTCTAGTGGTAGAGAAGAGTAATTCCCATGAGTAATGGATCCTGGATTCTCAATACCTGTTTGAAAGAAAAGCTTTTTAAAAAGCTTATTGCAAATATGATGTGAAAGATGTAGTCAAAGTAAGTATTAATACGTTTTGACATTAGTATTATGAACGTGCATCAAAATTTTAATTTATATTTCACTTTACAATTCTAATTTGTACACAGAGAAAAATCATATTAACCCCTTCACTACTGGGACTTTTTAGCATTTTTGCTATCACTCCATTTAAACAGAAATAGAGCCTTGTTTTTTTTTTATTTACCTGTCAAAACTATATATACATTTTTAAGTAGACAACCCAAGGTATTGATCTAGGCCTATTTTGGTATATTTCATGCCACCATTTCACCGCCAAAAGGGATCAACATTTGTGAAAAAGTTTACAATTTTTTTATTTGGTTTCTCACTGAAATTATTTATATACCGCCTGTGCAATCATGGCACAAATGGTTGTAAAAGCTTCTCTGGAATCCCCTTTGTTCAAAATAGCAGACATATATGGTTTTGCCATTACTTTTTGGTAATTAGAAGGCCGCTAATTGCAGCTGCGCACCACACTTCTATTATTCCAGGCAGTGAAGGGGTTAATTAGGTAGCTTGTAAGGTTAATTTTAGCTTTAATGTAGAGATTACCCTCTCAACTCAATTTCCCACCCCTGATACCTACCTGATCCCTCCTTTGTTTTCTAATCTCTTTATTGAAATCCAAATAACAAAAGAACATTAATGCAACATTTCATTATTACGTCACGCAGGACTCTTTATACATAGTATGTAATCCCACAGAACCCCCCCTCCCAAAAAAAAATAAATTATATTATCTCCATACCATTATGTAATGTCACATATTACACTATTCTATCTGTCGAGCATTGTCAAGCATGGCTTTTATTTTTTCTCTATATATAAAAACACAAAACGAACAAAACAAAAAAAAAAATATATATTTTTTGGGAAAAAAGGTAAAATAGCAAACGTGGTCCGCTGGTATCTAGAACACCTGCACCCCGAAGGGCGCTAACTCAAAATAACCCTCCCAAACAGCTCTCTAACCTTCCCCCTCTAACTAGTGCCCACCATCTTAGGTAATTGCAGCTGTCTGCCAGTACATTTAAAACACTCTCTTTATGTAACTTAAAATAATTTGTATATTTTCTGTAATGTAGTGGTCCCCCCACATCCCTTCCAACGATCACTAGTTAGGGACCCCCACTCCACCTTTTTCTATAGCGTAGCTCCTCTTCCCTCCATCTTTTATTTTCTTATTGTAGGGCCCTCCCACTTCTGTTGGTCCTCCCCCCTCTACTGCTGGACCAATCACCACCTCTTGGATTCCCTCCCACCGGCAGCAGCAAAAGATTGTTACAGATGGTGACACACACAGTATCACCATCTGTAACGATTTGGTATTTACCCTCATATGAAACCGGAGCACAGATTGCCCTCCGTTCCATATGTGAGCAGATGCCTGGAGCTCAGGAACTCCAGCTCTCGGCTGTAACTTAACAACCGAGACTGCTGGAGATTCCTGAATCTCCGACGAATATATACATTGAGCAGTACAATAAGCAAAGTACTACACAACATATATATACGTCAATTTGGGTGAAGGGGTTAATGTACAACTTTATTTCCAACCATAAAATTTGAATTAAGACCTAGAGTACAAAATTCAAAAGACTTAGGGCTAGATTACAAGTGAAGCGCTATATATCGCTTTCACGATAATGTGCGCTGGTATTACAAGTTAGCCCCAATGCAAACAAGAGCTCGCATTCGCATTGATAGAAAGCATTGCTCTCATGAGAATGCGCTTCCATAGGCTCCTATGGGAGCCTCATTCTGATGCCGTCAGCCGCAGCGATGGCAGCAATCAAGTATATATACACATATTAACATATACATATATATTTACTGGGAACATACAGTTCTCATTGACTGCAATGTAAAGGCACTTTTCAGCGCCGTTTTTTTTCTAACACCCCACTCCCACCAACTTTAACCACAAAATACAGCCTAGTGCAATAATTTTATTAAAAACTAAAGATGCTGCCTTCTTTAGTTTTTAATAAACTAAACTAGACAGTATTTTGGGGGAACTTGGGGCAAATGTATAAAATTAACCAGAGATCCGATCGCTGATTAATTTTACAAGCTCTTATTGCTACTGTGAGCTTGCGGTAGCAATAACCAGCCACTTATAATGGCTTGTCAATTATCTTGCTCCCGTTTGCGGGAGCATGATAATTTAGCGCTCCACTTGTAATCTAACCCTTAATGTATTAATCAGCTAATGTTGCTTTTGAACTCTTGCGAGGCAGGCCGCAATGTATGAAGCAGCGGTCTTACCGTCTCCACCACCTTTGAGTTTGCTGAGATAAAACACCCTGAACACTTCGTTAAGGATGATTGACATGTCCTAGTCCGACGTTAGCAGGGGGCAGTGTTGTTCAAGGAAGTCCTATTGCAGTAGTAAATGTAGGTAGTGGACATACAGGGTCCACTGTCCGTTCACAGGGAATGCGGGTGAACAGGTTGTCAAGTCAAGACCCTTGTCCACCCGCTGTTTATTACATGGGGCCCTAAGTGTACTTTATTTTTCTATTTTAAAATAAGTCTTGCAGGCTTGGCAAGTAGGCATACAGGTGTTATCATATTCTCTAAGTATGTTACTCCTGAAGGCTCTTTAGTTTTATTTTGTAAATTAATGCTAGTGCATTGCATTGAGTAAAAAATACATTATGAGAACTTAGAAGCAAATGCACACTCCATACACAGCACACCTCCAACCCCGTCATGGCTGTGCCTCTAAGCCAAAATACCTCTCCCCTCTATTCTTAAAAGCCCCTGGGAAATGTTAAAAGGTATGTAACAATTACTACCCACCCACTGCTAAACCAAAGGAGAGTAAGAGGGAATTGTCTTGCTCCAGGTAAAAAGAGGGAACTGATTCCGTCCTGGGGTTTATAAACCCCTTTATCCCAAACCCTTTTATTTTCTGACCCCTTTTTATTCCTCCCAAGCGGGACCAATTAACTCATCCTCCTAGAAGTTTCGTCTGGGTTATTTACAGGGACAACACACACTTTTAGTTTTTTTGCAAAAATGATACATTTGTGAAAATGGAATAAGGCTTAAAGTTTGAAAATGGTTTATGAATGCTATTAACAACATTGTTAAGCACTACATCAGTTGATATGCTTTAAAGGGACATTAAACACTAAAGGCTAGATTTTACAAGTGGAAATTATCACACGCCCGCAAACGGGCAAAAAAGTGGCTGGTTATTGCTTCTGTGAGCTTGCTGCAGCAATTAGAACTCAGAAAATTAAAAAGGGCATTATATTTTGTTATTAAAAAAAAGTAGCATTTTTTTAAAATAAAAAACAACTGCACTAGGCAGTTTTGGGGCTTTAAATTTGGCGGGTGTGGGGTGTTAGAAAAAACAACGGCACTGAAAAGTGCCTTTATATTACCATTACATCAGCAATGTGAATGTGAGGTCGCGTTCACATTGTGCTTAACCTCATTTCTAACAGGAACTGAAATGCTTATAATTTCAGAATGCAACTACATGAAAAGGGAAAAAAATAATAAAAGTATATTGTAGAGTTATTTTTTTATATACGATTTATAATTGTATATTAATATCTCAAAGTGTTTAATGTCCCTTTAAGTAGGCAAAAAAAAAAACCTTAAAGGGACATGAAACCCCCAAAAAATTATTTCATGAATCAGATAGATAATACATTTTTAAAACGCTTTCTAATTTACTTCTATTATTTAATTTGTTTGATTCTCTTGGTATCATTTGTTGAAGGAGCAGCAATGCACTAATGGTTTCTAACTGAACACATTGGTGAGCGAATGACAATTAGTATATATATCCAGCCACCAATCAACAGCTAGAACCTAGGTTCTCTGCTGCTCCTGAGCTTGACTAGATAAACCTTTCAGCAAAGGATAATAAGAGAAGGAAGCAAATTAAATAATAGAAGTAATTTGGAAAGTTGCTTAAAAATTGTATTCTCTATCTGAATCATGAAAGAAAGAATTGGGGTTTCATGTCCCTTTAATTTACAGAAAGAATAAGGATTTATTTTAATGTATAATGGTTACACACCTGAGTAAATATATGCAAATGAGGATAATTTGGGGAAAGTATAAACATTTTCCCGATTACTATTTACGGAAAACATGACAATATTTGCACTTGTTATGTGAGGGGGTTGCTAAGTTACAGCCTTTCCCCTCCCAACTGAGAATAAAATCACTGCAGTTTTGCTCAAGGGGGGAGAAGATAAAGCAGTTTTTTTCAATTCCTCAGAGAAAACTTTACAACTTAACAAACACAATTAAACACTTCCTTAACAATATCTGTATATTTTACTGTGCCATTTTCCTTATAAATCTAGTCCTGAATTATTGTTAGAAATAATGTTTTATATACACACACAAAAACCAAACTAATTTCATATTTAAAAGATATTTAGATTCCCTGTTGATTTGAGTAGTTTACATTTTTTCCCCTGACAATAACATCTAATCATAGTAATCCTGGGTTATCATTTTTTGTTTGTTAAACAAAGTTGTATGTGAGAGTATTCCATGTAGTAAATCTGTAACATTTTTTCTAACTGTTCTAATTGTTCTCACCATTACTGTAATTCAAGCAGAATGTAAAAACACAATTTATGCTTACCTGATAAATTTATTTCTCTTGTGGTGTATCCAGTCCACGGATCATCCATTACTTGTGGGATATTCTCCTTCCCAACAGGAAGTTGCAAGAGGACACCCACAGCAGAGCTGCTATATAGCTCCTCCCCTAACTGCCATATCCAGTCATTCGACCGAAACAAGCCGAGAAAGGAGAAACCATAGGGTGCAGTGGTGACTGTAGTTTAATCTAAAATTTTGACCTGCCTTAAAATGACAGGGCGGGCTATAGACTGGATACACCACAAGAGAAATAAATTTATCAGGTAAGCATAAATTGTGTTTTCTCTTGTAAGGTGTATCCAGTCCACGGATCATCCATTACTTGTGGGATACCAATACCAAAGCTAAAGTACACGGATGAAGGGAGAGACAAGGCAGGTACTTAAACGGAAGGTACCACTGCCTGTAAAACCTTTCTCCCAAAAATAGCCTCCAAAGAAGCAAAAGTATCAAATTTATAGAATTTTGAAAAGGTATGAAGCGAAGACCAAGTCGCCGCCTTGCAAATCTGTTCAACAGAAGCCTCATCTTTAAAAGCCCAAGTGGAAGCCACAGCTCTAGTAGAATGAGCTGTAATCCTTTCAGGAGTCTCATAGGCTAAGCGGATTATGCTTCTTAGCCAAAAAGAGAGGTTGCCGAAGCCTTTTGACCTCTCCTCTGTCCAGAGTAAACAACAAACAAAGCAGATGTTTGACGAAAATCTTTAGTAGCTTGTAAGTAAAACTTTAAAGCACGAACCACGTCCAGATTATGTAAAAGACATTCCTTCTTTGAAGAAGGATTAGGACACAATGATGGAACAACAATCTCTTGATTGATATTCTTAGTAGATACCACCTTAGGCAAAAACCCAGGTTTTGTACGCAGAACTACCTTATCTGCATGGAAGATCAGATAAGGAGAATCACATTGTAAAGCAGATAACTCGGAGACTCTACGAGCCGAGGAAATAGCCATCAAAAAAAGAACTTTCCAAGATAAAAGTTTGATATCTATGGAAAAAAGAGGTTCAAACGGAACCCCTTAAAGAACTTTAAGAAACAAATTTAAGCTCCATGGGGGAGCAACAGGTTTAAACACAGGCTTGATTCTAACCAACGCCTGACAAAACGCCTGAACGTCTGGAACATCCGCCAGACGCTTGTGCAAAAGAATAGACAGTGCAGAGATCTGTCCCTTTAAAGAACTAGCTGATAATCCTTTCTCCAAACCCTCTTGGAGAAAAGACAATATCCTGGGGATCCTAACCTTACTCCATGAGTAACTCTTGGATTCACACCAATAAAGATATTTACGCCATATCTTATGGTAAATTTTCCTGGTAACAGGCTTTCGTGCCTGTATTAAGGTATCAATGACAGACTCGTAGAAGCCACGCTTTGATAAAATCATGCGTTCAATCTCCATGCAGTCAGTCTCAGAGAAATTAGATTTGGATGATTGAAAGGACCTTGAAGTAGAAGGTCTCGTCTCAAAGGCAGAGTCCAAGGTGGAAAGGATGACATGTCCACTAGGTCTGCATACCAAGTCCTGCGTGGCCACGCATGCGCTATCAAAATCACTGATGCTCTCTCCTGCTTGATTTTGGCAATCAGACGAGGGAGCAGAGGAAACGGTGGAAACACGTAAGCCAGGTTGAAAGACCAAGGCGCTGCTAGAGCATCTATCAGCGTCGCTTCCGGGTCCCTGGACCTGGATCCGTAATAAGGAAGCTTGGCGTTCTGGCGAGACGCCATGAGATCCAGTTCTGGTTTGCCCCAACGATGAATCAATTGAGCAAACACCTCCGGATGGAGTTCCCACTCCCCCGGATGAAAAGTCTGACGACTTAGAAAATCCGCCTCCCAGTTCTCTACACCTGGGATATGGATCGCTGATAGGTGGCAAGAGTGTTTCTCTGCCCAGCGAATTATTTTGGAGACTTCTAACATCGCTAAGGAACTCCTTGTTCCCCCTTGATGGTTGATGTAAGCCACAGTCGTGATGTTGTCCGACTGAAATCTGATGAACCTCAAGGTTGTTAACTGAGGCCAAGCCTGAAGAGCATTGAATATTGCCCTCAATTCCAGAATATTTATTGGGAGGAATTTCTCCTCCTGAGTCCACGATCCCTGAGCCTTCAGGGAGTTCCAGACTGCACCCCAACCTAGAAGGCTGGCATCTGTTGTTACAATTGTCCAATCTGGCCTGCGAAAGGTCATACCTTTGGACAGATGGACCCGAGATAGCCACCAGAGAAGAGAATCTCTGGTCTCTTGATCCAGATTTAGTAGAGGGGACAAATCTGTGTAATCCCCATTCCACTGACTGAGAATGCATAGTTGCAGCGGTCTGAGATGTAGGCGCGCAAACGGAACTATGTCCATTGCCGCTACCATTAAGCCGATTACCTCCATGCACTGAGCCACCGAAGGGCGCGGAATAGAATGGAGAACACGGCAAGTATTTAGAAGTTTTGATAACCTGGACTCCGTCAGGTAAATTTTCATTTCTACAGAATCTATCAGAGTCCCTAGGAAGGAGACTCTTGTGAGTGGGGACAGAGAACTCTTTTCCTCGTTCACTTTCCACCCGTGCGACCTCAGAAATGCCAGAACTATGTCCGTATGGGACTTGGCAATTTGGAAATTTGACGCCTGTATCAGGATGTCGTCTAGATAAGGGGCCACTGCTATGCCCCGCGGCCTTAGGACTGCCAGAAGCGACCCCAGAACCTTTGTAAAAATTCTTGGGGCTGTAGCTAACCCGAAGGGAAGAGCCACAAACTGGTAATGCCTGTCCAGAAAGGCAAACCTTAGGAACCGATGATGATCTTTGTGTATCGGAATGTGAAGGTAAGCATCCTTTAGATCCACCGTAGTCATATATTGACCCTCCTGGATCATAGGTAGGATGGTCCGAATAGTTTCCATTTTGAATGATGGAACTCTGAGGAATTTGTTTAAGATCTTTAGATCCAAGATTGGTCTGAAGGTTCCCTCTTTTTTGGGAACCACAAACAGATTTGAGTAAAATCCCTGTTCTTGTTCCTCCTTTGGAACTGGATGGATTACTCCCATAACTAGGAGGTCTCGCACACAGTGTAAGAATGCCTCTTTCTTTATCTGGTTGACAGATAATCGTGAAAGGTGAAATCTCCCTTGTGGAGGAGAAGCCTTGAAGTCCAGAAGATACTCCTGAGATATAATCTCCAACGCCCAGGGATCCTGAACATCTCTTGCCCACGCCTGGGCGAAGAGAGAAAGTCTGCCCCCACTAGATCCGTTACTGGATAGGGGGCCATTCCTTCATGCTGTCTTAGAGGCAGCAGCAGGTTTTTTGGCCTGCTTGCCTTTGTTCCAGGACTGGTTAGGTCTTGGACTGAGCAAAAGTACCCTCTTGTTTTGTAGCAGAGGAAGTTGATGCTGCACTTGCCTTGAAGTTTTGAAAGGCACGAAAATTAGACTGTTTGGCCCTTGATTTGGACCTGTCCTGAGGAAGGGCATGACCTTTACCTCCAGTAATGTCAGCAATAATTTCCTTCAAACCAGGCCCGAATAGGGTCTGCCCCTTGAAGGGAATGTTAAGTAGTTTAGACTTTGAAGTCACGTTAGCTGACCAAGATTTAAGCCATAGCGCCCTACGCGCCTGGATGGCAAATCCAGAATTCTTAGCCGCTAGTTCAGTCAAATGAACAATGGCATCAGAAACAAAAGAATTAGCTAGCTTAAGTGCTCTAAGCTTTTTAAGTATGTCCTCCAATGGAGTCGTTGTCTGTAAAGCCTCTTCCAGAGACTCAAACCAGAACGCCGCAGCAGCAGCAGTGACAGGAGCAATGCATGCAAGGGGCTGCAGGATAAAACCTTGTTGAATAAACATTTTCTTAAGGTAACCCTCTAATTTTTTATCCATAGGATCTGAAAAAGCACAACTGTCCTCGACCGGGATAGTAGTACGCTTTGCTAAAGTAGAAACTGCTCCCTTCACCTTAGGGACCGTTTGCCATAAGTCCCGTGTGGTGGCGTCTATGGGAAACATTTTTCTAAAAATAGGAGGGGGGGGGGGAAACGGCACACCGGGTCTATCCCACTCTTTATTAATAATTTCTGTAAACCTTTTAGGTATTGGAAAAACCTCAGTACACACCGACACTGCAAAGTATTTATCCAGTCTACACAATTTCTCTGGCACTGCAATTGTGTCACAGTCATTCAGAGCAGCTAAAACCTCCCTAAGCAGTACACGGAGGTTCTCAAGCTTAAATTTAAAAGTAGAAATATCAGAATCAGGTTTCCCTGAGTCAGAGATATCACCCACAGACTGAAGCTCTCCTTCCTCAGCTTCTGCATATTTTGAGGCAGTATCAGACATGGCTCTTAAAGCGTCTGTATGCTCTGTATTACGCCTAACACCAGAGCTATCACGCTTTCCTCTAAATTCAGGTAGTCTGGCTAATACCGCTGACAGTGTATTATCCATGACTGCCGCCATGTCTTGTAAAGTAATCGCTATGGGCGTCCTTGATGTACTTGGCGCCATTTGAGCGTGAGTCCCTTGAGCGGGAGTCAAAGGGTCTGACACGTGGGGAGAGTTAGTCGGCATAACTTCCCCCTCGTCAGAGTCCTCTGGTGATAATTTTTTTAAAGACAAAAGCTGATCTTTATTGTTTAAAGTGAAAAAAGCTATATAGCAGCTCTGCTGTGGGTGTCCTCTTGCAACTTCCTGTTGGGAAGGAGAACATCCCACAAGTAATGGATGATCCGTGGACTGGATACACCTTACAAGAGAAATAAAACATTAACTTTAGAGTAAATGTATTAACTTTTTATTAAAAGAAAATACAGGTAGCCCTTGGCTTACACTGGGGTTCTGTGTTTGAAGGAATTGCTACAACATTATGTAAGATGAACCTAATTATATGATGTAAGTCTAGTTGGTGGCAACTCATGCAATGATAAATACGTGCAGTCTAGGATCACAGTAACCCTGTCCGCCTGCACAAGGATAAATGTGAGGTTGCGTTTGCATTGCACCTCGCTTGTAATACCAGTGCACATTTACATGCGCTAGTATTACTAAGTTGAGCACAAATACCTTTCTTCCTTAAACATACAATTTAAACTCCATTATGTATGGTATGTATTGGTGAGCATAATCATAACATAATAAATAAAACAACAGCCATATTACCGGGTACTTCTGAGGGAATCCCTAAAAGTAATGATCTAGCTGGGTTCTTGATTATAATAAATATCCTGATAAACCCAGACAAATAGAGGCACGTGTGTCTGAATGCATAATTTTAACATCCTTATGTGTGAGACTTGGTTTAACTAAATGTCATAATGAGATAACCTCAGAATTAAGCTAGGCATTTTAGTCTTGTGTTCCCCAAAATAATTCAATGCATCCGCAGTTTTTTATCAATAAACGCACCAACTATGGCAACTGTGGTCTACTGTGAGTGTAAATGTGTCTGTGGGAGTAAATATAAATAAGCTGTATTGGTATGAGCTTAATAACGGCTACAAGTTTTGTGTGCAGAATTTTATGCTAAACAAATTATCTTTTATAAAAAAAAAAACACCACCACCACCACGAGTTCCACTGTTATCTTTAAAAAAAGCACCTTACTTTAAGTGATATGTGTTTTATCAAGATTGTTATTATTTTAAACAAATCCCCCACTAGATTAGTACTCCAGAGATTCCCTCATCTGTCCTAGGTACAACTTTAATATTCTCTGTTTTGCTTTATCTAGCAGTGCATTGACACTTTAATAGACATCTCCCTAAAGGAAATTACGTCATTTCAACCCCCAGTAGCAACAACTTACATTTAACACTTTAAAAGATTCACTCTTGAAATATTTATTAAGCATACGTAATAACCTTTGGAAAAGTTTCAACATTTTGCACACACCTTTTTTCAGTTTGTAATTATGTAATTTCCCAAGCTGAACTGTTACAAGCAGCATTAGTGAGACTAGCACCTGAACGTAAACAGAACACATAATGCCATCCTCTGAGTATAGAGCCATTGATTTTCTTAACGAGTACTTTTTTGTTCTTATGTTTATAGTTTTTGTTTCATTGTTTATACAACATTTCATGTGATCCTAGATTTGTGATCTACAGAACAGTAAAACTGTACATAGAGACTCTTCTACAAATTTGTATGCTGTGATAAACACTGCTTGAGACTTATTGTCAATTAATGCAACTGACTGAACATTTTAGAAAAACTCAATTTACTCATTTTAAAAAAATGAGTTTCATATTCCACTATTGTAAATTCAATTTCCAAACAACAAGCAGTTGTGGCGTGTCTGAATTACTTTCACACACTTAAAACATCTACATTTTGAATGATTGCTATTAATAATTTTAATGTATTAGTTCCCTAGATCTCCCGAGGGTGTTCCCTATTGAAACATGTCTCTATGTTAACCCTATTTTATAATATGAATAATATTTTATACATTTTAAAATGATCTCTAATTTTTTTAATGATTCCATTCAGTTTAACAACATAGGTACTTGCATCTCAGCATCTGAATTCATATTGACTCTGTTACCTATTTTAATTGTGTACTGTTCCTAAATATTTAGTGCTCTGACACAAACACACACACATATATATATATAAAATCATATATCAAATATATATAAATCATATATCAAAATAACAAGAGTACTGCATTGAGCAATGATACTTTTTTATTGGACTAACTATACATTTATAAGATGACAAACTTTCGGAAGAGTATCTTCCTTTTTCAAGTCTGAAGCAATACGGGAGCCCCTGGGAGTTCGAAGTAACGGGAAGGGGACTTGACCGTTGGAGGAATTAGGCCTAGTGTGTGATTGGTTGGTACCTGTAAAGGGGCTGGCTTAGCACGCGCTGTTACGCTTTTAAGGAAAGAGCGGGAGAATCTGTCATCAGATTAATTATCAAACCTATGTGGAAAGTGCTTGTTCGTGGAAATTCTTGTGATGGCGCAGTTTGATGCGATTTTTGACCAACTTAAGTTGGAAGCTGCCAAAATGGGCCCTACCTGGCTCGAGGATAAGTTACGTCCCTTCTTTAGTCCGGTTATCGAACCGAGGGATGATATCGAGGATGCTGCTTCGAGACCTGTGAGGCGTTCGAGGCCCCCAGTTCGTTCGGATCCGGATCCGGGGGGGAGTAATGGCGGACGGAGAAGATCCAGCCCCAGTCCGGGGTTAAAGGCGGCCGTGAGGAAGAAGTCAAGTTCTAGTTCCGGAAGTCGGCAGGCCGGAGCTGAGGTTGCGGATACTGCTATGCTGTCTGGGAGCACTTGTTCCCTACCGGAGCAATTTGAAGTGCCTGTAAAGAAGGGTGATTCTTTGCCTAAGGGTAAGACGGCCAATTTAGGCCAAAAAGTATTATTTAAGGGGAAGAGGCAAGTTAGTAAAGGTGACGGCCCGCCGAGGCCTAGTTTATCGAGTGGTGGTAAGGAGCAAGTGAGTGCAGGTAGGTTAGAAAGTGCTTTAGTGAGAAAGAAGGGTGAGGGATTGAAGGTGTCAGGTTCGAATGAGCTGTCTTAGGCGGTTGAAGAACAGTTACATAATGTTTCAAAAACGGCACAGATTTTAAGGCCTTGTAGTAATGTTGAGGAACAGGCTTATCGAGTGTTAGACGAGAGGGTGGAAGGGCTTGAAGTCAGTGAGAGTCAGCATGTTACAGAGGTTGATAACGGTGTTGGAGAATTAGCCTTATATTTAGATTCTTCTGAGGAAGATTTTATTCCTCCTTCTCCCAGTGTAGTTAACCCCCTTCGCCAGTTTAGACCGTCAGTCAGGGTATCGAGTGATTTGGTTTTAAGGGGTGAGTTAAGAAATTTGAGGGGTAGGAATGTTGATGTGGTTAAAAATTTACCTGTCTCTAACAATGTTTTTCTTTTAGAAGGGAATGAGATTGGGTCACAGCCTGAGAATTCTCCGGGTTTCTTAGTGGTGGGAAATGACGGCCTAAGTGGGGATACTTATGGTCTGCAGGAATCCTGGACGGAAAATATCAGGCTTGATATGGAGGACGGCGTTCCGGGGGCGGAACGTTTTAATGCAAGGGGAGAAGAAACAGGGGTGAGTACGGCCAACAATATTAATTTTGGTCTTCAGGGGATGATGGGACAGAGGCATAACAATACATTTCATAGCTCGGTTAATTCTGTTCAACGTCCAAACAGGTCTGGGATTGGGAGAATACAAGGTAGAGGTAGACAACGCAAGAGGTATGGGGATTTAAGGGGAGAAGGGTTTGAGGTTTCATCTGCTAAGAGGGGTAAGGGTGTTTTAGTTGATAGTAGGTTGGGTATGGCTACGGCTAGTAGGGGCATTGGAATTTGGGCACCTTCAGGGGGTTTGTCACATGTTTCTGTTTTGCAGGCAGAAAAAGGTCAACAATTGATGGCTAATACGGAACCCAGGACTACTGGTTTCCAGAATATAGAGAAGGTTACGGCTGCATCTCAAGGGGATCAGTCTGCAGCGACTCAGGATCTTGGTACAGGTAATGAGGGATCTGGGGCTGTGAATCTGAAGGTGGGGGTTGAAACAGTTGGTGTGCATGCTGATCCTTTATCAATAACTGTTGTAGCGGGTTTAAGGGACTTGTTAGCCAAGTTAGAAGGTGCTAAAGTCTCGGGGAGAGTCGCCAATTCATGGGTTCCCCCTGGATTGGCTCCTCAAAATGGGGTATTAGGGATTGCTGGTGAGGGAACAAAAGATGTAGCGTCGGTACCCCAATCTCAAGTGGTTGGTTTGTCCCAGCCAAAAGTGGCTAATGTTGATAATAAAGCGTCTGGGGGTCCTGAGCTTAAGATTGCTGACACAGCTTTGGCCAGGTCTTGTTTGTGTTCTATTGGACCTTTGGGTATGCACTTGACGGTTGAGTTAAGGGAAAAAATATGCAAGAGAGAGTTTATTGAATTATTTTCTCTTCTTCCCCTTGACCAGTCTTTTGAGATACCTGAAGACTCAAAAAAGGATGCGTCCAAGAAGGAGGAGGAGGAGAGGAAAAAACGTTACAGAAAATTACCAAAAACATTTCAGGCTTTTGTTATTTATGCCAGTGTATTTGCTGTTAAGTTCCCTGAGCAAGGCGCGGCCCTTTTTTGCTATTTAGATGAAATAGCTGCTGCTCAGAGAACATACGGGGGTACGGCTTGGTGGGTTTATGATGAACAATTTAGTCGGTTAAGCCTGAGATGAAATGGGATGATCGTGATATGGGACTGTGGCTAAAAGTGATGACCCCGTTAAGGTCTTCACAGCCTTTTCGCGGGGGAGCCGGCGGGTCTCTGCAAAGTGGGTCGTCGGCAACAGTCAAAAAAGGTTTCTGTTTTGCTTTCAACGAAAAGTTCTGTAAATGGGGATCGTCCTGTAAATTCAGACACGAATGCTCAGGGTGTGGGGGATCCCACCCTTCCATTAAGTGTTTCAAAAAGAATAAATTGGGAGGAACCCAGGAGCTTCCTGAAAAAGGGATTAACTCTGGTGAGGCTAAGCGGGATGGAGCTGTGGCTCGTACTCTACGCTAAACAGAAGGGCTTTGGTGAAAAGGCCTTGTTATTGCTGCATGGTTTTGAGTTTGGTTTTAGAATCCCATCTTAAGGGGGGGTTGTCCAGTACAGGGGTAACCTTAAGTCTGCTAGGGAATGGCCAGATGTTGTTAGGAGTAAGCTCGAGAAGGAGGTTTCCTTGGGTCGAATGGCGGGTCCTTTTAAAGTTTCTCCTATCCCCCATTTGCGTATTTCACCTTTAGGAGTTGTTCCTAAGAAGGAACCTGGTAAATTTCGTCTTATTCACCACTTATCTTTTCCAAAGGGTGGGTCTGTGAATGATGATATTCCGGATGAATTATCGTCTGTGTCTTATACATCATTTGATATGGCAGTTAATCTGGTTAGAGAGGCTGGTCAATTTGCGTTAATGGCTAAAGTGGATATTGAGGCTGCCTTTCGGTTACTTCCGGTTCATCCTTCTTCACATTATCTGTTGGGTTGTTGTTTTGAGGGGTCTTTCTACATTGACCTTTGCCTCCCAATGGGTTGTTCTATTTCTTGTTCTTTGTTTGAGTGTTTTAGTTCCTTTTTAGAATGGGTTGTTAAATTCAAGTCTGGATCCTCTTCAGTAGTTCATTATTTGGATGATTTTCTTTTTGTTGGTCCTCCTGATTTGGATGTTTGTTTGAAGTTAAGGGATTGTTTTTATTCAATGGCATCTGAATTTGGGGTTCCTATTGCAATGCAAAAATCTGAGGGTCCAGTTACGGCCCTTAAATTCTTGGGTATTACAATTGATTCCAAAAAAAATGGAATGTAGTTTACCTGTGGAAAAGATCGTGGATTTGTCAGAAATGATTCAGCATTTTTTGGTGGTCCGTAAGGTGACTTTGAGAGAAATGCAATCTCTGCTGGGAAAATTGAATTTTGCTTGCAGAATCATTCCCATTGGTAGAGTTTTTTCTAGAAGAATGTCACTGGCTACGTCTGGTGTTAGTAAGCCTCATCATTTTGTAAGGATTAAAAAAGGCCACAAGGATGATTTGAAAGTTTGGTTGGAGTTCCTTAAAAATTTTAATGGTGTTGCAATATTTATGGAAGCTAGGATCTCTAATGTTGATTTGGATTTGATAACAGATGCAGCTGGCGGTGTTGGTTTTGGGTCTTATTTTCAGGGTCATTGGTGTGCAGAGGTGTGGCCTCAAGAGTGGGTCGAGTTGGGTTTAACTAGGAACCTAGTTTTCCTTGAACTATTTCCGATTCTGGTGGCTCTGTTTGTGTGGGAAGTTGATTTGGTGAATAAATCCATATTGTTCCATACGGATAATATGGGCGTGGTTTCTGCTATTAATTCTTTATCTGCATCATCATTACCAGTTTTGCGTTTATTGAGAGTATTGGTCTTGAAATGTTTAAGTATGAATGTTTTTGTCAGGGCAAAGCATATCCCTGGTAAGCTTAATTTGATAGCAGATTCTTTATCTCGTTCACAGTGGTGTCGCTTTCGAGAACTGGCTCCTCAAGCGGATTTAGCTGGAGCGATGTTTCCAGACCAACTTAGGAAGCTTGGGACGGAGGATTGGCTGAATTAATTAAAAAGTCTTTGGCTCCAGGTACTTGGACTTCCTATGTATCAGTTTGGAAGGAATGGGAAATGTGGTTATGTCAGTCTGAAATCAAAGAAGGGTCTGATGATGTCACGGGTTGCTTATTGGAATGGATGTGGCATTGGGGAACTTTGGGTTTGTCACCATCTAATATGGAGAAAAGATTGGTGGCCCTAGCTTTTAGATTCCGTTTATTAGGTCTGTCTGACATTACAAAGGTTTTTTGGGTACGTCAAGTTCTTAAAGGTTTGAAGAAAAAGGCAAAGGTTAGAGATAAGAGAAGGCATATTACATTTTCTTTACTTAAAAAAATTTGGGTAGTATTGGCTGAGGTTTGTGCATCAGGATTCGAAGTAATATTGTTCAGAACGGCCTTTGTATTGGCCTTTTTTGGGGCTTTTAGACTTTCTGAATTGGTAAGCCCTAGCAAGAAAGTTTCAGGGGGTTTACAAAAAGAAGATGTAATATGGAACGAGAGCAGGGTCGAAATCTTACTGAGAAGTAGTAAAACGGACATCTATGGGAAAGGCAAGAATATAGTGCTGTTCCCTAGTGGTGGAGAGATATGTCCTTGTCAGGTAATGATGCTTTATGGGTCCATACGGCCTTTGCAAGATGGCCCTTTGTTGGTTCACTCAGATGGTTCCTTTTTGTCACAGTATCAATTTAGAGCCATTTTGAAGGGATCAATTGTTTTATTGGGTTTTAATCCATTAGAGTTCGGGTCTCACTCATTCCGGATTGGAGCTGCTACGGAAGCTGCTATGTTAGGTCTCAGAGAGGATATAGTGAAAAAGATTGGTAGATGGGGTTCAAGTCGTTATAAATCTTATGTTAGACCTGATTTGAGGGTATAAAAAAAAAACAAAAACAAAAAAAAAACATTGAATAGAGTGTATGTTTTGGAATGTTTGAGCTGAAATCATCCTGAATACTCTTTTATTTCTTTTATTTTAGGTGTGAGGATTGTATGGGTGATGGGACATTCATTTATATACTGGGCCAATGCTGAGGCCAGTAAGAAAATGGACGGCCTTCAGCTCGGGTGTCCAGTTGGTCAATGGGAGGTCAAATGGTTTGGGATTAGGGGCATGTGCTGGGAACTCTTGTTTCCTGTGTTTCTAGATTATAGCAAGGTTTTTCATCACCCTGATGTTTTGATATTGCATTTGGGGGGAAATGATTTAGGCATGATTCCTCAAAAAGAATTAGTGAGAAGAATTAAAAGGGATTTGGGCAATATAAAGGAGCTTTATCCTGGAATAAAAATAGTCTGGTCACAGATTACTCCTCGGCTGGTTTGGAGATCAGCGCAGGATTATGATAGGTTAGAAAAGAGCCGCAAGAAAGTTAACAAAATAGTTAGCTCTTTCGTTAAAAGGTTGGGGGGAGGTGTTGTTTTCCACCCAGATTTCGAAGTAGAAGGGGCCGAGGAATTCTACCTAAAAGATGGTGTACATTTTAACCAATTTGGGCTGCAGCTATTTCTTTTTGATATAAAAGAAGCGTTGGGCAAAATTTTGGGTTTGGCGGGACTGGGCTGTTCGGTCAGTGCAGTCGGTGGCGGGAGTGCTAGTTCCCAGACAAATATGGTAAGCAATATGGCCAAGTGATTTTGATGATTTTAAGTAGTTGCCTCTCCATGGGGTGGGTGGGCAACTGGTTTTATAGGGGCAAGGGGTTCCCTATTAAAGTGTAGGTGTCCTTGGACGGACTCAACGGGGATATAGTTGAGTCCAGTTTTTGAATAACGGCCATCTTGTTTTGTGGGTTTGGGAACTAGCACCGCTGTGGGGAATTGACAGTTTGATTTGAATGTTATTTATGAACATCAGGTATGTTCTGTTAAATGTTTGAAAATATTTATTACACAATATTTTAACTTATGTTGTTAATAAAATGGCTGCGGACAATTTTTATACCAAAGTTGTGTGTAACTCCTTATTTATTGTAATTAAGTTATTTAATAATTGTTATAAGGTTAGGTCGGGGATTGACGACTTTAAAGGTCAGGGAGCCCCTGGGAGTTCGAAGTAACGGGAAGGGGACTTGACCGTTGGATGAATTAGGCCTAGTGTGTGATTGGTTGGTACCTGTAAAGGGGCGGGCTAAGCACGCGCTGTTACGCTTTTAAGGAAAGAGCGGGAGAATCTGTCATCAGATTAATTATCAAACCTATGTGGAAAGTGCTCCCTCCCTCCCTCCCTAATTTTGTTTTCCTTCCTTGTTTCGTGTTTGTCGCAGCAAGGCGGGGGTGCTAGTTCCCAGACAAATATGGTAAGCAATATGGCCAAGTGATTTTGAGGATTTTAAGTAGTTGCCTCTCCATGGGGTGAGTGTGCAACTGGTTTTATAGGGGCAAGGGGTTCCCTATTAAAGTGTAGGTGTCCTTGGACGGACTCAATGGGGATATAGTTGAGTCCAGTTTTTGAATAACGGCCATCTTGTTTTGTGGGTTTGGGAACTAGCACCGCTGTGGGGAATTGACAGTTTGATTTGAATGTTATTTATGAACATCAGGTATGTTCTGTTAAATGTTTGAAAATATTTATTACACAATATTTTAACTTATGTTGTTAATAAAATGGCTGCGGACAATTTTTATACCAAAGTTGTGTGTAACTCCTTATTTATTGTAATTAAGTTATTTAATAATTGTTATAAGGTTAGGCCGGGGATTGACGACTTTAAAGGTCATGACCAATTTGATGGAATTTACAGATGATATCTTAAAACACAGGCTAAAAAGACAGAAAGTGTTACAGAGGTCTGAATGCAGGGGGAGGAGGGGGTGTCGTAAAAATCATGATGGGGGTTTAGGAGACAGGCAGATAGTGTCAGTAAAAGATAACAGGCAGGGGAAATATATGGTTATACACAAAGCATATACTGACAAAGTTATATATCAACATAGAATCCATATGAATAAAGATGGGAAATTAGGTATACAGGGGAATATAAGATAGTCAAAAAGGGAGAAAGGAAAAAAAGAAAAAAAAGGGGAATAATAATAATGACAAAAGTGTTGACATAGGCTTACCTGTGTACCTATGCATAGAGAGTGTGAAATATACAATGAAATTGACAGTATATGAAAGTACATTACAAAAAAATCCACATTTAGTCCACAATTTAGCAAGTTGAAGTGCATTATCATTTTCAATTCAAAGGTTTTTCTTTCCATGGTGTTTTTGAAGTTGCCTCTGAGAATCTTGATTTTGAGGTTTTGGATGGAGTGGTCAGGTTGGGTGAAATGGTGACCAACAGGGGTACAGTATTTTGTTTCGCAGTGGTTAGGTTGCTCCTTCCTTATCCGCAGGCTTAATGGTAATATTTTTATTGTTATTTAAGTTTTTTATAGCGTTTTTTTCTAAATGTTAGAGGTTATACATTATTTTTTTCTGCCTGCGGACAAGGGAGGAGCAGTGGTGATCATGAATACACAGGAAAACATCACAGAGGGAAATAGACAATTACTTATTACAATATTAATAATAATAATAATAATTATTACTTATTACAATAAACTGGAAAAGGACCCCACCCAGGAATACACTTTGCAACTTAGAAAACTAATAAAAACATTCCCCAAATACACACAACATAAACTGGACAAACTGGTGCCCTCTAACCCTAGCATAGGGACATTCTACATGCTCCCAAAAATCCACAAACCAGGGAACCCAGGGAGACCAATAATAACTGACATGGACACTCTGACTGAGTAAATATCGGGCCTAGTGGAAAATATTCTTAAGCCCTTAGTTATTAACACCACTAGCTTTATAAAAGACACCACTGATTTTCTTAACAAAATCAGCTAGATAACAGAATTGCCAGAGGATACAATATGGATGTGGAATCCCTGTACAGCAATATTCCACTTAAAGATGGTATTGATGCCTGCTTAAACTTCCTTTCCTCAGACAGCTCTAACCAGACGTATAGTTCTTCTACAGTCAGTAAACGTACAGAATTTATACTCACCCACAATTATTTCATCTTCAATAACTCCATCTATTTACAAACCATGGGAACAGCCATGGGCACCAAAATGACACCACAGTATGCAAACCTCTTCATGGCTGGTTTATAACAGAGATTCCTAACTACTCACCCTCACAAACCCTTCAAATACTTTCGTTACATAGATGATATTTTCATCATATGGACAGAAGGAGAACATTTTCATAAATCATTTTATCTATTTCATGCATCAATCAAGCTTAAAATGGACTTTTCTAGAGACTGTGTCAGCTTCCTGGATACAACAATATCCATCACAAATGGCAAATTACACTCATCTGTATACAGGAAACCAACAGATAGATGCAGTTACCTCCACAGCTCCACCTCCCACTCCAATCACATTAAAAAATCCATAATCTACAGCCAGGCCACCAGATATAACAGAATTTGCTCAGACACCAAGGACTGTGACAAACACCTCATCACACTGTCCCAATCATTCAGAGAAAAAGGTTACAAAACAAGGGTTATAAACAAACAAATGAACTCTGCCCTTAATACCACACGTGAACACTTGCTACAATACAGGGAGAAGAAAAACATATCGCGTATCCCACTAGTAGTCAAATATAACCCTGCTGTAGAAGGAATACGAAAAACCATAAAAGACTTACAGCCACTACTCTTAGAGGATCCCACAATCACAAAAATCTTCCCAAAACCTTCTATCCTGGCACTCAGACAACTACCCAACCGAAAACAGAAACTGGTCCACAGAAAGCTACCCCTTGATAAACAGAACACCCAGAATGGAACAAGAGCTGCAACAAAGTTCTCTGCAAACTATGTCAACACATTTGTGAAAGCAGCACAGCAAATCACAAGAGTAATTTCTATAACATTAAATGGGCATAATCATGTATATCTGCAAATGTGGTATACATGATACATTGCACTGCATATGAAGTGGGATGTTATATTGGAGAAACAAGCTAAAATCTGCACCTTTGGATGAACTTACACATACACTCAATCAAAAACCACTGTGAAACAAAAATGAAATTTATGCTTACCTGATAAATTAGTTTCTTTCCTGACACAGTGAGTCCACGGATCATAATAATTACTATTGGGAATATCACTCCTGATCAGTAGGAGGAGGCAAAGAGCACCACAGCAAAGCTGTTAAATACCACTCCCCTTACCCACAACCCCCAGTCATTCGACCAATGAGAAAGGAGAAAGGAAGTAATATAAGGTGCAGAGGTGCCTGAGGTTAATGTAAAAATAAACTGTCTGAAAATACAGGGCGGGCCGTGGCCTCACCATGTCAAGAAAGAAACAAATTTATCAGGTAAGCATAAATTTCATTTTCTTTCTAATGACACAGTGAGTCCACGGATCATCATGATTACTATTGGGAATCAATACCCAAGCTAGAGGGCACGGATGATATGGGAGGGACAAGACAGTAAGCCTAAACAGAAGGCACCACTGCCTGAAGAACCTTTCTCCCCAAAACAGCCTCAGCTGAAGCAAAAGTATCAAATTTGTAAAATTTTGAAAAAGTGTGTATAGATAACCAAGTGGTAGCCTTGCAAATCTGATCTACAGAAGCACCATTTTTGAAAGCCCAGGTAGAAGAAACAGCCCTCGTGGAGTGAGCCGTGATTTTCTCAGGAGGCTGCTGACCAGCAGTCTCATATGCCAAGCGAATAATACTCCTCAACCAACAAGAAAGCGAAGTAGCCGTAGCTTTCTGACCCCAGAAAAGATAACAAATAAAGAAGAAGACTGGCGAAAATCCTTAGTCGTCTGTAAATAATATTTCAAAGCACGAACTACATCCAGGTTGTGCAACAAACGTTCCTTATAAGAAGAAGGATTAGGACACAAAGAAGGAACAACAATCTCTTGATTAATATTCTTATCTGAAACAACATTAGGAAGAAAACCTAAAGCAGTACGTAATACTACCTTATCCGAATGAAAAATAAGAAAAGGAGCTTGACACTGCAATGCTGAGAGCTTCGAAACTCTTTGAGCCGAAGAGATAGCAACCAAAAACAAAACCTTCCAGGTTAACAACTTAATATCCAAAGAATGCATAGGCTCAAACTGAGCATGTTGAAGAACTCAAACTAAATTAAGACTCCAAGGAGGAGACAAAAACTTAACCATAGGCCGATTCTACCCAAAGCCTGACAAAGACACTGAACGTCTGGTACATCCACTAGACGTTTATGTAACAGAACAGATAAAGCAGAAATTTGAACATTCAGGGTAATAGCAGAGAAACCTTTCTCCAGACCCTCCTGGAGAAAAGACAAAATCCTAGGAATCCTGACTCTAATCCAAGAGTAACCCTTAGATTCACACCAATACAGATATTTATGCCATATCTTGTAATAAATCTTTTACGCGACTGATTCATAGTCTCAATAACTGACTCAGAAAAACCACGCTTAGATAGAATCAAGCATTTAATCTCCAAGCAGTCAGCTTCAGAGAAATGAGATTTGGATGAAGGAAGGGACCCTGAAGCAGAAGGTCCTTCCTCAACGGAAGACTCCAAGGTGGAAAGGATGACATCTCCACCAGATCTGCATACCAAATCCTGTGAGGCCACGCCGGTGCAATGAGAATTACCGACGCCCTTTCCTGTCGGATCCAAGCAATAACTCGAGGAAGAAGGGCAAACAGAGGAAACACGTATGCCAGACTGAACTTCCAAGGAACTGCTAGAGCATCTATTAGAATCGCTTGAAGATCCCTTGTCCTTGAACCGTACTTCGGAAGCTTGGCATTGTGACGAGATGCCATAAGATCCAACTCCGGGTTGACCCCACTTGAGAATCAAACTGGAAAACATCTCCAGAAGGAGCT
The DNA here is from genome assembly GCF_027579735.1 of Bombina bombina. NCBI lineage: Eukaryota > Metazoa > Chordata > Amphibia > Anura > Bombinatoridae > Bombina > Bombina bombina. Next base: position 168,260,179 of record NC_069504.1, on the reverse strand, counting down.
CTTACTCCCCTGGATGAAAAGACTGTCTGCTCAGAAAATCCACTTCCCAATTGTCCACCCCTGGAATGTGAATCGCAGACAGACAACAATTGTGAGGCTCTGCCCACTGAATAATCATGGCTACCTCCTTCATCGCCAAGGAACTCAGAGTTCCTCCCTGATGATTGATGTAAGCCACGGACGTTATATTGTCCGACAGAAATCTGATAAACTGGGTTGAAGCCAACTGAGCATTGAATATTGCCTCAGCTCTAAGATATTTATAGGAAGAACCGATTACTCCACAAACCCTGAGCCTTCAACAAATCCCAGACAGCTCCCCAACCCAGCAGACTGGCATCCATGGTCACAATCACCCAGAAAGGCCTGCGAAAACAGGTTCCGTGGGAGAGAAGATCCTGAGACAACCACCACGGAAGAGAATCTCTTGCAGCCTGATCTATAACAATCTTTGGAGATAGATCCATATAATCTCTGTTCCACTGTCTCAGCAAGCGTAACTACAGAGGTCTGAGATGGAATCGAGCAAACGGAATGATGTCCATGACTGAGACCATTAGACCAATAACCTCCATACACTGGGCCACTGACGTCCGAGAAAAGGACTGAAGAGCCAGACATGAATTGAACATTTTTGACTTCCTTGCTTCTGTCAAAAAGAACTTAATTTCCAGAGAATCTATAATGGTTCCCAAGAATACCACTCTTGTAGCCGGAATCAAGGAATTTTTTCCTAAATTCACCTTCCAACCGTGGGAGTGCAGTAAAGACAAAAGCATCTCTGTGTGGGAGTTTGCTAGATGAAAAGATGGCGCCTGAACAAGAATGTCATCCAAATAAGGAGCTACCGCAACCCCCTGCAATCTGAGAACTGCCAACAATGCACCCAGAACCTTTGAAAACACCCTGGGAGCTGTTGCAATACCAAAAGGAAGAGTCACAAACTGAAAATGCTTGTCTAGGAAAGCAAACCTAAAAAACTTGTGATGATCCTTGTGAATGGGGATATGCAGATATGCATCCTATAGATCTACTGTAGTCAGGAATTAACCCTCCTGAACCAGAGGAAGAATTGAACGAATAGTTTCCATCTTGAATGACGGAACTCTGAGAAACTTGTTTACACACTTGAGATCCAGGATGGGTCTGAAAGTTCCCTCCTTTTTGGTAACAATAAACAGATTGGAATAAAACCCTAGTCTCTGCTCCTGAACTGGAACAGGAACGATCACTCCCATGTCGGAAAGATCCTGAACACAATTTAAGAATGCCTCTCTTTTATCTGGTCTACAGGTAACCTTGATAGATGAAACCTGCAACTGGGAGGAAGATCCTTGAACTCCAGCCTGTATCCCTGGGACACAGTATCTATCACCCAGGGATCTGGAACGTCCCGAACCCAGGTTTGAGCGAAAAAAAGACAGCCTGCCCCCACACGATCCATTCCCAGAGCAGGGGCAGATCCTTCATGCTGACTTTGAGTGTGCAGCAGGTTTCTTAGATTGCTTCCCCTTGCTCCAGGACTGATTATGTCTCCAAGAAGGCTTGGACTGATCATGTTTGGAAGAGGAGGAGGAAGACTTACCAGAGAACTTGAAAGGAACAAAAATTACTCTGACGACCCTTCTGCTTATTTCTCTTATTCTGAGGAAGAGAATGCCCTTTCCCACCAGTAATATCCAAAATAATTTCAGCCAAACCAGGCCCAAACAAAGTCTTCCCTTTGTAAGTAATAGATAAAAGCTTAGATTTGGAAGATACATCCACAGATCAGGACTTTAACCATAAAACCCCACGTGCAAAAACAGCAAAGCAAGAAAAGAATTGACCAATTTTAAAGCCTTAATTCTATCTTCAATTTCCTCCAGAGAAGACTCCTGTTGAATAGAATAAGACAACACATCAAATCAATATGCAGCCGCACTGGTAAGCGTAGCAATACACGCAGCAGGCTGCCATTGTAACACCTGGTGAACATAAATCCTCTTAAGCACAGTCTCCAACTTCTTATCCATGGGATCATTAAAAGAACAACTATCCTCAATAGGAATAGTGGTCCTCTTAGCCAAAGTGGAAATAGCTCCCTCTACCTTAGGAATTGTCTGCCAAGATTCCTTAATAGAATCCGCAATAGGAAACATCTTCCTAAAAATAGGAGAAGGAGAAAAAGGAATACTAGGCTTCTCCCATTATCGTGAAATAATCTCTGAGACACGATTTGGAACAGGAAAAACTTCCGCCACAGAAGGAACCTCAAAAACCGTATTAAGTTTACTAGCTTTCTTGGGAGTAATAATGACAGAGGAATAAGAGTCATCCAAAGTAGACAAAACCTCCCTAAGTAACAAACAGAGGTGCTCCAGCATAAATCTGAAAGAAACCACCTCCGAATCAGTGGAAGGAGTAACACTATTAGAGTCAGAGACTTCACCCTCAGACGCAACTGAAGTATCTTCTTCCTCAAACCTATGATAAGAAACATTTGACATAACTGCAACAGAGTCAGAAACCTTATACTTCCTTTTGCGCTTTCCCTGCAACGCAGGAAAAGCAGACAAAGCCTCAGATATAGCAGAGGATATGTGAGTAGCCATATCCTGCAAAGAAAACCAACCTGAGACGAGATGCAGGGCACTGCATGAGAAGAGGATTGAAATTGGGATGATTGGGGAGAAAGCTGCAGAATAGCTTGAACAGGAGACTCCTGAACAACACTCTCCTTAGAAAATGAAGGCTCTGAATCAAAAAGTCTATCCCTATACTGCAATGTTCTCTGAACAGAAAGGAATAGGTGGCTCCACATTAGCATCTAAGCATAAATTACAAGTGACTGCTTGCAAATCCTCCTTGTCCATCTTAACAAATTAAACAAAATTGATCCAAAAATAAAACATTACTGTCCCTTTAAAACATAACGAAAAATAAGAGTAAAATAAGAGCCCCAAAAGCAGCAAACCCTGAGCCCTATCAAGCACCTCTATACACTAACAAGCCCCACTGAAGTGCTAAACCAACCTCCTACCGACCGGAGTAGATACCGACTCCCAAACGATCCAGACCTCACTGCTGAAACAACCACTCCACGAAGTAACATTCAGCACTGGAGAAGCAGCAGAATAACCTCACGCTTCCGTATAACACTGAGCGGAAGAGCGCACAACACTCATGCCGAACACTACTCCGCCCATCGTGGGCGTCTCCAACCTCCCAGCCGGCATAACACCTACTAACAGTAAGAAAACCGCCGCCTGGAGAAAACACTCTGAGTGCCCTTAGGAATCTGCCTGCTCGTAGCCGAAAAACGCTCCAATCCATACACAAGACCAACAAAGAGTAAAAACTCCCTCTCAGCAGCCATTCAGCACCCGACAAGAATAAAAAACTCCCCAAAACCATCTCAGCTGCATCCAACTCCTCACAGTGCCCCACAATACTGCCATGAGTAATAAAACCTGAACCTGAACACAGTCACGAATATATTAACCCCCTAAGTGCCAGCCTTTCTAAACAAAAACAGCACTTACCTTAATAATAATCTGCCCGGCAGCACGGCAGCTCACATAGTTTGAAAGGTAACATTCCTTACATGGACCTGTGGACAAGCAAAAAACAAAAGACTGAATAATCCATACTCAGACTTTTCAAAAGAAGGGCAGCACAAACTATATGGGAGGCGCAGAGGGGATTATACCCCCCAAGTTCCCAAATGTTTAAAAGCCACCATTGCCCTACTGAAGAGACTGACATGGACTACGGCTAAACCCCCCCCCCCAAAAAAAACCAGAGCAAACTTGCTCTGCTTTAAAATAACAAACTCTTGATTGAAGAATCAGACACCTTACTTTACCCCTCCTTGCAACTGATACAAGCAAAAAGAATGACTGGGGGTTGTGGGTAAGGGGAGTGGTATTTAACTGCTTTGCTGTGGTGCTCTTTGCCTCCTCCTGCTAATCAGGAGTGATATTCCCAATAGTAATTATGATGATCCGTGGACTCACCGTGTCATTAGAAAGAAATACTGTACCCCTGTTGGTCACTATTTCACCCAACCTGGCCACTCCATCCAAAACCTAAAAAATCAAGATTCTCAGAGGCAACTTCAAAAACACCATGGAAAGAAAAACCTTTGAAATGAAAATGATAATGAACTTCAACTTGCTAAATTCTGGACTAAATGTGGACTCTGGTTTCTTAACCCATTATCAAATTTTTTTTTGTAATGTACTTTCATATACTGTAGTCAATTTCATTGTATATTTCACACTCTCTATGCATAGGTACGCAGGTAAGCCTATGTCCACAATTTTGTCATTATTATTATTCCCCTTTTTTTTCTTTTTTTCCTTTCTCCCTTTTTGACTATCTTATATTCCCCTGTATACCTAATTTCCCATCTTTATTAATGTTGATTCTATGTTGATATATAACTTTATGTCAGTATATGCTGGTGTATAACCATATATTTCCCCTGCCTGTTATCTTGTACTGACACTATCTGCCTGTCTCCTAAACCCCCATCATGATTTTTACGACACCCCCTTCTCCCCCTGCATTCAGACCTCTGTAACACTTTCTGTCTTTTTAGCCTGTGTTTTAAGATATAATCTGTAAATTCCATCAAACTGGTCAGTATTGCTTCAGGCTTGAAAAAGGAAGGCATTCTTCTGAAAGCTTGTCATCTTATAAATGTATAGTTAGTCCAATAAAAAAGTATCATTGCTCAATGCAATACTCTTGTTATTTTGATATCTAAATCTCTGGACTAACACGGCTACTCCAATCAACGTATACGCAAGGACGAAACTACAGGGGGTGCAGAGGTCGCAATTGCGACTGGGCCCCCAAGGGTGGGGGTCCAGCTTCAAAAAAAAAAAAAAAAAGAAGTTGACCTGCCACTGCCTGCACTAATATCATGCGAGTGTGACATGATGCTTGACTAGTGTTTCTGACTACAGGGGTTAGTCTTTCTGTTTTACCCATTGGTGTTTATGTGTTTGTATGTGTGTATGTATGTATGTGACTGTGTGTGTATTTATGCATGTATGTGTGTGTATGTTTGTGGAACCAGCAAATTACAAGCCTTGTTACTACAGCATGGGGGGAGCGGGTAAACAGTGTCACTATACAGTACCACTATATACAGTACGGGGGGGGCTGGACTATGTCACAGACTACTATGGTCACTTTATAAAGTACTGGGGCGGGTAGGGTCAGGTCAGCCATCTCACCGGCAGATTACAGACTGTGTCACTGACTCACTATATACAGTACTGGTGGGTTAACAGTGTCACTATATACAGTAATAGGGGGTCAGACCATCTCACAAACTGTGGGCACAGGGCTCCTCCTTTTGCAGACATGTGATCTGATTCACATTTTTTTTTCTGTGTTAAATGTAAAAAAAAAAAGAAGAAAAACAAGATATGTATCAAATACATTTTTTCTGGGGTGGGGGTACAGGGGCCCTTCTTAGATTCTTGCAACTGGGCCCTGTGGTTTCTAGTTACGCCTCTGTACATATATATATATATATATATATATATATATATATATATATATATATATATATATATATATATATATGAAACTAATCAATCATTGCTATGATGATGTTTTTGTTATACACAACGTTGTGTCTTCATACAGTGCATATAAGAACATACTTGGATGATAATTGTAGATTCTGAGCAGTAATCTGAGTCACCAAGTAGAGGGCAGTTCAGGTGTGTACTGTGGTAAGTTACTTTAGGGAACAGGGTTGCTACTTGTGGCACATAGAGGGTTTGACTTATTTGCATATACATATATTTTAACTGAATTAGATGCTGAGATAGCTTTTTAAATAATATGGAAGAACACAGAATGAAGGGTATTTAATTACCTATTTGCCACATACACATGCTGATAAAACCATGCAGTCCCTAAATCTTGTTACCTTAGCACAAAATTTATGCTTACCTGATAAATTTCTCTCTCTTGTGGTGTATCCAGTCCACGGATCATCCATTACTTGTGGGATATTCTCCTTCCCAACAGGAAATTGCAAGAGGACACCCACAGCAGAGCTGTCTATATAGCTCCTCCCCTAACTGCCACTCCCAGTCATTCGACCGAAGACAAGCAAGAAAAAAGGAGAAACTATAGGGTGCAGTGGTGACTGTAGTTTAAAAATAAAAAACACCTGCCTTAAAGTGACAGGGCGGGCCGTGGACTGGATACACCACAAGAGAAAGAAATTTATCAGGTAAGCATAAATTTTGTTTTCTCTTGTAAGGTGTATCCAGTCCGCGGGTTCATCCATTACTTGTGGGATACCAATACCAAAGCTTTAGGACACGGATGAAGGGAGGGACAAGGCAGGAACTTAAATGGAAGGCACCACTGCCTGCAAGACCTTTCTCCCAAAAATAGCCTCCGAGGAAGCAAAAGTATCAAATTTGTAGAATTTAGAAAAAGTATGAAGCGAAGACCAAGTCGCCGCCTTACAAATCTGTTCAACAGAGGCCTCATTTTTAAAAGCCCATGTGGAAGCTACCGCTCTAGTGGAATGAGCTGTAATTCTTTTAGGAGGCTGCTGGCCAGCAGTCTCATAAGCTAAACGGATTATGCTTCTCAGCCAAAAAAAAAGAGAAGATGCCGAAGTCTTTTGGCCTCTCCTCTGTCCAGAGTAGACAACAAACAATGCAGATGTTTGACGAAAATCCTTAGTAGCTTGTAAATAAAACTTTAAAGCACAAACCACGTCAAGATTGTGTAGACGTTCCTTCTTTGAAGAAGGATTAGGACACAGTGACGGAACAACAATCTCCTGATTGATATTCTTATTAGATACCACCTTAGGAAGAAACCCAGGTTTGGGGAATCACACTGTGAGGCAGATAACTCTGAAACTCTTCGAGCCAAAGAGATAGCTACCAAAAACAGAACTTTCCAAGATAAAAGCTTGATATCTATGGAATGCAGAAATCTGTCCCTTTAAGGAACTAGCTGACAATCCCTTTTCCAATCCTTCTTGGAGAAATAATAATATCCTAGGAATCCTGACCTTACTCCATGAGTAACCCTTGGATTCACACCAATGAAGATATTTACACCATATCTTATGAAAGATTTTCCTGGTGACAGGCTTTCGAGCCTGAATTAAGGTATCAATGACCGACTCGGAGAAACCACGTTTTGATAAAATCAAGCGTTCAATCTCCAAGCAGTCAGCCACAGAGAAATTAGATTTGGATGTTTGAATGGACCTTGGAGTAGAAGGTCCTGCCTCAACGGCAGAGTCCATGGTGGAAAGGATGATATGTCCACCAGATCTGCATACCAAGTACTGCGTGGCCAAGCAGGTGCTATCAAAATCACTGAAGCCCTCTCCTGCTTGATCTTGGCAATCAGACGAGGGAGGAGAGGAAATGGTGGGAACACATAAGCCAGGCTGAAGGACCAGGGCACTGCTAGAGCATCTATCAGCGCTGCCTGGGGATCCCTTGACCTGGACCCTTATCAAGGAAGCTTGGCGTTCTGAAGAGACGCCATCAGATCCAGTTCTGGTTTGCCCCATAGATGAATCAGCTGGGCAAATACCTCCGGATGGAGCTCACATTCCCCCGGATGAAAAGTCTGCCGACTTAGAAAATCCGCCTCCCAGTTCTATACTCCTGGGATATGGATAGCTGAGAGATGGCAAGAGTGAACCTCTGCCCATAGAATTATCTTTGAAACCTCCAACATTGCCAGGGGGCTTCTTGTTCCCCCCTGATGGTTGATATAGGCTACAGTCGTGATATTGTCCGACTGAAATCTGATGAACCTGACCGCAGCTAGTTGAGGCCAAGCCTGAAGAGCATTGAATATCGCTCTCAGTTCCAGAATGTTTATAGGAAGGAGGGCTTCCTCCTGAGTCCATGAACCCTGAGCCTTCAGGGAGATCCAGACTGCGCCCCAGCCCAGAAGGCTGGCATCTGTCGTCACTATAGTCCACTCTGGCCTGCGGAAACTCATTCCCCTGGACAGATGGACCCGAGATAACCACCAGAGAAGAGAATCCCTGGTCTCTTGATCCAGATTTAGCTGAGGGGACAAATCTGTGTAGTCCCCATTCCACTGATTGAGCATGCAAAGTTGCAGTGGTCTGAGATGTAGGCGGGCAAACCAAACTATGTCCATTGCCGCTACCATTAAGCCGATTACTTCCATACACTGAGCCACTGACGGCCGAGAAGTGGAATGAAGAGCACGGCAGGAAGTTAGAAGCTTTGATAACCTGACCTCTGTCAGAAAAATTTTCATTTCTACTGAATCTATCAGTGTTCCTAGGAAGGAAACTCTTGTGAGAGGGGAGAGAGAACTCTTTTCTTCGTTCACCTTCCACCAGTGAGACCTCAGAAAGGCCAGAACAATGTCCGTATGGGACTTGGCGATTTGAAAAGTCGACGCCTGTATCAGAATGTCATCTAGGTAAGGAGCCACCGCTATGCCCCATGGCCTTAGAACCGCCAGTAGGGACCCTAGAACCTTCGTAAAGATTCTTGGTGCCGTGGCTAACCCGAAGGGAAGAGCCACAAACTGGTAATGCCTGTCTAAGAAGGTGAACCTGAGGAACTGATGATGATCTCTGTGAATTGGAATGTGGAGATAAGCATCCTTTAAGTCCACAGTAGTCATATATTGACCCTCCTGGATCATAGGGAGGATGGTTCAGATAGTCTCCATCTTGAAGGATGGGACCCTGAGAAATTTGTTTAGGATCTTGAGATCCAAGATTGGTCTGAAAGTTCCCTCTTTTTTGGGAACTATAAACAGATTTGAATAGAAGCCCTGCCCCTGTTCCTCCCTTGGAACTGGGTGGATACTCCCATAACCAGTAGGTCTTGAACACAACGTAAGAATGCCTCTCTCTTTAACTGGTTTACAAATAATTGTGAGAGATATGAAGCTTTGAAGTCCAGAAGATATCCCTGGGAAACAATCTCTAATACCCAGGGGTCCTGCACATCTCTTGCCCAAGCCTGGGCGAAGAGAGAAAGTCTGCCCCCACTAGATCCGGTCCCGGATTGGGGGCTACTCCTTCATGCTGTCTTAGAGGCAGCCACAGTTTCTTGGCCTGCTTTCCCTTGTTCCAAGCCAGGTTAGGTCTCCAGACTGGTTTGGGCTGGGCGAAATTTCCCTCTTGTTTTGCATTAGAGGAAACTGAAGCTGCGCCACTCTTGAAGTTTCGGAAGCAACGAAAATTATTTTGTTTGGTCCTTAACTTATTGGACCTATCCTGAGGAAGGGCGTGACCTTTACCACCAGTAATATCAGAAATGATCTCCTTCAGACCGGGCCCGAATAGGGTCTGTCCCTTGAAGGGGATGTTAAGAAGCTTAGACTTTGAAGTAACGTCTGCTGACCAGGACTTAAGCCATAGAGCCCTATGTGCCAAAATGGCAAAACCTGAATTCTTAGCTGTTAGCTTGGCTAAATGAAAAATGGCGTCAGAAATAAAGGAGTTAGCTAACTTAAGAGCTTTAATCCTGTCTAGAATATCATCTAATGGGGTCTCCACCTGTAGAGCCTCCTCAAGAGACTCAAACCAAAAAGCCACTGCAGCAGTAACTGGGGCAATGCATGCAAGAGGCTGGAGAATAAAACCTTGATGTAAAAAATGTTTCTTAAGGAGACCCTCCAATTTTTTATCCATAGGATCTAGGAAAGCACAACTGTCCTCAACGGGGATAGTTGTACGCTTAGCTAGGGTAGAGACTGCTCCCTCCACCTTAGGGACCGTCTGCCACGAGTCCCGTATGGTGGCATCTATGGGAAACATCTTTTTGAAAGCAGGGGGGGAGAGAACGGCACATCTATCCCATTCCTTAGTAATAATTTCCGAAAACCTCTTAGGGACTGGAAAAACATTAGTGTAAACAGGCACTGCAAAGTATTTGTCCATTTTACACAATTTCTCTGGAACCACAATGGGGTCACAGTCATCCAGAGTCGCTAAAACCTCCCTAAGCAATAAGCGGAGGTGTTCAAGCTTGAATTTAAACGCTGTCACCTCAGAATCAGACTGAAGTAACGCCTTCCCTGAGTCTGAAATGTCACCCACAGATAGAAGCTCACCTGCTTCGGCTTCTGAGTATTGTGAGGGTATATCGGACACAGGCAATAAAGCATCAGAAAGCTCTGTATTAGTTCTAGCCCCAGAGCTGTCTCGCTTTCCTTGTAGCCCTGGCAGTTTGGAGAATACCTCTGCGAGGGTAGCATTCATAACTGCCGCCATGTCCTGTAAGGTAAAATAATTAGACGCGCTAGATGTACTTGGCGTCACTTGAGCGGGAGGTATAGGTTCTGACACATGGGGAGAGTTAGATGGCATAATCTCCCTCTTTTAAGTCAGAGAATCCCCTGGAGATAAATCTTTAAGCGCCATAATATGGTCTTTATAGTTTATAGAAATTTCAGTACATTTGGTACACATTCTAAGAGGGGGTTCCACAATGGCTTCCAAACATATTGAACAAGGAGTTTCCTCTATGTCAGACATGTTTAACAGACTAGTAATAAGACAAGCAAGCTTGGAAAACACTTTAATAAAGGTGAAACAGCAATTAAACAAAAACGTTACTGTGCCTTTAAGAGAAAAAAACTAGCACTTAAACTGCAAAACAGTGAAAAAATACAGTAAAATCTTTGAAATTTTTACAGTGTGAGTAAGGGACTAAGGCAACATTGCACCCACTTGCAAATGGATGATTAACCCCTTAGGCCCCAAACCGGATTGAAAAACGTTAAAAAACGTTAAAAGTCAATTGAGCACCATGCCACAGCTCTGCTGAGGCTCCTACCTGCCCTTAAATACGATTTTGTGCAGAAATAACCCCTTTGAAATGGTTCTCAGATGCCAGAGGACTCTTCTAGGGAAGCTGGATGTCTCAGTCTGAATTAAAACTGCACAGTTAGAGTGCTAAAATAGGCCCCTCCCTCCATGTACTGGATGTCAGAGGGGCCTTAAGAAAGTATTCCTAGGAGTATCTAACTAGCCATGTGGAAACTAGGCCCCAAATAAAGACTTATCTCCCTCAGAGAAAAAACGTCCTATTTTATGAAATCATGTAACGTTTTGTCACTAAGCAATATGAATATTAACATGAATATTACACTGTTATGTAAGCATGATCCCAGTCGCTGTTAAATCACTGCATCAGGCTTACCTCAAATACACAAGGCTCTGTCAGCATTTTCTAGAACTTATTCATCTCTCTAGAACTAAAAATACTGAACATACCTCAAAGCAGGTAATCTGCAGACCGTTCCCCCAACTGAAGTTTTCCCATATTCATCAGTTATGTGTGAGAACAGCAATGGACCTTAGTTACAAACCGCTAAGATCATCAAACCTCCAGGCAGAATTCTTCTTCTAATTTCTGCCTGAGAGTAAAACAGTACAACGCCGGTACCGTTTAAAAATATCAAACTCTTGATTGAAGGTAAAACTACACTAAGTCACCAAATATTTCTTGATACTTCCTTTCTTGTCGAGAGTTGCAAGAGAATGACTGGGAGTGGCAGTTAGGGGAGGAGCTATATAGACAGCTCTGCTGTGGGTGTCCTCTTGCAACTTCCTGTTGGGAAGGAGAATATCCCACAAGTAATGGATGACAGCGTGGACTGGATACACCTTACAAGAGAAAAGGCAAAGCAAACCATATGATTAGCTCATGAAATAAAATACTTATAGTGTTGTATTTAAACAATACATTTAATTTGTTTTTTTAGTCACAGAACCAATATTTGTATTCTGGTAGATGTTACCACCCTGGCTTCAAATGTTGCACTTTTATATAGGGTTATCAGCAGGCCAGTGTTTTATTGGTATTTCTAGGGGGCAATCTATTTGGAAAAGCAAACATTTTTGAACAAAGTAACATCTGAAAACCCTAGATCATGGGACATCTAGGCAAATCTATAGTTATTTATATTTGTATCTTTACAAATATACATAGTTGAATTCTACTTCATCATGGCATAAAGTAGGGCCTAGATCACAGGTGGAACACACAAATATTAATTATTTTTCACGATAGTCTAGGGCGACCAAACATCTGCATGTTGGATAAATCCCTCAAATATTAGACTCCTATGAGTATTGCTGCACCTTCAAAAACGAATACCAAGAGAATGAAGCACATTGGAAAATAGAGGTAAATTAAAAAGCTGTTTAAAAATATATTCTCTATCTGAATCATGAAATAAATGTTCCTTTAAGATGCTTTGGTTAAAATGTTTAACGGTCCACTTGTAATACCAGATTAAGCCTAATTCTTAGTACAAAACCGTAGTACCCTGCTCTAGCGATTGAGCTTCACTTGTAATCCAGCCTTACATTTGGTTCCAAGATTCATCCTTTCTGAAGATGATCTTGCACCATAAAAAAGCTCAAGATGATGGGACAAGACAAATTATTATTTATTTATTTTTTTAGCTATAGAAATTATTTGCAGGCATAAAACATAATTACTATCACAACTGTTTTCATAACCAACATCATAATAATAATAAAAATATAGAATTGATACATAAGATTAAAACTGTAAAAACATAAAAGCAGGAATAAAACTTACTGGTACTTCCACATATTTTGAAGCAGCTTTAACCTAAAAAATAAATGAATAGTAAAAAAAATTAGCATGGTGAATATTTAACCTCTGTATATACTTTATATGTTTTTAAATTGTGAAATATCCTAATTACACCACCCCTTTAATCAAAGCAAACACAGTAGCAATATATTCTAATTGTTTACGTGACCAAGTCCCATAAGTTAATGTATAGATAACAAGATGCAAAAAAAACAGTAAATTTCCCCCTTTTGAGGTTATGCCCCCTGAAGGTAACTCAGAGTAGCAGTAATAACTATAACTGGCCATAGCAAAGGAGATGCATATACTCAAGAGGCTAAATTAAATAATTACACACTTTTAAAGCTTTTTTTTCTTGTATTCATATTTTTTTTGCAATTATGTGTTTAAATTGCTCATATTATGGATATTAATAATAAATAATACCTGTTATCAGTGCCGCAAGTCGATTAAGTTTGAGGTTGTGCGCTATTCAAGTATCTAATTATTATATATCATAACATATCATTTCACTTTAACTCCCTGTCTGCCCAATTTACTGACAATTCATTGAAGCTAGCTCTAGCATAAACTGATATTGCTGCATCATTGAAGAGCTGTCAGTCATTGAGTTATACCATTACTTTAGAGGAATGCGCTGTAGTTTTTCCCCACAGTCAGCAGGTCCAAAAATAAACGTGTATTTATCTGTTACTAGTCCACAAACAACTGCAAAACCCACCCCTTCAAATGTAACACTAAAAAGCTCCCCTTCTCTCTCTAATAAATCTGTATCTCCCAGCACCTTTTTATGCATCTCTCTTTCTTCCTGGCTGGATGGATAGAAGATATTTCTGTTTTAGTAGTATCAATTGCACCTTCAGGAGAGGACCGGCAACCTTTGGCAAAAGGGGTAAGTACATCTAATGGCCCAGGTTCACTTGAAATGCTTTTAAAAAATAGAGCAAGTGTAATAGATATATAAACATAAAGCAATGTTGTTAAAAATAGGATTTTAACCCTTTAAGGACACAGCTTTTAGTTTGCGCAATTGTTTTATGACGGAAAAATTCCGTCATATGTCCTTAAGAGGTTAATGAGTATTATATCTAAATAACTCTGATCTATTACAAGTATTTCAAGGAACAGTAACAACTTTGAAACTGTGTCAATGCTAAACATGACAGTAAATTCAAACTGAAACTTTCATGATTCAGAGCAAGCAATTGTAAACAACTTTTCAATTTACTTCTAGTATCTAACTTGCTTTATTCACTTGAAATCCTTTGTTAAAAAGCATACCAAGGTAGGCTCAGGAGTACAATGCACTACTGGGAGCTAGCTGCGGATTGGTGGCTGCACATATATTCCTCCTGGACGACTTAAATTGCAGCAGACGACTTAGAAATCTTCCTATTTTTAACATTGATATGACTACTAACTTTTTCCTTGTGGGTTAGTAGTTTTAACCCCTGACTAGTAAACCATATAGATATTTTTCCACCCCTGTATATATTTTTATCTATCTATCTATCTATCTATCTATCTATCTATCATCTATCTATCCATCTATCTATCTATCCATCCATTTATCCAAAAAATCGCACACTCTCTGGATTTAAACACAGCAAAGGTTTATTCAGTTTACACCCCTTCCTCAGACAACCAGATTAAAGCAAGTGACTATGAATTTAAACATAAGCAAAACCCCGCCCCTTGGTGGACATCCAATAATCAATCAAACCAAATTAGATGCATCTGTATACACAACATATAAGCAAAGCATAAGTTCTACAAAATTTACCATCATATAATAAATATCTGTGCGCATCATCAAAAAATATTAAATGATATCATAATCTCCTGTAAAATAATGCAGGTAGCTGGTTATTTTTAAGGGGGCTTTTGTTTAGTCAGATAGGCCACAGTGGATATTTTTGCTTATGCATTATTTGTGTTTAATTATCTTGTCTTTATCTTGTTTAAAAACTCCTGTCATGTGAGTATGTTACCTCTCTGCATGTAACATTGGGCCAGGCAACTATCTGCCAGGCCAGTGCACATGAATCTAGTCTAGGTCAAACAGAGTGTATGCTATTTTGCTGACAGGTGGTTCAAATGGAAACTAACTTGTTGAATTGTTCCTCATTCTTGTAAACTGTAACAAGTATAGGAAAACAGATGTATTAGCATAGGTATTTTGCCCAGCAGCCAGATGAAGGGATCTTTAAGTAGAATATTTTCTGGTGGATCCATGTTGATTACGTACTCTGTTAAAACTGAATGTTGGACTGCCCAGCTTCAGAATTTGCTGTCTGCACAATTCTCCCATGTTGATCAACTTGGTACGTGATCAATAAACAAAGTCTCAACAAAGAACCTGTGTATTCCTTGACTGTGGATATTTGTATCAGGGAAAACAACGACACTCCTGTGATATAATAGTGCTATTATAAGTTGATCATAGAGCATACTACATAGTTTTATGAGGTGGAAATGAATACATCTACCACATCTCATACTACAATGGTTATAGCGGTTATAATGTTTACCAGTTTCTTAGACAACCTCATATGTCTAGTGATGCAGTGTGGTGTGAGTAACATTGCCTAATTACATATCTTATCTTTGAATATTTCTGGTATATAAGATGTCTCACGTAACAAGAGCTTCCCTTCTCTTCTGTCTGCCTGTAAGGGAAGTCTGGCTAGCAGCAACAAAATTGAACCACCAATAGGATTTCAGTATCTCTAATCCTATTGGCTGATTTGAAAACATCAGCCAGTAGGAATGCAAGGTACCCCAAATATAAAACGGGTACCTTGCATTCAAACTTCAGTGTGCGGAGACTATCGCATGAAGAGGATCCTCCTTGCTGGATGTCTCTGCGGCTACCGGTCTTGCTCCGCAGCCACCTCCGCTCCATGCTGCCTTCTCTCTGGATGAAGATACAAGAGGTCACCGCACTGGATGAAAATGTCGCCACCTGGAAGAGACCGTCTCCGCCGGACTTCAGGAACTTTGAATGCCTATTTGAGGGTTAGACTTAGGCTTTATTTTTATTGGGTGTTTGTTTGTTTTTTAGATTAGGGATTTTTTTATTTTAAAGGGCGGAAAAAGATCTGATTGCCCTTTAAGGGCAATGCCCCTTTAGGGGCAATGGGTAACTTAGGTTTTTTTAGTGTTAGGTTTTTTATTTTATCGTGTTTGGGGGGTTTACTGTTAGGGGTTAATTTGTATTTTTGAGGTAAAAGAGCTGATCACTTTAGGGGGATGCCCTACAAAAGGCCCTTTTAAGGACTATTGGTAGTTTAGTCTTAGATTAGGATGTGTTTTTTTTTAGGGGTTAATAGTTTAAATAGGTACTTTGCAATGGGGGGGATGGTGGTTTAGAGGTTAACACATTTTATTGTTAGTTGCATTGTGGGGTGATGGCGGTTTAGGGGTTAATAACTTTAATCAATACTTTGCGATATGGGGGTTGGCAGATTAGGGGTTAATACATTTATTAGTTATTGTGGTGGGGGCATGGCGGTTGAGAGGTAGATATTGCGCATTGGTTAGGTGTTTGCTAGGTGTTAGGTGTTAGGTGTTTGCGCCACACTTGTATGCAGCACCATATATGTGATTGAGAAAGTTTAGTGTAAGGTCGGGTTACCTGTCAGGGTGCCAGGAATCAGACTGAGACGAGAAGTGCAAAAATAATCACACCTTTATTAATAGCAAAAAATAATAAAAAGTCCACAAGTCAAATAACAAGCCAGGAATCAAAACCAGAGCTGGTAGTCAGACAAGCCGAGTCAGGAGCCAAAGTGAATAGTCAGAATAGCCGGAATCAGGAACAAGGAAAACAGCAGAGTCAGGAACAAACCAGGGATCAGGAACCAGGAAGGACGTCAGGCAGCCAGGTAATACACAGGAACTCTCACAAACAGGTCTGAGACAACGCAAAGGCAAAGCATACTGACCAGAGGCCCTTTAAATAATAAGTGATGACATCACAATTCTTAGACTGCATCCTGTCTCACATGGATGATGCACACCAGTCTGGCCATAAAAGGAAGTGCAGGAATTGAGCAGCATCCCCCACAATGCACCATAGTGAGGAAGAGAGGTGAGTAAAATGGCTGCCAGCAGCAAATGGCAAACACAACAGGGAAAAAACCCTGACAGTACCCTCCCCTCAACGACCCCTCCCCCGCGGGAGGACAAAAGGCTTATTGGGGCACGGAGGAGGGTGGGAGCATGAACATCAGAGGAGGGAACCCAAGAACGCTCCTCCGGACCGTAGCCTCTCCAGTGAACCAAATACTGTACACAGCCCCTGGACATACGAGAGTCAATAATGCTGCTGACCTCATACTCCTCATGGTTGTCAACAAGGATAGGATGGGGACGAGGCAACACAGTGGTAAACCGATTACAAACCAATGGTTTCAAGAGGGAGACATGAAAAACATTGGAGATGCGCATAGCAGGAGATAGGTCAAGAGCGTAGGCCACAGGATAAACCCGTCTGAGTATTCGAAAAGGACCAACAAAACGGGGAGCCAATTTATTGGAAGGCACACAAAGGTTCAAGTTGCGGGAGGACAGCCAAACGCTCTCACCAACCTGGTAGGAAGGTGCGGGCAGATGCCTACGATCAGCCTGGAACTTTTGGCGCTGCATAGAACAATGAAGGCAATCCTGAATCTGCACCCACGTGGAACGGAGTTGCCGGAGATGCTCCTCCAAAGCCAGAATACCTTGAGACATGAATGAATCCGGCAGCAAGGATGGTTGAAACCCATAATTCACCATTAACTGGGATATCTTGGAGGAAGCATTAATAGCACTATTACGAGCAAACTCTGCCCAATGTAATAGTTCAGACCAATTATTGTGGTGATCTGAGACATAGCAATGGAGGAACTGTTCCAGAGCTTGATTAGACCGTTCCCATTTGATTGAGGGTGATATGCAGAGGAGAAGGAAAGCCGGATCCCCATATGAGCACAAAAGGAACGCCAAAATCTGGAGACAAACTGGCTACCCCGGTCCGACACTATCTCCTTGGGTAACCCATGTAAACGGAAGACCTCCCGGGCAAAAATTGAAGCAAGCTCCTGAGCAGTAGGCAGCTTCATCAAGGGAATGCAATGTGACATTTTAGAAAAACGGTCAACCAACATAAGGATAACAGTATTGCCATTGGAAACAGGGAGCTCAACAATGAAGTCCATGGAAAGATGTGTCCAAGGACGCTCACCATTAGCAATAGGTTGAAGAAGACCCACAGGAAGACGTCGAGGAGTCTTATTCTGTGCACAAACTGAGCAGGAGGCAATATAAGCAGCAACATCAGAACGAGGACCTGGCCACCAGAATTGTCGAGTGACAGACCAAATCATTTGGTTCTTGCCTGGGTGACCTGCGGCTTTAGGATAGTGGTAAGTGTGCAAAAGTTTAGTTGGAAAATTCTCAGGAACAAAACACTTTCCACTAGGTTTCTCAGGAGGTGCATTGGTTTGTGCAGCCAGGATCTCCTCCCCCAAGGGAGAAGTCAAATTAGTACGTATGGTAGCCAAAATATGGTCAGGAGGTATAACAGGAGTAGGTACAGACTCCTCCTTGGACAGAGGCGAAAATTGTCAAGAGAGGGAATCAGCCCTAACATTCTTACTACCAGGCAGACCACATAATTAAACTGAGACAAAAATAGCAACCATCTGGCCTGTCGGGGCGACAAACGTTTTGCTTCACATAGATAAGTTAAATTCTTGTGGTCAGTAAGAATGAGCACTGGCACGCTAGTACCCTCAAGAAGATGCCTCCATTCCTTAAGTGCCAAAATTATGGCCAGTAATTCCCTGTCGCCAATTTCATAATTGCACTCCGCTGGAGACAATTTCTTAGAGAAGAAACCACACGGATGCAAGGAACCGTCAGGCGTAGGACGTTGAGACAAGAGGGCACCTACTCCAGTCTCAGACGCATCGACCTCAAGAACGAAAGGCAGGACAGGGTTAGGATGAGCCAGAACTGGAGTGGCAGCAAAGGCAGTCTTAAGACTATCAAAGGCCTTAATGGCAGTAGGTGACCAATGGAGTGGATCATTCTCTTTACGGGTCATGTCTGTGATAGGTTTGACCAAGGAAGAAAAGTTTTTAATAAACTTTCTATAGTAATTGGCGAACCCCAAAAAATGTTGAATAGAACGAAGACCAACTGGGCGAGGCCACTGCAGAACTGCAGATAACTTGTCAGGATCCATGGAGAACCCTGCAACGGAGATAACATAACCTAGGAAGGTTACTTGAGTCTGATGGAACTCACATTTCTCAAGTTTACAAAACAGGCCGTTCTCACGTAGTCTCTGAAGAACCCGTGTAACATCAGAACGATGAGCCTCAAGTGTTGGTGAGTGTATGAGGATGTCGTCTAAGCACACCACAACACACTGTTGCAACATATCTCGTAGGACATCATTAATAAATTCCTGAAAAACAGCAGGAGCATTACATAGGCCAAAGGGCATTACAAGATACTCATAATGCCCACTCCTGGTGTTAAATGCTGTTTTCCATTCGTGGCCCTCCTTAATCCTAACGAGATTGTACGCTCCTCTCAAATCAAGTTTAGTAAAGACCGTAGCTCCCTTGAGGCGGTCTAAGAGTTCCGTAATAAGCGGAATAGGGTAAGCATTCTTAATGGTAAGACAATTAAGACCCCTATAATCGATACATGGTCTTAACTCGCCACCCTTTTTCTTCACAAAGAAGAAGCCAGCCCCTGCAGGAGAGCAGGATTTGCGGATGATCCCCCGCGACAGAGCATCGGCAACATACTCCTCCATAGCACAATTCTCTGCAACAGAGGAATGGCTCTGGGTTTCAGGTCTATGGCACAATCGTAAGACCGGTGAGGAGGCAACGTACCGGCACGCACCTTGTGAAACACGTCTAGGAACTCTTGGTACTCCTCTGGCAATTGAGAAACCGAAGAAGTGCACAAGACTTTAACTGGTTTCCGAAGACAAGTGGAAATACATTGCGGGGACCACGACAAAATTTCGGACCTGCGCCAGTCGAGGCTGGGATTGTGCTTTTGGAGCCAGGGATAACCCAGAACAATCGGAAAATGCGGAGAGTTTATCACCTGGAACTGGAGGGTTTCAAAATGGAGAGCCCCAACAGCCATGGACAACGGAGCAGTTTCGTGAGTAACGAGTGCGGGCTGAAGGGGCCTGCCATCAATGGCCTCAATAGCAAGTGGAACGGACCTAGGCAAAACAGGAATGGAGTGCTTTGATACAAAAGCACTGTCAATGAAATAGCCCGCAGCACCGGAGTCAACAAGAGCCTGGGTGACTATGGAGGAGTCCACCCAGGAAAGGACAACTGTGACCAAAGGTTTCTCCTTAAGCGGTTCCGGGGACGAGGATAAACCACCCAAGGTCTGCCCCTGACAGGACCTTAGGTGTGAGTGTTTCCCGGCCGTGTAGGACAAGACTTCAAAAGGTGGCCCTGTAAACCACAATAGAGGCAGAGCCCCTCCCTCTTCCTAAAGGCCCTCTCCGCCGCAGAGACGCGTGAATCCCAGATGCATCGGCTCAGCAGTGCCTGGTGACTCAGGACCAGGAGGCATGGGAGGAGAGGGAGGCATGGCTGGGAATGAACACGTAGCAGACAATGGAACAGGAGGCTTCAGCAAACGCTCCTTAAAAGAGGGCCTCTCTCTGAGTCTGATGTCAATTAGGATAAAAAAAAAGACACCAATGCCTCGAGATCCTCTGGTAAATCTCTGGCAGCAACTTCGTCTTTAATCACATCAGAGAGCCCATGAAAGAAGGCGGCAACAAGGGCTTCATTGTTCCAACCTACCTCTGCGGCAAGCGTACAGAACTCAATAGCATACTGAGCAACAGATCTTGTACCTTGCTGAATGGACATGAGTCGTTTAGCAGCAGAGGAGGAGCGAGCCGGAACATCAAATACCCTTCGAAAGGAGGCCACAAATTCAGGGTAATTTGAAATCACAGGTTTATTAGTCTCCCACAAGGGATTAGCCCAGGCAAGAGCTGTGTCAGAGAGTAACGAGATGAGAAATCCCACCTTAGCTCTGTCAGAGGGAAACGCCTGACGTAACATCTCAAAGTAAATGCCCACCTGGTTCAAAAACCCTCTGCACTGAATAGGATCGCCTCCATATCGCTGAGGTAGAGGTGCAGGACCGGACATGCTCCTGGTAGGCATAGGTGCATCAGCGGAAACAGGAGCAGCCATAACTTGCGGGAGACTTTGGTCCAAATGTGCAGTGCGAGTCAGCAGGGTTTGCAGGGCTAGTGCAAATTAATCCAAGCAGTTATCCTGTGCATCCATCCTGGAAATGATGGCAGGTAAAGGTGGATTATTAGCACCATCAGGATTCATGGGCTTTGCGTAATGTCAGGGTGCCAGGAATCAGACTGAGAAGAGAAGTGCAAAAATAATCACACCTTTATTAATAGCAAAAAATAATAAAAAGTCCACAAGTCAAATAACAAGCCAGGAATCAAAACCAGAGCTGGAAGTCAGACGAGCGGAGTCAGGAGCCAAAGCGAATAGTCAGACGAGCCGGAATCAGGAACAAGGAAAACAGCAGAGTCAGGAACAAGCCATGGATCAGGAACCAGGAAGGACCTCAGGCAGCCAGGTAATACACAGGAACTCTAACAAACATGTCTGAGACAATGCAAAGGCAAAGCATACTGAACAGAGACCCTTTAAATAATAAGTGATGACATCACAATTCTTAGACTGCATCCTGTCTCACATGGATGATGCACACCAGTCTGGCCATAAAAGGAAGTGCAGGAATTGAGCAGCATCCCCCACAATGCACCATAGTCAGGAAGAGAGGTGAGTAAAATGGCTGCCAGCAGCACATGGCAAACACAACAGGGAAAAAACCCTGACATTACCATAGTAACCTATTAATTTTCAAGAAATCCGGCATCGGGTGGAAGCGTTAACACAACAATAACTTACACCTACACGAAAAGGGTGACTGCACACAATGCGCTATTTTTTACAATTGAAACCTGGTTCTAAAATAGAGCTGTAAATTATTTTTAGCTGCCGGCAACTTCGGTAGCTTATGGCTCCATTTTTAACAGCTCAATGGAAACGAGCCCTAAATGTGCACTGATAAACTGTAATAAAAGAAAACCGCTAACTGGACAAAAAGTTGTGGGCGGAGCTGCTAACAAATTATAATTTAAAAGTTTTATGTTGTAATGCTTTAACACACCTGAAGTGTGTTAGTTATTTAAATGTAGATTTTCCAATACAATAATACTCACTATGTTATAAGTGAGTTTTATAATAGGAAAAGCAGATTTGTCTGATATAAGATAGTAAAACTCTTAGAGCAGATGCTTGAGTTTATACAGGGTTAGAGAGGGAGTTGTTTATCACCAATGATCACATGAGGTAGAGTTTAGTAATGATCAGACTGATTGCGGTCCTGTGAATACAGCGTCCCACGTAGCAGGGAGTGAATTCCACGAAGAAAATATATAGTTGCTTTTAGTTAGGAGTTTTTCAGGTAACGATGAGGGTCTTTGGATAAGAGCTAGAGTGGCTCAATTCCGTAAGTGGTTCAGCTACTTGTTACACTGATCTACACTAAATCTAATCAACGTTACAATTGAAATGTGATCCTTAAGTAGGGAAAGGAAATGGGAGGTAGTGAATAATTTAAAGACACAGGATGTATGACACATGTACTTCTTACAAGCTTATAGATGTGGCACCGTTGCAAGATGCTTGTCTGGTATGTAACAATAGGTAATAAAGAATAAGTATTGGGTCTAGACTGTCCCTTTAAATCAACTGCAAGATAACTGGAATACTTGCCTTGACTTTAGTGGCAATATAAATTATTTTAGAAACTGCAACACATGAATAAATATACAATAATTTAATATATATAATAAATACTAACCATACATATGTAATAAACTGCTATTTTAATGGTAAAACATAGATTAAGAAGCTTTTCTCACACAAATACTAAGTTTCAACATTATGCTAAAATATAACTATCGACTAGATTACGAGTTGTGCGTTAGGGTAAAAAAGCAGCGTTAGGAGGTCCTAACGCTTTTTTACGCCCGCTGGTATTACGAGTCTTGTAGGTATAGGGGCACTGCACACTTTTTTGGCCTTACCACAAAACAACTTTTTTCTATGGGACATCCATAGCGCCGGTATTACGAGTCTGTCCTGGTAGGCCAAAAAGTGAGCGGTACACCCTACCCCGTCAAGAGTCCTAACGCATTTAAAAGTCAGTAGTTAGGAGTTTTACACTACAACGCCGTAAAATAAAACTCATAACAAAAGTGCTAAAATGTACACTAACACCCATAAACTACCTATTAACCCCTAAACCAAGGCCCTCCCGCATTGCAAACACTATAATAAAATTATTAACCCCTAATCTGCCGCTCCGGACATCGTCACAACTATAATAAACATATTAACCCCTAAACCGCCGCACTCCCGCCTCACAAACATTAGTTAAATATTATTAACCCCTAATCTGCCATCCCTAACATCGCCGCCACCTATCTACATTTATTAACCCCTAATCTGCCGCCCCGAACGTAGCCGCCACTATACTAAATGTATTAACCACTAAACCTAAGTCTAACCCTAAACCTAACACCCCCTAACTTAAATATAATTGAAATAAATCTAAATCAAAATTAATATTATTACCTAAATAATTCCTATTTAAAACTAAATACTTACCTGTAAAATAAACCCTAAGCTATCTACAATATAACTAATAGTTACATTGTAGCTATTTTAGGGTTTATTTTTATTTTACAGGCAATTTTGTATTTATTTTAACTAGGTACAATAGTTATTAAATAGTTATTAACTATTTAATAACTACCTAGCTAAAATAAATACAAAAGTACCTGTAAAATAAAACCTAACCTAAGTTACAATAACACCTAACCTAACCCTACAATTAAATAAATTAATTAAATTAAAAACAATTACCGTATTTTCCGGCGTATAAGACGACTGGGCGTATAAGACGACCCCCTACTTTTCATGTTAAAAATATAGGGTTTGTGCTACCCCCCTTACCCCCCTCAATGAATGCAGCAAGCACACCAAATAAAAATTAAAAAACATCAGATTTCATTTCAATATGGTAAATTTCATTCAAATGTTTATGACATGAAGGTACATAGCAGGAAAACTCTCACTTATAAACATAAGGCTGTTTGTCATTAAGCATGTAAACTCACTTATAAACATAAGGATGTTTGTCATTAAGCATGTAAACTCACTTATAAACATATTTGGGTAACATATATACAAAAAAAACAATATATTAACTAAATCTAAATAAATTGTCAAATAGGGATATAAAAAGTAATATTTCCTCCAAGTTATTTTATATATATATATATATATATATATATATATATATATATATATATATATATATATATATATATATATATATATATATATATATATATATATATATTGTGTATATATATATATATATATATATATATATATATATATATATATATTGTTCAGGTCAAAGTTGAAAATAAAGATTACATTTAGAAATAGAGATGTTATCAAGATCAGAAAAATCTGGAGGCGGCCGGAAGGGGAGGAGCTAGCAGCAACGTGGGACGCTAGCACCGAGCTCAGGGGATTTGGGCTCTATCGATTTACCCCATCTGCGCTATTCCTTGGCCGGTAAAGACACGCACTGGCCTGGATACAATATAGCAGAGGCCGGCTGCCTGGAGGCAGATAGACTCAGCTGCAGAGTCACGACGCCAAAGGGCGTTCTAACACCACACACCCACATACCCGAACCACAAGGAAACATTTCAACCTTCTGGGTCCCTGATTGGCTGTACCTGGATGAATGGTGTTTGGAGGCGGAGAGGAGCTGACAGATCCGTCTGAACAGACTTGCGCTGCGAGTCTGGACGTGCCTAAGACCGACGACTCTCTCGCCGACTGAAACTCCCAGGATTGTACCTGGTCTGGTGGTGCCTCGCTTTGGCATTGATAGGGGAGCGGAACTGAAGGAGCAGGCTGAGGCTAAGGTCGTAGTTGCAGAGGTGTCTGAGATCGGCGGCCCTTCTAGACAGCGCTCCTGGACGATTCCCCCCCTACCAAGCGGCAACGTTAAAAATCCCGGCTCCAGGATACAGGAACTTGCCGATGGGGACCGGCTCCAAGTGATGTGGCATTGAACTCTTCCAGAAGAAGCAGGTACCACGGGCAAGGCTCGTTTTCTTTTGTCCCTTCTCCCTGCATTACCCTAAGTTTTCTAAGCCCTTAACTGCAAATGATCTGGGACTCCCTGGAAAATTAGACCTGGACATTGAATTGGGGACAAAAGTCAAAGTGGTCTGGGGTAAAGGGGAAGACTGACTTCCACCATTTTTTCTGGAAACTACAGCCTAAAAAACTTTACTATAGACTGTTCAAGTGTGTTTTACAGGATATGTGGCTAAGTGGACCTTAGCAGGGAAAGGTGGAGGGTCCCAATCCAATAGAGGGTTTAAAAATTGATAATTTCTACAACGAATGAGCTAGTGGCCCAACCTATAATTATATCACTGGCACAAATTTTAAAAATTAACCAGTATCGTACAGGATCTCCCAAGTAAGAACACAAGTACTATTATCCTAAGATACTAGGAGAAGTGAGGGGGAAGAAAAGTGTTACCCCCAGCAGGCAATGCTCCCCTGGAAATAGTTTTTTTTTTTTTTTTTTTTCTCTTTTCTTGGCTGCAGGAAAGATATGTTATGTGAACTGGGCTCGAATTAAATACAATCTCTCATCCATGCTAAATTTCTGAGCAAAGACTGCAATGTATAAACATGGACTCTAGTGCTTGAACTGTATATGCTGAATGTGATCTGTTTAGTGCAATAGAGTAATATTTTGATAGAACCTATTTGGGGCCCTATCTTCTAATCATAATTGTAAAAAGTGACCATACTTTGCTGTTTAGTACTTTGCACAATAGGTCTGGTGTAGTGTTGCTGTGGATATACAATGCTCCCCTTAGATTACCTGTTTCTATAGATAGGATATATCCAACTGGTTAAGTTTTATACACAGTAAGGACCTGGTTTAGAGGTTTAAAAAAAAAAGGGGGAGAGGAAGGAAGGGAAGGGAAGAAGGGGAAGGGAAGAGAAGAGAAGGTATAAAAGGAAAGAAAAAATATCTTTTTTTTTTTTTTTTTTTTTTGCTGATTGTTCCTTTTCCCCTCCATTATTATACAGTAGATAGCGGTTCAAATACTGTGGCGAATTGCAAAAGTTAGCAATAGGAAACTGTATTAGGTGATTTAAGCGGTAGATACACCTTTTTTTTTTTTTTTTTCTTTTTTTTTATTATTGTTTTTGTTTTTGTGTGCAAGGTTTTCCTTTGTATACAGTTCTTTTTATATTATAATCTTTACACAAAAGCACTATTGTTACTGGAATGTTCACAATGATAATTCACTGCTGATTACTATTACAATTAGGAGATTGGATTGTATGTAGGAAAAGTTTTACACATTATTTCACTATTGTTGTGTGGCTGGTTTTGCCTTTGACCAGCGTGGAAAGGGGAAAGGGTAAAAAGGACTACTTAAGTGTTTTTTGCTGTTTTTTTTTCTCTCCTTCTTCTTTTTTTCTTTTCTTTTTTTTTTTTTGTTTGTTTTGTTTGGTCTCTTGAACACGGTTGGAAAGCACTTGTTACTATCACTATAATAGACACTTGCAAGGTAGAGAGGACACAAAGCAAGACATAATCACAAAATTTGGGAACTTGTCCCCCTACTGGCTAGATATACTTTTCTATATGGAAAGATATATTTCACACTCCAAATCACTATCACCCAATATGCCGCCTAAATCAAAGGATAAAAAAACCAAGCCCAATGGAAGTAGTCCAGAAATACATTTACAAACGGAAACAAGCTTAAACTGTACAGATAATTCTCCCCTATTACAGCAAATCTCTGAGCTAATTATGCCACAATTTGAGTCCTTAAGACAAGAGATGGCCGCGGCTACAAATGAAATTAAACAATTTACATCACGGATGAATGAGTTAGAAACCAGAGTTTCAGATATGGAAGATAGATCAGGTGTACAAGATCAGATGATCAATTCACATGATAGCAAACTTAACTTTTTACAATCTAAAATGGAGGAACTTGAAGATAGGTCTAGGCGCAACAATCTTAGGGTTGTTGGCCTACCAGAAACAGCAGAATACCAGGACTTGATAAATTTTGCATCTACCCAGCTTCCTAAGCTGGTAGGGAGTACTATCGACAATGTAAGGATACCTATAGAGAGAGCCCACAGAATAGGAGCGCCCAGAAGAAATCTAGATGGCCCAATTAAACCTAGGGTAGTAATCATTAAATTCTTAAATTTTCAGGATAAATTCCACATACTTAGACTGTACCGTAAAAATAACAATATTATGCTGGGGTCCAATAAACTATTAATATTCCAGGATTTTTCATATGAGACTCAAAATAAACGTAGGGAAATGGCCCCATTTTGTTCGCAGTTAATCAGAGCCAACCTAAGAGCAAGACTTGTATATCCAGCAAAGATTGTAGTGGATAAGGATGGAGAAACACACACCTTTACGAAAATTGAACAAATTAAAGCATATTGTCAGAGTCTAGGGATAATATAACATCGACTGGATAAGGAAATGCATAGCTTAAACGAATATAAGGCTAACAAGATGGATTTTTTTTTGCTCTTTCTCCTTTTCCCTGTTATTTACTTTCTTTGGCACAAGAGAAGAACAGATAATGGTAGGAAAAGCAACATGGGTTTGTGGGGGGGGGGGAGAGAAGAAGGGGTGTTCCCTTTTTTTTTTTTTTTTTTTTTTTTTTGCTTTTGCCGCTCTCCTATCCCTCCGTAATACCTTAAATGGTTAAACTAAATTTCCTCTCTTGGAACATTGGAGGGATTTCATCCCCGATCAAAAGGAAACTACTGATTAGACACCTAGGGAAACAGAAACCTGATTTAGTGTTTCTACAGGAGACCCACCTCCGGCCCAAGGAGGCCATAAAACTTAAAAGTAAATGGGTGGGGGAGGTAGTGTTCACCCCCTATGATAAGACCAACAGAGGTTTGGCTATCTTAATAAATAAGCAACTGAACTATAATATTATCTCAGTTCTTAATGATATTAATGGGAGATTTCAAATTCTTGAGATAGAAATTAACAATTGCAATTTTGTTATATGTAATGTATATGGACCGAATGCGATAGATAAAGATTTCTGGGAAGATATTAGTCTAAAGTTGTTCCTACATATCGGGAAAAATATTGTGATAGCTGGTGATTTCAATATGGCTTTCTCACATATCTTGGACAGATCAAAGTCTAGATTTGCTCCAAGAAAAGCGAGGGAAGCAATTATTTTACAAAAATGTTGCCAGAAATTGGCTTTGCAAGATATATGGCGGTTACAAAACCCGGATCAGCGGGAATATACATGTGCGTCAAGTGTACATTCCTCCTTTTCTCGAATTGATTATTTTTTAATCGCGAAACACATGTTAAAAATGAAAATCGGGACTGCGATTCAGGATATTGTGATTTCAGACCACGCTATCATCTCTTTAGAGATTGGTCTGACTGATAAACCCTCAATAGGAAACAATAGATTATTCTTTCCGCGACATTTGATTAACAACGTCCATTTTAGAAAATGGATGCAGAATAGATGGTACCAATTCCAGGCTGATAACGCAAGCTATCTAGATAAACCAGAAATATTCTGGGAGACAGCGAAGGCTGTCTTTAGAGGGGAGATCAAGGCGTATTTAGCAAGAGTTAAGGCGATCCGGGGCAAGAGAGAGGAGCAACTCTCTAACACACTGAGAAATAGCTACCGCAAATATCTTAGCAATCCCTCTATTGATCTATGGAATAAATATAAAAACAGTAAATCAGTATATGATCTTTTCTTAAAACAACAGTCAATTTCAGAGGAACAAAAACTTAAAGCTTTCTATTCAGGGGTACAGGGTGTTTCGGCTAAATATATTGCGGGAATCATTAAGATTAGACAACAAAAAAACTATATTGCAGCATTGAAAATTGGGAACAATAGAGTGACCGACCCTGTAGAGATAAGGGAAGCTTTCTTTCAAACCTTTCAACACCTCTATGCTACCAAGCAGGTCAGTATGGTAAATAAGGAGCAGTTTTGGCAACAGGTAAGTTTACCTCAAATAGGAACAGAAGACCTTCAGAGACTCAATGAACCTATATCTAGGGAAGAAATAGTAAGTGCTATTAAAAAGTTAAAATCTGGAAAAGCTCCCGGACCAGATGATTTGCCGGCTGAATTCTATAAAATACTTCTGGAACAAATATCTCCAGTCTTAGGTAAATTATTTAATGAATATTTTGTAGGTAATAAACCACAATCTTTATTATTTGCGGCATCTAACATAGTGTTGATACTTAAGAAAGGTAAGGACCCAGAACTTCCATCCTCTTACAGGCCAATTTCACTCCTTAACCAAGATTATAAAATCCTCACGTACATTTTAGCTAACAGACTAAAATCTCCTTTAGGATCTATGATACATCCTGATCAGACAGGTTTTATGATGGGTAGAAATCCAGTTAAGAACTTACGGAAAGTCCAATTAGTATTGGACCATTATTGGAATAAACTGGAGAAGAAAAGACATTACGCTAAACCCGATCAGGCTATCCTCACAATTGACGCCGAAAAAGCGTTTGATTCCATTATATGGGATCATCTGTTTACTTCATTGGAGAACTTTGGTATAACGGGGACTTTCCAACAATTCATTAGACAGCTTTACCTAGAACCAACCTCTTCAATAATAGTGAATGGGCACCCTACTAATAAGATAGTTCTTAGGCGTGGTACGCGTCAAGGCTGCCCATTATCACCATTCCTTTTTAATTTATCTATTGAACCATTGGCAATCTATCTACGGAAGGCAATGCAGGGCATTCAGATTGGAGGAGTTAGAGTGGTTCTTTCATTATTTGCAGATGATCTGTTACTTTTCCTTAGTAATACAGCTGTTTCTATCCCTCGGCTTATTACGATATTCAACATATTTAGCTCGTTTTCAGGCTATAAAATTAACTATGAGAAGTCAGAGATTTTGTGGATACATAAACCCTGCGAGCAGAGAAACTATCCTTTTATGGAAACAACACAGATCACATATTTAGGCATCACATTGAGCAAAGATCCTAACCTATGGTATGATCTTAATTTTAAGCCATGTATTAGAGAACTGGATAGGAAGCTTCAGAATTGGGGCAATTTACCGCTTTCAATTACAGCCCGAATTATGCTGATCAAGGTGGTCCTGTTCCCAAAGCTCCTATATTTTCTGCAGAACCTCCCTTTGCTACTATATAAAAAAGACTTGACCTTTCTCTATAGGAGCTTTAACCGATTTATCTGGCAAGGAAAGAAACCACGTATTTCCATATTCAAATTAACATTACCAAAAGTCTATGGAGGGATGGCATGCCCAAATGTTAAATTTTATAATTATGCAGCTTTAGCCAAATTCGCGTTAGACTGGATTTCTGAAAAAGAGTTAGTTTCCTTTTTCGAGATTGAAACTTCAGTAATCAAGCCTTTTAACTTAAAGGCAATTTTGCACCATCCTGCAAATAGTCTTCCTGGAACAATATACCAATTGACTACATTTAAATTCATAATACAGGCTTGGCAAAAAATATGTAGTGAATTAAGAATCGATTTTCGGAAATCAGAGTTTTTACCCTTACGGGGTAACCCAGGCTTTTCGCCGGAATTAGACCCCTCAATATTCCAGATATGGTCGGAGCGGGGAGTGAACTATGTAGTGCAAATATGTGAAGGTAATAACTTGAGGTTGCAATCGTTTGAGAAACTATCTCATCAATTTAATATCCCTAGGACTAGTTTCTTTGCCTACTTACAGGTTAGACATTGGATTGAGAAATTGAGACAGGATACAGGGCTGGAAATTGACAGTAAAGAACTAAAAACAATCATTAGAGAATACCATGAGGGGGTGAGCACTATTTCTCGTATTTATGACATCATTCTGAAAATCGGGGGGAAGCATAATATTGTGGAGATAACGAATAAGTGGTCCAAAGATAAAATTACCTTAGACACCACGACAATTTTGCAGAGCATAGCACTGGTCTCAGGCACTACGATTATGCATAGCTGGAAAGAATCACACCTGGAAATGATATACAGAGTGTACCTTACACCGGCTAGACTAGCCAAATGGGATCAGGAAAGGAAAAAATGTCCCAAATGCTATTCTGAGAATGCAGATCTGACACATTGTTTTTGGACATGTCCAAAAATATATCAATTTTGGCAGAAAATAATCTTCTGGGGCATTAAAATAACAGGGATAAGATTTAAACTCAGTTTATCTCAGATCTTCTTTCTATACAAATATACTCTCGCTATGCCTAATAATAGATTTATTAATCTACTCATACTGATAGGGCCGAATCTAATTCTTAAAAATTGGAGAGGCAAAAAAACCCCTAGATTTAAAGATTTCTTAAAAGAAGTACACCATCAGATGGTGTTCGAACAATATAATATAAGAGATATTAATTCCAAACAGCTGCCCCGGTTTTTTAATAAGTGGAAGAAATATATTTGCTCCCTCCCATTGGAAACACAGAGACAGGCGGTATCTTTTTGGAAAAGGTCCACCTGGATACAACAACAAATTGAAAGGGGGAATCTTCCGAGGCTCTGGTTTTCAGAGGAATAGATTTGAGAAGTGAAGTCCAAGGAGGTTTTTAAAGTGTATTTTTTTTTTTTTTTTTTTCCTTTCTCTCTCTTCTCCCCCCCGTTGTTCTCCCCTAGGCTTGATTCAGAGAGTGTTGTGCCAATTAGCGTATTAGGATCAAGTTTCTCTAAGGAGCACTATATAGAGCTTATGAATAGAAAAGTACCCTCTAATACGAATCAATAGTGGTCCCGAAAACTAGGTATATATAAAGAAGTAAATATGCTGATCTTAGATGTAGATATTTCAGGGAGTCCAGTCTTTAAAGGCATTAGGGTCAGTCAATAAGTGGCCATTGAGCAGCCTAATTTGGAGTATCCAGTTTAGTAACAGAAAGAAGACTCAATGACCATATTGAAGCCAGAAGAAGTTATTTTTTAGTTAAAGCTGACCCGCTTTTGATTGCAAATAGTGACTAAGGAGTCTTAGAAGAGTTAAAGGAGAATAATTTAATTTATGGAACCATTCAAACGTAGATATGCAGGAATGTACTTGAGCTTCTCTCTTGGGAGGGAAAGAGCATTTCAGACTGTTTTTTTTTTTTTCTCTTTCTTTCTTTTTTTTCTGCTTCATTCCTCCTTCCCTTATTGGTAAATTCAGAGGTAGAGGATGTTATTCAATGATACCATAGTTAAATATGGAGTCTTTTTGAATTATTATTGTATTCCTTTTATGATATATTCGACCTATACATGATCTATGTATCCTTTGTAATATTTTGGTTGTTGTTTAGATATGGTACAGAAATTACCCATATCTATGTGTTGTCAAATGAATGTAATATTTTTTTTTTCTCTATATTAATAAAAAACCTTTAAAATAAAAAAAAAAAAAAAGAAATAGAGATGTTATCATGATCAAACAACTTCTTCTAAGTGTATTAGAATCTAATTATAAACAAATTATTATTTAATATAATCCCTTTAGGTCCTGATTTATGCTGTATAACTATGTATGCAAATTTATGCTAATAGGCTCAGCCGGTATTTTATTTTGTAAAAAATGTGTCAACCCTTATATAACCTTGGATTTTAGAATAATTAAAAAACAAAATTAACAAATGCAGATACAGTTCTAATAGCAGATTTAAAATACAATAGCAATGGGTAAACATCAGAGGCATATCAAGAGGCTACGACATAGAAGAATATCAGTGTGATACATGGTTAACAAAACCAACTGCATTGTACTTTTGAAAACCAAAACTTTATATATTTATTATATTTTTTGCATTTTCTTAAAAAAATATTTTTGAAAAATTGAATATTGCAATATTCAGATTTTTGTACAAACAAAGGAATATTTTTATCAATATATACAGTATATATATATAAATATACTTACAGTGAATGAAAGTATAGATGAAAAGAATGTGCCTTCATCATATCTTGCCAACTTAGACAGCACTCCTTCAAGCACTGAAACAAACTTTGAATACATACATTAGACAGATTAGCCATGAAATTAATCTTGCACTGACCTAGTAACTTCTTTTAAAAATGTACATATTACTTACAAATTGTATAATCATAAAAGAATTTGATGCAAGTGCAAACTATTATTCTGACAAAGTATGATTTTATAAAAACAGAGAACAATTATAAGCATCAAACAGCAATAAATGGAGCCAGATGTGTGTGCCTATAAGTATAGATATGTAGTCATCAATGTATTGCCTGTCCATTAAAATCTTAATGCATTTTCATAAAAAACATAATTTATTCTTACCTAATAAATGTATTTATTTCTTGACATGGTGAGTCCACGGATCATCTTAATTACTGTTGGGAATATCACTCCTGACCAACAGGAGGAGGCATAGAGCACCACAGCAAAAGCTGTTAAATACCACTCCCCCTACCCACAATCCCCAGTCATTCGACCAAAGGGAAAGGAGAAAGGAAGTAATCTAAGGTGCAGAGGTGCCTGAAGTTTATAGACAAGCAAACTGTTTGAAAAACAGGGCGGGCCGTGGACTCACCGTGTCAAGAAATAAATAAATTTATCAGGTAAGCATAAATTATGTTTTCTTTCTAATGACACAGTGAGTCCATGGATCATCTTAATTACTGTTGGGAACCAATACCCAAGCTAGAGGACACGGATGATAAGGGAGGGACAAGACAGTTAAAATAAACAGAAGGCACCACTGCTTGAAGAACCTTTCTCCCAAAAGAAGCCTCTGTTGAAGCAAAAGTATCAAATTTGTAAAATTTAGTAAAAGAATCCAAAGATGACCAAGTCGCAGCCTTCCAAAGCTGATCTACAGAAGCTCCATTTTTGAAAGCCCAAGAAGATGAAACAGCCCTCATGGATTGAGCCATGATTCTCTCAGGAGGCTGAGATATGCCAAGCGGATAACACTCCTCAACCAACAAGAAACAGAAGAAGCCGTAGCTTTCTTACCCTTATGCTTCCCAGAAAAGACAACAAATAAAAAAGAAGACTGGCGAAAATCCTTAGTCACCTGCAAATAATATTTCAATGCACGAACCACATCCAGGTTGAGCAACAAACGCTCCTTATGAGAAGGAGGATTAGGACACAAAGAAGGAACAACTATCTCTTGATTAATATTCTTATCAGAAACAACCTTGGGAAGAAAACCCAAGGCAGTACACAGAATTACCTTATCAGAGTGAAAAATAAGGAAAGGCGATTCATACTGTAAGGCTGAAAGCTCTGAAACTCTTTGAGGCAAAGAAATAGCCACCAGAAACAAAACCTTCCAAGATAACATCTTAATATCCAAAGAATGCATAGGTTCAAACGGAGCCTGTTGAAGGACTCTAAGAACCAAATTAAGACTCCAAGGTGGAGTTGTAGACTTAAACACAGGCCAAATACTAACCAAGGCCTGACAAAAAGAATGAACATCTGGCACATTCGCCACTCGCTTGTGCAATAAAATAGATAAAGCAGAAATTTGACTCTTCAGGGTACTAGCAGATAAACCTTTCTCAAAACCCTCCTGAAGAAAAGACAAAATCCTAAAAATCCAAACTTTACTCCACGAGTAGCCTTTGGATTCACACCAATAAAAATATTTACACCAAATCTTATAATAAATCTTCCTAGTCACAGGTTTATGAGCCTGAATCATATTCTCAATGACTGACTCAGAAAAACCATGCTTAGAAAGAATCAAGCGTTCAATCTCCAAGCAGTCAGCTTCAGAGAAACGAGATTTGGATGAAGGAAGGGACCCTGCAGAAGCAGGTCCTTCCTTAATGGAAGACGCCAAGGTGGAAGGGAAGACATCTCCACCAGATCTGCAAACCAGATTCTGCGAGGCCATGCCGGAGCAATGAAAATCACTGATGCCCTCTCTTGTTTGACCCGAACAATGACCCAAGGAAGAAGAACAAATAGAGGGAACACATATGCCAGACTGAACTTCCAAGGAACTGCCAGATGATAGATTTAAGCCACTGACGTTATGTTGTCCAACTGAAACCTGATAAACTGGGCTGAAGCTAGCTGAGGCCAGGCTAGAAGGCTAGAAGAGCATTGAAAATTGCTCTCAGTTCAAAAACATTTATTGGAAGAGCCGACTCCTCCCAAGTCCATAGACCCTGAGCCCTTAATGAACCCCAGCCCAGCAAACTGGCATCCATGGTTACAATCACCCAGGCAGGTCTGCGAAAGCAAGTTCCCTGAGAGAGAAGATCCTGAGACAACCACCATGGAAGAGAATATCTGGACATCTGATCTATAACAATCTTTGGAGATAGATCTGCATAATCCCCGTTCCACTGCCTGAGCAAGCATAACTTCAGAGGTCTGAGATGGAACCGAGCAAACGGAATGATGTCCATGACTAAAACAATCAGACCAATAACCTCCATGCACTGAGCCACTGACGGCCGAGGAAGGGACTGAAGAGCAAGACACGTATTGAAAATCTTTGACTTTCTTGCTTCTGTCAGAAAAAATGTCATCTCTAGAGAATCTATAATGGTCCCCAAAAATACCACTCTTGTAGCTGGAATTAAGGAACTTTTTCCAAAATTCACCTTCCAACCGTGGAGCGCAGAAAAGCCAACAACAACTTCCAAGTTGAAAAGATGGAGCCTGAACTAGAATTTTGTCCAGATAAGGAACCACTGCAACACCCTTCAATCGAAGCACCACCAACAATGCTCCCAGGGCCTTTGAAAAAATTCTGGGAGCTGTTGCCAGACCAAAAGGAAGAGCTACAAACTGAAAATGTTTGGTTAGAAATGCAAATCTTAGGAACCTGTGATGATCCCTGTGAATGGGAATATGCAGATACGCATCCTTTAGATCCACTGTGGTCATGAACTGACCTTCCTGAACTAAAGGAAGAATGGAACCAATAGTTTCCATCTTGAAAGACGGAACCCAGAGAAACTTGTTTACACTCTTGAGATCTAAAATAGGTATGAAAGTTCCCTCCTTTTTGGGAACGACAAAGAGATAGGAATAAAAACCTAGACGCTGTTACTGAACCGGAACAGGAACTATCACTCCCATGTCGGAAAGATTCTGAACACAACGTAAGAACGCCTCTCCTTTTATCTGGTTTACAGATAACCTGGAGAGAAGAAACCTGCCTCTGGGAGAAAAATTCTTGCCCTCCAGCTTGTGTACCCTGGGACACAATATCTACCACCCAGGGATCCTGAACATCTCAAACCCAAGCTTGAGTGAAGAAAGAGAGTCTTCACACCACAAGATCCATTCCCAGATTGGGGGCAGACCCTTCATGCTGATTTTGAGTCAGCAACAGGCTTCCTGGACTGCTTCCCCTTATTCCAAGACTGATTTGACTTCTAAAATGGCTTGGACTGTTCCTGCTTGGAGGAAGAAGAGGAAGATTTACCAGAGAAGTTACGAAAAGAACAAAAATTACTCTCCCGACCATTCTGTTTATTTCTTTTATCCTGAGGAAGAGAATGCCCCTTCCCTCCCGTAATATCAGAAATAATCTCAGCCAAACCGGGCTCAAACAAGGTCTTACCCTTGTAAGGAATAGACAAAAGCTTAGACTTAGAGGACACATCCACAGACCAGGTTTTTAACCATAAAGCTCTGCGAGCTAAAATAGCGAAACCAGAAATGTTAGCTCCCAACCTGATGACCTGTAGAGAAGCATCTGCAATAAAGGAATTAGCCAACTTCAAAGCCTTGATTCTATCTTGAATTTCTTCAAGAGGAGTATCTTGCTGAATAGAATCAGACAATGCATCAAACCAATATGCCGCCGCACTAGTAACCGTAGCAATACATGCAGCCGGTTGCCATTGATACCCCTGGTGTACATAAATCTTTTTAAGCAAAGCTTCTAACTTCTTATCCATAGGATCTTTAAAGGAACAGCTGTCCTCAATAGGAATAGTGGTCCTTTTGGTCAGAGTGGAAACTGCTCCCTCCACCTTAGGAACCATCTGCCAAGATTCCTTAATAGAATCATCAATAGGAAACATCTTCCTAAAAATTGGAGAAGGGGAAAAAGGAATCCCAGGCTTCTCCCATTCTCATGCAATAATATCTGAAACACGATCTGGTATAGGAAAAATTTCCAACGAGGAAGGGACATCAAAAAACGTATTAAGTTTACTAGATTTCTTAGGAATAACCATGACTGATGCCTCAGAGTCATCCAAGGTAGCCAAAACCTCCTTTAGTAACAAACGGAGATGCTCCAGCTTAAACCTAAAGGAAACAACCTCAGGTTCAGAAAAATGATTTACACTATGAGAATCTGAGATCTCACCTTCAATTGCTACTGAAGTATCTACCTCCTAAGACTTATGAGAAGAAACACTAGACACAATTGCAACGGAAGCAGAAACCTTATACTTCCTCTTGCGCTTCCCCTGTAACATAGGAAAAGCAGACACAGCCTCAAATACTGCTGAGGATATATGGGTAGCCATATCCTGCAAGGAAAAACCAACCTGAGACGAAACACAGGGCACTGCAGAAGATTGGGACATATGAGAAGAAAGCTGCGGATTAGCCAGAACCGGAGACTCCTGAACAACATCCGCCCTAGACAATGAAGGCTCAGTATCAAAAAGTCTATCCTTGTAATGCAATGTTCTTTTAGTACAAGAGGAACAAAAAGGGATAGGAGGCTGAACATTAGAATTTAAACATAGAGAACAAGCAACAGCCTGGAGGGCCTCTTGGTCCATCTTATTCCGAAGGAAAAAACCTTAATCAATAAAAAATTCTACGTTCAAATCAGAATTTTAATGAAACAAAAAAAAATGTTACTGTCTCTTTAAATTTTAAACAGACATGTTTTTTTTTAAAATAGAAAATCCTTAAATAAACTGCACAATAAATCTTGCAGCAACAATTTTTCACAAAATGAATGCAAAAAGAGACACAAACGTTATAGTCCCTGAACTTCAGACAGAAACTTAAATATAAACAGAGCAACAGCCCCACAAAAAAACAACAGGTAACCTCCACACCTCAGCAAGCTCTGCTGAGATGCCTACCTGACCTACTTGCTGCTGGAAACAAAGTCAGAAAATGATCCGGACCCCCATACAGCCGCATCGGAGAGAACGCTGAACCACCTCTGAGGAGCTATGCAACAGAGCTGCAACATCCAGGAACAACAGGAAACAGCTAAAAGGGCGCCAAAAATGCCCTTGCTATCTCAGATAAGCCCGTCTATTGTGGGCGTGGCCTAACAAACCTCCCGGTAGCCATTAATACACAAACAAAAAACATGTACACCAAAGTGAAAACATAATAAACTGAACAAAACATCCCCAGTGCCTGCAAAACTCCCATACAATAAACCATTAACCTAGAAGGCTGATTGTATATTTAGACAGAATTAACTGTCAAAATGCCAAATTTTCCTATATCAAAACAGGGAAAGAAATAGGCACTTACCTCAAAAATCTGTCCGGCAGCAGAACAGCTCACTTGGTATGAGAGGGGCTTCCTACCTCACATAGACCTGTGGAAAAAAAAAAAGGCTGAGA
This sequence comes from Bombina bombina, assembly GCF_027579735.1. NCBI lineage: Eukaryota > Metazoa > Chordata > Amphibia > Anura > Bombinatoridae > Bombina > Bombina bombina. Next base: position 168,221,740 of record NC_069504.1, on the reverse strand, counting down.
AAACTTACTCAAACTTTCAACCAAGGGCAGCATGAAATTACTTGGGAGGTCCAGTGGGGATTATACCCCACATGTTCCCAAATGCTTAAAAGCCATCACTTGCTCTACTGAAGAGACTGACATGGACTACGGCTAAACCCCAAAGAAAACCATAGCAAACTTGCTCTGCTTACAAAATACTCTTGATTTAAGAATCAGACACCTAACTTTACCCCTCTTTGCAACTGATACAAGCAAAGAGAATGACTGGGGTTTGTGGGTAGGGGGAGTGGTATTTAACAGCTTTTGCTGTGGTGCTCTTTGCCTCCTCCTGCTGGTCAGGAGTGATATTCCCAACAGTAATTAAGATGATCCGTGGACTCACTGTATCATTAGAAAGAAAATATCTTTAACACAAAATGCTTTAAAATAGTATATATGTTGTATAAAACAAATCTGGTAAAATATTCCATAAAATGCACCATTTTATTCTGAGTAAAGAGCCATTATAGTGATAAAGTGGCATGCTCTAATCCATCATAGTGTGCCAATTCATCACAAGAGATGCTTCTCAAAGGGGTTAAACACATAATTGAAGTGCCAATCCAATCAACAGTGCTAGTCGTATGAATTAGTATGAATCACTGAATTAATGTTGTGGGACTTTTCCCCCCTTAAGAAGGCCTTAGTATAATAACAAATTAGACTTGGAAAACAGCGAATTTTGCTTTTAGCCTTTAACAAATATAAAATATATCCTTACCTGATAAATCAATTTCTTTCATGAAGGTGAGAGTCCATGAGCCATCATGTGTGGGAATACTCCCTTCCTGACCACTAGGAGGAGGCACCCCAACACACCAGAGATTTAAAGCCCTTCAACTTCCCATGATCCTCCGTCATACATATAGCTAAGTAAATGAGGGAAAAAGAAAAGCAGAAAAGATAAATTGGGGGAAAGAAGTGCAAAACAAGTACTGCCACTAACTAATCAAAAAGAAAGGGACCACAAGACCACACATGGAGTCCACAAGACCACCATGCATTGGGGGGGGCAAGAATCCAGGACATTGCTATTCAGGCACTATGGCCCACAGAACTTTCCTGACAAAGGCAGCCTCAGGAGAAGCATATACATCAAAGTGATAAAATTTTGAAAAAGTGTGGCAAGAAGCTGCACTACAAATCGGATCAATAGAAGCTTCCTTATGAAAAGTCCAAGAAATAGCCACTACTCTAGGGGAATGAGCAGTCATGCACTCAGGGGGATTTTTCCCCAAAACCAAATAAGCCTTTTGAATTAAGGTTTTAAGCCCAGCTGCTTAAGTAACAGCCATAACTTTCTGACATTCCGCAGCCAAGAAAAATGAACATAAAGAGATGAAGAAAGTCTGAAATCTTTTGGGACTTCCACATAATATTTAAGAGCTATTAGAACATCTAAGTTGTGAAAAAGACACTTTTTAGAATTCTTAGGAACTGGACAAAAAGAAGGAACCACAATTTCCTGATTTACAGCATATGTAATTAATGTAAAATCAGAAAGGGAGGATCACAAGACAAAGTGGAAGGCTCAGAGACTCTTCTAGCGGAAGAAATAGCTAGAAGAAAAATAACCTTTCAAGATAAAAGCTTAAGGTCCAAACCATGCATAGGCTCAAAGGAGTTGTTTGAAGAACCATCTAAACCAGATTCAAATTCCAAGGAGGAAAAGCTGGATGAATAACTGGTTTATCCTAATCAAAGCCTGAACAAAAGCCTGAAAATCAGGAAGAAAGAAATTAAATCTGACCCTTCAAAGAACTACTTATAAACCTTTATCTAAGCATTCCTGCAGGAACTCAAGAACTCTGGCAATGCTAAAATAATTCCAATGGTAACCTTTATGAGAACACCATGCAAATAAATACATCTGGTAACAGGTTTCCTAGAGTGAATCAAGATATCAATGACCTTGTCAGTAACACCTTTCATAGAGGAAGACAGCATTAAGCATTTAATCGCCATATCTTCAAATTCAGAGATTTAAGATCTTGATAAAAGAAAGGGCTTTGAGAGAGAAGATCATTTCATAGAGGAAGCCTCCAAGGTGGACACAAGGGCATCTGCACCAAATCCACAAACCAAATCCTATGAGGCAACGCCAGAGCAATCAGAATTGTTGAGGCTTGTTCCTGCTTGATTTTGGCTATTACCCTGGATAGTATCACAAACGGAGGAAACATGTAAATCAGGTTTAACGACTAAGGGACCACTAGAGCATCTAACAGACTTGGCACAAAAACAATGCAGTTTCTGATTTAAATGGGAGTCTATGAGATCTATCTCCAGCAGACCCAAATGCCTCACCATTTGGTCAAAAACTTCCTGAATTCAGAGACCATTCCCCTTGGTGAAGAGACTGGCAACTTAGAAAGTCTGCCTCCCTTGCCCACACCTGGGGTATTGATAGCAGACAACCTGCAATATCTTTCTGCCCAACTGCTGATGCAGGGAACATCCCTCATCGATATGGAACTGCAAGTTTGTCCCTAATTATTCTCATAAGCCACTGTCTGACATTGTCTGACTGGAATTTTAAAAAAGATTCAAATCTGAGGTTGGGCCAACTCTGGAGAGCCTTGAAGATCACACAGAGTTCCAGAACATTTATTGGTAACCTTGCCTCCTGAGGAAACCAAACTCCCTGCGTTCTCCAAAACCTAACAACTCAACATCTGTGTAAATTACAATCCACAATGGATAAATAAAAAAGTCTCCCTGAACCAGGGACTCATGAGTCTGCCACCTGATCAGGGACTGTCGTGTCTTGAGCTAACAGAATCCTCAGACAGGTCCTTGTGGTCCCCATTCTATTGATGCAGCATCTGCAATTTGAGCGTCCGAAGATGCAATCTGGCAAATAGAACTGGATCTGATGCAGCCACCATAAGACCCACAACTTCAATGTACTAAGCTACGGAAGGGAGAGGATTCAGATACACAAGGGCACAATCCAGCTAAAGCCTGCGCTGATCTGTCAGAGACAAAGACATAATTACAGAGTTGATTATGAACCCCAGAAAAGACACATGAATCTGAGGAGTTAAAGAGCTTTTTGGAAGATTTATTTTCCAACCAAAACTCAGGTTTATATTTATTAATGTGCAAGCGGACATGATACAATGTAGCGTATCATGTCCGCCGCACACCGATAAATGCCGACAGCATACGCTGTTGTCATTTATCATTGCACAAGCAGCCCCTGCAGATTCGCAGCCAATCGGCCGCTAGCAGGGGGTGTCAATCAACCCATTCGTATTCAGGCGGACAAGTTATGGATCAGCGGTCGTTAGACTGCTGCTTCATAACTTCTGTTTACGGAGAGACTGAAGGCTCGCCGAAAACAAGGGGCATCAAGCTCCATACGGATAAATCGGCCCCTCTGAATCAATTAAAGAACCATCTGAGTGTGAGACACAGCTAGATGAAAAGAAGGAGCATGAACCAGAATGTCGTCGAAGTAACTACTGAAATTCCTTGAGCTTGAATTACAGACAACAGAGCTCCCAGTACTTTTGTAAAAATGTAGGAGCTGTAGTCAGACCAAAAGGGAGGGCTACAAACTGATAATGCATGTCTAGGAAAGCCAATCTCAGGAACTTGACATAATCCATATGAATATGCAAATGAGATTTTTTTTAAGTCTATGGTAGACATAAACTGACCCTCTTGCACTAAAGGAAGCAAAGTATGAATAGTGTTCATCTTGAAAGTATGACCTTTCAGAAATTTGTTTTGAGATCTTAGGCCGAACTGTACTCTTTTTTTTTTTTGGTACTATAAATAAATTTGAATATAACACCTGGTTTAATTTTAAAGTTGGAACTGGAGCAATTGCCTCATTAGTTCCAAATCTCTCACACAAGCCAAAAAAATCTTGGAAAGGATCTCAAGGTCTTGAATGAAAATATATTCAGTACCCCTGGAAAAAAAATTGCAAAACCCAGGGATCCTGAACAGATCTCTAGCAAGCCTCCCAAAAGAAACTTAATCTGTCTCCCAACAGAGCCTGATCTGGTATGGGGCTGAACCTTTATGTGGTCTTAGAAGCTGGGGTAGACTTCTTGGACTGTTGTTTTAGGACCAAGAAGGGTTAGACCTCCAGGAGGATTTGGAGTATCCTGAACTCTGAGTAGAGGAGGCAGCTTTCTGAGACTTAGATTTTATAAAGGTGCGAAAAATGCCCTACAGTTATAGGCTTACACATAGATTTCTTATCCTTAGGAAAAAGGCCACCCCTTACCCAATGTGATTGTGGCAACAATAGCATCTAGTCCAGACTCAAACATAGATTTACCCAAGAAGGGGAGAGAATGCAATCTGCACTTGGAAATCATATCAGCAGACCAAGACTTAAGCCATAAAGCTGGCCTTGCTTAAACAGCTAATGCAGCATTCTTAGCATTGATGCAAACTATTTCCATTGCTGCATCACAAATAAAGGAATTTGCTGTCCTCTGGATATTAATATGATCCTGAATCTCATCCTGAGTGGTTTCCCCAGAAACAAGTTCTGAGAAATTGTCACACCATACAGCAGTGGCAGCAGCGACACAGGCTACACTTACTGCAGGCCTAAACATAAAACCTGAAAGCTGAAAGGATCACCAATGGAAACGTTCAAGTTTACTATCTAGGAATAGTAGTATGCCTGGCTAAAGTCAAAATAGCTGCACATACCTTAGGAATAGTCTTCCAAATATCTGCTTTAACATAAGGGAGAGTAAAGATAGATACATGGCTTCTGACATTACTTAGTAATAATTTCAGAAATTGAATCAGGGAAAAGAGGAAGGATGCTTTAGCGCATGCATGAAAAACCTTAAGCCTGAAATCAAAGGAAACATCCTCTGCCACAGAAGTGGGGTCCAGAGACTCAGAGAGACTATCCTTAGAATAAGAATCCTCAGAGTCAGAAACACCCATATCATAAATGTGTAAACTCTTGAAGAGCTAAATGCCAAATGAGGACCACCATCAAATGCTTGCAAGCATCTGCTCTTATTATATGGAGGTAAACAGGTTAAAATCTCACAAATAGAAGGATGGATATAATCCTTAAGTTTTGGAGAAAGTTCAAATGAACTCTTCCGGGAACAACTTTGATAAGGTAAAAAGCCTTGCACACCCTGAAGCGCAGAAAAAACCCTGTTTAGGATTAGCAATAGACTCCTTACAAAGTAAATACAAACTAAAAGGGGTTAAAGTAACAGATTATCTCCCTTCTGGATGATCATCCAGCAGACCAAAAGCCTGAGCTGCACCAATTAGATCCACAGTAACATTAAGGAATTAGCGTAACCCCTTAACTACTGGAAATTTCAGAGAAAAACTTGTCCAGAATACAGAAGATTTTTAGCATTTTTGCTATCACTCCATTTAGAGCCTTGTTTTTATAATTTACCTATCAAAACTATATATTTTTTTTAGTAGACAACCCAAGATATTGATATTGGCCCATTTTAGTATATTTCATGTCACTGTTTTGCTACCAAATGCAATCACATTAAAAAAATCATTAACTTTTTCACAAACTTTGGGATTTTCTCACTGAAATGATTTAAACACACCTACTGCAGTCATAAGAAAAATGGTTGTAAAAGACGTGCATAGCTTTGCAATTAGTTTTTAGCAATTAGAAGGCCTCTAACTGCAGCTTTGCACCATACTTTTGGAATTCACGACTGTAAAGGGGTTAATTACCATAATTAACTTGTAAGGGTAATAGTATTTTAATACAGGGATTACCCTCCAACCTGACACTTCCCATCTCCCTGATCTCTCCAAAACAGCTCTCGCCACTCCCATGCCCACACCCCAGACCATCATCTTAAGTACTGGCAGACAGTCAGCCAGCATTAAGTTTTTTAATTAAATACATTTTATTTATTTTCTGCAGTGTAGGATCCCCCCCCTTACCCTCACACCTCCCTTATCCCTCCCAAAGAGCTCTCTAAACCCCCCTAATGGTGTCGAGTTTATAGTTTTTTTTTGCTTTTTATAATTTTATTGTTCTTTAAAAAAATTTCTGATTAATACACTTTTCTGTAGCGTAGCGTCCCCTGCCTCCCCATTCCAAACTTCTTTTTTTGTAGGTAGGTTGCTCCCCTCCATACCATTCCCTCCCCCCTTCACTGATGTGCCACCCATCTTCCTCCCTCCATCCCTCCCGAACCTCTCCCTGGCACAAAAGTATGAAACTTACAGACAGTGACACAGACCGTGTCACTGTCTGTAATGTTCTGGCAATCTGCCTACATATGGCAACAGACCAACGATTGTGCTCCGTTAACATATGAGGACAGATGCCTGCAGCCCAAGAAGAGCAACTCTCGGCTGTCACTTGACAACCAAGAGCTGCATGGGCTTACTTAAGGTCATACATATATATATATATATAAAAATAATATATATATATATATATATATATATATATATATATATATATATATATATATATATATATATATATATACTTAGGGGGGAAAAATAACAGCAAATTCTTACATAGCATATAACACAGAAAATAAAGGGTTAAATAAAATTTGGACTCCAAATTTGAAGCCAAGCCCTGATGATCAGAATGCCTTACAACCTCCACAGGTCCTGAGAACATTCCTACACGTGAGAATATTACATCAGCACAGGAATATAAAAGGATTAGAAGACAGAAAAGGCACCATAAAAAGCATGCTATAACAGATAACTCTTAGCATGCTACTGGTGAGCACTAAAAGCTAAAACCCAAACGTAACAAACAGAAATTTAGGATGGGTGAAATAAAACATACTGCGCATAGCTCAGAAGCAAAAGTAAATTTAAAGCATCAGTAACCTCATAAACAGTTTTTAAAAAGTTTCTAAAAGTACTAAAAAAGTACTAGTATAAGGTGTATGGTGTATAATATATGTCCCCAGACTATGTGAATCATGTGTGGGCTTGTATGTTGCAGGTACTTTCCACTCAGTACCTCAATCCCATCTTAAGCAGTGTGAGCACAATGCCAGGGATCTGAATTAATAACAGAATCTACAACCCAGGGGATTGGTGGACAAGTCCACATTTCACTTGGGAAGGGCTTGTGGATCCACAAAAAGCAGTTCACACCTTGTCTGCCCCTCTGAACGAGAGGTTACTGCGAGGAGGATTCAGGCCTCAGATTGGTGAAAGGAACCCATTTCAAACAATTAGTAGATCTTGCACTTCCCTTTCAGTTCACTCAACATGAAGTAGGCGAAAGAAAATGAATGAGGATCACGTGATGTGGGATAGATTTAAAGCTCTGGTGTGTAGGGGTGTATATTGCTTCCTCCTAGTGGTCAAGAGGGGAATATTCCCACATGTAATGCCTCGTAGGCTCTCACCATCCGATTAAAGAAAGTTACCTTCCTGTTTTTACTTTAAGTATACTGTTCTATGAACTTTTATTTTTTGAATCAAGTGTATGTTTGACGCAAATTAAAAAGATGCTGCAAAATATGCCTGCATTATAAAGTAATAGCATAATCAAAATTACAATGAATAATTAAACATTTTGAGAAGTTTGAAAATACAATATAATTTTATAACAATATTTAGTATGTATAATAAGATATAAATAGTTAGATATAGTTAGATTAGCTCATCCTCTTTTGGACTATACAAGTGTTTAGTGGCCCCAAATATGTGTTGTATTTTTGTAATACAGGTAATATAAACAATTAAAACCTTTGTTGATTGATGATCAATTTCAGAAACAAGTGTTCCTTTTCAAAAGTGCTCTCAAGCAACTACCATGCAGAAAGAAAGCCTTTGAGTTCTTTTCATTTGAACTATGTAGAGAATATACTGTGTTTTGGATTCACAATGTTCTTAACTGAAGCTTAATAATGTGGCATTTAATGTGGCTGATTTACAACATAAAACAAAGCAAAAATATTAGTACACATTTACCTTGGAAACAAGGAGTGATATGATTTCTGTAACAGTACCCTCAATTAAGTCATCTATTTTAGAATGGTATTGTTGCTGTATTTGAAAAATAAAATAAAATGATAATCTATTAGTCATAAGAACACAACTAAATAGAAAGAAAAAAACACAAAAAGGTAAAAAAAAAAATCTTTTATATACATATGGAATATCATTCTGAACACCAGAAAAACAAAACCTTGAAAATGATCCATCCAATCAGCATTTTCTCCCATTCTATAGTGAAAATTTTCCCATGTACGATCTTGAGTTAAGCAGCTAATGGGGTTATTATTTCGTTGAATTGATTTCTCATTTTTATTCAGGGGAAGGAATGTGAAGGATACTTTTTGTGTTTCCTACAATTAAGGTAGCCGTGCATTTTTCTAAAGAGTTGGTCTGGAAGAAAAACTAAGACTGCTAGAAAAAGATTCAATTAATACCACGTTGCTTGTCTGACAACTCACATTCATAAGTAAGTCTAAACGTGCCTTAGAAATAAAACGCGCTTCTATTTATTCTTCTAATAAAGGTTTTTTTTTTTACATAAGCCCTCCAAATGAATCTTTGTATTTTTTTTCACAATATGTCAAGCTAAATTCACTATAGAAATTTCATCAACAAACTCAGATGAATGGTTATAAAAAACATAATATATTTATTGTTCTGTGTAGAAATTGCTTGCAATTTAATAAAATATGTAAATAATCAACGAAATTAGATAATGTTCATATTATTAGATTATGTATAAACATTAATGGCAGTTAAATAGACCACTTAAAACAAGGTGAGACTTATAATGACTAACGTCTTTATAGTGTAATGATACAGGAAGCATTCCAGTGTATATAAAAACAATGAAAATATATATATAAGAATTAAAAAAAAATTATATAGAATTCTATAACTTTTTTTTTTACAAATGTATTAATTTTTAGCAAAATGTTAAATTGTTATAAAAAAATTCATGGATTTATTAAATTACATGTAAGTAATTTGTGATATTTTATTTCACAGTAGTTTTCTAATTGTCATTTCAGATTGCATTCAAGAAAAATATTTTATAATTTTATAACATAAAAAAAAAAAGATCCTCCTTATGATCTTTCTAATAATTATAGTGGTGTTATATAATATCACTTTCCTTCTAACCCAAGGGGCCTAAAGCACATGTGCACATGCCTTGGGTATAACACAAAACACATAAAAGACGTTCACAGAACGAACCACTCATCACGAGAAAAAAAATATATTGTTTTGCCCGCTATTTGTTCAAGGGGTTAATCAGAATTGTTCAGGATTAGTTTGGTAACAAAAATCTGTTTTTCATCAATTTCCTATGGGGAACATCTTCTGGACAGCAGCTTAAATTTAAATAAAGTTAATTTAGCAGCATGTGCTACTGCTATATTTCTTTTAATGGGGTAAGGACTTTGAAGAACAAAAGTAAAGCTTACATACTTATTGGCTGACACAAGAACCAAGTACACCTGGAATGTTACCTCATCGATCTCAGACAGATGAAAGGCTGAGTCGGTTCAGGAGTATACACAACACAAGCAATAAGCCATATTTTGAATCCAAATATAAGGAGGAGCTACACTAGTGGTCAAAAGTTTTAGAACACCTCAATTTTTCCAGTTTTTATTGAAATTTACACATACTCTAAAAATAAAGCATAGAACAAATAAACAATTGGACATAAAAATAAATCATGGAATTGTTTTCTTTAACAAAATGTACTCTACATTTTTGACTCATCAAAGTAGCCACCTTTTGCAGATATAATAGCCGAACACACTTGTGGCATTCTTTATACAACGGAAATCAAATGTGTTGCACTTGTAGGTTGCTTTGCTTTCACCCTTCTGCCCAGTTCATCCCAAACCAGCTTGATGGGGTTTAAGTCTAAAGACTGTACTGGCCATTCCATGATATGAAGCCTACTGTCTTGTTCTTTTCTTTTAAGGTAGTTCTGACACAGCCAGGAGGTATGTTTTGGTCATTATCTTGCTGTAGGATGAACCCCTGACCAACTAGGCGTAACCCGGAGGGTATTGCATGGTGCTGCAAAATGCAGTGGTAGTAGTTTTGGTCCAGGATTCAATTTACTCTGTGCAGGTCGCTCTGCATCCAGCAAAAGAACCCCAGACCATCACGTTTCTTCCTCCATGTTTGAGAAGTTGGTGTCACACACTGAGGAACCATCCTTTTGACTGCTCGATGATGTGCGTTATGAACCGAAGGTCTCAAATTTTGATTCATCGGTCCATAAGACCTTCTTCCAGTCTTCAGTAGACCACTGGCGGTGCTTTATGGCCCAGCCAAGCCTCTTTTTCTTATTTTGCCATCTTAGCAATGTCTTTCTTACTACCACTTAAATTGTCAAACCTGCAGCTTGTAGTCGTCTCTTCACAGTTGTAACTGAGACTTGCTTACATTGATCATTGTTAAGCTGTGCTTGAAGCTGTTGTCCTGTGAGCCGCCTGTCACGCAAGCTGTTGGCTTTGGGTCTGCCAGACCGCCTCCTGTTAGAGTTTCTTCCAGTTTTCAAGTGCCTTTTGATTGTGTAGGAAACTGTACTCAATGGCACCTTGGGTTTCTTTGCAATTTCTCTAAAGGAAAGACATACACTTTTAAGGGTTATAATAGTCTGCCTGCCTGCCTTCTTTTGTTACTTGCTTTTTTCTTGCCATTTTGAGACTAATATACTACTTCCTGCAGTACAAGACTGTCCAAATATTGCTTAAGAGGGTGTAGTAATACAGTCTGTTCCAACACTGCTTTTATACAATGCTAAAAAGTCAGATGAAGTCTCAGCACCTGAAAGGATGAGCAAGATTCAATAATAAAATATATAAATGTCAATATCAAAAAGGTTGAATTGAGAGGCATGTGATACATGGATATGCCTGAAAAAAAGCTTTTTATTCCCCCGTGTTTTAGACAGTCTCTGTCACAAATATAATAGTCAATGCTGCTCTTATGCGAAAGAGGCTTACCGGTCCGTAGGATGTGGTATGTGTCAAGCTGTACGAACCTCTTTTGTTGCCAGCTAGGTTGGTCCACAGGAGTTGCTGTTGGTTTCCATCTGTAGTGTGTCTTGCAGGAGCTCCTGCAGAGCCTTTTTCAAACCTGTTGCAACTAAACAGCCAAACAGCCTGTTCTCCCTTCCTCCACTTCCGGCGGTATCTGATGACGTCACGCTGGCACGATCCTACCTGGTCTTCAGTCTCTCTGCCTCCAAACCACCTTTGATCTTATCCGGTGCCGAAAATACCTGTGCTCACTTTCCCCTTTGAAATCCTGAATGTGTGAAATGGCAAAACAGGAGCACCAGGCAGATCCGTGGTATAAAACTTAGCTTTTATTTTAGAAAAGTTCACAATATGCTAAGAGCATAATTGAGCAAGTATTCATCTGTGAGAATGCCAAAATTGGAGGGTATATGGCAGACGCAGGTAGCTTCTGTTTTACTGCTTTTATACAGACAGAGGGCTTGTAAGTAATCAACAAAAGTTGGAACACCTGTAGGAATTGTTAGCATAAACTTTCAAGGCTTAATTTACTTACATTGCTGCAGAACAACTGTGAGTTGTTAGCCCACTTTACTTCTTCCCTGAAAAAGGCCTTTTTGTAAAACTCTTAAATGTACATTATTTTTCAGTTTTTGTTAACCTAAACTTTTTGTTTTCACCTTTGGCAGTTTACCGCTTACCTTCATACCATTTCAGGTTATACATTGGACTTGAACTGCTTAAATTTCAGTAAAAACTGGAAAAATGGGGGTGTTCTAAAACTTTTGACCTGTAGGGTATATACCTTCACATTATTACAATAATTTCTCAGAAACACAAAACATTTTATTGAGTAGCAGTTGTTTTAAAAAAATATGGAGTAGAAATATTTTATTTATTTAAAAAAAAAATATGAAAAAGTCTGGGTTTTGGAATTCCAGATTTGGGGATTTGTGTACCGGTGTATTTTATATATATATATATATATATATATATATATATATATATATATATATATATATATATATATATATATATATATATATATATATATATATAATATTGTGAGATATATGCTACATGCAAGCTTATGTTATGTCATGTAATACAGTAAACTTTAGGTTTCCTATGTATAAAAAAATATATATTTTTTTTTTATCATTGCATATCCGCTGCATGCAGTATTTGCAGGAAGGTGAATAGTTACTTTTTATTACAAATATTTTATGTTGTATATGTTGTGTCCTAATATTATATTACACTTATCTGGGATTTTAAAGGTTCATTATAAGATGTATACTTGTCCAGTTGGGTTTTTAAATCTATTTTATATTTCACATGAAGACAACTATAGCATATGTTTGTAAGATACGTAATATATGCATAACTTTTATTACAGCACTTGTAGATAAATGAATCAGCAGGAAAAGAAAATTAAAAGACAAACAAAAACAAAACAAAGACACTTACCCACTGTTTAGAAAACTGCATTATGTGATGGAATAAATCCAAAAACAAAAAAGGAAAAGCGTATGAAAATGGTTGACAAACAAAGATGATATTGGAAAAAAATAAGAATGAAAACATAACAGGCAGTGAAGAAATAAAATAAATATTGAAATATTGTGTTTATGTCTGTTAATGCAAATGAAGGTACAGTATAGAAAACTGCCAATATGTAAAATGTTAAATAACTTAAGGAAATCTCCCTCCTGTTTTTTTGGGGGAGTAATTAGTTTATTAATAAATAAAAACACTTTTTTCATCAATTGTTACCATGTTTGTTGGCAAGGTCATTAGACACAATTAGTGTTATATCAGTTAAAGGGGCATTCCATGTTGTCCTAACAGCCATGGGCTTTAAAACTGTTAGGACGCCATGGAATGTCCTATCTTATATGGTGTCCTGCACCCTCTCTCTTTGACTAAAGCAAGAATCGTACTGGGGGGGGGGGGGTGCTGTTTAGGCAGTCCCCAATAATCTGATCCCTGCCTTGAAATCACGTGATCGGCACCAATCAGCAAGCGCTACCCACGGTCTGAACCAAAAATGGGCTGCTCCTAAGCTTAAATTCCTGCTTTTTTCAAATAAAAATATCAAGAGAACGAAATAAAATTGATAATAATGTTAAGTAAATTAGAAAGTTGCTTAAAATTGCATATTCTATCTGAATCATGAAAAAAATGTGTTTCATATCCCTTTAAGTTCAAAAGTTGTTATTCATCCAAGAAAGTTAAATTACCATTATGATTGTAGAAAACTATAGATTTATATGTAGATGTAGATGAATTATTGTACGCTTTGCTAATTTGTTTTAAGGACTATATATAAGTATTAAAGGGACAGTCAAGTAAAAAAAAAACTTTCATGATTCAGATAGGGCATGTAATTTTAAACAACTTTCCAATTTACTTTTATCACCAATTTTGCTTTGTTCTCTTAGTATTCTTAGTTGAAAGATAAACCTAGGAGGTTCATATTCTAATTTCTTAGACCTTGAAGGCCGCCTTGAATCTGAATATAATTTGATAGTTTTTCACCACTAGAGGGTGTTAGTGCATGTGTTTCATATAGATAGCATTGAGCTCCTGCACGTGAAGTTACCTAGGAATGAGCACTGATTGGCTAAAATGAAAGTCTGTCAAAAGAACTGAAATAAGGGGGCAGTTGGCAGAGGCTTAGATACAAGGTAATTACAGAGGTAAAAAGTGTAATAATATAACTGTGTTGGTTATGCAAAACTGGGGAATGGGTAATAAAGGGATTATCTATCTTTTTAAACAACAAAAATTCTGGTGTTGACTGTCTCTTTAAGAAACACTATTAAATATACTTACTGACATGACTTCAATTAATAAAAATGGTCAAAGAGATGGTGTAACATGACCAGAAGTAAAGTAGATCATTTTAATAGAAGAGGAAGAAAAAGAAAAATCAGACTTTTTTTTTCCATATCTCTATATTCATTTTAATTTCTATTATACTAATAACTGAGATGTTGTTGTGGAAACTGTAAAATACTTGAAATACAAAGAAAAATGTATTTGCTTATTTAAGAAAGTAATGAATTAATTGGAGAATGGTGTAGCATCTATTTCAGATTTAAATTGCTATAGCTGCCTTTTCATTTCTGCTTATAACAATCTAATTCTCTAACAGAAAACAAGTGGTAATGAAAATGTACATCAAATAAACATTTATCTATAAAAGTCTAATTTGGAGAAGTTAAGGGGATAGTAAACCATTAGGGCCAGATCACAATTGGAGCTCTAATTTAACGTGGCAAATTTGCCTGTTTACGGGCGCACGTTAAATAAATAAGTCATTACAGGGGCTGGTTAATGCAATCACGAGCGCGCGGTAGCAATTTGCACTCTGAAAATTATCCATAGGTCAGACCTCCAGTTAATTTAAAAAATGTCCCCCTATTTCCCCCAAAATAAAGAGTTTTGTTCCCTTTTAGTTATAAAATATAGTGGCAGTTTTTTTTTTTTTTTAAATATAACTGCACAAAGCAGTTTTAAGAAGTTAAAGCGTGCGGACATTGCCGTCTATGGGGACTGTGTTATTACTATAAATATATATGTATATGCTTATATATATATGTATAAACTTTGCTGCACATCGCTGCACGACTTACCCCCTCTGCTGCGCTAGGTTGTTTGCTGTGACTATAGGCACGATAATTAGGCCCCATTGAAGCCTATGGAAGCGACTTCTATGCAATTTGAATGCTAGGTGGCATTCGTACTGCGCTCAACTAGCATTATCCAAGCACATTTGCTTGGGCTGGTTTTATGAGCGGATCTCAAATATTGCGACCGCAAAAGCACAATTTTGCGCTCCACTCATAATCTGGCCCTTAGTAGTTAAAAGATTTTTCTTCAGTTGTGCCATAAATTCATGTTAGACGAGTGTGAAAATGTTTTGAATGAGTTAATACCTTGTTTGCTGCAATTGCTTTTCAATAGCTTAACGCCACCCACCACCTGCATTTTGAAAGAGCCAATCCAGACTTATTACTGAATGAGACACAGCTAGCCACAGACATTTTGTTTGTAAAACATACCCTGTTTTGCAGTCCTCGTTTCTGCTGAAGCCATTTAGGAGTAAATATATAGCAGAGTTAGGCTTGTGAAGTCTGTCATAAGCAGTTTAGAACTGGAAAACCATACATTTTCAGACAAAGTACAGGAAAAAGGGGCAAAAAATAAAGTGTTTGCTATCCCTTTAACTGAATATGTTTCAAAAAAGATGTATCAGGCTATTTGACAGTAAACTAAAACCAACATAAACAGTGCTGTTTTTAAAGCAACTAGAACATCTGTCAAACTACATTTGAATACAAATGACAAATGGAATAAGTAGCTTCTACCTGCTGCATCAGTTTATGTTGCTATGGCTATGAGAACATATCACTTGGTAAATAATGTCAATATGAATGCTGTGTGTACCCTGACATAAGCTCTAATAAATAATATATGTAGAACAACAGTATGCCACTTACCTCTTGCCCACCATCCAAAACACAGAGTTTAGAGCACTGTTTCTTCGCATCAATAAGTACATTAAACATTGTACAAACAGATGCAGCAATTCTCAGGTCTGTTGATTTGCACATCCTCTGCAACTTTATTTCAAATGCACTTCGTGTCCTATTTCATAAATAAAAAATGAAGTGGGGAAATTATAAATAAGATTGTACCACAAACATAAATGGATAGAAAGAAAAATATATAACAAATATAATATAACAGGGCTATGGGAGTTTAGTTCATAAACCAACTGGATTGAAGTGCAAGTGATGTATAATTTTGTGGCTTCCTATGTTTTTGCTTTATATATTTGCTGAAATTATTGAAAATGTACAGGTTGTAAAGAACTTATTTAAACTTACTTAATTTCTAACAGGTTTATTTTTTTTTATCTCTATAACATTTGAATATATCCGCTTCCCATTCCTACCTTGTGCTTTTGTTCCCCAAACAGGCTTGCTCAATATAGTGAGAAATCTGGTGACATTTGGGTAAGCAGCCTTTAACTATGCTATTTCTTTCCCTAAAGTAATGGTATATTTTTTATTGCAACATTCTTAAAGTCCAAAATGTATTACTATACACGCAAAACTGCATTGTTATTTTTTTTAAAGTGTATATATATTTTATAATAAAAGATGTATAATCCTACTTGGTATCTTCTGTTCCGCCGCACCCCCCCCCCCCTTCATTTCCTCTTTTGGCTGGGCTGACACAGACAGCAGTCTCACCCACTCTTTACAAAGGCTTCTAAAGGGCTTTAAAAGGGCTGGACTTCAAGAGTGTCATATGACACACACACTGATTAAATGTTCATTGGAATTGTTATTTAAAAAAAAAAAAAAAAAAAAAAAAAAAGAGTTCATCCCAGTTGGCCGGTGTTCTGTCAAAAACATCAAACCCGTCATAATGTGGAACCAAGTCACTTCCAGAGACGTGGTTGCTCTCAATCTGATGGGCTGCGCATGCGCAACTCCCACAGCTCAAACATACTAGGAATTTCTGAAATTCCTAGCACGAATACGTGCATGCGCACATTGCCAGTCAGATTTTGAAAATGCAGTCACTTGCAGTCCCCCAGATCAACAAGGTTGTCCGTCGGAATGTTGAAGAGCTGAGTGTGCATGCGCAGAATGACTTCCCAGCGGATGGTAAAACTCGATGGGTGATGTGCGCATGTGCATACTAGCTGTTAAAGCTAACAGCTGATCCCACCTTCCATCACTGTTCTCTATGGGACGCAGCCACTACAGGGAAAAGCTTGCAGATTTAATTAAAGGTCAGACACTTTACTTTACCTGTCTACCCCCTCGTTATTCTACTTACATGAACCCTTTTTTCCATTTCCCTGCTTCCCTGAACCTATTTCTTCCTTACCATGAGCCCCTCTCTTTCTTACCCTGCCTACCTGCACCCCTCTCTTCCTTATATTAAATATGCAAGCCTTTCCCTGTAGTGGTTGCATCCCATAAAGAACAGTGATGGAAGGTCAGATCAGCTGTTAGCTTTAACAGCTAGTCTGCACATGCACACATCGCCCGTCGAGTTTTACAACTCGCTGGGAAGTCATCGCACGCATACGCACTCAGTGGCTCCACATTCAGATGGGCGACCTAGTTGATCTGCGGGATCGGAAGTGACTGCATTTGCAAAATCGAACGGGCAATGTGTGCATGCGTGGTATTCATGCTAGGATTTCCAGGAATTCCTAGTATGTTTGAGCTGAAGGAGTTGCACATGTGCAACCCATCGGATTGAGAGGAACCACGTCCCCGGAAGCGACGTGGTTCCACATTCTGACGGGTTTGATGTTTCAACAGAACACCGGCATAAGATATACATTTTAATGGAAAATATTATATATATATGGCATTTGATTAGCTAAAGTTTACCATCACTTAAGCTTGAATAAAGAGTTTTCATTGAAAAGGTGAGTGCAGTGGCCATCTTGCAATACCTCTGTGCATTATAATAGTAGTGCTGTTTTCTCAGATACATTTCTTAGAACTCCCTGTCAATCTCTCTCCCAAAGAGCCGAGCTCTCTGTCCTGGTGAAATTATGTAAGAAGTTTTGTCAGTACTGTGAGACCCCTCAAAGAATTTTATAAATGTCAGTATAGCTTGAGAGTGGTTTATCTTGCTATGCAGGGATCTAGATGTGAAAGAGAAATACTTGCAAAATAATGCTTTAAAAAGCACCCACAGGTTTTGCAAGGTGTGCATTTAATCATCAGACTTTAAATGACTTCCTATGGGCCACCTTGATAAAGCTACAGATTCAGATTTAGAGACCTGGTTATCTGTAGTCCATGGACTGAAAGGAAACATGATTTATATGGATAATAGTTTTACTAAACTTGCATTAAAAACAAACAAACAAAAACACAATTTAACCTCACACTTATCCTTACTAAACAATTTTGGCAAAAAACTGATAACAGTAATAATGATTACAAACAATTTACAAATAAATATGCCTATTGAAGGAAAATAGGACACAGTCTAGAACAGGACTATTCAACTCCAGTTCTCATGATCCTACAACAGGTTCAGATTTATAGAATGTTTGTTGTAGCATAAATCATATAACTCAGATGCTGGCTAATTGTGCTTAATTAGCTTGTTCTCACACAAGATAGATAGGGCATGCCATTTTAAACAACTTTCTAATTTACCTTTATCATCAAATTTGCTTTGTTCGCTTGGTATTCTTAGTTGAAAGCTAAACCTAGGAAGGCTCATATGCTAATTTCGAAGCACTTGAATGCCACCTCTTATCTAAACGCATTTGACAGTTTTTCACTGGGCGTTAGTTCATGTGTTTCATATAGATAATCAAGGTGGTTGTTCTAATTATCTATGGTCTGTTAGAGACAGCTGTAAATGCTACAGCCTAACTAATCTATGTTTAGAATCTTGCAATCTCAGTGAGACAGAAGCTGAAGTATAACTGTTTACAGAGAACATACTATTGTGAGCTGAAGACATTTTGAGTGGATACAGAAAAGCTATGTAAACCAGAGATGCAAGAACAAATCAACCTCTCAGTCCTACTGTGAAAACTTTGAACTTTTTCTGTTCTACAACCTCTACTGAGGATATAGTGAACTAATCTCTTACCCAATATCTACTATCCTCAATATTGCAGGTTATAGGAAGAAAATACGACTCAGCTCCAAAGAGGAACACACCACCCCACAGAGGGATCTATATCTACTATTAACACTTTGGAATAACTTTCTTTTCCACTGATTGAATTCACATTTTCAAACTCAATTTTTGGGAGTTTTTTTCACCACACCTGATATATATTTCTTTGGTTTTTTTTTTGTTTTTCGTTTTTGTTTTTTGTACGTCTTGCACATCTTTTGGAATCTTTTCCACACATTTTTTCACATTTTTTTCACAAATTATATTTTTGAACACTCATTTTTTCATCATCACCCTCTGGAATATGTCACCTATTGGAACATTACTGACTGTTTTTAGTTAAGTCCTTATCGGTCCTTATACTCATAAGGTGCACCTTACAGAGCCTAGACTGAGCCTAATTTCCCACCTACATGGTGTTTTAATATGTGTTTTCAAATATATATTGTGCTAACCATATATTGTGCTTTTTATTTACGTGTTTTACATTTATTGTGTAATTTGCTTTGCATCTATCCCCCAAACAGGGATTTAGAGTCATTTTAGACAGTCGTAATAAATTTTCACTTTTTACACTTAGCCTCCTTGGCGCTCTATACACTATTTCTCCTATTTTTTTCACACACTTAGGGTGGGCTAGTACACCCGTGTTATAGAGTGATGGAGGCATCCCTTAAGCGCTTTATCTCACCACACTAATCTAACTTTCATATAGATAACATTGTGCTCATGCACGTGATGTGATGCAAGTCTGTCAAATCATCTGAGATAAGGGGGCAGTCTGCTGAAGCTTAGATACAAGGTAATTACAGAGGTAAACAGTATATTTCTATAACAGTAATGTGTATGCAAAACTGGGGAATGGTACATAAAGGGATTATGTATCTTTTTAAACAATAAGATTTTTGGTGTTTACTACCCCTTCAATGTACTACGTTTGGTAATTTAAAAACAGGGAGAGCTGAATATTTATTAAACAAAGTCCTCTTCCTCCACACACTGAGGAACCTAATTCAAGGCACAGTCAGAGACCCCATTGGATAAGGAGGCATCACATAACCAGAGACACGGAAGTGCAGCGAGTAAACACCGAGCAAGAGAATGCCGCAGCGGCAAGGCCTGCACAAAGAAAAACCTAAGGACATCCGCTCTTTCCAGTGTATAGCCGTGAGTACAGGCATTGAGCATACATGAATGTGAATTAGTGTGATAAACCGGGTGATGAACACAGGCACACCGAGGTCTGTACAGTGTGTTGGGTTCTGACCGTAGAGGTTTTAACATTGATGAATAATCGTTTTATGTGGAGGAAGAGTGTTTTAATATTAGAGGATATTTGACTGTGCTATCCCGCTTTCATTTTATGAGAAATCATCTCAGGAGAAGCCCTGTGCTGTGCTTTTTGTTCTATACCAACGGTGGTTATATACATTTTGTAATGGTAGTTTACTTGTTGTGTATAGATTTAACATTAAAGTGTGTATTACTTTATTGATACTTTGTATCTTGTGAACTTAATGATGTAAAGCTTTTCTAGCGCACTTATTTAACTTTTTTTTTATTTGTATATTGGGATAGGCTGTAGAGCAGTGTTTTTCAACCAGTGTGCCGTGGCAAACTAGTGTGCCGTGAGAGATCCTCAGGTGTGCCGCGGCAGACTAACAACAGTGTGACATTTTTAAAATTTTGCTTGTTTTTTATTCTGGGCCATTTTTTTTATTTTGAGTGAGATGATGACTAAAGGTAACAGCGCAGCGGCAGCTCGCTTCCCCGACCCGTGTTCATACTTGGAAGGACCCCCACCCACCACAACACGTGTCTAGTGCCGGCTCTACACACCGCAACAATATATATATATATACTGTATATGCTGTATTTGGCTACAATGTGTGATTTTGTAAAATTTTGGGATGGTGGTGTGCCGCAGGATTTTTTAAAGTAAAAAAGTGTGCCACGGCAAAAAAAAAGGTTGAAAATCACTGCTGTAGAGGACTTTCCCCTTTGATAAGTTGCTCACACACATCAGCTGAGTTGATCAGATATTTATTGTGTTTTTATATCAGCTTTGTTTCTCTTATCTGTATTACAAGATTTTCTGAACTTGTCTTTGAGGGATAGAAGCTTCTAATTTCCTGGGGAATATATATATATATAATTACTTTTTTTTAAAATAAATTTAAGCTCATCACATTTGGTACCAATAGACAAGAACTATCTATGCTCGCTCTCTCTGTCTCTCTCTCTCTCTCTCTCTCTCTCTCTCTCTCTCTCTCTCTCTCTCTCTCTCTCTCTCTCTCTCTCTCTCTCTCTCTCTCTCTCTCTCTCTCTCTCTCTCTCTCTCTCTCTCTCTCTCTCTCTCTCTCTCTCTATATATATATATATATATATATATATATATATATATATATATATATATATATATATATATATATATATTCATTTTAAAGCATTTATGAAAAGAGGCGCAGAACAATAATACATCTATAGAGAGAATAAATAGAATTTAGGTTATTCATAGGTTATCCATTTTAAATAACACATTTTTTTCCACATTACACATTTAAAGGAACACTAAATAAATGCTAGATATAATGATGCATTTACAATTTATTATTCTATATTACCATCTGAAAGTGTTTAATGTCCCTTTAAGGCTTGCATTTAATTTTTTTTTAGCATATATTGATAATAATATTCAGACCAATTTCCTAGTAAACAAATGTTCTTCGTTAGTAAGAAAGTGTTTAACTAAATAAAAATGTGCATCAACATTGCTTAAAGGGCCATGATACCCAAATGTTGAAACACTTGAAAGTGATGCAGCATAGATGTAAAAAGCTGACTAGAAAATATCACCTGAGCATCTCTATGGCCGCGTTCGGCAAGTGCTCCAAGCGAACTGGGACTCGCTTGGAGCGTTTTCTGAATACTTGCCAGTGAGACGCTGGGCATTCTCTGAGTGCTCTGATGATGTAAGTCCCAGCGCTTCCCACGTGCTGGAAAATCTGGGACTTTTCAGAGCAAGCTCAGATGCTTGACAACATGGCAGCCTCCACACATGTGTTGCTCGTGGAGGCTGCCATGTTTTTATAAACTGTATATAAAAGCATATCTCTATCACCTGCCCCATTCATTTGCTAATCCTGCCCCATTCATTTACATGAAATAACTTATTTTGCACTTGTCCTGCCCTTTATTCATTATTAGCCACATAAATCCTTCCCTCTTTCACAGATACACCATTTCTACCATCACACAAACATTTTACAGCTATGTGAGTGATGGGAGCTGCAGCCCTTATATTTGTATTCATTATTAGCTGAATGGGGCAGGATAAGCTACAGGGGCTGAGCTGAGAGCAGCTGAATAGAGGGAGGGGGCGGAGTTCCGATTTTTGCCGAGAGGCAGGGGAAACCAGAAACACAGGGGAAACCATTCTCGGTGTAACACCGGCAATTACGAGTGGGGAATAGTGAGTGCACCGGACACAGACTGCAATATATATATATATATATATATATATATATATATATATATATATATATATATATATATATATATATATATACGTATATGTTGTAAACAAGCTACACACATGCTTAACCCTCTGCAGCCCATTGGCTATTTATTAGCCCTATTTAGTAATAAATAGGGTTAATAAATAGCCAATGGGCTGCAGAGGGTTGAGCATGTGTGTAGCTTGTTTACAATATATATATATATACATATATATACATACACACACACAGTATATATATATATATATATATATATACATACAGGTATATATATATATATATATATATATATATATATATACAGTTATTTATTACTTTTACCTGTGACGTGTGCAAGGAGTGTTGTAAATGTAATAATACTACAAGGGAGCTTATAATAAACGTTTGAATGTGCAAATCCATTATTGTGCAACAGATCCTTTTGTGCATCCGAACATTTTTTCTAAGCTCCCTTGCTTGTGACGTCACCTAGCGCCACTTCATTGCTGGAGTAGAAGTGCCTCCACTAGCTCCTGAGCGTTTGCCGAACACGGGATATGTAAAAAAAAGAAAGATATTTTACCTCAAAAGTTACTCAGGAGCCACATCCCTTTTTAAAGGACTTCTAAGTAGCAAATCAGTATGTCTGTCCCGGGACAGCTAAGGGAGTGAGCTTACGTGCACTCTCATCTTATTTCCCTATCAGTTTAAGGAACTTTACCATAAAAACTCATGAGATCACAGTAAAAGAGTTTATGACCTCAGCATTACTGATGCTGATTGGCTGCTGTTAATTTCTTCATGTTTTACCTGCAGCTAGGCAGTAGCTGAATTATAACATTTTACACAGAACTTACTCTGCTGAGCTGAGGAGATTGTGAGGTAAAATATCTTCCTTTTTTTACATAGAGATGCTCAGGTGATATTTTCCTGTCAGCTTTTTACAGTTATACTGCATCAGTTTCAAGTGATTTAGCATATGAGTATTATGTCCCTTTAAACAGATATGAAACCCAACATTTTTTCTTTCAAAATTAAGATAGAGCATGCAATTTATTTCTAAATAACTTTCCAATTTTCTTCTGTTAACTAATTTTCTCTGTACCCTTGCTATCCTTTGTTAAAAAACAATACATAGGTAGGCTATGGAGCAGCAAAGCATTACTGGGAGCTAGATGCTGATTGGTAGCTGCACATATAAACCTCTTGTCATTGGCTTACTTGATGTGTTCAGCTAGCTCCCAGTAGTACAGTGCTGCTCCTTCCGCAAAGGATACCAAGAGAACTAAGCAAATTGGACGTGGTCACATTATCAACTCTACCTTATGCCAATGTGTACCAACCTTCTTACTAGCAACTGTAAGTGCATGTTATTTGGGACATATTAGAACTACGTGATGGAGGAAAATAAGGTGAACCATATAGAACATGGTTCACATTATTAAAATATGAACCGTGCATTTTCTACACATTTAACATTAAAGGAATAATTAGATACAGACATAAAAGTGGCATTTATTTCAAGTCATTTTAAGATTTTTCCTAGCAGAACTTCATATGTTGCATATATTAAAAATGATAAAGTGTGACTAACTAAAGGTATTCACTGTCCCAGTATTTACCATAGAACACTGGTTTTCAAATATGTCCACAGGCCTCCCCAACAGGCCAGGTTTTCAGGATTACCTTGGATGAGAGCAGGTAAAATAACCGTTTACTAATCCTATGATTATTTCACCTGTGCTCCAGTTCAGATATCCTCAAAATGTGGCCTGTTAGGAAGGCCTGAGGGCAGGTTTGAAAACCAGTGCCACACAACTAAAGAAGATAGTGTTTAGGTTTGCCTGACATAATACCAGGTTACTAAGTTATTGGCAAGGATGAGACAACCTGACCAATTCCCTGAACAAGACTTTTTTGTAATCTCTTTACTGGTACATTGACTAAGGATTTTGTTGTGATTACTGAAAACCAATTAACCAATAGCTAACCTTTTAACACAGGCGTCTATCATGTCACTTGCCATAAGTTTAAGCCGCTGCTCCAGGTGGTTTGCAAATTCGGTTTCTGGCCAATGAAGATCATGGATAAATGACTGCAAAGCATCTAGCTTCCAAAACAAGTCCTCTGATGTTAACGATCCATTTCTACAGGGAAACAAAACATCTTGTTATGCTGTAAGTGTAAGTCAAAATTATTTCTAATACATACAGATAATAAAGCATGTGGATGAAATCTTACCTAGATTTAATGTTCTTTTGTTGTATGTATTGTTTTGAAAAATAGAAAATATTGCTTAAACTACTCATGAGGAATTAATTTAGCTGAAAAAGGGGGCAAACAGAACCAGACCACTCTTCTTTTACACGTATAAAGGTCACTCTCCTTAGCTGACCCCTCATTCTTAGTGATTAGACATGAATGTGATAGCAGTCTGTACATAAGCACACAAATACTCCAGACTGGCTATATCCATAAAAGCAGTGCTATCTTTATTAAAGATGATTATTAAAACAAACAAGCAAGTAACACTGTGTTTAGGCAAGAGGGTCCTGCAAACACTATTCACTAAAAAAATAATCAAAGAATCAACAATTGAGGTGCCGTATGATGTCAATGATGCATTTCAGGATATCCAAGTAATATTAGCATAGTCTTCTACGGGTGCCCTTGTGCTTATATAGAGACCATTATATACGTCTCAATTTAAAGACCTCCCACATACATATACTTATAGGCAATGTAATCATAATACATTCATATTAAATTAAGTAATCAATTGACTATTCTTAATAGAATTCAAAAAGCAAAAAAGAGAGAGCACCGGATGTAAGAAAAAAGTGCAAAAACTTCTTTTTTCTTTAAAAACATGGATGAACCCGATTACAACATATAACCAGACAGACGTTTTCTTTAGGTGTGGGTAGCCACATACCCTCTGGCTGACGCGTTTCTGCTGTAGCCGTATTCGTAGCTAATGGGTACCTGTATCTACACCCTTTAAATACTAAAACTTAACAGTGCTCATTGGTTAAAACAATACACGTGACTTTACCCTTACACCTGTGATTCGGATATACCAAACATGCCTAAATTGAAGGTAGACTTAATATTCATCAATATAAATTAACTCTAGTCTGTCCCTGCTTTAAGATAACTTTATTTAGTTAGCTGTTGGACACCCTTCTCTGGCAATTCGTCTTGATACTTCTAATTTGTTTCTATGCAGTACCTGCACTGCGTGAGAACGTCCTAGTTAATATGCGCTCGCTGCCCTAATATGAACATGCATATTTATTCCAATGTAGTTCTGCACAAACCTTACCATATACTAGATTGGCCTAAATTATACTTGCCACACAACTGGTATTATATGTAAACATATATATTAGGGAAAGGATGCATTGCCGGTTGACATATTGAGAATGCGGATGGATTCAATGATGGCGTACTGAAAGAGGGGTCGCAGGCATTAGGGTCTTGCAGCTGCGGGCTATTGGGCTCGGAGGACACTGAGGACCACTACTTACCACCCCAGAGACCGGCACGGACTCGTCTTCCAGGACATGTGAGTGAACATAATGTTAAATGATGAACTTTCATTTTAGTTGTTACACCAGTTTATCTATCTAAAACTGTACATGCTTATCTGAGTCTCCGTGTGATTAGGAGATTGAAAGAGGGGAGAGGTACACTTTGGACTCATCAAGTCAAGGGGCCTGTTGATTGTACAAGGCCGGCTGAGGGTCCTGTGCTACTCACACTCTGACGGTAGGACTGTGTAGTCAAATTGTGGTGGGTAATGAACGGGCACGGTGAAGTACACTGCTTAACGGACTACCTGACCTTGGTGAAGCAGACAGGTGATGCAATACTATTGTGTTGTAATTTGTGTGACTATTCTTAATAGTACACATTCCAGGAAACAGAGAAATGTTTCACCTATCTAGGTATTAATAATAGTAAATCCCCAAGAGACTGGTATAGTTTAAAAATACTAGAAACCATCAAGAAGATTATCACCCTTGTTCAGAATTGGACCAACTTCCCGCTTTCACTTTCGGGTAAGATTAGTTTATTTAAAATGATAGCTTTTCCTAAATTACTGTATAAACTACAACATCTTTCCATCTTTATACTGCACAGAGATCTTCAGAATATTAACTCTGCATTAAAAACTTTTTTTGGAGGTAAAAGGAAAATACCAAGAGTAGCCGTTAAAAAACTTTATCAACTAAAAAAATTTGGTGGTCTTGTGCTACCTAACATCAAATATTATAATTGGGTTTCCTTAGTTAAATTTGCTGCAGAATGGCTAACTGACTCCCAATACTTTGCACCAAGAGATCTCAAATCTAATCTAGAATGCCCCTTCTCTTTAAATAACTTATTACATTCTGACAGTAAAGTGCATCCGGCTCTTGCTAGAGACATGATTTGTATAAGTAATGTAATTGTGGCCTGGCATAAATACCTGAAACTATTGGGGATTAACAATACAATTTCTAGGTTTTTAACATTTAGAGCCAACCCCAACTTTCCTGAAGGTATTTCTTCTGAGTTTTTTTTAAGATGGGAGAACAAAGGTTTAATTTCTCTGCGTCAGCTGATTAATTTAGATTCTAGATCAATTAAATCCTATCAGGACCTAAAAGTAGAATTGTACTTAGAGAACCGTAACTTCTTCACTTACAAGCCAGACACTACCTACTGAGTCTTTTTCCCACAGATAGAAGCCTTGATGAGAATTGGCATCCTTTATACTCATGTCTAAACATTTACAAACAGGGCAACCACCATATTTCATTTTGGTACAAGACCCTGTTAAAAAAAGAAGAGAACATTCAAACTCGAGCAAATAAGTGGCAAGTTCTTTCCCATCTAAACATAGATAACAATACGATTAGTCTAAGTATCTCCAAGGTGTCATCTACCTCTCCGTCAATGATCTTGAGAGAGTCACACCTTAAAATTCTGTATAAAGCTTATTTGACTCTGCGAATACTCTCAAAATGGAAAGTGGAAAGTGTAAAATGTTCTAAATGTGGCCTTCCTGACACTGTACATTATTTTTGGTCTTGCCCCAAAGTTAATTCTTTCTGGTTGAAAGTAGCTTTTTGGTTGTCGGGTAGACTGAGTCATAGGATAGAATTTGAAATTTTTAAGGTCATCTTTCTTGCTGATAAAACACCCAATAGTACTAATCATAATATTATTAACACAGTAATCTTTCTAGTTAAACATCAAATCCTAAAGAATTGGAAATCCCCAAAATCACTCAGACTTAGGGAGTTTATTGATAAAAATTATCATCATATTACCCTAGAACAAAATTTAGTTGATATGCAATCTGATGTGAGTGTTCAAAACTTTATCTTAAAATGGAAAGATATAATCAAAACGTCTTCTCTCAATATCCAAAAACTTATGCTCTACCCCTTTAGAAATTATAATATCGTCTGAACTCTTTTCTTCCTTGTTTGAAATGGAAGGAAGTACTGTTGAGAGAGGAACTAGAAGTTAAGGAAGGGAGGGGAGGAGGAGGGGAGAGGAGAGAGGGGGGTAAGAAGAGGATGGCCAATTTCGCCCTCCCCCCCTTTTTCCCTTTCTCCCCTCTTCCTCTACTCCTGTTTGAATCTCTGTCCTTGTTAGCCTACAGATGGCCCCCTCAGTTTAGTTTTATTTTGTACTTGGTTTGTTTTTTGTTCTTAAGCCACTACGGAATTATTTTACTATATATGAAACTTGTTATATATGAGTTAGACATATATTTCAGAAAACCGCTTGATTTGACTTACTCAATTATGTTACTTCCATTTGCATAGTCAAAATTGAATCAACGTGTAGTTATGGTTTCTCTTTTGTGTGGAAAGAAAACATCACAAATTCCCCCCCCCTTTTTTTTTCTCTTTGTGCTTTGAACAAATTGTATTGCGTTAAGTACATATTCAGATTATGACTAAAATTGATCTACTTACTTATTTTTTTCTTTGTCTAAAGATACTAATTAGTGGGAATCTTAATCTTCAATATCATCTACTGTAGGAGATTTTGTTTGTTTTAAGTCTTTGTCTGACTCTTTTTTACTTTTGTTATTGTGGATGTTATTCTCTTATTTTTTCAATAAAAATTATAAAAAAGAAAAAAAAAAAAGTACACATTCAGTAAATAAATATATCTAGCGCTCAATTAGACTATTCTTAGTGGTACTTGATAAATATTATTTTTATATATTCCCATTATGATTCAACGCAATATTGTATCTAAAATATATTAGATACAAGGCATATATACAGGGAGTGCAGAATTATTAGGCAAATTAGTATTTTGACCACATCATCCTCTTTATGCATGGTGTCTTACTCCAAGCTGTATAGGCTCGAAAGCCTACTACCAATTAAGCATATTAGGTGATGTGCATCTCTGTAATGAGAAGGGGTGTGGTCTAATGACATCAACACCCTATATCAGGTGTGCATAATTATTAGGCAACTTCCTTTCCTTTGGCAAAATGGGTCAAAAGAAGGACTTGACAGGCTCAGAAAAGTCAAAAATAGTGAGATATCTTGCAGAGGGATGCAGCACTCTTAAAATTGCAAAGCTTCTGAAGGGTGATCATCGAACAATCAAGCGTTTCATTCAAAATAGTCAACAGGGTCGCAAGAAGCGTGTGGAAAAACCAAGGCGCAAAATAACTGCCCATGAACTGAGAAAAGTCAAGCGTGCAGCTGCCAAGATGCCACTTGCCACTAGTTTGGCCATATTTCAGAGCTGCAACATCACTGGAGTGCCCAAAAGCACAAGGTGTGCAATACTCAGAGACATGGCCAAGGTAAGAAAGGCTGAAAGACGACCACCACTGAACAAGACACACAAGCTGAAACGTCAAGACTGGGCCAAGAAATATCTCAAGACTGATTTTTCAAAGGTTTTATGGACTGATAAAATGAGAGTGAGTCTTGATGGGCCAGATGGATGGGCCCGTGGCTGGATTGGTAAAGGGCAGAGAGCTCCAGTCCGACTCAGACGCCAGCAAGGTGGAGGTGGAGTACTGGTTTGGGCTGATATCATCAAAGATGAGCTTGTGGGGCCTTTTCGGGTTGAGGATGGAGTCAAGCTCAACTCCCAGTCCTACTGCCAGTTTCTGGAAGACACCTTCTTCAAGCAGTGGTACAGGAAGAAGTCTGCATCCTTCAAGAAAAACATGATTTTCATGCAGGACAATGCTCCATCACACGCGTCCAAGTACTCCACAGCGTGGCTGGCAAGAAAGGGTATAAAAGAAGAAAATCTAATGACATGGCCTCCTTGTTCACCTGATCTGAACCCCATTGAGAACCTGTGGTCCATCATCAAATGTGAGATTTACAAGGAGGGAAAACAGTACACCTCTCTGAACAGTGTCTGGGAGGCTGTGGTTGCTGCTGCACGCAATGTTGATGGTGAACAGATTAAAACACTGACAGAATCCATGGATGGCAGGCTTTTGAGTGTCCTTGCAAAGAAAGGTGGCTATATTGGTTACTGATTTGTTTTTGTTTTGTTTTTGAATGTCAGAAATGTATATTTGTGAATGTTGAGATGTTATATTGGTTTCACTGGTAAAAATAAATAATTGAAATGGGTATATATTTGTTTTTTGTTAAGTTGCCTAATAATTATGCACAGTAATAGTCACCTGCACACACAGATATCCCCCTAAAATAGCTATAACTAAAAACAAACTAAAAACTACTTCCAAAACTATTCAGCTTTGATATTAATGAGTTTTTTGGGTTCATTGAGAACATGGTTGTTGTTCAATAATAAAATTAATCCTCAAAAATACAACTTGCCTAATAATTCTGCACTCCCTGTAAACCTGTCCTCAGGCCTCTGTATCAGGGCCAGCTTTTTAGGATTACCTTGTTGTGTGAACAGGTTAATAACCATATTTACTAATCATCTTAACTATGCTCCAGTTCAGATATCCTGAAAATCTGTCCTGTTAGGGAGGCCTGAGGACAGGTTTGAAAATCCATTGGTTAAGATAAAAATAGGGGAAGCATAGTTAGTACTATCTTGGTATATGAGCTAAAATGTAGAGCTTGCTGAGTATTTATTTTTTATTTTGTTTATCTTGGCTCACCCAAAAGCAATATTCACTGGAAATTAATGAATACTAAATCAGTGCTGTCCAAAGGGTGGGCAAAACTGAGACACACAATACATTTTTAGAAGATGAAAGTTTATTTAAACTTGCTGCATAAAACATTACTTCCCAAAACTGGCTTCCGCTGCATGCCACCTGTCCATCTTGTAATTTAAGAACACAATTCAGAGGAGTAACCTCTGTAACTTGGCTGCCCAACTGTAAAAGAGAAGACTTAGGAACGGGAAACTTCTTTAGTTGGAGGTGTAAAATTTCTGACTCTAGTGAGTATATGAGCCAAAGCTTGGAAACATTGGATAGAAAAAAGATCTTGAGACCATTTGATTTTGGAAACTTTTGAGGTTTTCATCCAATAAGTGAAAGATAAGAAAACCTTGTTTCCAAAGTTCAATTATTAAAAGTTAAACGGAACTTGGTAAAGTTTGACCACATGTGCATAATATGAGAAAAAGGGCTGTAAAGTGGTAATTATTCCAGTTCACAGCAAACATTAGAAACATCATGGTTGTAAGAAATGCGGCTTTGGCAGTTGGCATGCTTTAGATCTTTTGATATAAGAAGGGAATTGACAGATGTTTGTTTGTTTAAAAATCTAAGATGGCAGATTAGTTTTCAAGTTCAAGTAAATCTTGTTTCCTGGGTTTCACTATTAAAGTATAGAATCAAAGCATTAATTGAAAAAGTGTACTTCCGAATTAGTACTATCTTCCCATAACTGAGAGATGTACTGGTGTCCTATATCTTTCTTGAATTGATCACTGCTGCTGCATAAAAAACTGGACTGGAGAAAATTTGGAGGTAGTATATTATGTTTGATCATATCAAGGTCCAAAGGAATCTTACCAAAGTCTTTGAAGTGGGATGACTTGCTCCTACAAAAAACATCTGAGTAGACAAACCATAACTGTGACTAATTTTGTTGGATAGAAAATCTTCTTTGACCTCTGTCTCTGGATTGCATTGGAAATTTCCCTGCTTGGGAGTGAAAATTTTAAAAAGACTATTGAGGTCTCAAATGAAATGGAGACCTTTTTCTGAACGTAAATGATGGATACCTATTTTTTGTTACATTATTTGCAAAGTAGTGTAATAGACAATTCAATAATTTCTACCAAAAGTTGTCTCAAATTTCTATACCTTCTTATTGTCTATACAAGAAGAGTGTAAATTAGACATGTGCGTTTAGTTTCGTTCTGAATCGAAATTCTGATGAAATTGTCAAATTCGGAGCTTTGGATCAATTAGAATTTTCGAATTATCGTAGCACCGAAAATAACGAATAAATCCGAATTAGTTTGGATTTATTTGTTACATTCAGATGGCCATGAACTAATCACAATTACACTAGTATTGTACAGTATATTAGGTTATATCACTCTGCTATGGGTCACACCTATTACAGTACATAATACTAGTCTAATACACAGCACATCCCACCTAACACATACCGAACTTCCGAATTTACGAATTGAATCCGAACTGAATATATCCAAATACATCTGAATTTATTCGAATCTGAATGAATCCGAATGAATCCGAAACAAATGCATTTTAATGTATCTGAATCTAAATCGATCCAAAAACGAAATTCAAAAACATCCGAAACAAATTTTTGTCTAGTCTAGTGTAAATGGTAAACTACTGTATAGATTAGATATTGTCAAATGTTTACACTATTATGTTGACAGAACATAATGTTTGGAGAAAACAGTCTCTTTATTCCTCAAGGACACAGTATATGGGACAGATTCTTTAAAGCTCTCTGGGCTGGTGAAATTCTTTAAGAGTACTCACCAGTACTTCTATTTCCCTAGTGGAATTCAATAAAGTCACTTTTTACCCTGAAAACAGGTAGTTTCACTAAGGGCATATACTGCATTTTCAAATGGGAAGAAGATGCATACATAATAAAGCTGCACAATGAAAAACATAAATTATGCTTACCTGATAATTTTATTTACATCGTGGGGAGGAGAGTCCATGGCTTCATTCATTATTTGCGGTAATTAAGAACCTGGCCACCAGGAGGATCAAAAACACCCCAGCCAAAGGCTTAAATACCTCCCCCACTCCCCTCATCCCGCAGTCACTCTGCCGAGGGAATAAGGAAAAGTAGGAGAAACATCAGGGTATAAATGGTGCCAGAAGAACAAACTGAATTTAGGTCCACCCACCGGAGCAACGGTGATGGAAATAAAATTATCAGGTAAGCATTATTTATGTTTTCCATCTAAAGGGGAGGAGAGTCCACAGCTTCATTCATTACTTGTGGGAAACAATATCCAAGCTCTAGAGGACACTAAATGAAAAAAAATGGGAGGCAAATGAGGTGGACCCTAATCTGAGGGCACCACAGTCTGCAAAACTTTTATCCCAAAAACTGCTTCCGCCAAAGCAAAAACGTCAAATTTATAAAACTTTGTAAAAGTGTGTAAGGAGGACCAGGTAGCTGCCTTAAAAATCTGATCCATAGAAACCTCATTCTTGAAGGCCCAAGAAGAAGCCACAGCTCTAGTTGAATGAGCTGTGATCCTCTGAGGAGGCTTATGTCCCACTGTCTCGTAGGCCAAGTGAATCATGATAATCAGCCAAAAGGACAAAGAATTTGAAGAGGCTTTCTGCCCCTTGCGCTTCCCTGAATACACCACAAAAAGAGATGTAGACTGTCTGGAAAGCTTCATAGCCTGAAGATAAAACTTCAAAGCCTGAACAACATCCAAATTATGAAGTAACCTCTCCTTAGGAGAAGAGGGGTTAGGACACAAAGAAGGAACAACTATTTCCTGATTGATGTTACGGTTAGACACAACCTAGGGAAGAAATCCCAAACCAGTGCGAAGAACAGCCTTATCAGTGTGAAAGACCAAATAAGGAGGCTCATATTGCAAGGCCGCCAACTCAGAGACTCTGCATGCCGATGCAATAGCCAACAGAAAGAGAACCTTCCAGGAAAGAATCTTAATGTCAATAGAGTGCATAGGTTCGAACGGAACCCTCTGCAACACCTTCAGGACCAGATTCAAGCTCCAGGGAGGAGCGGACTGTCTAAAAGAAGGCCTGATTATAGACAGAGCATGAACAAAAGACAGAATATCAGGAAGCTCAGCGAGTCTCTTGTGCAACAAAACAGATAATGCCAAAATTTGTCCCTTTAAGGAACTTGCGGCAAGCCCCTTCTCCAACCCATCCTGGAGAAAGGACAGAATCCTGGATACCTTAATCTTGTGCCAAGGATATCCATGCTTCTCACACCAGGACAAGTAAGTCCTCCACACCTTATGATAGATGCAACGAGTGACCGGCTTCCTGGCCTGAACTGGAGTATCAATCACTCTCTCAGAAAACCCTCTCTTGGCCAAGGCGTTCAATCTCCATGCAGTCAGCCTCAGAGAATCTAGATTTTGGTGTTGAAAGGGACCCTATACTAACAGATCCCTGCAAAAGGGCAACCTCCATGGAGGAGAAGATGACATCCCCACCAGATCCGCAAACCACGTCCTTTGCGGCCATGACAGAGCAATCAGAATAGCCGAAGTTTGCTCCTGTTTGATGCGGGCCACTACACGAGGTAGCAGTGGCAACGGTGGAAAAATGTAAGCCAGGTTGAACCTCCAAGGCACCGCTTAGGCATTTATCAGCTCTGCCTGGGGATCCCTGGACCGCGACCTGTATCTGGGTAGCTTACAATAGAGTCTGGGCGCCATGAGATCTATCTCCAGCATCCCCCATCTGTGACAAATCTCCACAAACACCTCAAGGTGGAGAGATCATTCCCTCGGATGGAAGGATTGCCTGCTGAGAAAATACGCTTCCCAGTTGTTCACACTTGGAATGTGGATTGCTGAGAGCGAGCAGCTGTGACTCTGCCCATTCCAATATCCAAGAAACCTCCCTCATCGCTAGGGAACTTCTCGTCCCCCCTGATGGTTTATGTAAGCCACTGAGGTAATGTTGTCTGTCTGGAATCTGATGAAGCTGAATGACCCCAGGAAAGGCCACACCTTCAGAGCATTGTAGATTGCTTGGAGCTTCAGAATATTGATCGGGAGGAGAGACTCCTCTCGAGACCATCTTTCCTGTGTGATCCTGGCACCCCAAACAGCTCCAAATCCTGCCAGACTCGCATCCGTGGTCACAATCTCCCAGGACGGTCTCAGAAAGGATGTCCCCTGGGACTGTTGTTCCGGACGGATCCACCAAGAGAGGGAATCCCTCGTCTGATCGCCCAGAGAAATCTGTTGGGATAGGTCTGTATAATCGCCGTTCCACTGTCTCAACATGCAGAACTGAAGAGGTCTGAGATGGAACCTGGCGAATGGAATGAAATTGATGCTGGACCCCATGAGCCTGATCACCTACATACAGTGAGCCACAGAGGGGCTGGAGGAGGACTGAAGGGCAAGACAGGTGGACACAATCTTCCTGCATCGTTGATCTGTGAGAAATATCTTCATGGATATAGAATCTATTATCGTGCCCAGGAACTCCACCCTGTTGCTGGGAATGAGGGAACTCTTTCCTGGGTTTATCTTCCAACCGTGTGATTGGAGCAAAAGAAGAAGAGCCCTCGAGTGATCCTCTGTGAGACTAGTGGTCTAGGATGTCATCCAGATAGGGAGCCACAGCAATGCTTCTGAATCTGGATACTGCAAAAACCTTTGTGAAGACTCTTGGGCTGTTGCCAGACCAAAAGGAAGGGCCACAAACTGGAAATGTTGGTCCTCAGGAACTTGAAGTGATCCCTGTGGATTGGCACATGAAGGTAGGCATCCTTCAAGTCTATAGTCATCATGAACTGACCCTCTTGAACTAGGGGCAGAATAGACCTGATCGTTTCCATTTTGAACGATGGAACAGAATTTGTTTAAACATTTTAGATCTAGAATCGGGCGGAACGTGCCCTCCTTCTTTGGGACCATGAAAAGGTTTGAATAGTACCCTTTCTGCTGGGGTACTGGTACAATTACTCAGAGAGAAGAGAGATCCCTCACACATTCTAGAAAGGCGTCTCTCTTTTCCAGTCTGGAAGACAGATTTGACAGGAGGAATCTGCCCCTGGGCAGATGAGATCTAAACCCTATTCTGTACCCTTGGGTGATAACCTCCAGGACCCAAGGGTCCTACATGTCCTGTAACCAGACTTCTGAGAAGAAAGATAATCTGCCCCCTACTTGGTCCGTTGACCTATCGGAGGCCGCCCCTTCATGCCGACTTTGTTTCGGAGGGCTTCTTTTTCTGCTTGGACTTAGATTGAGCTGATTTCAAGTTCCCTTGAACTGATCCGCTTTTGTGGCGGGCTGCTGGCGTTGGGCCTTGTCCACGCGAAAGGGACACCAGCTTATCCTGTAGCAGGAAAGCGCCCTTGCCTCCCGTAACAGGATCTTTCCCTAAAAGGGAAGGGACAGCAGTCTAGACTAAGAGGTCATGTCCAGTGCCCTGCGGGCTAGTACGGAGAAACCGGATACCTTTGCATTCAGGCATTTAATTTGCATATTTGCATCACAAATAAAAGAATTAGCGACCCTCAAGGTCTTAATTCTTTCCTGAATCTCGTTTAGGGGAGTTCTCCCTCTTGACCATTTCAAACAGAGATTCACACCAATATGTCGCAGCTCTGGCTTCCGCCGCTGCCGGCTGAAAAATAAACCTGTGTGCTAAAACATTTAAATAATGAACTATCCTCTAGAGGAATTGTTGTTGGCTTTGCGAGTATAGAGATAGACCATCCATCTTAGGGACAGTCCCCCATAGCTCGAGATGAGAGTATGGGACGAGGAACAGTTTTTTAAAGCCAGGACAGATAGCTCAGCATGCTAAGGCACTGTGGTTGAGCTCTGTAGCAACCCAAGGGTTGCAGGTTCGATCCCTGGTGAGGTCCACTCAGCCTTTCACCCTTCCGAGGTCGATAATATGAGCAACGACTTGAGAACCTTACGGGTGATTAGCTGCGCTTTACAAGTACCCAATACATACATACATACATAAACGAAGAAGGGAAAAGGATGAACCTAATTTCTCCCATTCATTCTTAATAATGTTAGCCATCTTAACAGGAACCGGGTACGTCTGAGGCACTACCCTGTCCTCATATACTTTATCAAGTTTAGGAATTGAAGGTTCCTCCGGTAGCTTCAATTCTGGAACTTCCAGCGTAGCAAGCACTTGCTTCAGTAAAAAGCGCAAATTTTCCATCCTAAACCTAAAGGCAGGCTCCTCCGCAGCCAGAGTTTTAGATGACACAGACTCCGATACAGAAAAAACGTCCTCCGAAGAGTCAGAGTCGTCCTCGTCAGTGGATAATCTTTCCAAAATATCCATTTGGGTAGATGACCCCTGTTTCGGGTCGCCATATTTTACCCTACACTTGCGCTTAGCGGAATGTGGTAAAGCACTTATCACCTTATCCACCGCCGTTTGCAGTTGATCCACAAGATTTGGCGGCCAACGGATTTCTCCCGCAGGAGGATAAGTTGTGCCCTGAGGCGCTGCATGTGTAATCGGAGATGAAATTAAGGAACGCACCTCATGGGATGGAGAACCCTCAGAGGTGGACGGTTCAGTAGTACTAGACATCCTATTTTTTCTAGATGTCGTAACTTTATCAAGGCATGTGGAACATAGTTGAGCAGGGCGGATCTACCAGAACCCCCTCACAATAAACACAGGTATTAGAAACATAGAAACATAGATATTGACGGCAGATAAGAGCCATAGGCCCAGCAAGTCTGCCCGACCTTACCTAACAGTATAAACTTATTTAGTTCGTAGGATAGCCTTATGCTTGTCCCATGCATTTTTAAAGTCCCCCACAGTGTTTGTTGCTACTACCTCTTGAGGAAGTTTATTCCATAAATCAATCACTCTTTCTGTAAAGAAGTGCTTCCTCAAATTACTCCTGAATCTACTACCCTTTAGCTTGAGCTCATGACCCCTTGTTCTTGAATTTTCCATTTTATGTAAAATACCCACAGCCTCAGTTTTACTAAACCCTTTAATGTACTTGAAAGTTGCTATCATATCACCTCTTTCCCTTCTCTCCTCTAAGCTATACATATTTAGGTCATTGAGCCTATCCTGGTAAGTTTTATTTTTTAGACCATGTACCATTTTGGTAGCCCTCCTTTGCACAGATTCAAGTTTGTTAATATCCTTCTGAAGATATGGCCTCCAGAACTGCACACAATACTCAAGATGAGGCCTAACTAATGATCTATAAAGTGGCATACGAACCTTACTATTTCTGCTGCAAATACCTCTACCAATACATCCAAGCATTCTGCTAGCCTTACTCGCTGCATTACTACATTGTTTACTAAGTTTTAAATCATCTGAAATAATAATTCCCAAGTCCTGACTTTGTTAAAGAGGGAGTACCCTCTAACGCGTCAGAGTCCTCCATAGCTTGTGCCTTTATTACGGACTAGATATAATATAGAAAAATGGCACCTTTATAAACACCAATGGCCGGGGCACTCACCACCTCCTATGACCCTGACTACAGAAACCGTTTCATCTCCTGCAACCGCCGGTCAAGCAGAGGAAGTCGAATAGGCCACACCCGGTCACAAGGAGTGCCTCGCAGGACTGCCCCTGCACTAGTAAAAAAATGCACCAAATCAGCCGCGCAAATATTCCTGGAAATGAACCTAAAGCCCACCCATTGCCAGAGCTTCATCTCACACATATCGCAGCAATGACACAATAAATAAAATTATGTACAACCCCCCCTGTTCAATAATTCCCCTTCCAGGGATATTAACCCTTGATTCTATATAGATAAAAGGTATCACACTGTAACCCTGTCTTCCTGCGTTCTCATTGTGTGTATAAAAAATGAAACGATCTTACTAGAATCTATGCCGTGGAACGGGAACACGGCCTCTCAAGTGTGACAGTGTAGTAGCGTTGCTCCTGACATGGACTTGAGTGTAGGAATCAGGCAGTGAAACTCATCAACGCTGATTACTTATGGAGCTGTTAAAATGAGTCGGGATGGTTTCGCAGAAAGACTCTCCCTGCATTTCCGGACTCTGACTTTCACACATGCTCTCACTGAGAGGCTGGCAGGACTATTTAAAACTCCAGTCCCATTCTGAAGAGTACTACCCTTCATAAGAGACTGCTCCAAATCTTCCAACACTTCTCTGCCAACCTCCTGTAACGAAAGGCAAAGAATGACTGGGGGATGAGGGGAGTGGGGGAGTTATTTAAGCCTTTGGCTGGGGTGGTTTTGCCTCCTCCTGGTGGCCAGGTTCATAATTCCCACAAGTAATGAATAAAGCCGTGGACTCTCCTCCCCTTTAGATGGAAATTGTATTTTAAAATTCATAGAAAATGAATAATTCAACCATTCTCACAAATATACACAGGAAAAAAATGTACAAAATAAGTACAAAATACCATGGAAGTTCGATGGGTGTATATGAAATTTTCTCTCAAATACCAGGGTAATTCTGTAAACATTTTTGCCCTACTGTTATCACTATTGTTTCTCACAAAAGTGGTGAGCTTTAATTAAAATACCCAATACACAGATAACTCTGAAAGGAAAATCTATGCATATGAAAATAGAGATTGCAAGGTACAGTGCACTGAAAATAGAGTAATTTGTATTAGGTATAATATTATTTTGTTTAAAAATATTCCAGGTTCTCCCTGTGTGTTTCGTTCTCCATTAAAAACTTTTACATAGCAGAAGTCTCTCATTATTTCTATAGGGGACAGCTGGCCACTCTCAGGGACATCCCTTTTTTGTTATAGTATTCCATGAGGGCTGCCCTTGCAAATGTTAGATTGGAAAAGCACTCTAGGCCAGCAAATATTTTAGAATCAGACCGTAAAGGGACACTGAACCCACATTTTTTTCTTTCATGATTCAGATAGAGCGTGAAATTTTAAGTAACTTTCTAATTTACTCCCATTATCAATTTTTCTTCGTTCTCTTGGCATCTTTATTTGAAAAATCAGGAATGTAAGCTTAGGATCCGGTCTATCTTTGGTTCAGCACCTGGGTAGCGCTTGCTGATTGGTGACTAAATGTAGCCACCAATCAGCAAGTGCTACCCAGGTGCTGAACCAAAGATGGGTAAATTAGAAAGTTGTTTAAAATGACATGCTTTATCTGAATCATGAAAGAAAACATTTGGGTTCAGTATCCCTTTTATGTTCAACAATCAGCTTCCATAAATATGTGAAGATTCTGAATTCTGTCATGTCTCAAATATTTATATTTTTTTTTTGCAGAAATTTCTTTCTAGTATTTTTCTTTTTTGCCTAATGCTTTGCAGTCATCACATCTGGTAATTATAATTGTAGGAAAGCTAAGATAACACAAGGCACAAGGTGAATACAAAAGAGAACTAAGCTACATCATATAGATGGGTCAACTGGTTAACTGATCAACTACAGTACCTGTTTAAACCCCAGGATTGCAAGTTCTACTCCACACAGTGTGTTTCATCATTTCAACTTTAGCAAAATAAGTAGATTAAATTAGGTAATAAAAGCGTATTTCAGTTATCAGCTGTTGCCAAGTACACCTTAAACCACATGCTAAATGTGTTTTGAGCGCCCTGCAGAGTAAAAGTGTTACGTGAATAATACAATTATAGAAGATATAGTAAGATATTTAAGTTCTGTACTTTTTGAATTAAGTCAATTTAATTATTGTACTTTTTTACTCCCTGCCTGTAATATATATATATAGATATATATATATATATATAATACAGCAACATATAGATTAGTTCTGGGAACTGTACATCCTTTTCAGTTCTAAACATATAATGAATGATATCATTGAATTTAGTAATTTGTTAGCATTTAGTAACAATATTTTCTGTCACTCAGTGTAAGTTTTTATGTTCTTTAAAAAATGCTCACAATATAGCAATACTCATCAGAAATTAACTTAGCTATAAAGGGGTATTTGTCAGGAGCAGAATTCTCCTTTTTAGCTCCCCTTCGCTGACCCATTCTTAGTTCTTTCCATGTACAGAGTGAAAAAGAACGGGATACTATTCTCCCAGGCTTACTGACATACTGCACAGTGCACTTTGGACCCTATTTCAGTCATGCTTTGGCCTTGTGATGTTTATGTAATGTATTTCTCTGTGTATATGACGGTACATTTTAAAACATATACTTTAATGTTCATTTAAACAAACATTAAAGTGGTGGTAAACCTTAACTAATTAAACGCCATATATTTAATCTTTGCCATTAAAAAAGTTTATGTGTACCTTTTTGTTTTTAATAAATATGTGAAAGGGTTAAATTAGTGCCTATAGTAATACTTCTACTTGGATGAACTTTTTTTTTTTTGGACAATTCCAGTGAACATCCAATTAATGTGTGTGACAATCATGAAGTCCAGCCCCTTTAAAGCCCTTAGAAAGCTTATACTCTATACATTACAGCCCAGCCAAAAGAGGAAATGAGGGGGGGGGGGGGGGGGGGCAGAGGAACAGACACTACCAATTAGGATAATCAATCTTTTATTATAAAATATATATGCACTTTTAAAAAATAAATGTGGTTTTACTTGCAAACTAATATATATTTTCATTGCAACATTCTTATAGTCTGAAATTTACCATCACTTTAAACACATTTTTTTTTCTTTCATAATTCAGATAGAACATACAATTTTAAATAGTTTCCAATTTACTTCCAACAAATCTGGTAGTAAAAGTAAATTAGAAAGTTGTTGAAAATGGTATGTTTTATCTGAATCATGTTGGATTTCATATCCTTTTATTGTAACTACCACTACATATTATTCTTATGTAGCATCATTCAAATCAATTATTTTTAAAAGAAAATAAGGATTTTTTTTACTACATGTCAGGCCTTCAGATAATTTTAAAATACATTAAGTAAATTAAAAGTAATGTATAAAGATAAAAAAAAAAAGATAAAGAAAAAAATACAGTAAAAATATACTTTCCGAACTCCTGACAAAACAAAGCAAAGCTACTTTTATATATATACACACACACACACACATATATATATATATATATATATATATATATATATATATATATATATATATATATAAAAACACACATACACTCACCAGCCACTTCATGGCATACATCCAACAAGGTGTTGGAAACATTCCTCAGAGATTTTGATCCATATTGACATGATAGCATCACGCATTTGCTGCAGATTTGTCGGCTGCACATCCATGATGCAAATCTCCCATTCCACCACATCCCAAAGGTGCTCTATTGGATTGAGATCTGGTGACTTTAGATGCCATTGGAGTACAGTGAACTCAATGTCAAGTTCAAGAAACCAGTTTGAGATGATTTGAGCTTTATGATATGGTGTATTATTCTGCTGGAAGTAGCCATCAGAAGATGGGTACACTGTAGTCATAAAGGGATGGATATGATAAGCAATAATACTCAGGTATGCTGTGGTGTTTAAACAATGCTCAATTGGTACTAAGGGGCCCAAAATGTGACAAGAAAATATCCCCCACACCATTACACCACCACCAGCCTGACCCATTGATACAAGGCAGGATGGATCCATGCTTTCCTGTTGTTTACACCAAATTCTGACCCTACCATCTAAATGTCACAGCTGAAATCGAAACTCATCACACCAGGCAATGTTTTTCCAATCTTCTATTGTGCAAGTTTGGTGAGCTTGTGCGAATTGTAGCCTAAGTTTTCTGTTCTTAGCTGACAGGAATGGCACCCGTTGTGGTCTTCTGTTGCTGTAGCCTATCTGCTTCAAAGTTCAACGTGTTGTGCGTTTAGAGATATTCTACATATCTTGGTTGTAACAAGTGGTTATTTGAGTTACTGTTGCCTTTCTATCATCTCAAACCAGTATGCCTTTTCTCCTCTGACCTCTGACATCAACAAGGAATTTTCATCCACACAACTTCCACTTACTGGATATTTTCTATAATTCGGCCCATTCTCTGTAAACCCTAGAGATGGTTGTGTGTGAAAATCCCAGTAGATCAGCAGTTTTTGAAATACTCAAACCAGCCCGTCTGGCACCAAGAACCATGCCATGTTCAAAGTCACCTAAATCCCCTACTTCCCCATTCTGATGCTCGGTTTGAACTTCAGCAAGTCGTCTTCACCACGTCTCGATGCCTAAATGCACTGAGTGGTTGTCAGTCATGTGACTGGCTGATTAGAATTTTGTGTTACCATTCAATTGAACAGGTGTACCTAATAAAGTAGCCGGTGAGTGTATACAGTATATACATACACATACATACATATATACACACACACTCATACGATATATATATATATTTATATATACATAAATGTTATACACATAAATATATCTATACAGTATATATATATATATATATATATATATATATATATATATATATATATATATATATATATATATATATATATATATACACATACATATATACAATACACATATTTGCACACACATAAATACAAATAATAAAAGTAATTTTGTATTTATTTGATTTTTTTTTTTTTGCATGCAAATACTTAATGTCCAGAAACTACTGACTGAAGGATTTTCCTACCAAAGCCACTTCAGAAGAAGCAAAAATATAAAAATGGAAGAATTTGGTAAAGATATTTTAAGAAGACCAATTTGTTTCCTTGCAAATATGTTCAGCAGAAAGCTCATGCTTAAAAGCCCAGAAAGTAAAAACTGATCTAGTAAAATGGGCAGTAATATGTTTAGGAGGTAAGCCCTGTGAATCAAACGTTTCAGCCAGGAAGCTGAAGTAAGAGCTGTTGCCTTTTGACCCATTCTAGAACCAAAGACATGAATAAACAAACTTGAGGATTGTCTAAAATCCATAGTTGCCTGCAAATTTCAAAGCTCTTACAACATCCAAATTATGTAGAAGCCTCTATAGAATTCTTTGGATTAGGACAAAGAGATGAAACAACATTTTTTTTAAATCAATGTTATCCGAAGACACCACCTTAGGCAAGAAATCAAACTTAGTCCTTAAACCTGCCTTATCCTTATGAAAAACAAGATAAGCAGGCTAACAAGAAAGAACAGACAACTCAGAAACTCTTCTAGAAGATATTGCTAAAAGAAACAAAACCTCCCATGACAAAAGATGTACATAGGTTCAAATGGAAAAACCTGCAATACTCTTAAAATAAAATTAATGTTCCAAAGAGGAGAACTTGTTTTAATCAGTTTCTTAATCCTGACTAAAGGTTGAACAAAAGTCTGAATGCCAGGAATCTTCGCTAGTTTCTTGTGAAACAAAACTGAAAGATCTAAACCTTTAAAGAACTAGCGGATAAACCCTTATCCAAACCATCCTGAAAAAAATACAAAATTCTAGCAATTCTAAAAGAATGCCAGCTAAAATGCCAATTAAAGAAAAATCTTCCAAACTTTGTAATAAATCAATGTTGTCACAGGTTTTTGGGTCTGAATTAAAGTTTTTTTATCAGAAAAAAACCCTTTGTTTTAAAACTCCAAAGTATCAAGTTGAGAGACTTGAGATCTTGATAAAAAGGGACTTTGAGAAAGAAGTTTGTGGCTCAGAGGACAAATGGACATCCAAACCCGATCTGCAAACAAAGTTCTGCAAGGCCAAGCTGGAGCAATCAGAATTACTGATTATCACTCCTGCTTGATAGGGGCTATCACTCTTGGCAACAGAACTCTTGGTGGAAAGATGTAAGAAAGACAAAATGACCAAAGAGCTACAAAAGCATCCACAAACCCTGCCTGAGCATCCCTGGATCTAGCAAAATATTTTGGAAGCTTATTGTTCCACTGTGAAGCCATTAAGTCTGTCTCCGGGAGACCCCACCATTCTGAAATCTGACTTAAAAACCCAAGGTGAAGAGGCCACCTCCCAGGATGAAGAGAATGGAGACTGAGAAAATGTGCCTCCCAATC
Source organism: Bombina bombina (assembly GCF_027579735.1). Lineage (NCBI taxonomy): Eukaryota > Metazoa > Chordata > Amphibia > Anura > Bombinatoridae > Bombina > Bombina bombina. The sequence continues at coordinate 168,177,515 of NC_069504.1, read as the reverse complement.
GCTATGAACTGCAGAGATTGCTCTTCTCTCAAGTCAAAATTTGGGAGACCTACCTTATTGCTAAGGAACTGCGAGTTCTCCCTTGATGATAGATGCAAGTCACTGCTGTGACATTGTCTGATTTTAAATGCACATAAGTCTCGCTTTTCATGAGAGGCCCGCTCTAAAGATCCTTGAAGATTGCATGGAGCTCCAGAATGTTTATCAGTAACTCCCTGTGCTCTCCTGAACCCCCATATTGCACCCCAACCTGAAAGACTTGCATCTGTCAAGAAAACCGTCTCATAGCGTCTGAGTCTATAATGATACCTAGGAATGAGACTGTTTTGAGGAGAAAGAGAACTCTTTAGAAACTTGATTCTCCAACCATGCTTTTGAAGAAACAAAAAGAGACTGCTGGTATAAGATAGTACCAAAGGTAAGGATGGAGCCTGTACCAAGACAAAAGAGTTCCCAGAACCTTCAAAAAATTCTGGGAGCAGTAGCCGGACAAAATAGAAGAGAAACAAACAGAAACTGTTTGTCCTGAAAGGCAAATCTTAGATACTGGTGATGATCATTGTGGATAGGAATATGAAGGTAAGCATAAACTGTCCTTGTTGAACAAGAGAAAGAATAGTCTAAATTGTTTCCATTATAAAGTAGGAACCTTGAGAAATCTGTTTAAAGTTTTTAAAGCCAAAATGGGCCTGTAAGTTTCCTTCTTTTTGGGAACAATTAAAAGGTTGGAATAAAACCTCTGGCCTTAGTCAGTTTTGGATCTGGAATCTATGGGTGTAATAGTCCAAGTATCGGAACAAGAAAAAGCTTTTTCCTCTACTGGAGGGGTTGATTTGAAGCCTATTCTGTATACGTGGTAGACTATGTTTAGAACCGATGGATCTTGAACAGACTGAGAACTGATCCCCCTGAAAAAGGTGGAAACTTTAGATTGGAGACCATACCTTTATGCTGATTTAGTAGAGGAAGGCTTTTTTGACTGTTTAATCTTGTTTCAATTAGAATTGGACTTCTTGGAGGATCTGGAAGAATCTTGCTTCTGTGAGAAAGAGGAGGATTTTAGGTTCCTAGATTAACGAAAGGAAAGAAAATGGTTAGTAGCCCTGTTCTTTCCCTTAAAGGGACACTGAACCCATATTTTTTCTTTTGTGATTCAGATAGAGCGTGCAATTTTAAGCAACTTTCTAATTTACTCCTATTATCAAATTTTCTTCATTCTCTTGGTATCTTTATTTGAAATGCAAGAATGTAAGTTTAGATGCCGGCCCATTTTTGGTGAACATCCTGGGTTGTTCTTGCTGATTGGTGGATAATATCATCCACCAATAAAAAGTGCTGTCCAAAGTTCTGAAACCAAAAAAAAAGCTTAGATGCATTCTTTTTCAAATAAAAATAGCAAGAAAACGAAGAAAAATTGATAATAGGAGTAAATTAGAAAGTTGCTTAAAATTGCATGCTCTATCTGAATCACGAAATAAAAATTTTGGGTTCAGTGTCCCTTTAAACGTATTGTTCTTAGGAAGAAAAGTCCCCTTTCCTCCAGTCACAGTAGAAATAATGGTGTCAAAACCAGGCCCAAATGAAATCAACAGATAAAAGTCTAGATTTTGAAACGATATTAACTGTCCATAATTTCAACCGCAAGGTTCTTCTGGTCAAAACTGCCAATGACATAATGTTGGCATTAATCTTAATAATATCAGCAATAACATCACAAATGAAAGTGTTGGCTGACCTTAGATGTTTTAAGCAATACCGTAAATCTTCACAAACAGAATAATCTCAAAACTGCTCAGATAAACTGACTCACCAAAGAATAGAAGCTGCAGCAACAATTGCAGGCCTGAAAAAAAAAGCCTACTTGCTGAATAGACTTTCTAACAAAAGACTTAAGTGACAGTCAACACCAGAATATTTGTCGTTTAAAAAGGTAGATAATTTATTACCCATTCCCCATTTGTGCATAACCAACACAGTTATAATACATGTTTTACATCTGTTATTACCTTGTATCTAATCATCTTCAAACTGCCATCTTATTTCAGTTCTTTTGACAGACTTGCATTTTAGCCAATCAGTGCTCACTCCTTGGAGCTTCACATGCGTGAGCTCAATGTTTTCTATATGAAACACCTAACCTAATGCCCTCTAGTGGTGAAAAACTGTCAAAATGCTTTCAGTTTAATAAGGTCTAATAAATTAGCATATGAACCTCCTAGGTTTAGCATTCAACTAAGAATATCAAGAGAACAAAGCAAAATTGGTGATAAAAATAAATTGGAAAGTTGTTTAAAATGACATGCCTTATTTAAATCATAAAAGTTTTTTTGTACTAGACTGTCCCTTTAAATTTCCTATTTATAGGGTCCTTTAAAGAAGTACTATACTGTACCTGAATAGTAGTGCATTTAGCCAAAGTAGAAATAGCATCATCCACCTTTGGAATAATTTCCCAAAGTTTCAAGCTGGAAGCAGATAAAGGAAGGATCCTTTAAAATTTTAAAGCCGGATTAAATGAATACATTATAAATCATTTCAGAAATAGCTTCAAGAACCGGAAAAAAGTCCTGAAATTTAGCAGCAGCTTTGAAAATAAAATCCAGTTGCTAAACACATACAGCTAGATTTAGAGTTTTGTCGGTAAAGACCCGCGTAGCTAACGCTGCTTTTTTTCCCAGCGCACCCTTTAAACAACGCTGGTATTGAGAGTTGTCTGAGTGGCTGCATTAGGGAGCGTTGAGCATAATTTAGCTCCACTTCAACCCTCAATACCAGCGTTGCTTACGGTAGCGGTAAGCTGGCAAAACGTGCTCGTGCATGATATCCCCATAGGAAACAATGGGGCAGTTTGGGCTGAAAAAAAACCTAACACCTGCAAAAAAGCAGCGTTCAGCTCCTAACGCAGCCCCATTGTTTCCTATGTGGAAACACTCTCTAAGTCTGCACCTAACACCCCAACATGAACCCCGAGTCTAAACACCCCTAACCTTACACTTATTAACCCCTAATCTGCCGCCCCCGCTATCGCTGACACCTGCATTTTATTATTAACCCCTAATCTGCCGACCGGACACCGCCGCCACCTACATTATCCATATTAACCCCTAATCTGCAGTCCCTAACATCGCTGAACCCTACATTATATTTATTAAACCCTAATCTGCCCCCCAACGTCGCCGCAACCTAACTATAAGTATTAACCCCTAATCTGCCGACCAGACCTCGCCGCCACTATAATAAATGTATTAACCCCTAAACCGCATCCCGCCTCGCAAATACTATAATAAATATTATCTGCCCTCCCTAACATCGCCGCCACCTACCTACAATTATTAACCCCTAATCTGCCGCCCCCAACGTCGCCGCTACTATAATAAAGTTATTAACCCCTAAGTCTAACCCTAACCCTAACACCCCCTAACATAAATATAATTTCAATTAAATGAAATAATATTCCTATTATTAAATAAATTAATCCTATTTAAAACTAAATACTTACCTATAAAATAAACCCTAATATAACTACAATATAAATAATAATTACATTGTATCTATTTTAGGATTTATATTTATTTTACAGGTAACTCTGTATTTATTTTAACTAGGTACAATAGCTATTAAATAGTTATTAACTATTTAATAGCTACCTAGTTAAAATAATTACAAAATTACATGTAAAATAAATCCTAACCTAAGTTACAATTAAACCTAACACTACACTATCATTAAACTAATTAAATAAATTACCTACAATTAGCTAAAATACAATTAAATAATCCCCATTCCGCTACCATTAATCCGATTGTCTCCATGCACTGAGCTACAGCTGGCCGAGGAATGGAATGAAGGGCTCGGCAAGTGGTTAAGAGTTTTAACCTCCATCAGAAATATTTTCATTTCTACAGAGTCTATCAGAGTTCCTAGGAAGGAAACTCTTGTGAGGGGGGAGAGAGAACTCTTTTTGATGTTCACCTTCCACCCGTGAGACCTCAGAAAGGCCAATACAATTTCCGTGTGAGACTTGGCTCTTTGGAAAGTCGATGCCTGAATTAAGATGTCGTCTAGATAAGGCGCCACTGCTATGCCCCGCGGCCACCGCCAGGAGGGACCCTAGCACCTTTGTGAAAATTCTGGGAGCAGTGGCCAATCCGAAAGGAAGAGCCACAAACTAGTAATGCCTGTCCAGAAAGGCGAACCTGAGAAACTGGTGATGATCTTTGTGGATAGGAATGTGCAGACAAGCATCCTTTAAATCCACGGTGGTCATATATTGACCCTCCTGGATCAATGGTAAGATTGTCCGAATGGTCTCCATCTTGAATGATGGGACTCTGAGGAATTTGTTTAGAATTTTGAGATCCAGGATTGGTCTGAAAGTTCCTTCTTTTTTGGGAACCACAAACAGGTTTGAGTAAAAACCCAGCCCTTGTTCCGCAATTGGAACTGGGTGGATCACTCCCATTGTATGTAAGTCTTCTACACAGTGTAAGAACGCCTCTTTCTTTGTCTGGTCTGTAGACAGACGAGAAATGTGGAACCTTCCCCTTGGAGGGGAGTCCTTGAATTCTAGAAGATATCCCTGGGATACAATCTCTAAGGCCCAGGGGTCGAGTACATCTCTTGCCCAGGCCTGAGCGAAGAGAGTCTGCCCCCTACTAGATCCGGTCCCGGATCTGGGGCTACCCCTTCATGCTGTCTTGGAGGCAGCTGCAGGCTTCTTGGCCGGTTTACCTTGTTCCAGCCCTGGTAAGGTTTCCAGGCTGCCCTGGGTTGGGAAGCGTTACCCTCTTGCTTTGCAGCAGGGGAGGATGAAGCAAGACCACTCCTGAAATTTCGAAAGGAACGAAAATTATTTTGTTTGTTCTTTATCTTGAAGGACTTGTCCTGAGGGAGAGCATGGCCTTATCCCTCAGTGATTTCTGAAATAATCTCTTTCAATTCAGGCCCGAAGAGGGTCTTTCCTTTGAAAGGAATGTTCAAGTGTTTGGATTTTGATGACACATCGGCCGACCAGGACTTTAGCCATAGCGCCCTGCGCGCTAAAATGGCGAAACCTGAATTCTTTGCCGCTAACTTAGCTAGTTGGAAAGCGGCATCTGTGATAAAAGAATTAGCCAGCTTAAGAGCCTTAATTCTGTCCATAATATCCTCATGTGAGGTCTCCGTCTGGAGCGCATCTTCCAGCGCCTCAAACCAGAAAGCAGCAGCAGTAGTTACAGGAACAATGCACGCAATAGGTTGGAGAAGAAAACCTTGTTGAACAAATATTTTCTTAAGTAAACCCTCTAATTTTTTATCCATAGGGTCTTTGAAAGCACAACTGTCTTCAATTGGTATGGTTGTGCGTTTAGCAAGTGAAGAAATAGCCCCCTCCACCTTAGGGACCGTCTGCCACGAGTCCCGCATGGGATCAGATATGGGGAACATTTTCTTAAAAACAGGAGGGGGAACTAAGGGAATACCTGGTCTATCCCACTCCCTAGTAACAATATCCACAATCCTCTTAGGGACCGGGAACACATCAGTGTAAACAGGAACTTACAGGTACTTGTCCATTTTACACAATTTCTCTGGAACCACCATAGGGTCGTAGTCATCCAGAGTAATTAATACCTCCCTGAGCAATAAGCGGAGGTGTTCTAGTTTAAATTTAAAAGCCAATATATCTGAATCTGTCTGAGGAGAAACCTTTCCTGAATCGGAAATTTCTCCCTCAGACAGCACATCCCTCACCCCAACTTCAGAGCGTTGTGAGGGTATATCGGATACTGCTACTAAAGCGTCAGAATGCTCATTATCTGTTCTTAAAACAGAGCTATCACGCTTTGCAGGTAACATGGGCAGTTTAGATAAGAACACTGAGAGGGTATTATTCATAACTGCCGCCAAATCTTGCAAGGTAAAAGAGTTAGACGCACTAGAGGTGCTAGGCATCGTTTGAGCGGGCGTAACTGGTTGTGACACTTGGGGAGAGGTTGACGGGCTAACCTCGTTACCTTCTGTCTTAGAATCATCTTGGGCCACATTTTTAAGTGTAACAAATCAATATGTTCTTTAAAGTGTATAGACATATCAGTACAAGTGGGACACATTCTGAGAGGGGGTTCCACCATGGCTTCTAAACACATTGAACAAGGATTTTCCTTGGTGTCAGACATGTTTAACAGACTAGTAATAAAACAAGCAGGCTTGGAAATCACTTTAATCAAGTAAAAACACACTTTGAAAAAAACGTTACTGTACCTTTAAGAGATAAAAAAGGCACACAATTTTGCAAAACAGTGAAAAAATGCAGCAAACTTTTCAAAATTTTTACAGCATGTACCGAAAGCATTAGTAAGATTGCACCACTAGCAACAAAAATGATTAACCCCTTAATGCCCAAACCGGATCGACTGTAAGCCAAAAAAACGGTTAAAAAACGTTCAGCACCTTGCCACAGTTCTGCTGTGGCCCTATCTGCCCTTAGGAACCAGATTTGTGGGGGAAAAGCTTCTTATAGGCCCTCAAACTGCAGCAGGACCCTCCATGTGAAACAGCCTGAACTTCTAGTCAAATATAACTGCGCATCTGAGTCGCAGAATTAGGCCCCTCCCACCTCACTACGGAGCTTGTGAGGCCTAAAGAAACACTCCAAAGTGTTTTAATATTAGCCATGTGGGTAACAACCCCTGAAAGAAACCCAAAGGAACCTTCAAAGTGTCTCAAAAAAACGATATTTTCAATAAAAACCGTTTGCCTTGAAAGTAGTGTCAACCAGCATAAACTAGCCCTGTTATGTAAGCTTGAAATTCCATACTTAGTCTCTGAATACAGCTTACCCTTCCCTCATGGGGATATTATCAGTCTTCTCTAGCATTATCACAGTCTTGTCTAGAAGAAAAAAAGACTGAACATACCTTATTGCAGCCTAACCTGTAAACCGTTCCCCCCAACTGAAGTTTTCTTGTACTCCTCAGTCCTTTGTGGGAACAGCAGTGGATTTTAGTTACAACATGCTAAAATCATCTTCCTCCCTGCAGAAATCTTCGTCCTTTCTGCTAAAGAGTAACACACCGGTACCATTTAAGATAACAAAATCTTGCTTGTAGAAAATAAAAACTACATTTTTTTACCACATTCACTTCACACTTCTGATTGCTTAGAGCCGGCAAAGAGAATGACTGGGGGGTGGAGCTGGAGGGGGAGCTATATGGACAGCTCTGCTGTGTGCTCTCTTTGCCACTTCCTGTTGGGAAGGAGAATATCCCACAAGTAAAGGATGAATCCGTGGACTCGATACATCTTACAAGAGAAAAGACTTGGAGCATTTTATTAAGGCACTGTTGCTTGCAGAGAACTGTGTGTTTAACCCTTAGAAAAGTAGTTAAACACATAGCTGAAGTAAGCTTACTAACTGGAGATAGCAAAGTCAGTGACACGTGGAGCCAAACCTTCTTTAGATAAATTAGCAAAAGGAGAAAAACTAAAACATTTGACAGTAGAATAGTGGAGATAGATTAGCTAATTGCAGATTGTCTCAATGATTACTTCTGTATTCACAAAAAATTGTGAAGGTGGATACTACTAGAAATAGAAATAAGCTTAGCACTAATCTTATACCAGAAGATGAGATTTATTGGGTCAGTGATTCCTATTATTATTCATACAACTTCGATTTGTGTGCAGTGCAAACTTTCGCACGCAAGTGATAACAGGTTTATCGTGGGTGTTTGCGCACACTGTGTATATCACTCAAATTACAAGTAGAAAGTAAACGTGACCGTTTTAGTGCAATTCAAGTTATAAGGTTAGCACATCCTCGGAGCTCGGATTAACTGTTTTGCAAAACAAAAAAGTGTCACAAAACACATAAAAATACATTACAAAGTGCACTTACACTGATAATTAGGGATGGGCGAATGTGTAAATTTCCAAATTCGAATCTTAGAACGAATGTTATTATCGAAATTCGAATTATAAATCCGAATGTTGATAATAACGAATATTCTTAAAAATTCTATAATCGAATGCTATTTACAGTTTTCGAATGTCCCTTTCGAATTCAAATGTTTATAATTAGATCGAATGTCCACATTCAAAATTTCGAATTTAACATTCTATTTAACAAATACTATTCAGAAGTTCAATAGTTCATGTGGTAGGGAATCTACTACTAAATTGATACATAATAGATACAAATATATAATTTAAAATGTTTCTATATAGAATATTGCATAATTTGAATATTACATTTAAAGAAAGCATAAGAAATACTATTACAAATATAAATTAAAAATTTTTTAAACAAATATTTTCGAATGTAATCGTAAAATTCGAAGCCGAACATTCAAAAATCGAATGTTATGTAAACATTCGAAATTCGATTTGAACGAACGAATGTGTTAAAATTCGTTTCATTTTTCGAATGTTGCGAAACATTCGCCCATCCCTACTCATAATAACCAATTTAACAAAAAATAAATAAAAAAAATAGTATTGCACAAAAAAGTTATAAGGGTTCAAAGATATGAGATCTCAGGTGTTAAAGGGCTTTAACATGAGACAACTAGATATACATCTCTAAAGATATGTGTATATATATATATATATATATATATATATATATATATACATATGTATTTATATGTGTATATATTTATGCAGTTTATGTTTAATAAATGTTTTAACTATGTATTTACTGTAAATATTTCACATTCCAATGTTCTGCACATAGCAGAATATGTTCTAAGTATTTCTAAATATATAGTCCTATATATATCAATAAAGCAGAGAAAGCGCACTCTCACTTAAAAGGCATCTACCAGGGTGCAGGCACGGTTTGATACAGAATAGATGAAACTTGCACTCACTGGATTTTTAGAAAAGGTGCTTTATTTAGCACAAAAAAAAAATTATGTTTCGGGGATCAATCACCCCTTCATCAAACCAAACAAACCGTGAACAAACAGTGTTTAAATAAGGTGTTAACCCCTCCCCCCAGTACAGAATAAGACAGCCCCAAAATGGTCACATGCAATGTAACACATCAAAAATATAAAGTATCTTTTTAACTGAATAACCAATATTTTAGCTCATTTATACATGTGTGCAAACAAAAATATATTGTATATTATAAGGGGCTGAACATATATATATATATATTCCTATTTATATCTGTATATATCTACACACACACACATATATACCCAGTCTGTATTGAAAATAATGACCCCCCTTGAAAATAATCAAATTGTGTTGCTTTGCAGCCTGAAATAAAGACAGAAACTGTTTTTGTTTATCCAGTGTTACATCCAAGTGAAATATATAACACCAACATGTCAGGCAAAAATAAAGACAATTTAAAAACAGAATCACCAGACACGGCATTAGACCTAGAGCGCTAAACCTGAATGGAGTTATGAATATTTTACATTCCATTGTTCTTCAAATAAAAAAAATTTTCTATTTATTTTTAAATATTTATTTCTATATACAGTATATATATATATATATATATATATATATATACACAATTTTTTTTGTAAAATATACTTCTTTATGAATATATATGTATAGGTATATATATATATATATATATATATATATATATATATATATATATATATATATATATATATATATATACACATACATATATACATACATAGTGGGTATAGAAAATAATAACCCCCTTGGAAATAATCAAATTTTGCTGAAATAAAGACAGAAACTGTTTTTGTTTATCCAGTTGTAATTACTCAGTGCAACTTATAACATACAAGTGAAAGATATAATACCAACATGTCAGGCAAAAATAAAGACAATTCAAAAACAGAATCACTGGGTTGCAAAAAAGGATCACCCCCTCCTAAAATTACTTCTAAAGTCAATCAGATGTAGCTAATCACCTTCTCAATGTCACACTCAAAGCCATTTGACCTTCAACTGTGATCAGCTGTGGGCTCAGCATGAAAAGAGCGTTTCTGGAGCATCTCAGTCATTGGTAGTGCAACTGAAGCAAACAATCCACTATGGGTGGCAAGGCACTGTCAAAAGATCCCCGGGATAATGTTGTGGACAGGCACAAGTCAGGAGATGGATACAAGAAAATATCAAAGGCTTTATCAAAGCCTAGAAGCACAGTGAGGTCTATTATTAAGAACTGGAAGGTATTTTGTACAACACAGACCCCTCTCTGGATCAGGATGTCGCTCTAAACTGGATGAAAGAGCCCGGAGAAAACTGGTCAGAGAGGCTACCAAGAGGCCCACAGCAACTCTGAAGCAGTTGCAGGAGTTTATAACAAAGAGTGGTCATTGTCTGCATGTGACAACATTATCACCAGTTCTCCACAAATGTGGCTTGAAAGGGAGGGTTGCAAGAAAAAAGCCACTGCAGTCAGGACTGAGCTTTGCCATAACACACCTAAGAGATTCTGAGGTCACATGGAAAAAGGTGTTATGGTCAGATGTGACTAAAATGTAATTATTTGGCCTCAACACCAAACAATATGTCTGATGGAAATCCAATACAGCTCACTATCCAAATAACACCATACCTACAGTAAAGCATGGAGGTGGTCATATCCTGTTATGGGGTGTTTCTCTGCAGCAGGCACTGAAGCACTTGTCAGGATAGAAGAAATAATGGATGGGGCAAAATACCGTCAAATTCTTGAGGAAAATCTGCCTCCCTCTGCCAGGAATTTGTCAATAGGAAGATCCTTCCAACATGACAATGACCCAAAGCACACAGAAAAAATGATCACACAGTGGTTGAAGGAGAAAAAGATGCAGTTTAGATGTGCAAAGTTAGTAGATACATATCCCAACAGACTAAAGGCTGCAATTAAAGCAAAAGGTAGTTCAACAAAATACTGACACAAGCAGGCCCATTTATCAAGCTCCGTATGGAACTTGAAGGGCCGTGTTTCTGGCGAGTCTTCAGACTCGCCAGAAACACAAGTTATGAAGCAGCGGTCTAAAGACCGCTGCTTCATAACCCTGTCCGCCTGCTCTGAGCAGGCGGACAGGAACCGCCGGAAATCAACCCGATCGAATACGATCGGGTTGATTGACAGCTCCCTGCTGGCGGCCGATTGGCCGCGAGTCAGCAGGGGGCGGCGTTGCACCAGCAGCTCTTGTGAGCTGCTGGTGCAATGTTAAATGTGGAGAGCGTATTGCTCTCCGCATTTAGCGAGGTCTTGCGGACCTGATCCGCAGTGTCGGATCAGGTCCGCAAGCCCTTTGATAAATGGGCCCCAAGGGGTGATCCTTTTTGCAACCCAGTGATTCTGTTTTTTTTTTGCCTGACATGTTGGTGTTATATCTTTCAAATGGATGTTATAAGTTGCACTGAGTATTTACAACTGGATAAATAAAAACTGTGTCTGTCTTTATTTCAGACTGCAAAGCAACAACATTTTATTATTTTCAAGGGGGGTGATTTTTTTTTAATACCCACTATATTGTACCACAATACCATCACATATATGTAGAAATATTTATTTATGAACAAAGAGAACATATTCTGCTATGTGAAGAGCATTGGAATGTGAAATATTCCTATTTTCATGTAGGATTGGCGCACATGAGAATATGCAATTGGGTTTGCGGGCGAGTAGGGTGTTAGATTTCTTTTCCACTTTTGTTGCTCTATTGACCTATATGGGGGAATATGTGAACATGCACGCAATATTTGGCTTTTTGTTCTCATCAGGTAATCGTACATGCAAAAACAGTTTACTTTCAATACAAGCGCAACCCGACGCGTGCAAAAAGCTTACTTCTAGTGCAGTTAACGCTCCAGCGAGAACATTAAAAAGTGCTCCACTTGTAATCTGGTCCTAAATTAATTGTTTAATCAATCAATATTGATAGGAGTAGTTCCAGATAATTGGAGAAAAGTGAATGTAATACATCTCCATAAAAATGGTTGTAGGTAGGTTACAAGTGGTGCTCTAAAGTTAGTGTGGGTCGTGATAAGCAATAAGCAAGTTAAAAGTAAACGGGTGCACTCGAGCACAAACTAAATTTGCACTCATCGTTAAGCATGAGTGAAGACCTAGCTCAAAGTGTAAGGGGTAAAAAAAAGTTGCACCAAACACAACATAAGTACATTAAAATAAAGCGTAACAATCATATATACAATATGAGATAAAAAAATATTTATGTAAAACAAATGTATGCTTAGCTGATAAATTAATTTTTTTTCATGGTGATGAGAGTCCACAGTCCATTATGCATGGGATGACAGATTCTAGCCACTAGGAGGAGGTAAAAATTCCCAAAACTACAAGAGTACTTGATCTGTCCCAACTCACTGGTATCTCAGTCTTACGTATAGCCAAGCAGGAGTAATAGAAAGTAAGGTAGGAAAGGACGAAACAGGAAAAATATAGGTGCAAAATGCATACATTTGTTTTCTTTTATAAGGTGGTGAGAGTCCACAATCCATTATGCATAGGAACTTATACCCAAGCTGTGAATTCCACACATAATGTTGGGAGGGATAAAGGAAAACATTTTTGAAGAAGGTAGGAAACCTTTTTTCCAGACATTGCTGTCTGAAGTACTTTCCTATTAGCACCAGTTTCTGAAGAAGCAAAAAGCATCAAAATGATAAAATTTTTTAAAAAGGAAAAAATAAAAGTTCTTTTAGAAAGTCTATCTGGAAGAATGGTTTTGTAATACATCTTGGAGGAACGTACTTGCCTCCAAGAAGACCTTATAAATCAGAAATCTTAATCACAAAGCCCATTATACAACTAAAACTTTATATGGCATTTAGGAGAACCTGAAAAACAATGATAGACTGGAAAACTGTGTGAAATACATAGTAGCCTGAAGATAAAATTGTAAGCCTGTAACTTTATCCAAATAATGAGTATCTTTTGAGAAGTCTATCTTTTGACTTTTGAGGATTAGGACAAAGTCCGTAAAACAGTCTTTTTTTGATAGAATCAGAAGAAAAAGGAAAACTAAAAATCTACATTTGTTCAAGAACAGCCTTTTCCTGGAGAAAAAAAAGAGATAAGGAGAGTCACAGGAAAGAGTAGATAATTCAGAAAGCCCTCTAGTAGATAAAATAACTAGAAGGAACAAAAACTCTTAAAGAAAGCACCTTCCTGCCAAAATTGCAAGATTCCAGTAATTGAAGTCAATGCCAACTATAGACATTCCTTTTTTACTAAGACAGAAAGCCTCCCAAACCTGAGACAATCAAGATCTCGAAGATAAAGAGAGCCATGCTATGGGAACAACTGATATCCATATTAGGACAGCAGTCCAAATTCTGCATGGCTAGGCTGGAGCAATTAAAACTACTTAAGGTTGCAATTGATTGAGCTGAGAGAGCACTCTCAGGAAAAGAACTATAGAAAGAATTATAAAGTCGAAAAGATCTAAGAGCTGTTAAAGCATCTACTGCCTAGTGACACTGGATCTTGCAATTTACTTCAGAGATGTGATGTTTAAAATGAGAAACTATGAAATCTACATCTAAGAAAAGCAATTTATATACTATGTAATATAATACTTCTTGATTGAGAAACCATTCTTCTAAAAGAAGAGAATGGTGCCACAGAGAGACTCCCTTCCCAGTCCTGACACCTGGCATGTGAATAGTTAAAGATTATGCAATGAACTTTCTCTGCTCTATAAAATACAAGCTACTCTTGCATTGCTAGAGAATGGCAAGTTTTCTTTTATAGATTAATATATATCACTGCAGTGACAAAGTCCAATTGGGAACAAAGTAAAATTTCTATTTGTAGAAGAGGCCAGCTCATAAAATTCAGATAATAGTACAGAGTTCTAGGAAGTTAATTTAAAACCTCACCTTTAGAGGAGACCAAACTCCTGAGCTCTCAAACTGGGCTTCAACCTAAGAGACCTGCATCTGCTGTGATAGATGACCTCTTTGTACAAACAAAAAGATGCGTCCAGAGGAATAAACTGGTTATTTATTTACAAGATATAGAATTCTTTGTATTTAAATCCAAAAGAATCCTTAGAGTTGAATGAAGTCCTTGTACCAAAGACAAAGCATACTCCATTAAAGATCTCTTATGTGGAATCAATCAATGGAAATACAATTGATGCCACAATCAGCAAACTCAAGACCTCTATGTACACAATTACAGATGGTTTAGAATATAGACTGAAGCTTTGCACAAGCAAACTGTGGTTTCACTTTTGTCTGATCCATCAGTGAAAGTCTCATTGACATTGAGTCTATTACGACTCCCAAAAAGAGACTCTGGTCCAAGCAGAAAGAGAGATCTTTTAGAATGTAGATCTTCCAACTTTTTCTGCATAGACATAATAAGACCTTCTTGTTGTAAGAAAAAGCTTAAGGTAAAAACCAGAGCTTGAACCAAAATATTGTCCAGGCATGGAACTATTGACATATCTTGACTTTGAATTACAGATAGTAGTGAGTCTAGAACTTTTGTAAAAATTCTAGAGGCTGTAAGCTAGACCAAAAAATTGAGCCCCAAATTGAAAATGTTTGTCCAAAAGAAGAGTCAAAGAATCTGAAGATGAATCTTGTGAATAGAAATATGAAGGTAAACATCCTTCATAACTATTTTGGAAATGAACTATCCCTCTTGAACTAAAGGAACATTTTTTTCATTTTTTTCCAGTTGAATATAAAAACGCTAAAAAACTTGTTCACAGTGTTAAAATCTAGAACTGAATTGAAAGTTCCCACCTTCTTGGGAACTATGAATAGATAGGAGTAAAAACGCTGTACTTGTTCTAAAATTAGAATTGGAACTATAATCCCCATGAGATCTAAATCTTGAACTGAAATCCTTGGAAAGGAATAACCGTGAAACCTTCTCTATGGAAGCTTTCCTTCAAGCGGATTTAGTGGAAGAAGTAGGCCTCTTTGAGGAGTTGGATTTGTTCTAGGAATGATTAGATTTCCTGGAAGATCTAAAGAATTCTGCTCCCCCACAGAGAAGATATGACATCTAAACAAACTCCAAATAGAATCTTTTTCTGAAATGGAAACAAAACTAGATTTGGAGATCATATCAGCAGACCAGACTTAAGCCACACTGCTCATCTTGTAAAAACTACTAATGCCATATCTTAGACATTTAGATAGAATGTCAACAATATGTTCACAGATTAATGCAATGTCAAAACCAATCAGCTGAAGACGGAGATGAAAATCTTCATCTGAAACATCTATTTACTGGTCACACCAAAGTGTTAAAATATCTTTCACTCAAGCAAAGGTAACAGTTGGCTTAAATAAATAACTCTGTTGGATAAAGGTCTTCCAGAGAAAAATACTCTAATTTCCTGTCCATAGGTACTTTGAAATAAGTACTGTCCTCTAAAGGGAGCAGACATGGGATGTCTACCTTGAGAATAAATTCCCCTCTGAGATTGCCACAGTAACACTTCTGGAGTCTTAACTGGTAGCTTGAAAATTAAGTCCATTTGCTTGCAAGGTTGTTTACTTGCCTGCTAAATCACAGTGGCTCCTCATAATGGATTGTTCTGCTACAGGTTTAGGATCTTGAGCCACTAAGGCATTTAATCCTTCTTATATCAGAGTTCTCAGATGTTAAAATTTAGAAATTTAGAAATAGAGAAAAAACAGAATACTGGTCTGATGGTTATATGAGACACCACTCCCTCAGAAGATGCATCTGGGAAGATAAAAATCTGAATCTGACAGTAACTATGTAGTTGTGATCCTAAAGTAATACGAAATACTAGATAGGTCAGCTAACATAGACTCCACATAAACTGTTTTGCACATGGCCACCAATATCTCTGATATAATAGAGGGCACAAATGCTTTAAATTCTGGGGCTAAATCTTAGCAACAGAAGATAATTTGCAGTAAATACATTAAAATAGATGATCAGAAGATCTATCCTCTAATGGGAGTTCTGAATTGGGGACAGATACAGTAAGCTCCATGTTAAGCAGACAGGTTGTAAGCAGTACAACAAACACAGGAGTTAACTTATAAATATGTTTCTTTAAGAAAATATTGAAGGTATAAGAATAATGGGAATGCAGTAAGCAGTATTAGAAACTCTTTGTGATCTTCAAGACACCCAGGCTTTTAGATAAAAAAGAAGAATCGTACCCACTTCTCAGTGGCATTGAGACCAACCATGAAAAAATGTTTCCTCAGCAATGCCGGAGCAAGAAGGCGGCCGTGTAGAGACATTGAGGCCTACTTATCAAGCTGTCAACTGTGCTGCATTCGCCGGGACCAATACGCTCGCCTAACATCATGGCCGCGGACCTGAATACCTTTCATCCTATTGGCTGATCCAATCAGCCAATAGGATTGAGCTCGCATTCTATTGGCTGATTGGATTAGCCAATAGGATGAAAGCTCAATCCTATTGGCTGATTGCAACAGCCAATAGGATTTTTTCAACCTTAATTCCTATTGGCTGATAGAATTCTATCAGCCAATCGTAATGTAAGAGATGCCATCTTGGATGACGTCATTTAAAGGGAAACCTCATTGTAAAGAAGACGTTGGAAGAAGAGGATGCTCCTCGTCGGATGGATGAAGATATAAGATGCCGTCTGGATGAAGACTTCTGCCCGGTTGAATGAAGACTTTGGCCTGCTTGGATGAATACTTCTGCCGGTTTCGCTGAGGACTTCTGCCGCTTCGTTGAGGATGGATGTCCGGTCTTCAAAAACTGTAAGTGGATCTTAGGGGGTTAATGTTAGGTTTTTTAAAGGGTTTATTGGGTGGGTTTTAATTTTAGATTAGGGACTTTGGGCAAGGAAAAATAGCTAAATGCCCTTTTAAGGACAATGTCCATCCAAATGCCATTTTCAGGGCAATGGGGAGCTTAGGTTTTTTAGATAGATTTTTATTTGGGGGGTTTGGTTGTGTGGGTGGTGGGTTTTACTGTTGGGGGGTTGTTTGTATTTTTTTTTACAGGTAAAAGAGCTTATTTCTTTGGGCCAATGCCCCGCAAAAGGCCCTTTTAAGGGCCATTGGTAGTTTATTGTAGGTTAGGGTTTTTTTTTTCTGGGGGGGTCTTTTTATTTTCATAGGGCTATTAGATTAAGTGTAATTAGTTTAAATATTTGCTAATTTATTTTTTATTTTGTGTAACTTAGTTGTTAGTTTTTTGTAACTTAGTAATTCTTTATTGTAGATTTAAATAACTTGAGTAGGGACAGGTTTTTAAATATATAATATAGTTAATTTAATTTGTAGTTTAATGTAATTTTAATATAATAGTTGGGGTAGGTTAATGAATAGTTTAATATAGTTTAATGCAATTTTAGTATAATAGGGTAGGTTCATTAATAGTTTAATATAGTATAATTTAATTCTAAAGGTAAGTTTAAATTTATTATAAGATAGGGATGAGTTAATATTTAATGTAAAGTTAGTGGGTTGTTAGGTTTAGGAGTTAATAGCTGAATTTAGTTTATGGCGATATGAGGGGCTGGCGGTTTAGGGGTTAATACATTTAGTTAGTTGTGGTGGGCTCCGGGAGCAGCGATTTAGGGGTTAATAACTTTATTTAGTTGTGGCGGGGTCCAGGAGCAGCAGAAAAGGGGTTAATAACATTATGTAGGTTGCTGTGGGGTCCGGGAGTGGCGGTATAGGGGTTAATAACATTATGTAAGTTGCGGTGGAGTCCAGGAGCGGCGGGATAGGGGTTAATATTATGTAGGTGGCGGTGATGTCGGGGCGACAGATTAGGGGTGTTTAGACTCGGGGCTTATGTTAGGGTGTTAGGTGTAAACGTAACTTTTATTCTACCATAGAAATCAATGGGATATCGGGCAGCAGCAAACATAAGCTTTCGCTACTTTCAAACTCCCATTGATTCCTATGGCATCTGCGGCCTCCAGGTTTGCGGATTGAAAACCAGGTACGCTGGGCCGGAATAGTGGCGAGCGTACTTGTTAGAAATTTGTTAACTAGCAAATGTAGTCAGATAGTGGCAAATTTGTATTCAGAATATCTGTAATGAAGTAAGCATCGATCTGTGTCGGACTAAGACCGGCGGATCGTATGTTACGTCACAGATTTCAACTTTTGCCGGTCTGTAGGCTTTGATAAATACGGCGAATCAGGCTCGCCACAATTACGCTGCAGAATTCCAGCGTATTTGCGGTTGACGGCTTGATAAATAGGCCTCATTATACTTAGATAACATCCACCGCAATTAATTAAAATGATAAGTGATTCCCAAGAATAATATTGCTTCTTTTTAGAGTAACAACCTAAGGCACACACCCTCACAGTCGCCAAATGTTCTGGCAACTTCTTTGCATAAAAGGAAATCAATTGCAAGAATATGACACCAATAAATAATGTGGTAATCTCTCTTTAAATCTTAGGAGTAGGTAATTCCATTTTGTAGCTACTATTTTGAGTTTGAAGCTACTGTGAATCAAATAATTGAGGTTTAATATGCCCCTTAATACAAAGCACAGAGGAAGATGCTGAATAATAATAGTTTCTACATTTAGGGCCAGATTATAAGTGGAGCGCAAAATATCAATTTCGCTAAAGCGATATTTGCGCTCCACAAGTAATACCAGTGCACACAAATGTGTGCTGGTATTACGAGTGAGATGCAATGCACTCACAAGAGCAGGATTCCATAGTCTCTAATGGGAGCCTCGTTCTCATGCCGTGACAACTTGTGCAGCGAAGGCGGTAAGTCGCACAGCGATGGGCAGCAAATATAAATATATATGTATGTGATTATATACATATATATTTATGTGTTAATATATGCATATGCACATATTAACACATAAATATATATGTATATAAGCATATACATATATATATATTTACAGTGAACACACAGTTCTCATAGACTGCAATGTAAAGCTACTTTTAATCCTTAAAAACTGCCTAGTACAGTAGTTTTTTTATGGAAAAAAATGCTTTATTTTGGTGCCAATTGCAAACTTTTAGAAAATTAACCAGAGATCTGATCTCTGGTTAATTTTCTGAGAGCTAACTGCTACCACAATCTTGTGGTAGCAATAACAAGCCACTTGTAATGGCTGGTTATTTATCGCAAATTTGCCCGTATGGGGGAGCGCCATAAATTAGAGTGAGCATAAACTATTTGACTACAGGTACCTGAGAGATTTGCGGCAAGTAAATCCGGTGTCACGCAGCAAGGAATGAAGGTAACACACTGCCACTTTAGAAGGACTTCCAGGTAAGATGGAACAGCAACAAGAAATTAGCAAAAACTTGTATAATATTAAAGTAACAGTCTAGTCCAAAACAAATTTTCATTATTCAGATAGGGCATGTAATTTTAAATAATTTTCCAATTTACTTCTATCACCAATTTTACTTTGTTCACTTGGTATTCTTAGTTGAAAGCTAAATCTAGGAGGTTCATATGCTAATTTCTAAGCTCTTGAAGGCCGCCTCTTAGCTCAGGACATTTTGACAGTTTTTCACCACTAGAGGGTGTTAGTTCATATGTTTCAGATAGATAACACTGTGCTCACGCACGTGGAGTTCCTAGGAGCCCACACTGATTGGCTAAAATGCAAGTCTGTCAAAAGAACTGAAATATGGGGCAGTTTGCAGAGGTATAGATACAAGATAATCACAGAGGTAAAAAGTGTATTAATATAACTGTGTTGGTTAAGCTTGTTTTGGAAACCCTTTTATTAAGAATTCAATGAAGTTTACTTTGTTGCAGGTGTGCTACCCTCATGAATGGGATATTATTAAAGGGCTGGTGTCAGACGACCAGCGCGCCGTAGTAAAAAGAGAGAGAGAAATCCTAAGAGCGCTATTGAATTACGTCAGCCCTCACAAAAAAGGTGTTGAATCCAAGTGCGCATCAACTCTCCCTGCTATTTGAAGGGAGCCAATGCACTTTGAGTACGAAACAATCAAATTATACAGGCCCCATGTGACAACACTGAACAGCACTGCTAAAATTGCAGGTTGAAAGGAAAAGTGCAGTTTTTCCACATAAATGTGAAGACATAGCATCTCCAATTACATAAATAAAAACATAAAAGCCTGAGTATCCTATGTCCTATCGATGTTCCTGCTGCCCAAACAAATATTATGGCTTTATTACACTGCTTCCCAAACCTTGGAACATACTTAACCCTTAGTGTGAAATATGTTGTGCTATCTTGAAGTCCCCTGGCTATTATGTACAATCACAAAATGTACCTGCAAATAGCCTGCAGACTCTGGGGTCTATTTATCAAGCTCTGTATGGAGCTTGATGCCCCGTGTTTCAGGTGAGCCTTCATGGTTCGCTATAGCCAATAGAATGCAAGCTCAATCTGATTGGCTGATCGGATCAGCCAATCGGATTGAACTTGATTCTGATTGGCTGATTCCATCAGCCAATCAGAATTTTCCTACCTTAATTCCGATTGGCTGATAGAATCCTATCAGCCAATCGGAATTCGAGGGACGCCATCTTGGATGACGTCCCTTAAAGGAGCCTTCATTCGTCGGTAGTCCGTCGGGCCAGCAGGATGTTCCGCGTCGGAGGTCTGCAAGATGGATCCGGAAGAAAGAAGATTGAAGATGCCGTTGATAGAAGACTTCAGCCGGATCATAGACCTCTTCAGCTCCCGCTTGGATGATGACTTCAGCCGGATCATGGACCTCTTCAGCCCCCTGCTTGGGCTTGGATCAGGACATCGGAGGAGCTCTTCTGGATCGATCGGTGAACCTGGTATGGTGAAGATAAGGTAGGAAGATCTTCAGGGGCTTAGTGTTAGGTTTATTTAAGGGGGGTTTGGGTTAGATTAGGGGTATGTGGGTGGTGGGTTGTAATGTTGGGGGGGGTATTGTATGTTTTTTTTTACAGGCAAAAGAGCTGAATTTCTTGGGGCATGCCCCGCAAAGGGCCCTGTTCAGGGCTGGTAAGGTAAAAGAGCTTTGAACTTTAGTAATTTAGAATAGGGTAGGGCATTTTTTTATTTTGGGGGGCTTTGTTATTTTATTAGGGGGCTTAGAGTAGGTGTAATTAGTTTAAAATTGTTGTAATATTTTTCTAATGTTTGTAAATATTTTTTTATTTTTTGTAACTTAGTTCTTTTTTATTTTTTGTACTTTAGTTAATTTAATTGTATTTATTTGTAGGAATTGTATTTAATTTATTTATTGATAGTGTAGTGTAAGGTTTAATTGTAGATCATTATAGGTATTTAATTTAATTTATTTATTGATAGTGTAGTGTTAGGTTTAATTGTAACTTAGGTTAGGATTTATTTTACAGGTAAATTTGTAATTATTTTAACTATTTTAGCTATTAAATAGTTCTTAACTATTTAATAGCTATTGTACCTGGTTAAAATAAATACAAAGTTGCCTGTAAAATAAATATAAATCCTAAAATAGCTATAATATAATTATAATTTATATTGTAGCTATATTAGGATTTATTTTACAGACAAGTATTTAGCTTTAAATAGGAATAATTTATTTAATAAGAGTTAATTAATTTAGGGGGGTGTTAGTGTTAGGGTTAGACTTAGCTTTAGGGGTTAATACATTTATTAGAATAGCGGTGAGCTCCAGTCGGCAGATTAGGGGTTAATGTTTGAAGTTAGGTGTCGGCGATGTTAGGGAGGGCAGATTAGGGGTTAATACTATTTATTATAGGGTTAGTGAGGTGGATTAGGGGTTAATAACTTTATTATAATAGCGGTGCGGTCCGATCGGCAGATTAGGGGTTAATAAGTGTAGGCAGGTGGAGGCGACGTTGTGGGGGCAGATTAGGGGTTAATAAATATAATATAGGGGTCGGCGGTGTTAGGGACAGCAGATTAGGGGTACATAGGGATAATGTAAGTAGCGGCGGTTTACGGAGCGGCAGATTAGGGGTTAATAATAATATGCAGGGGTCAGCGATAGCGGGGGCGGCAGATTAGGGGTTAATAAGTGTAAGGTTAGGGGTGTTTAGACTCGGGGTACATGTTAGAGTGTTAGGTGCAGACGTAGGAAGTGTTTCCCCATAGGAAACAATGGGGCTGCGTTAGGAGCTGAACGCGGCTTTTTTGCAGGTGTTAGGTTTTTTTTCAGCTCAAACAGCCCCATTGTTTCCTATGGGGGAATCGTGCACGAGCACGTTTTTGAAGCTGGCCGCTTCCGTAAGCAACTCTGGTATCGAGAGTTGCAGTTGCGTTAAATATGCTCTGCTCTCCTTTTTTG
Organism: Bombina bombina; assembly: GCF_027579735.1. Taxonomy (NCBI): domain Eukaryota; kingdom Metazoa; phylum Chordata; class Amphibia; order Anura; family Bombinatoridae; genus Bombina; species Bombina bombina. The sequence goes on along the minus strand of NC_069504.1, from coordinate 168,155,345 downwards.
GAGCCTAACGCAGCCATTCTGTGGACTCTCAATACCAGAGTTATTTTAAAGGTGCGGCCAGAAAAAAGCCAGCGTTAGCTACGCAGGTCGTTACCGACAAAACTCTAAATCTAGCCGTAAGGTTCTTCTTTACTGTGAGCAGTTCTGGAGGCCATATCTCCAGAAGGCAGATGGATATAAACAAACTAGAATCTGTGCACTAAATATGTATAGCTTAGAGAAGGGAAAGAAGTGTTATGATTGTAACTTTCCAGTGTATTAAGGGCATTAGTAAAGATGAGGTTGTAAATATTTTTCAGATAAAGAACAATTCCAAAACAATGGTTGATGATCTGAAGCTGATGGTTAGTAGGTTCAGGAGTAATTTGTGAAAGCACCTTCTTCACAGAAATGTATAAGCTCCCATCAGAGGTGGTAAGGACAAACACTGAGGGGGAATTAAAAAATGCCTGGGGTAAGCATAAAGCTATCCTACAAACTAAATAAGTTGACACTTTTAGGACATTTTAGGCATACTTGTTGGACCTACAGTATAGTTCTTATCTGTATCAAAATCTATGTTTCTAAGTTCCAGAGCAGCAATGCACTACTGAGAGCTATCTGAGCACACCTGGTGAACCAAGGGGCATACGTGCATAGCCACCAATCACCAGCTAGCTCCCAGTAGTGCATTGAAGTCCTTGGCCCTACCTAGGTATGCTTTTTAAAAAAGGATACAAAGTGAATGTCAGTTTAATAATAGAAGTAAATTGAAATGTCTCTTAAATTTTAATGCTCTATCTGAATCATGAACATTTAATTTTGACTTTACTATTCCTCTAATTTCACACTAACGCCTAGATTTAGAGTTCTGCGTTAGCCGTCCAAACCAGCGTTAGGGGGTCCTAACGCTGGTTTTGGCCGCCCGCTGGTATTTAGAGTCAGTCAGGAAAGGGTCTAACGCTCACTTTCCAGCCGCGACTTTTCCATACCGCAGATCCCCTTACGTCAATTGCGTATCCTATCTTTTCAATGGGATCTTTCTAACGCTGGTATTTAGAGTCTTGGCTGAAGTGAGCGTTAGAACTCTAACGACAAGACTCCAGCCGCAGAAAAAAGTCAGTAGTTAAGAGCTTTATGGGCTAACGCCGGTTCATAAGGCTCTTAACTACTGTGCTCTAAAGTACACTAATACCCATAAACTACCTATGTACCCCTAAACCGAGGTCCCCCCACATCGCCGCCACTATAATTACATTTTTTAACCCCTAATCTGCCGACCGTACACCGCCGCAATACATTATCCCTATGTACCCCTAATCTGCTGCCCCTAACATCGCCGACACCTACATAATATTTATTAACCCCTAATCTGCCCCCCCAACGTCGCCACTACCTACCTACACTTATTAACCCCTTATCTGCCGACCAGACCTCGCCGCCGCTATAATAAATGTATTAACCCCTGAACCGCCTCACTCCCGCCTCAAAAACCCTATAATAATAGTATTAACCCCTAATCTGCCCTCTCTAACATCGCTGACACCTAACTTCAAGTATTAACCCCTAATCTGCCGACCGGACATCACCGCTACTATAATAAATGTATTAACCCCTAAAGCTAAGTCTAACCCTAACCCTAACACCCCCCTAAATTAAATATAATTTAAATCTAACGAAATAAAATAAATCTTATTAAATAAATTATTCCTATTTAAAGCTAAATACTTACCTGTAAAATAAACCCTAATATAGCTACAATATAAATAATAATTACATTGTAGCTATTTTAGGATTAATATTTATTTTACAGGCAACTTTGTATTTATTTTAACCAGGTACAATAGCTATTAAATAGTTAATAACTATTTAATAGCTACCTAGTTACAATAATTACAAAATTACCAGTAAAATAAATCCTAACCTAAGTTACAATTAAACCTAACACTACACTATCAATAAATTAATTAAATAAACTACCTACAATTATCTACAATTAAAACAACTAAACTAAATTACAAAAAAAACACTAAATTACAAAAAATAAAAAAAGATTACAAGAATTTTAAACTAATTACACCTACTCTAAGCCCCCTAAAAAAATAACAAAGCCCCCCAAAATAAAAAAATGCCCTACCCTATTCTAAAATAAAAAGTTTACAGCTCTTTTACCTTACCAGCCCTTAAAAGGGCATTTTGTGGGGCATGCCCCAAAGAAAACAGCTCTTTTGCCTGTAAAAAAACATACAATACCCCCCCAACATTACAATCCACCACCCACATACCCCTAATCTAACCCAAACCCCCCTTAAAAAACCTAACACTAAGCCCCTGAAGATCTCCCTACCTTATCTTCACCACGCCGGGTATCACCGATCCGTCCAGAAGAGGCTCCGAAGTCTTCATCCTATCCGGCAAGAAGAGGTCCAGAAGAGGCTCCGAAGTCTTCATCCTATCCGGCAAGAAGAGGACATCCGGACCGGCAAACATCTTCATCCAAGCGGCATCTTCTATCTTCATCCCTCCGATGAGGAGCGGCTCCATCTTCAAGACCTCCGGCGCGGAAAACCCTCTTCTCCCGATGACTAGACGACGAATGAAGGTTCCTTTAAGGGACGTCTTCCAAGATGGCGTCCCTCGAATTCCGATTGGCTGATAGGATTCTATCAGCCAATCGGAATTAAGGTAGGAAAAATCTGATTGGCTGATTGAATCAGCCAATCAGATTCAAGTTCAATCCGATTGGCTGATTGGATCAGCCAATCAGATTAAGCTCGCATTCTATTGGCTGATCGGAACAGATCCAATCAGCCAATCCGATTGAACTTGAATCTGATTTTTCCTACCTTAATTCCGATTGGCTGATAGAATCCTATCAGCCAATCGGAATTCGAGGGACACCATCTTGGATGACGTCCTTAAAGAAACCTTCATTCGTCGTCTAGTCTTCGGGAGAAGAGGATGTTCCGCGCCGGAGGTCTTGAAGATGGAGCCGCTCCTCGTCGGATGGATGAAGATAGAATATGCCGTTTGGATGAAGATGTTTGCCAGTCCGGATGTCCTCTTCTTGCCGGATAGGATGAACACTTCGGAGCCTCTTCTGGACCTCTTCTTGCCGGCGTGGTGAAGATAAGGTAGGGAGATCTTCAGGGGCTTAGTGTTAGGTTTTTTATGGGGGGTTTGGGTTAGATTAGGGGTATGTGGGTGGTGGGTTGTAATGTTGGGGGGGGTATTGTATGTTTTTTTACAGGCAAAAGAGCTGTTTTCTTTGGGGCATGCCCCGCAAAAGGCCCTTTTAAAGGCTGGTAAGGTAAAAGAGCTGTAAGCTTTTTATTTTAGAATAGGGTAGGCATTTTTTTATTTTGGGGGGCTTTGTTATTTTTTAGGGGGCTTAGAGTAGGTGTAATTAGTTTAAAATTCTTGTAATCTTTTTTTATTTTTTGTAATTTAGTGTTTGTTTGTTTTTGTAATTTAGTGTTTTTTGTGTGTAATTTAGTTTAGTTGATTTAATTGTAGATAATTGTAGGTAGTTTATTTAATTAATTTATTGATAGTGTAGTGTTAGGTTTAATTGTAAGGTTAGGATTTATTTTACTGGTAATTTTGTAATTATTTTAACTAGGTAGCTATTAAATAGTTATTAACTATTTGATAGCTATTGTACCTGGTTAAAATAAATATAAAGTTGCCTGTAAAATAAATATTAATCCTAAAATAGCTACAATGTAATTATTATTTTTATTGTAGCTATATTAGGGTTTATTTTACAGGTAAGTATTTAGCTTTAAATAGGATTAATTTATTTAATAAGATGTATTTTATTTCGTTAGATTTAAATTATATTTAACTTAGGGGGGTGTTAGGGTTAGACTTAGCTTTCGGGGTTAATACATTTATTATAGTAGCAGTGAGGTCCGGTTGGCAGATTAGGGGTTAATACTTGAAGTTAGGTGTCAGCGATGTTAGGGAGGGCAGATTAGGGGTTAATACTATTTATTATAGGGTTTTTGAGGCGGGAGTGAGGCGGTTTAGGGGTTAATACATTTATTATAGTGGTGGCGAGGTCCAGTCAGCAGATTAGGGGTTAATAAGTGTAGGTAGGTAGTGGCGACGTTGGGAGGGCAGATTAGGGGTTAATAAATATAATATAGGTGTCGGCGATGTTAGGGGCAGCAGATTAGGGGTACATAGCTATAATGTAGGTTGCGGCGGTGTCCGGAGCGGAAGATTAGGGGATAAAAGTGTAATGCAGGGGTCAGCGATAGCGGGGGCGGCAGATTAGGGGTTAATAAGTGTAAGGTTAGGGGTGTTTAGACTCGGGGTTCATGTTAGGGTGTTAGGTGCAGACTTAGGAAGTGTTTCCCCATAGGAAACAATGGGGCTGCGTTAGGAGCTGAACGCTGCTTTTTTGCAGGTGTTAGGTTTTTTTTCAGCTCAAACTGCCCCATTGTTTCCTATGGGGATATCGTGCACGAGCACGTTTTTTAAGCTGGCCGCGTCTGTAAGCAACGCTGGTATTGAGGGTTGAAGTGGCGGTAAATATGCCTGTACGCTCCCTTTTTGGAGCCTAACGCAGCCCTTCAGAAAACTCTCAATACCAGCGTTGTTGATATAAGGTTGTTATATCAGCTCAACCTTACAGATCTGTATATCTAAAATGAGTCTTTAAAAAAGTTAATAATATTTCATTGCTTAGCTTGCACCCAGAATGTATATTTCATTGCTACTTTTAGTTAATAGAAATGATTTATTCCATTCTAAATCCCATGTAAAAGGACATCATAGTTCAAATATTAATAAATAGCTTTGTTAATTAAATCCTCTTTTCCCATAATAATGCTTTCCTATTAAACTTGTTTGCTTTTCTTACCTGCACTGCCAACAAATTCACAGGGATCTAAAGGTCTAGCCAAGATATCTCTTGAGCTAAATTCACAGGAGACCAATCAATGCAAAACAATCATCACTTCACATAGAGATTTACACTCTGTAATATCTCCCAAACCTTAAGTTTTACTGCCCCAAATGTACCATTATAAATGAACTAGTAAAAACAACAAAGAAAAACCCAGTAATGAACTTCCTTCTCAAGATAAACTGATTTGCGAAAAGTAACGCAAAAAGATCTATAACAATGTATTTTAGAATATAAAAGAGAGAAATACACAGATATTAAGACCAATAAAACATAAATTTAGAAAAATGATAATCAACGTTTGGAAATATTGTATGAAGATTAGCATCCTGCTGGTATACACAGGCTATATATGGCTAACATGCTGTAGGCATTAGGCTGAGGTTCAGAAAGTGGTGAGGTATTCATCAGATACATTATAGGCTTGGAAAGCAATTAATATCCCCTAAACTGAAAAAACTTTACATCCCTGTTAAGACACCCTGCTGTGAAAGAAAAGCTTTTACCTTTATTCCTAATAAATAAACTATACATATAAATGAGCTATCACTCCAGAAATCTGTATTTTCTAATGAAGGTAGAACAAATAGACAAAAAATAATGTGTGTTGTGCATAAATCCCCACAGACAATTTTTAATAAGATACAATGTCTCATTATTTTGATAACAGTTACACAATACCATTCTAATTTGCCAAAAGTGACTCTTTATGACATTTATTCATGTAAAGTTCTAATGTATAAAACTCAAGCAAATTAATTTCAACACATAAGATTTTAGGCATACTTTACATTCATAGGCCTAGATTTGGAGTTTTGTCGGTAACTACCCGAAAAACTAACGCCGGCTTTTTTCTGGCCGCACCATAAAAATAACTCTGGTATTGAGAGTCCACATAAAGGCTGCGTTAGGCTCCAAAAAAGGAGCGTAGAGCATTTTTAACGCAGCTTCAACTCTCGATACCAGAGTTGCTTACGGACGCGGCCAGCCTCAAAAACGTGCTCGTGCACGATTCCCCCATAGGAAACAATGGGGCTGTTTGAGCTGAAAAAAAAACAAACACCTGCAAAAAAGCCGCGTTCAGCTCCTAACGCAGCCCCATTGTTTGCTATGCGGTAACCCTTCCTACGTCTGCACTTAACACTCTAACATGTACCCCGAGTCTAAACACCCCTAACCTTACACTTATTAACCCCTAATCTGCCGCCCCCGCTATCGCTGACCCCTGCATATTATTATTAACCCCTAATCTGCCGCTCCGTAAACCGCCGCTACTTACATTATCCCGATGTACCCCTAATCTGCTGCCCTAACATCGCCGACCCCTATATTATATTTATTAACCCCTAATCTGCCCCCCACAACGTCGCCTCCACCTGCCTACACTTATTAACCCCTAATCTGCCGACCGGACCTGAGCGCTACTATAATAAAGTTATTAACCCCTAATCCGCCTCACTAACCCTATCATAAATAGTATTAACCCCTAATCTGCCCTCCCTAACATCGCCGACACCTAACTTCAAACATTAACCCCTAATCTGCCGACTGGAGCTCACCGCTATTCTAATAAATGTATTAACCCCTAAAGCTAAGTCTAACCCTAACACTAACACCCCCCGAAGTTAAATATAATTTAAATCTAACGAAATTAATTAACTCTTATTAACTAAATTATTCCTATTTAAAGCTAAATACTTACCTGTAAAATAAATCCTAATATAGCTACAATATAAATTATAATTATATTATAGCTATTTTAGGATTAATATTTATTTTACAGGTAACTAAATAGTTAAAATAATTACAAATTTACCTGTAAAAGAAATCCTAACCTAAGTTACAAATAAACCTAACACTAGACCTATCAATAAATTAATTAAATAAACTACCTACAATTATCTACAATTAACCTAACACTACACTATCAATAAATTAATTAAATACAATTGCTACAAAGAAATACAATTAAATAAACTAGCTAAAGTACAAAAAATAAAAAAGAACTAAGTTACAAAAAATAAAAAAATATTTACAAACATAAGAAAAATATTACAACAATTTTAAACTAATTACACCTACTCTAAGCCCCCTAATAAAATAACAAAGCCCCCCAAAATAAAAAATGCCCTACCCTATTCTAAATTACTAAAGTTCAAAGATCTTTTACCTTACCAGCCCTGAACAGGGCCCTTTGCGGGGCATGCCCCAAGAAATACAGCTCTTTTGCCTGTAAAAAAAAACATACAATACCCAAGCCCCCCAACATTACAACCCACCACCCACATACCCCTAATCTAACCCAAACCCCCCTTAAATAAACCTAACACTAAGCCCCTGAAGATCATCCTACCTTGTCTTCACCTCACCGGGTATCACACCGATCCGTCCAGAAGAGCTCCTCCGATGTCCTGATCCAAGCCCAAGCGGGGGGCTGAAGAGGTCCATGATCCGGCTGAAGTCTTCATCCAAGCGGGGCAGAAGAGGTCTTCCATCCGATTGAAGTCTTCATCCAAGCGGCATCCATCCGGAGCGAAGCGGCAGCATCCTGAAGACCTCCACCGCGGAACATCCATCCTGGCCGACGACTGAACGACGAATGACGGTTCCTTTAAATGACGTCATCCAAGATGGCGTCCCTCGAATTCCGATTGGCTGATAGGATTCTATCAGCCAATCAGAATTAAGGTAGGAATATTCTGATTGGCTGATGGAATCAGCCAATCAGAATCAAGTTCAATCCGATTGGCTGATCCAATCAGCCAATCAGATTGAGCTTGCATTCTATTGGTTGATCGGAACAGCCAATAGAATGCGAGCTCAATCTGATTGGCTGATCTTCAGGGGCTTAGTGTTAGGTTTATTTAAGGGGAGTTTGGGTTAGATTAGGGGTATGTGGGTGGTGGGTTGTAATGTTAGGGGGCTTGGGTATTGTATGGTTTTTTTTACAGGCAAAAGAGCTGTATTTCTTGGGGCATGCCCCGCAAAGGGCCCTGTTCAGGGCTGGTAAGGTAAAAGAGCTTTGAACTTTAGTAATTTAGAATAGGGTAGGGCATTTTTTTATTTTGGGGGGCTTTGTTATTTTATTAGGGGGCTTAGAGTAGGTGTAATTAGTTTAAAATTGTTGTAATATTTTTCTTGTTTGTAAATATTTTTTTATTTTTTGTAACTTAGTTGTAACTTAGTATTTTTTGTACTTTAGCTAGTTTATTTAATTGTATTTATTTGTAGCAATTGTATTTAATTAATTTATTGATAGTGTAGTGTTAGGTTAATTGTAGATAATTGTAGGTAGTTTATTTAATAATTTATTGATAGTCTAGTGTTAGGTTTAATTGTAACTTAGGTTAGGATTTATTTTACAGGTAAATTTGTAATTATTTTAACTATTTTAGCTATTAAATAGTTCTTAACTATTTAATAGCTATTGTACATGGTTAAAATAAATACAAAGTTACCTGTAAAATAAATATTAATCCTAAAATAGCTATAATATAATTATAATTTATATTGTAGCTATATTAGGATTTATTTTACAGGTAAGTATTTAGCTTTAAATAGGAATAATTTATTTAATAAGAGTTAATTTCGTTAGATTTAAATTATATTTAACTTAGGGGGGTGTTAGTAATAGGGTTAGACTTAGCTTTAGGGGTTAATCCATTTATTAGAATAGCGGCGAGATTCGGTCGGCAGATTAGGGGTTAATAATTGAAGTTAGGTGTTGGCGATGTTAGGGAGGGCAGATTAGGGGTTAATACTATTTATTATAGGGTTAGTGAGGCGGATTAGGGGTTAATAACTTTATTATAGTAGCGCTCAGGTCCGGTCGGCAGATTAGGGGTTAATAAGTGTAGGCAGGTGGAGGCGACGTTGAGGGGGGCAGATTAGGGGTTAATAAATATAATATAGGGGTCGGCGGTGTTAGGGGCAGCAGATTAGGGGTACATAAGGATAACGTAGGTGGCGGCGCTTTGCGGTCGGCAGATTAGGGGTTAATAAGTTTAGGCAGGTGGAGGCGACGTTGTGGGGGGCAGGTTAGGGGTTAATAAATATAATACAGGGGTCGGCGGTGTTAGGGGCAGCAGATTAGGGGTACATAAGTATAACGTAGGTGGCGGTCGGCAGATTAGGGGTTAAAAAAAAATTTCCGAGTGTCGGCGATGTGGGGGGACCTCGGTTTAGGGGTACATAGGTAGTTTATGGGTGTTAGTGTACTTTAGAGCACAGTAGTTAGAGCTTTATAAACCGGCGTTAGCCCAGAAAGCTCTTAACTACTGACTTTTTTCCTGCGGCTGGAGTTTTGTCGTTAGATGTCTAACGCTCACTTCAGAAACGACTCTAAATACCGGAGTTAGAAAAATCCCATTGAAAAGATAGGATACGCAATTTACGTAAGGGGATCTGCGGTATGGAAAAGTCGCGGCTGGAAAGTGAGCGTTAGACCCTATTTTGAGTGACTCCAAATACCGGCGGTAGCCTAAAACCAGCGTTAGGAGCCTCTAACGCTGGTTTTCACGGCTACCGCCAAACTCCAAATCTAGGCCATAATATCTGATTCATATTCTGTAAATAAAAAGTATATCCTCGCATATTTGATGTAGCAAAGCCCTCCTTATTATGTTGTAGAAATAGAATATCTTAACTGAACATTTTGTGCAAATATGTGCAATTTAAAAGGTATGGTAAAGTCAAAATTAAACTATCATAAATCAGACAGGACATGCCATTTTAAACAACTTTCCAATTTACTTCTATTATCTAATTTGCTTCAATCTCTTGATATCCTTAGTTGAAAACCACGCCTAGGTAGGCAGAATGATAGCAATGTACTACTGGGAGCTAGCTGTTAATTGGCAGCTGTAATACATGTTTCTTTCTATTAGCTCACCCTATGGGGCATATTTATCAAGGTCTGGTGGACCTGATCCGACACTGTGGATCAGGTCCGCCAGACCTCGCTGAATACGGCGAGAAATACGCTCGCCATATTCAGCATTGCACCAGCAGCTCACAAGAGCTGCTGGTGCAACGCCGCCCCATGCAGACTCGCGGCCAATGGGCCGCCAGCAGGGGGTGTCAATCAACCCGATCGTACTCGATCGGGTTGATTTCCGGCGATGTCTGTCTGCCTACTCAGAGCAGACGGACAGGTTATGGAGCAGCGGGGCATCAAGCTCCATACAGAGCTTGTTAAATCGAGCCCTATGTGTCCAGCCAAGGCCGGATCACCTCTTTTTTCTCCTCCTTTGAGATCACAAAATATTTCCATGTTAGTTTTATTTACTAGAACATGTACATTTTAGTAGCCCTCCTTTGAATGGTTTTGGTTGTCAAGTAAAGTTTTGTCTAGTATACAACATTCTGTAATTGTTTCAGGGAAGAAGTATCCCAGTAATCCCCTTGAGAACAATTGGGTGTGTGCATTCTACATACTTAACGGAAAATAGGTCTGGTCTTCAAATTTTCCAGGGCTTTTATTCACAGACTGGCCCCATGTCCAGCTAGCTCCCAGTAGTACATTGTTGCTTCTTTATCAAATGATACCAAGAGAATGAAGCAAACATGATAAATGTAAGTAAATTGGAATGTTGTTTTAAATGTTATGCTCTATTTGAATCATGAAAGAAAAATGTTTTGGATGTCATGCCCCTCTAACATTAGTATAGTAGAAATCCTGATGTTTCAATTTTTTTAGCATAAGATAAAGAACAATTTAACAAACCAAACCAAACCACATAGTTAGTTTAAAACTGTAATAGAACTTACGAACTAGTAGTCAGCACTCTATTACAATTAAAGCATTTGATTCAATGCCAACATTTTGGCTCTGCTAAAAGGACCTTTATCATTAATGCCCCCAAAAAACAACAATAATGTGTAAGGTTTGATCATTTGAAAAGTGCTTTAGGAACTGCTGGACTGCAGCCAATCAGAGTTGGACTTTCTGAATCTACTGACCATGCTGACAACTCCATATTGCCTGTAACATATCCCTGACAGGGCAAGTTATTCCCAAGCTTTTGAGGAAAATCTTGTATTGTACTATTTGGCCTTGATCTTTGACTGGTATACTAAACTCTGTCTAGAACACTCTGGACAAGAATCTAAATATCTATAGGCCGTGACTTATAATTGAATATTGACTATTCTAGTACTGACCCCTCTGTTTCTTGGCTAGACTCTGAATACCTTCTCTGGCATTGAAAGCATGGCTAGTGAAGAGAAAGTGAGGCATTGAATTTAACCAGCAAACAGTTATTGCATCTGTTCTCGGTTTACAACACATCTACTTTATCCCAGTCTGTCTCCAGTACCGTGCCGATTTAAAATTCCATTCATTTGAGATAGAGATGTATTTGTATTAAATTAGTTTTGTTCTAACTTTATAATATACATGCAGCACAAAGCACATCAAACACATCAAATACCACAAACAAAACCATGCAAAACAGACATGCAGTTGATGAACACCCATTAATACACACGTGGAATCATATAAAGAAGCCATCCACGATGGTGCTGAAAAGCTAGGTATCTGAGGAAGGTTAAGAGTCAAACTTGGGACTTTTGGAAGCTGAACATTAGGAAGACTGTTGGTGATGGTTCTGTGAAAATACAATTTATTGATATAAACACAACTCTTGATTTTTAATGTCATAAGTCAATAGAAGAAAATTACCATCCAATGACACATTCCTTAAGAAAAACAAACAATCACATTGGATTCTTGGTATTAAAGAGAACATACAATTGTATACATAAAAAAAAATCACCATATTTCAAACATTAAAATTTGCATGAAAACTATTTTGTAAACATTAAACAACACTTTTAATATTTAAAATGCAGTTTAGGCTTGAGTTGGAACTCATAACTTACTGCTTTGACACACCGACTTCACCATTATTTTCACTTTTAAATGTACAATAAAAAGTCCCACACATGCATGGCTTTCTAATGTCAGAGATCAGATGGAGGACAAAAAAAATCAAGATAAATTATTCTTACAGAAATAAATCTCATAGCTCAAATCTGTGAATATCACTCACCGATGACTTTCTATTCTACTTTATCATAACAGTAAATACAAAGACCAGAAAAAAACACATGGGCACCAAAAGTTACTTTTGGAGTTGGTGCACAAATTTATGTTTAGTACCAACATCATCGCTACTGTATAACTCAAAAATTAAATCACAGAATGGAAAGAAATCACGTTGTACTCTGCCTTACTGCCTAACCTCTTTAATAGGTCAGTTCACATATGTCCAGCATATAAGTAATAAATATTCTGTCTCAAATAATATAAGATGGTTGCAATATCATTTAAGGTGTTTGAAGAGTAAAGTGGTCCCACAACAGAACATGGAGAACAATGGGTAACCATTCATCCGAACCGGATTGCGGAACAAAAAATAGAGCAGTTCAGGTATGTATCCCTCTAAAAAAGCCTAGTGTAATTATTTTTATGGGCCTCCACAGCTGTGACCAATTAAGGGAATGCAAATGAGCTTGTACTCTGATCGAGGCAAAAACTGTGCAGAATGTTGTAGAGTCAGGTACTTTCATATTTAAATATGATACATACATCAAAACTAGTCTTAGGAGAATGAGAAACGCACAAGTTTAAGAGGTTTACAGCAAAATAAATAATGATTTTATTTTGCCATATTGGTTTATTTTCCTTATTTAAAATGGTATGAGAAATTAAAGCTTAATTATAATGTCAATTCAAATTCAACTGTAAAGGTGCAGTTTTAGGCTTTGGGTGTTTGTCCATCCCCCCTTAAAGTGAATGTCAATTTTGATGCTAAAGTGCCCGGGTTTTAAAAATTTGATTAAAAACAGGGGCACTTTAATTCATCAAAATTTACATTTCAATCCTGTTGAGAAAAAAAACTTACCTTTTAAACTTCACAGCAGCTCCAGCTTCCTCCGCCCGTCGCAAAGCCTCTTCCTGGGTCTAAAATGAGGAATCCGGCTTCCTACAATCACAGCGTTGAATCAGACACTGATTCCCCAGGGGGAATCCGTGATTAGAGGATGACCTATCCAACATTTCTGACGTCAGAAATGGCTTGCAACGACCGGAGGAAGCTGGAGCTGCTGTGAAGATTAAAAGGTAAGTTTTTTTCTCAACAGGAGTGAAATGTAAATTTTGATGAATTAAAGTGCCCCTGTTTTTAATTGAATTTTAAAAAACCAGGCACTTTAGCATCAAAATTGACATTCACTTTAAAGGAGAACAACGTTGCTGGTGAGAGCTACCCAGGAGAGCCAAGATATGGAAAAATAAATACGGATTTCCAAATTACTGCTTAATAATAATATGTACAGAACTATACATTTTAATGTTCACAAGACCAAAGTATGAGAGTCATTTTGAAAGTATAAAACGATAAAAAAAATATTATGCAAACACCAAAGATCATGAAAGCAAAATAATTGAATATTTACAGAATACTAATGCTACAATAGTGACTTACTTGACTGGCTGCCAGGTCTCTTGTTCAAAGCCTTTGTGAATGGATTGAGCAATCGAGGACTCCATGAGGTCAATATAACGGATGACTAGAGGCACAAAACATTCTTGAAGATGCTTGTGAAATTTTTTGTTGCATAACAGAGCTTCACAGGAAAAAGAGAGGAAAACATATAAAACATATCATTTTAGTTAGGTAAAAAACTATATTTATATAATGAAAGTATTCTAGTAATAGAAGCATAAACATTTTTTAAAAAATGCATCTCTGAAAAAGAAAATAAAGGGATATTGATTTTTTTCCTTTATATACAATAAATTACATAATTATTACTGCTTTATGTTATTTATCAACTCTTCATTAAACAACAGAATGTTACATTTTTTGTTGGGGAAGTACATAGTTTAAAAAAGCTACCGGGCATAATCCGTTCTTGTTTACTCAACTACTCTTTGAACCTGTGACATACTCAACCTTTCATTTGCAATCATTTTCTTCTTTGCAAATAAACAATATATCTTTCATTCAGGACCTTCTCCATTAAAAACATGCTTACCTGATAAATTATTTTCTGTCATGGTGGCGATTCATTACACATGGATTCCCTTCCTGGCCATTAGGAGGATGCAAAGTTCCCTAAAACTGTCAATAGCACTTTATCCCTCCAACCTCACTGGTATGTCAGTTAACTGTATAGCCAAGTAAGAAAAAAACATAATGTATGCTTACCAGATACATTCCTTTCCTTCCTGGCAGGGAGAGGCCACCACTTCATTCCTTACTGTTGGGAAATACAATACCTGGCCAACAAAAGGAGGCAAAGACACCTCAGCCAAAGGCTTAAATATCCCTCCCACTTCCTCTATCCCCCAGTCATTCTGCAGCGGGAACAAGGAAAAGTAGGAGAAACATCAGGGTATAAAAGGTGCAAGAAGAAATAATATAAAAAGGGAGCCGCCCATCAAAAAACAAAACAAAATCCCTGTCAGGAAGGAAAGGAATTTATCTGGTAAGCATAAATTATGTTTTCCTTCCATAAGGCAGGGAGAGTCAACAACTTCATTCCTTACTGTTGGGGAAAACTATACCCAAGCTCCAGAGGACACTGAATGAATAATGGGAGGGAACAGAACAAAGAGGTAGACCCTATTCTGAGGGCACCACAGCCTGCAAAACTTTGCTCCCAAAAGCTGCGGCAAACACATCAAACTTGTAAAATTTAGAAAATGTTTGTAAGGAGGACCAGGTAGCCACCTTACAAATCTGATCCATTGAGGCTTTGTTCTTAAAAGCCCAAGAGGAAGCCACTGCTCTAGTGGAATGAGCCGTTATCCTCCAAGGAGGCTGTCGTCCTGCTGTCTAATAAGCTAAGCGGATGGCACTACCTAACCAGAAAGATAGAGAAGTCGTAGTAGCCTTCTGCCCCTTATGCTTCCCTGCATAGATGACAAACAAAGAGGAAGATTGTCTGAATTCCTTAGTATCCTGAAGATAGAACTTCAAGGCAAGAACCACGCACAGATTATGAAGCAAACATTCCTTCACTGAAGAAGGATTAGGACACAAGGAAGGAACAACAATTTCTTGATTAATGTTACGATTCAATACCACCTTAGGGAAGAACCCTAGTTTAGTGCGTAAAACCACCTTATCAGAATGAAAAATCAGATAAGGGGGATCACATTGCAAAGAAGAAATGTCAGAAACTCTGCGCGCAGAGGCAATGGCCAACAAAATAAGAACCATCCATGATAACAATTTAATGTCAACAGTATAAATAGGATCAAACGGAGCCTGCTGCAAAACACTAAGAACAAGATTGAGGCTCCAAGGTGGAGCCCCAGATCTAAACATGGGTCTGATATTAGCCAGAGCCTTATTAAAGGAATGCATATCCAGAAGGTCAGCCAATCTTTTGTGCAATAACACCGACAGGGCAGATATCTGTCCCTTCCAGGAACTAGCAGATAGGCCCTTCTCCAGTCCATCCAGGAGGAAAGCTAAAATTCTGGCAACCTTAATCTTATGCCAGGAAAAGCCACGCTCCTCACACCAGTACAAGTAAGTCCTCCACACTTTATGATAGATACAACGATTAACTGGCTTACAAGCTGGAACCAGAGTGTCGATAACACACTCAGAGAACCCTCTTTTGGCTAAGACTAAGCATTCAATCTCCACTCAGTCAGCCTCAGAGAATCTAGATTTTGATGAACGAAGGGACCCTGTATCAGCAGATCTCTGCAACAAGGTAACCTCCACTGAGGAGATGAGGACATCCCCACCAGATCCGCAAACCACATCCTTCACGGCCACAAAGGAGCAATCAGAATCACAGATGCTTGCTCCTGCTTGATGCAAGCCACCACAAGAGCGAGAAGCGGTAATCGAGGAAAAAGATATATGAGACTGAACCTCCATGGTACTGATAGGGCATCTATCAATTCCGCATGAGGATCACTCAACCTTAACCCGTACCTGGGTAGTTTGGTGTTGAGGCAGGATGTCATGAGATCTATCTCTGGCATCCCTCACTCACTGCATATCTCTGCAAACACCTAAGGGTGAAGAGACCATTCCCCTGGGTGAAAGGATTGCCTACTGAGAAAGTCACCTTCCCAGTTGTCTACAACCGGAATGTGGATCGCTGACAGCGTACATTTCTGAGTCTCCTCCCACTCTAGTATCTGAGATACTTATCTCATCGCCAAGGAACTTCTTGTTCCCCCCTTGATGGTTGATATAGGCAACTGAGGTTATATTGTCTGATTGGAATCTATTAATCTGGAACAAACTCAGAAGGGACCAAGCCTTCAAGGCATTGAAGATTGCCCGGAGTTCTAAAATATTGATCGGAAGGGAGGACTCCTCCTTAGTTCACAGACCTTGTGCCTTCTTGGAACCCAAAATGGCTCCCCAGTTGGAAAGGCTTGGGTCAGTAGTCACAATCTCGCAGGACGGTCTCAAAAAGCACGTGCCTTGGGACAGATGATCTGGACAGAGCCACCAGGAGAGCGAGTCTCTTGACAGGCTGTCCAGCCCAATCTGTTGAGACAGATATGAATGGTCGCCATTCCATTGACTCAGCATGCATAGTTGTAAGGGTCTGAGATGGAATCTGGCAAAAGGAATGATAAAACACAAGTATATATTTAGAAGCGCTCAAAGGCTAAAGGTGTAAAAGGTATAGCTATATTGCTCTATATGGAAACTATAAACGACCCAAGATACAGAGAAAGTTAATATTTATTTTACCTGATGTGTAAAAGATATATATATATATATATATATATATATATATATATATATATATATAGCAGCACTAGGAATCTAGGAATGATGCAGGACACCATGAGTCCGATTACCTCCATATACTGAGCCACTGAGGGTCTCGAGGAGGTCTGGAGGACAAGACATGCAAGATAGCTTGCAACATCTCTAATCTGTGAGGAATATTCTCATGGATATGGAGTCTATTATAGTTCCCAGGAAATCCACCCTTTTACTTGGAGTAAGAGAACTCTTTTCCAAGTTTACCTTCCATCCATGTGATATAAGAAGACTGAGAAGGGACTCTGAATGTTCTTCCGTTAGACGAAAAGATGGTGCCTGTACCAAGATATCGTCCAGGTAAGGTGCTACTGCTGCAATACCTTGTGTTATGGCAATGGCTAGTAGAGCCCCCAGAACCTTTGTAAGCAGGCTAGAACCGCAAAGCCAGCAGCCTTTGCAGTTATGAGAATAATCTGCATATCACAGATGAAGGCGTTAGCAATTCTCAGTGCCTTAATTCCCTCCTGAACATCCTAGAGGGGAATCTCCACCTCAATGAGCTCCTAACAGAGTGTTGCACCAGTAGGTAGCTGCTCCCACAACCGCGGCTACAGCTGCCGCCGGTTGAAATAAAAACCCTGTATGTTGAAACATCTAAAAAAAGTTCCCATTTTTTTATCTATAGGCTCTCTAAAAGATGAACTATCCTTCAGAGGGATAGTAGTATGCTTAGCTAGCGTGGAGATAGCACTATCCACCTTCAGGATGGAGCCCCACACATCTAATTAAAAGGACCGGGAATCATTTCTTAAAAGTAGACAAGGGAGAAAAAGAAGTTCCTACTCTTTCCCATTCGATACTAATAATGTTCGCCATCTCAACTTGCACAGTAAAAGAGTAGACAGAACCTCCTTTAATAAAAAACGAAGATGCTCAATTTTAAATCTAAAGGAGGGTATCTCCGCTGAAGAAGGTTTAGTAAGTGAAGTCTCTGACTCAGAAAGTTCACCCTCTGAAGCTACAGAGGTTAACATATCCTCGGATAGCTGGGATAGAGTAGCTAAATCCGAAAAATATTTAGATGACTCTAGGTCAGGAGAACTATGTTTAGCCTTTCTCTTGCGTTTGTTAGAGCAAGGTAAGGCAATCAGGGCCGCAGACACCACCAATTGTAACTGCACAGTAAATTCCGCTGCAAAAAAGCTCCCTCCAGATGGAGGATTAGTTGAGCCATGGGGAACTGCATGTGTAGCGGGTAATTTAGAGAGGGTAGTAATTTCTTGGGATCCAGATTCCTGAGAAGTAGATGGCTCAGAAAGGCTAATAGAGCTATGAGTATTAGAAGGCTTGTCACCTTTCTTAGACTTTAGAACAGTTTAGGCAAATGGAACAAAATTGAGCATGCGGGCAAACCACAGCCTCCTCATAATATAAACAGGAATTATTAATCAGTACAGAAGGAGAGGAAGCTTCTAATGTAGTATCAGAGTCCTCCATAGCTTTGTATATACCCACAGAAGGACAATAAAAAAACACTTTTATTTAAAAAAACGGCACCTTAATACTTCCAATGGCTGGGGCACTCACCACCTCCTTAACTCAGACAGCTAACAGTGAAAACTCTCTCCTCAAGAGTGATGTCTGCAGCAGTATCTAAGGAAATGGAAGAGACTACACCCAGTCATGTTGTACGCAAGACAGGGCTTCCTCTGCTACGAAAAAGGGTGCCAAGCTATTATGAGCTGCACAACACTTCAAAAATGAAAGTGAAACCTGTTTGTTCCAAGCCAAAAACACACAGCCTATGAGCCTAAAAAACTCTCACATTAAGCAGATATAAATCCCCAAACTGTTCAAATAATCTTCCTGAAGGAGATATTAACCCTTGATCCTATTAAGGTATAAAGGAGCCACACTGTGACCTTGTATAGCTTTTTAAAAAAGTATATATAAAAATGGTCTTACCCTCCAGGATCCATGCTGTGGAACAGGCACAGCCTCTCAAGTGTGACAGTCTTGCAGTAGCGCTTCTGACATGGGCCTCTAGTTAACAATATCTGTCGGACCTGGTCCGACAGACATCGCTGAATACGGCGAGCAATACGCTCGCAGTATTCAGCATTGCACCAGCAGCTCACAAGAGCTGCTGGTGCAATGCCGCCCCCTGAAGACCCGTGGCCAATCGGCCGCCAGCAGGGGGGTGTCAATCAACCCGATCGTACTCGATCAGGTTGATTTCCGGCGATGAGCAGGCGGACAGGTTATGGAGCAGCGGTCTTTATGACCGCTGCTTCATAACTGCTGTTTCTGGCGAGTCGGAAGACTGGCCAGAAACACGGGGCATCAAGCTCCATTCGGAGCTTGATACATATGCCCCATGGACTTGAGTGTGTAGGAGCAAGCAGTGAAACTTGTCAACACCGATTACTCAGGAGCGGTTAGCGACAGTCTGGATGGGTTCGCAGAAAAACATTCCTTGCATCTCCAGACTCTAACTTTCATCAATATTCTCACTGAGAGGCTTACATGATTACTATCCAAATCTTCTGACACTTCTCTGCCACCTCCAATAATGAAAAAAGGAATGACTGGGGGATAGGGGAAGTGGGAGGGATATTTAAGCCTTTGGCTGGGGTGTTTTTGCCTCCTACTGGTGGCCAGGTGTTGTATTTCCCAACAGTAAGGAATGAAGTCATTGACTATCACTGCCTTATGGAAGGAAATAGAGGACAAACAAGGTAGGAAATGACAAATCAGGTGCAAATGGGAACCATCACCAAAAACAAAATTGATTTGTTGGGTGAGGTTGTGGAATTTATCAGGTAAGCATAAATGTTGTTTTCTTTCATAAGGTGCTGAGAGTCCACAATTCATTATGCTTGGGACCTTAAACCAAAACTGTGGAGTCTACTAGAAATGATGGGAGGGAAAAATTGGTAATATAAAATGGCAGAAATCTATTTTGCAGATACTGCTGCCTGAAGAACGTACCTACCAAAGGGTCACATCTGAAAAAGCAAAAACATGAAAGTGATACAATTTAGTAAAAGTATGATTCCCATGTTGCTGCTTACTGGTCTGCTCTACCAAAGCCTCATTTTAAAAGTCCAAGAAGTAGAAACAGATCTATTGGAATGAGAAGTGATACGTTTAGGAGGAGGCTTTCCTAACTCCAAGTAAACCTTTTGAGTCAAAGATTTTAACCAGGCAGCTAATGCAACTGCTAAACATTTTAGAGGACCTGAAAACGGAATGAAAGACTAGAAGATTGTTTTAAATCTTTAGTAGACTGTAAATAAAACTTCAAAGCTCTAACCACGTATAAATCATTGTCTTTCCTTCAGATTTTGTGGATAAGGACAGAGAGAAGGAAACACAATCTCTTAATTCATATTGTCATCAAAACTACTTTTGGCAGAAAATCAAATTTTGTTCTCAAAACCAACTTATCTTGATAAAAAACTAGACAAGAAGGTTCAAAGGAAAGAGACAACAATTCAGATACCCTCCTTGCAGAAGAAATCACTAGTAAAAATAAAACTTTACAAGAAAGAAGTTTTATTTCCAAAGAATTAATTTGTTCAAATGGTGAAGCTTGTAAAGTTCTGAGAACCAAATTTAAATTCCATGGTGGAGAAATAGGCCAAAGCCTTAACAAAATTTAGAATAGCAATTTTTCTATGATATAAACAAGATAAAACCAATATTTGGCCCTTAAGAGAGCTTGCAGAAAAACTCTTAACAAAACCTCTTGTAGAAATTGGAGAATTCTGGGAATTTTGAAAGAATGCACACTGAAACTATTCTTTTCACACCACAATAGAAAATTCTTCCAAATCTTATGATAGATATTTCTAGTAACAAGCTTTCTAGCCTGAATTAAAGTATTTATGACTTAATAAGAAAAAACTCTGTGACGTTAAATCAAGCGTTCAATCTCCAAGTCTTCAAAGCGAGAATCTCAAGCGTCTGATGGAAAAACTGGCCTTGAGATAGTAGATTGTGTCTTAGAGGAAGATACCAAGGTGAGAAACTGGACATAAGAACCAGATCTGCATAAGTTCTTTGAGGCCAAGTTAAAGATTCAGCCTGTACCAAGATGTTGTCCAGGTAAGGAACTAGTGAAATATATTGAGACCAGATTACAGCCAAGAAAAAATCCTGGGAGCGGTAGCCAGACCAAATCGAAGTGCAATGAACTTATGTTCATTCTTAAAGGCAAAACGCAGGAATTGATGATGCTCTCCTTGAAATCTAATATTGTCATACATTGCTGTTGTTGAAGAAGGGGAAGAATAGTCCTGATAGCTTCCATTTTAAGTTTTTAAATCCAGAATTGGTCTGTAAATTCCCTAGTTCTTTGGGGCAATGAAGAAATTGGATTAAAAACCCTGGCCCTGCTCTAGAATGGGAAGTGGAACAATTACTCCCATACCTTCTAGTTCCTGAACACAGTGAAAAAAATCTTGAGCCTTCAGTAAATTTTTGGAAACATGGGAATGAATAAACCTTCATCTGGGAGGCCATGATCTGGACCGGGGCTGTATCTTCATTGTGACTTAGCGGTGGAAGAGGATTTCTTCTGCTGATAAAAACAATCTGAAAATTTGCTTTTTCCTTTAGAATACTTGCCCTGAGGAAAAAGACCACTTGACTGCCTGTAACAGGAGAAATAATAGCATCCAAATCAGGTCCAAAAAATATATTCCCCTTAAAAGGAAGAGTTAGATGTCTGGATTTTAAGCCACAAGGGCCTTCTTGTCAAAATCTAACAAAGCCATATTCTTAGCATTTAGTTTGATGATATCAATAATAGCATCACAAATAAAAGCATTAGCAGAACTAATATGTTTTATGCAAGATTGAAAATCTTCTTCTTCTGAATTCTCTGAAAGTTATGTGAAATTGTCACACCATAAAGAAGAAGTGTTCCTACAAAATCAATGCTAATAGCAGGCTTGAACAAATATCCAGCTTTGAAAACATTCTCCTGTGGAAGGATTTCAGTTTCCTATCCATAGGATATTTGAAAGATGTACTATGCTCTAATGGAATAGTGGTCCTTCTAGCTGGAGTAGAAATTTCACCATCTACATTTGCAATTGTTTCCCAAAGCTCCACATTAGAAGCTGGTAAAGTAAACTTCTTCTGAAAAATAGAAACTGTATTAAAAGGAAGACCAGGCCTGGGCAATTCCTTAGTAATGATTTCTGGAAGTGTCAGATACAGGAAAAAAGTCTTAAGGGTTATCAGATGGTGTAAACATGAGATTTCAGATTTAATCAAAACCTCCTTTAGCAGAAATCTGATATGTTGTACCTTAAACATAAAGGTGGAAGAATCTGTATCTTGATCAGAGACTGAATCCTGATCATCAAAGATAATCTCACCCTAAAAAAGACGAATCTGAGGAACGAGTATCTGACTCTATAAGTTATTGAGTAGCAGGTTTAATGTGTTGAGCCTTAGAAGGGTCTGAAACATCAGATACACACTGCTTCTTGGAGACTCGTTTGCACTTACTTGAAGATGATAGAGCCTTCATTATCTCTGACATAGTAGAAAGCAAATATTTTTTATAGATCTGAAGAAATTTCATATGGTCTCCCTTGGTCTGTGCAAACAGAAGGAGGACAGAGTACTTTAGTGGCAACGGCAGTAGATGACTGTTTAGTATGCATGAAGAGATCCATACATGAGCTACATAACTGAGCTGGAGGAAGGACATGTACTTTATTACAATAAATACATGAAAATAAATAATCAGTGGATCTACCCTCTAAAGGATTAGATGTAATGGGGACAGTTCCAGAATGCTCCATAAGGAATAATGTATAGTAGAGAAGGCTTTGTACAGAAAGCTTGTCAGGTATACAGGTACACAATGATAGTGTAGAAACTTAACAGATAGTACAAACAAAAACTATGCAGTGAATTACTTAATGAAAAACACACACCTAACAGAAAACTTTTTTTGCAAATCTTTTACACCCTCCAGGCTCTTAAAAGTTACCCACCACGCAAAGATACAGAGAGAAAAGGCCAGAAGCATCTTGCTTTGAAAATTTTAACCCCAGACAAACAACTGTAAAATTAACACTGCATAAGGTTGAGGGAGATATGAAATGTGCTAACCCGACACAAGAGTTATACACAAAAACATGAACAGGCTTTATCAACTGCATAGGAGGAAAACTGTAGCATGCTCAAGAAATCTGTTATATAATATCTAATAGCTTTAAATAAAACTGACAAAGCTGGGGCGTGCAAAATATAAGTGTGTATAAATAAAGAAACATTCACTACTAGCCCTAAAATCTATATTATAGTATCCATAATATTTGAGAACCTTTGAGTCACCTGACTATTTTGTACACTAGCATGTGTAAAATGTAATAGCCTGCAGATTGTGTGAGAGCTGAGACACAAAAAACTATAAATCTTACTTATTAAAGCATCCCATCGTACATATAAGGTAAACATCCTTTCCAGTGGTAGCCCATCCAGTACTTGGCACATTACAGTATACCAATATTGGAGTATAACGAGGCACCAACAGGGGGAGGCTAGGGACTTGTCCCTACAACACCTATGGCTAGGTTTGTGATTAACTCCCTTACTGAGAGTAAATTCTGCCACTGCCTATACTCTATACACCCTCTGTCTCTCTTGTAGCAGCTCTCTGAGGGGGGGAAATGGGACTCAACTCAACTTGAAAACCCCTCTCTATAAATTGTGAAGAACATCTCCATTCTTTGCCCACCAAAATACATACCAGTGAAGTGGAGGGATGGGGTGCTCTTGACAGTTTTAGGGAACTTTGCCTCCTCCTAGTGGCTAGGAAGTAAAAAAGTAAAACCAGGCATAATGAATCGTGGACTCAAACCACCTTCTGAAAGAAGTCCTCTGAAATCCACTTTGTTCTCTTATCAATAATCTTATATAAAAATGTTCTCTGAAACCTTTCATGTTCAGATAAGCTTAAAGGGACACTGAACCCATTTTTTTTCTTTTGTGATTCAAATAGAGCATGCAATTTTAAGCAACTTTCTAATTTACTCCTATTATCAAATGTTCTTCATTCTCTTGGTATTTTTTATTTGAAAAGCAAGAATGTAAGTTAAGATGCCAGCCCATTTTTAAGAACAACCTGGGTTGTCCTTGTTGATTGGTGGATAAATTCATCCACCAATAAACAAGTGCTGTCCGGGGTCTCGACTTTCTTTTTCAAATAAAGATAGCAAGAGAATGAAGATAAATTGTTAATAGGAGTAAATTATAAAGTTGCTTAAAATCGCATGCTCTATCTGAATCACGAAATAAAATTTTTGGGTTCAGTGTCCCTTTAATAATTTACTCCCTGTCATATACTCTACCCAAGGAGACCTATTGTTCTACTTGACTGCATTATCCTTGTAATTTTTACAGTGTTCTGTTATGGCAAGATGCTTAATCAAGAAAACTTTATCTTTGTATAACAACAATTTCATGCATTCATTGGAATTCAGAATAGAGCAAAGGTATTATCAATAGAACTACAAAAGTGAGGACAGTACAGGCTGTAGTAAATAGGCACAATACAACAGTTCAGGATCTCTGCTGGAGTTTATATGGGCTCCTACAGAGTCATGAAGGAGAAAAGAACAGAAGCTGAAGGTTGAGTACACAGTAGAATCACAGGCAGAAGAATGGAACAAGAGTTGAAGGCTGGATGCCGAGTGAAGATTAACAAATAGGAGATTATAATGAAAAAGCAACTTTTTTTACTGTTTAATTAAAGGGACACTCAAGTCAAAATTAAACTTTCATGATTCAGATAAAGCATGTAACAGTAAACAACTTTCCAATTTACTTCCATTAACAAAATATGCAGTCTTTTTAAACTTACACTTTTTGAGTCACCAGCTCCTACTGAGCATGTGCAAGAATTCACAGAATATGCATTTGTGATTGGCTGATGGCAATCAGATGGTACAGGGTAGAGATGGGCTAATGTATCGCAACATTCGAAAAATGAAATTAATTTTAACACATTCGTTCGTTCGAATCGAATTTTGAATGTTTACATAACATTATAACATTCAATCGATTTTTGAATGTTTGGTTTCAAATTTTACGATTACATTCGAATATATTAATATATTTGTAATAGTATTTCTAATGCTTTCTTTAAATGTAATATTTGAATTATGCAATATTCTATATAGAAACATTCAAAATGATATATTTGTATCTATTATGTATCCATTTGCTAGATCCCCTCCCTACCACATGAACTATTGAACTTCTGAATAGTATTTGTTAAATAGAATGTTAAATTCAAAATTTTGAATGTGGACATTCAATATAATTATAAACATTCAAATTCGAAAGTGACATTTGAAAACTGTAAATAGCATTCGATTATATAATTTTTAAGAATATTCGTTCTTATTAACATTCGGATTTATAATTCAAATTTTGGTAATAACATTCGTTCTAACATTCGAATTCGGAAATTTACACATTTGCCCATCCCTAATACAGGGGGAGTGGATATAGATAGATATGCTACTCATTTGAAGTTCAGACTAAGTGCTATTGCATTGTCTTTTTAGCATACATGTGTCAATTAAGCAAATCTAATGTATTTACTGGTCCTTTAACCCCTCAATGACCACAGCACTTTTCCATTTTCTGTCAGTTTGGGACCAAGGCTATTTTTACATTTTTGTGGTGTTTGAGTTTAGCTGTAATTTTCCTCTTGCTCATTTACTTTACCCACACATATTATATACCATTTTTCTCGCCATTAAATGGACTTTATAAAGATACCATTATTTTCATCATATCTTATAATTTACTATAAAAAAATGATAAAATATGAGGAAAAAATTGGAAAAAAAACACACTTTTCTAATTTTGACCCCCAAAATCTACAACAACCAAAAAAACACCCATGTTAAATAGTTTCTAAATTTTGTCCTGAGTTTAGAAATACTTTGTTTATTTTGCAAGTTATAGGGCAATAAATACAAGTAGCACTTTGCTATTTCCAAACCACATTTTTTCAAAATTAGCGATAGTTACATTGGAACACTGATATCTTTCAGGAATCCCTGAATATCCCTTGACATGTATATATAAGACATCCCAAAGTATTGATCTAGGCCCATTTTGGTATATTTCATGCCACCATTTCACCCGCCAAATGCGATCAAATACAAAAAATTGTTCACTTTTTCACAATTTTTGTCACAAACTTTCGGTTTCTCACTCAAATTATTTACAAACAGCTTGTGCAATTATGGCATAAATGGTTGTAAATTCTTCTCTGGGATCCCCTTTGTTCAGAAATAGCAGACATATATGGCTTTTGCGTTGCTTTTTGGTAATTAGGCCGCTAAATGCCGCTGCGCATCACATGTGTATTATGGCTAGCAGTGAAGGGGTTAATCAGGTAGCTTGTAGGGAGCTTGCAGGGTTAATTTTAGCTTTAGTGTAGAGATCAGCTTCCCACCTGAAACATCAGACCCCCTGATCCCTCCCAATCAGCTCTCTTCCCTCCCCCACCCCACAATTGTTTCCACCATCTTAAGTACTGGCAGAAAGTCTGCCAGTACTAAAATAAAAGGTATATTTGGTTGTTTTTTTATAGCATATTTACATATGCTGCTGTGTAGGATCCCCCCTTAGCCCCCAACCTCACTGATCCCCCACCAAACAGCTCTCTAACCCTCCCCCTCTACCTTAAAGGGCGCCATCTTGGGTACTGGCAAAAATTCTCACTTTTCTGTAGTGTAGCTCCCCCCCAATCCAAGACCAACCCCCCACCCCTCCAAGAGCCCTTAGATTATTTTTAAATAGCCCCTTTCTGACTTTCTCCCACGTATATTATCTTTTTTTTTTCTGTAGTGTAGCCTGCCCCGCCCTGTGCACGCACCCGCACGCCATCCCCCATGAACGCGCGCCTGTGTCCTTGCATGCCCCTGTCAGTCCCGCTCACAATCCCACCCCCTCCACATCACACAGCCCATCGATGGCCGCCCATCCGCCTCCCACCCACCAATACCGGCCATCGATGTCTGGTGCAGAAAGAGCCACAGAGTGGCTCTCTCTGCATCGAATGGCCATGCAGGGTTATTGCAGGATGCCTCCATATCGATGCATCACTGCAATAACCGAAAAGCAGCTGGAAGCGAGCAGGATCACTTCCAGCTGCTTTGCAGACCGAGGACGTCCAGGGTATGTCCTCAGGCGTTAACTGTCTTTTTTTAGAGGGCATACCCTGCACGTCCTCGGTCATTAAGGGGTTAATACTAATATCCATCAATTTATGGAGGATGTCATTACATAAAGCATTTTTCTATTAATTAAATGCTACAAATCCTGCAACATACTCCCAAAAATAATCAATGCAGGAGATATTTATTTTCTGTCCCTAACTGGACAATGAAAAAATTAAAAAAGCCTGACAAACATACTCAAAAGGCTTTTTAACAGGTGTTTTCTGGTCACAAAACCTGCTAATTCTACAATTGATGCATTCATTTTACATATATACTTTGAGTACATATATTATAATTCATATTTTACAAAAGTATATACAGTATTACCATAAATGAAATCAGGCAGAAAATAAGCCTATAAGCAACTAAAATCTAGGTATGGGAAATTATGGGTGCAGGAAATATTACATATGCTACACAAATTTATGTCACCAAATATTATACCTAGTCAAAAATGTTACAATCCTACAACTGAAGAAATACACTTAAATAAGACATTTCTGAAAACATAAAATGCAGGTGTCGCTTGTCCAATTTTAAAAGCCTGTAGATTAACCTAATATGCAATATGGTGAACTAAGAGTTCCTCATTTGAAAGAAAACTGAAAAATAATCTTTGATACGGCATCCGTGTGAGAGATTCCCAGTGGGATTCCCACCTCTTCATTTCCTAATGAGTTTTTGTATAATGAGCGCTGACTTTGCCAGTCACTCTGCGCTCTATTACAGCTAATTTGACTCCACTTCACTCTCTCTGATAATTATTAACACTAGCCATTTTATCCTCACGAGGTTAGATTCAATTTTTTGTTTTTTGCTTTTTATTTCACTCTTTATGAGGAAGAAAGTTTTCAAGAATATGCCTCATTTAATGTTAAAATAGACCATTTATGACTTGTTAAAGTAAGGTAGTGTTAGATTTATATAAGCAGGGAAAAGTATTACTACTTATTTGAATGCTAGTTGTGTGAAAATGATGTTAATTAGGGCATAAAAAGTAAGTTTCACAGGGGAATCAGCTCTCAATATAATGGTCATTTACCAGCAAATCTTTCACAGATAAAATGAGAGCAACAGCAAATATTCTACTGTGTTGTAAAAAAAAAAAAATATCACTGCACAGACCTACATAGTAAAACATTTTAGTTTATTTTTGTACATTTTCCGATTACTTCAGTTCAATAACATAAAACATATGTTAATACATAGAAGTAATGGTTAACCTAAGAAAAACATAATTTATGTAAGAACTTACCTGATAAATTCATTTCTTTCATATTAGCAAGAGTCCATGAGCTAGTGACGTATGGGATATACATTCCTACCAGGAGGGGCAAAGTTTCCCAAACCTTAAAATGCCTATAAATACACCCCTCACCACACCCACAATTCAGTTTAACGAATAGCCAAGAAGTGGGGTGATAAGAAAGTAGTGAAAGCATCAAAAATAAGGAATTGGAATAATTGTGCTTTATACAAAAAACTCATAACCACCACAAAAAAGGGTGGGTCTCATGGACTCTTGCTAATATGAAAGAAATGAATTTATCAGGTAAGTTCTTACATAAATTATGTTTTCTTTCATGTAATTAGCAAGAGTCCATGAGCTAGTGACGTATGGGATAACAGATACCCAAGATGTGGAACTTCCACGCAAGAGTCACTAGAGAGGGAGGGATAAAATAAAGACAGCCAATTCCGCTGAAAAAAATTAATCCACTACCCAAATCAAAAAGTTTCAATTTTTATAATGAAAAAAACTGAAATTATAAGCAGAAGAATCAAACTGAAACAGCTGCCTGAAGTACCATTCTACCAAAACTGCTTCTAAAGAAGAGAAAACATCAAAATGGTAGAATTAGCAAAAGTATGCAAAGAAGACCAAGTCATTGCTTTGCAAATCTGATCAACAGAAGCTTCATTCTCAAAAAGCCCAGGAAGTAGAAACTTACCTAGTAGAATGAGCCGTAATCCTCTGAGGCGGGAATCAACCCGACTCCAAATAAGCATGATGAATCAAAAGTTTAACCAAGATGCCAAAGAAATGGCAGAAACCTTTTGACCTTCCTAAAACCAGAAAAGATAACAAATAAACTAGAAATCTGTCTGAAATCCGAATAGCTTCAACATAGGATTTCAAAACTCTTACCATATCCAAAGAATGTAAGAATCTTACCAAAGAAGTCTTAGGAAAAGACAATAATTCCTCCCTAATGATGTTAGAATTTACAACTTTAGGTAAGAATTGAAATAAGGACAGCAAAAACCACCTTATCCTGATGAAAAAAATCAGAAAAAGGAAATTCACAAGAAACAGATAATTCAAAAACTGTTCTAGCTGAAGAGATGTCTAAAAAGAACAATACTTTCCATGAAAGTAATTAATGTCCAGAACAAGCATATGCTCAAATAGAAGAGCCTGTAAAGCCTTCAGAACCAAATAAAGACTCCAAGGAGGAGAAATTGGCTTAATAACAGGTTTGATATGAACCAAAGCCTGAACAAAAGGATGAATATCAAGAAGTAACACTACCGTATCCTGATGAAAAATCAGAAAAGGAGATTCACAAGAAAGAGCAGATAACTCAGAAACTCTTCTAGCAGAAGAGATAGCCAAAAGGAACAATACTTTCCAAGAAAGTAATTTAATGTCCAGAGAATGCATAGGTTCAAATGGAGGAGCCTGAAAGCCCCTAGCACCAAATTGAGACTCCAAGGAGGAGATATTGACTTAATGACAGGCTTGATACGAACCAAAGCCTGTACAAAACAATGAATATGAAGATGATAAGCAATCTTTCTGTGAAAAAGAACAGAAAGAGTAGAGATTTGTCCTTTCAAAGAACTTGCAGACAAACCCTTATCCAAACCATCCTGAAGAAATTGTAAAATTCTAGGAAATCTAAAAGAATGCCAAGAGATTTTATGAGAAGAACACCAAGAAAATGAAAGTCTTCCAAACTCGATAATAAATCTTTCTAGAGACAGATTTACGAGCCTAAAACATAGTATTAATCAATGAGTCAGAGAAACCTCTATGACAAAGAATTAAGCGTTCAATCTCCATACCTTCAAATTTAATGATTTGAGATCCTGATGGAAAAATGAGAAAGAAGGTCTGGTCTTAACGGAAGTGTCCAAGGTTGGCAACTGGCCATCCGAATGAGATCCGTATACCAAAACCTGTGAGGCCATGCTGGAGCCACCAGCAGTACAAACAAACGATCCATTAGAATTTTGGAAATCACTTGGAAGAAGAATTAGAGGCGGAAGGATATAGACAGAATGATAATTCCAAAGAAGTGTCAATGCATACACTACTTCCGCTTGAGGATCCCCGGACCTGAATAGGCCCCTGGGAAGTTCTAAACATATCTGGGTAAAGAGACCATTCTCCCGGATGTAAAGCTTGATTAACAGAGATAATCCGCTTCCTAAATGTCTATACCTGGGAAAAAGACCACAGAATTTAGATAGGAGCTGGAATTAGCCCAAGCAAATATCCGAGATACTTCTGTCACAGCCTAAGGACTCATAGTCCCACCCTGATGATTGACATACACCACAGTTGTGACATTTGTCTGAAAAAAACAATAAACGTCTCTTCTTCAAAAAGAAACCAACTGAAGAACTCTGAGAATGCACGGAGTTCCAAAATATCAAATGGTAATCTCGCCTCCTGAGATTTCCAAACCCTTTGTGCTGACAGAGATCCTCAGACAGCCTCCCAACCTAAAAGACTCGTATCTGTAGAGATCATGGTCCAGGTTGAAAGAACCGAAGAGACCTGTAGAACAAAATGATGGTGATCTTAACCACCAAATCAAAGATAGTTAAACATTAGGATTCGAAGATTAAAAAGTGAAATCCTAGAATCCCTGCACCATTATTCAGCATAAAAAACTGAAAAGGTTTTCTATTAAAATGAGCAAAGGGAATTGAATCCAATGCTGCAGTGATAAGACCTAAAACTTCCATGCATATATAGCAACTGAAGGAAATAATAGAGACTGAAGGTACCGAAACACGGAACCCAATAAAATTATCACTTGTCTGTTAGAGACAAAGACAGTGACACAAACTATCTGGAAACCTAAAAAAAGGTGACCCTTGTGTGAGGAATCAGGAGCTTTTGATAAAAAGATCCTCTAACCATGTCCTGAAAAAAACAAAGTTGAATCATATGAGATTCTGCAGCCTCAGAAAATAATCTGAATGAAAACAGAAAATGAAGATATGCATCTATTGTATCTAATGAAAACAAATAATGCTATCACTGACCAAAAAAAGGCAGAATAGACCATATAAATACCAATCTAAAAGATGATACGTTTATATAACAAAAAGATTTTCTATCTTTTGAACAATGAATAGATTTGAATAAAACCCCAAAACCCAGTTCCTAAAAATGGAACTGGAATAAATACCCCAGAAGATTCCAGGTCTGAGCAGCGCTTGAGCCCCAACGGGTGATCAGCCGCGTTTCAACATTACCGAAAATATATAGGACTGAAACACACTTAAGGAAAGTGTTAGCCTTACTGGAATAGCTGGAAAATAATAGAGAAAAAAAGACTTCTCACAGACGGTTTTACTCTGAATTTTGTTCTGTACCCAAAATCAACGAAATTTGGACCGAATAGAACCAAACAAATTTAAAAAAAAATCTTAACCTGCCCCTTACCAGCCGAGCTGGAATACGGCACATACATGCAAAATAGGGAGCTGATTTTTAACTAAAAAACTTCCAATTAAAAACATGTTACTTGGGAAAGAATTTAGGATTTCGTTCCTTAATAAGAACAACCAAACTAATATAAGCTTAAAGTTTTAGTCTTAGAACTCAATCTTGAAGCCCAGAGTAACCGTTAAGAATTGAATCCAATTATGAACGAAATAATTGATTATCTTAGAAAAAAAGAAATATGGATTTTTAGAAATCACAAAATTCTTCTAGCTAAAACAGCTAAAGACATATATTAAACCTCATTTGCGAAAATATTCAATAAAATGAAGACACAAATTAAATTATTAGCATGATAATCCAGTTAAAGGACCAGTCAACACACTGGACTTGCATAATCAACAAATGCAAGACAACAAGACAAATGCAACAGCATCTAGTCTGAATCTCAAATGAGTAGTAGATTTTGTCCCTTTAACAATGCTAAACAAATCATAATCATCTTAAAGTAAACAGAAAAATGAAGCAATTGCAACATCATCCAAATAAATCACAGGTCCAAGAAAAGTACCTGAAAATAAATAATTTTCCTTAAATAAGATACAACCATCTAAAGGAAAATAAATACTATTTTGCTATAGAAACAATAGCATATTTAGCAGGAGTAGAGATAGCCCCATTAATTTGGAGAACCCTCAAAATTGAATTTAACTGCCGGCAAAGAAACAGAATTTATGCTTACCTGATAAATTACTTTCTCCAACGGTGTGTCCGGTCCACGGCGTCATCCATAACTTGTGGGAATATTCTCTTCCCCAACAGGAAATTGCAAAGAGCACAGCAAAAGCTGTCCATATAGTCCCTCCTAGGCTCCGCCCACCCCAGTCATTCGACCAACGGACAGGAGAAAAAAAAAGGAGAAACCATAGGGTGCCGTGGTGACTGTAGTTAAAGAAAGAAATCTATCAACCTGATTAAAAAACCAGGGCGGGCCGTGGACCGGACACACCGTTGGAGAAAGTAATTTATCAGGTAAGCATCAATTCTGTTTTCTCCAACATTGGTGTGTCCGGTCCACGGCGTCATCCATAACTTGTGGGAACCAATACCAAAGCTTTAGGACACGGATGAAGGGAGGGAGCCAATCAGGTTACCTAAACAGAAGGCACCACGGCTTGCAAAACCTTTCTCCCAAAAATAGCCTCCGAAGAAGCAAAAGTATCAAATTTGTAGAATTTGGCAAAAGTGTGCAGGGAAGACCAAGTCACTGCCTTACATATCTGATCAACAGAAGCCTCGTTCTTGAAGGCCCATGTGGAAGCCACAGCCCTAGTAGAGTGAGCTGTGATTCGTTCGGGAGGCTGCCGTCCGGCAGTCTCGTAAGCCAATCGGATGATGCTTTTCAGCCAAAAGGAAAGAGAGGTAGCAGTAGCTTTTTGACCTCTCCTCTTGCCAGAATAAACGACAAACAGAGAAGACGTTTGCCTGAAATCCTTTGTTGCTTCTAAATAGAACTTTAAAGCACGTACTACATCTAAATTATGTAACAAACGTTCCTTCTTTGAAACTGGATTCGGACACAAAGAAGGCACAACTATTTCCTGGTTAATATTCTTGTTGGAAACAACCTTTGGAAGGAAACCAGGTTTAGTACGCAAAACAACCTTATCTGAATGGAACACCAGATAGGGCGGATTACACTGCAGAGCAGATAACTCAGAAACTCTTCTAGCAGAAGAAATAGCAACCAAAAACAGAACTTTCCA
Source organism: Bombina bombina (assembly GCF_027579735.1). NCBI lineage: Eukaryota > Metazoa > Chordata > Amphibia > Anura > Bombinatoridae > Bombina > Bombina bombina. Next base: position 168,121,974 of record NC_069504.1, on the reverse strand, counting down.
AGATAACATTTTGATATCTATGGAATGTAGAGGTTCAAACGGAACCCCTTGAAGAACTGAAAGAACTAAATTCAGACTCCAGGGAGGAGTCAAAGGTCTGTAAACAGGCTTGATCCTGACCAAAGCCTGAACAAAAGCTTGAACATCTGGCACAGCTGCCAGTCGTTTGTGTAACAAGACAGATAAAGCAGAAATCTGTCCTTTTAGAGAACTCGCTGATAATCCCTTATCCAAACCTTCTTGGAGAAAGGAAAGGATCCTAGGAATTTTAAACTTACTCCATGAGAATCCCTTGGATTCACACCAACAGATATATCTTTTCCATATTTTATGGTAAATTTTTTTTTAGTTACAGGTTTTCTGGCTTGTACCAGAGTATCTATCACAGAATCCGAAAACCCACGCTTAGATAAAATCAAGCGTTCAATTTCCAAGCCGTCAGCTGGAGAGAAACTAGATTCCCTGGGACAGGTGATCCTGGGTTAGCCACCAACGGAGTGAGTCTCTGGTCTTCTGATCTACTTGAATCACTGGAGACAAGTCTGTATAGTCCCCATTCCACTGTTTCAGCATGCACAGTTGTAATGGTCTTAGATGAATTTGCGCAAAAGGAACTATGTCCATTGATGCAACCATCAACCCTACTACTTCCATGCACTGAGCTATGGAAGGTCGTGGAACAGAGTGAAGAACTTGACAAGCGTTTAGAAGTTTTGACTTTCTGACATCTGTCAGGAAAATCTTCATTTCTAAAGAATCTATTATTGTCCCCAAGAAAGGAACTCTTGTCGACGGAGACAGGGAACTTTTTTCTATGTTCACCTTCCACCCGTGAGATCTGAGAAAGGCCAGAACGATGTCTGTGTGAGCCTTTGCCTTTGAAAGAGACGACGCTTGTATCAGAATGTCGTCCAAGTAAGGTGCCACTGCAATGCCCCATGGTCTTAGAACCGCTAGAAGGGACCCGAGCACCTTTGTGAAAATCCTTGGAGCAGTGGCTAGCCCAAATGGGAGAGCCACAAACTGGTAATGTTTGTCCAGAAAGGCGAACCTTAGGAACTGATGATGATCTTTGTGGATAGGAATATGTAGATACGCATCCTTTAGATCCACGGTAGTTATAAATTGACCCTCCTGGATTGTAGGTAAAATCGTTCGAATAGTTTCCATTTTGAACGATGGCACTCTGAGAAATTTGTTTAGAATCTTTAAATCCAGAATTGGTCTGAAGGTTCCCTCTTTTTTGGGAACTACAAACAGATTTGAGTAAAACCCCAGTCCTTGTTCCACAGTTGGAACTGGGTGTATCACTCCCATTTTAACAGGTCTTCTACACAATGTAAGAATGCCTGTCTCTTTTTTTGGTTTGAAGATAAGTGAGACATGTGGAACCTTCCCCTTGGGGGTAGTTCCTTGAATTCCAGAAGATAACCCTGAGAAACTATTTCTAGTGCCCAGGCATCCTGAACATCTCTTGCCCAAGCCTGAGCGAAGAGAGAGAGTCTGCCCCCTACTAGATCCGGTCCCGAATCGGGGGCTACTCCTTCATGCTGTTTTGGTAGCAGCAGCAGGCTTCTTGGCCTGCTTACCCTTGTTCCAGCCTTGCATCGGTTTCCAAGCTGGTTTGGTTTGCGAAGCATTACCCTCTTGTCTATAGGCTGCTGACTTGGAGGCCGGTCCTTTCCTGAAATTGCGAATGGAACGAAAACTAGACTTATTCTTGGCCTTGAAAGGCCTATCTTGTGGGAGGGCATGGCCCATACCTCCAGTGATGTCTGAGATAATCTCTTTCAATTCTGGCCCAAAAAGGGTTTTACCCTTGAAAGGGATATTAAGCAATTTTGTCTTGGAAGATACATCCGCTGACCAAGACTTTAGCCAGAGCGCTCTGCGCGCCACAATTGCAAACCCTGAATTTTTCGCCGCTAATCTAGCTAACTGCAAAGCGGCATCTAAAATAAAGGAATTAGCTAACTTAAGTGCGTGAATTCTGTCCATAACCTCCTCATACGGAGTCTCTCTACTGAGCGACTTTTCTAGTTCCTCGAACCAGAACCACGCTGCTGTAGTGACAGGAATAATGCACGAAATAGGTTGCAGGAGGTAACCTTGCTGTACAAAAATCTTTTTAAGCAAACCCTCCAATTTTTTATCCATAGGATCTTTGAAAGCACAATTATCCTCGATAGGAATAGTAGTGCGCTTGGCTAGTGTAGAAACTGCCCTCTCAACCTTAGGGACTGTCTACCATAAGTCCTTTCTGGGGTCGACCATAGGAAATAATTTCTTAAATATAGGAGGGGGGACAAAAGGTATGCCGGGCTTCTCCCACTCCTTATTCACTATGTCCGCCACCCGCTTGGGTATAGGAAAAGCGTCAGGGTGCACCGGAACCTCTAGGAACTTGTCCATCTTGCACAATTTTTCTGGGATGACCAGGTTGTCACAATCATCCAGAGTAGATAGCACCTCCTTAAGCAGTGCACAGAGATGCTCTAATTTAAAGTTTTTATTTTTTTTTTGCAAATAAATTTTTTATTGAAGTTGAAACAAAGATTGACAAACAGTATTCACCTTTAAGATAATATTACATCCAGTAAAGTATTACAATGCCTATAAGCAAATATTAGTGACAACACAGAATGCGCCTGTAATAAGAGAAATACATATCAAAGATTAACATGGTGCTAGGCAAAAGCTTAGGTGAAAGGAATTAGAACTTCATTTTATATTATAGTACTAGCAAATGATTTCCACTACCTGATAGGAAACACTTATTGACATATCTGAATCAAGGTATCTGCCTGTGGAGGGTTAGCATATGAGACGGCCACTCTTGGGCCGAAATATATAGGGGGGGGGGACTATCAGCGGGCGAAAGCCGCTTAAATATGTAGAAGGGGGGGGTGGTGGAGGGCGGAGCCAGTTAGTATGTCAAATTTATAAACAGGGGTTACTCAGGGTATGGGAATTTATACGCATAGTTGAGGGGCTTTCAATAAGATAAATAAGGGAAGTTCTTAAGAAAGTTATATGGAGAGGGAAGATATTAGTATGTATGAATTATACAGGGTCACTGGGTGAGCTCCTCTCCTGGGGAGATGTCAGCTATAGACGGTGCGGGAAAAAGGAGAAGGGATATGACCCGCAGGCAGCCAGTACCGGCGGGAAAGGGAGGAGAGGAACCCAACAGTAACAGGGTGTGAATTGTTAACACGTCACACTGCCTCGGCCGCTGGCAGTGCGGAAATATGCCAAAATATACTGGGGTCTCAGAAATACAAATGTAATGTAACATAACACTTTCCACTATAATCCCTGTAACATAAGGATGCAACCATGTACAATCATTGATCCCAAACAAATTAGTAGCCCCAAAGATTGCAATAGCTAGGAATAAGGATATTCAGTACATGTAATACTAGCAGATTGCAGTAATATTGGCAATTCAAAGGACTATAGGCAAATATGACCTAGTAGGATAGAATTATGTATCAGAGTTAACGTTAGCTGCAAACATTATAGGACAGAGAACATTAAGCGCTATCTGAATATTACCCAAATAAAACATATTATGACACTGGACACTGACAACATCATATTAGGTATTTCCAAAATATATACTCAGTTTTAGCTCCATGACCTTAATAACAGAAGTACAATATAATATAACAGACTCGGCACTTCTATCACATTGTAAACATGTGCAGAACATTGTATAGAAGAGAGAGCAACTCTAGAAGGCATTGGGAGGACCGAGTATCTAAGTATTGAGCACACTGTATTAAAATTAACACTATATAATAATAAGTGAAATTTTGCTAGAAGAGTGTCTCTAGGGATTAGCTTAGGTAGGACAAGATAACTATTACTTGAAGTATACACAAAAAACAAAACAAGAAAACAGAAAAAAAAGAAACATGTAAATATGAATCGTGATCATACCACGAAGTATAGTCTCCTAATTCTCAGAAAGGTGACTTAGCATGTAGAGAACTATCTATTGTAAGATGAAGAACTACATCAAGTATTAGTTGGAATCTCTAAAGTAGTTCCTCTAATAACCACTATTGCAGAAAATTATGTTCACACATATATATATGCTTTTAAACTTTAACATAATTAGGCTGGTTATATTAATGTCTCTTGACTGGAAGATGTGAAAACTTAGATAGGATATATGAGATTATATAAACTATGTATAAGATAAACATCGTACACTGAAGCAAAAAAAAAACAAAGCAATTTGTGCAAATACATAAACTCAATAAGACACTCAAATATCTGCAGTAGTATCCAGGCTTCCATATTAAAGTCAACTAACATCATAGCAGGTCTGGCACTTTACTATTACCCAAAGCAGTCTGTCGATGGCAAAGTAAAAAGGGTCACTAAAGACCTACGTGGTATTGCTAGGGTGCTGTAATACTTAGTAGCATAGTTTGGGATCCACTTTTCATGTCCATTGTCAAATATGACAGGGCGAGGAGGTTGCAAAGGTACCCTCTGACATTTCCCAGTACTAAAAGCAACCTCCCGGATCAAAAGTACCCCTTAACAGACCGTAGCTGATCCTGTGGGGTCTAGTAGGTAACTGGTATAGAGCATACCCTGCTAGTAACTTAGTAAATGAACAGAGCGTCCATATTAAATGTCCAGAATTGTAACTAAAAGACTAAGTAAGAAGTACACACTGTATGAAAAGCTAATAATATTAAACGTACATTCTATAAAAGATTAAAACTAGATCTCTGCTGAGAACGTGAATATAGAGCAATGTAAGCATACAATTACTGGGTGGTGGTATCGTGATAAAACGACTATCATAAACAAATAAACAGGAGAGCAATAACTAGCCCATACATGCAATTTTAGAGTCCAATAGGCTATAATAATGTGAGGTATCTTCTCAAATATATCAGGTGGTGTTCTTATTGTAAGTCCAAGTGACTGTCCCTGATAGAGATATTGTGTATTTGTCTCAGAGCTGTGGAAAACTCAGAACGCTGAGAATGTGAATATAGAGCAGTGTAAGCATACAATTTCTGGGTGGTGGTATCATGAGAAAACAACTATCATAACTAGATAAGTAGGAGAGCAATAACTGGCCCATACATGCAATTTTAGAGCCCAATAGACTTTAATAATGTGGGGTATCTTCCCAGATATATCAGGTGCTGTTCTCATTGTAAGTCCGAATGACTGTCCCTAATAGAGATATTGCGCATTTGTCTCAGGGCTGTGTATAACTCAGAACTGTAATCCGAAGTATGTCTGGCCCCCTGGGTCAAAAGGGCTCCCTGCCCAATCCATAAGCACAGGTTGCGCCTCTGCTGAGTAGTCAGTGTCTGACATAATACTGATGCCGACTTTTAGGAGCCCACATAATAATGTCCTCGGGTGTAGGGGAAGGTAACTGGCGTAATCAAGTACCGCATTACCCATCCGCCAGAAAGTTAAGGCTTTGAGGTTTCTCATATGGCTTTTATCTTTCCCCTGTGGCAGGGGTGTCCTCGGTCGAGCTGCGTGGAGAGTTCCAGGATATATGCTGGTGACAAGGGTCTGCAGGCACATCACAGGATTGTGCTGGGAGCGTTTCACCGGCTGTGACATCTCAGCCATCGCGCGGTGTAGGTCAGCTATGAGCAATGGTGCCGGATCTCCAATAATCAGGCCAGACAAGTTGCCGGGCAATCTCCAACCGGATAACCATTCTTGCGGTCGGTTTATAGGGCAATGGCTACACAGGGCATCCTCAGATTGAGCTGTCACATAGGTGTCCGAGTTAGGAAAGGGAGAGGCGCCATCTTGGTTGCGCAGCTCCACCAGAGTAGTCTTCAAGCTGCGAAATTGGCTGTCCGCTTTCACAAACAGGTCCTCTAACAAAGAGGCAAGATGTATAGGAGAAGCTTCCATTCTAAGAGTAGAGTGAGGATAAAATATAGGCACTCAGGATTCATAAATTTGTGCTTTAAGTGTCAGGCTTCAGGAGCTCTGCTAATGTGCGTCTTTCCTCTCTAATAGCTGGCTCCGCCCCCCCTCTAATTTAAATTTAAATGTCACAACATCAGGTTCTGCCTGTTGAGAAATTCTACCTGAATCAGAAATTTCCCCAACTGACAAAACCTCCCTCATGGCCACTTCAGATTGGTGTGAGGGTATGACAGAGCAATTATCATCAGCGCCCTCCTGCTCTACAGTGTTTAAAACAGAGCAATCGCACTTTCTCTGAAATGTAGGCATCTTGGATAAAATATTTGCTATGGAGTTATCCATTACTGCCGTCAATTGTTGCATAGTAACAAGCATTGGCGCACTAGAAGTACTAGGGGTCTCCTGCGTGGGCAAAACTGGTGTAGACACAGAAGGAGATGATGTAGAACTATGTCTACTCCCTTCATCTGATGAATCATCTTGGGCAACTTTACTATCTGTGGCAGTACTGTCCTTACTTTGTTTGGACGCTATGGCACAATTATCACACATATTGAAGGGGGAGACACATTGGCTTCCATACATACAGAACATAGTCTATCTGAAGGCACAGACATGTTAAACAGGCTTAAACTTGTCAATAAAGTACAAAAACTGTTTTAAAACAAAACCGTTACTGTCTCTTTAAATTTTAAACAGGGCACACTTTTTTACGGAATATGTGAAAAACTATGAAGGAATTGTTCAATTTTAACCAAATTTTCACCAGAGTGTCTTAAAGCATTCAAAGCATTGCACCCCACATTTCAGACCTTTAACCCTTAAAATGAGGAAACCGGAGCCGTTTACAGTTTTAACCCCTCTACAGTCCCAGCTCCAGCCTTTGCTGCGACTTTAAAAACCCAGGGGGGTATACGATACCAAATGAAGCCTTCTAGGAACTTTTTCAACTACTTCCAGACCCACACACATGCAGCTGCATGTACTGCTCTCAAAAGTAACTGCGCAGTAATGGCGCAAAAATGAGGCTCTGCCTACTACAGAGAAGGCCCTTCCTGACTGGGAAGGTGTCTAAACCAGTGCCTGACGTAAAAAAACGTTCCCCAAAGATATAAAGTGTGAATTTCAACATCAAACTGTATAAAATGCCCAAATAAAGCAATCGATCTAGCCCATAAAAGTGTCTACCAGTTTTATAGCCCATATTAAGCCCTTTATTCTGTTTGAGACTAAGAAAATGGCTTACCGGTCCCCATGAGGGGAAAATGACAGCCTTCCAGCATTACACAATCTTGTTAGAAATATGCCTAGTCATACCTTAAGCAGAAAAGTCTGCCAACTGTTCCCCCCAACTGAAGTTATCTCATCTCAACAGTCCTGTGTGGGAACAGAAAACAATTTTAGTTACTGCTGCTAAAATCATACTCCTCTCACAAACAGAACTCTTCATCCTTTTCTGTTTCAGAGTAAATAGTACAAACCAGCACTATTTTAAAATAACAAACTCTTGATAGTAGAATAAAAAACTACAACTAAACACCACATACTCTTCACCATCTCCGTGGAGATGCTGCTTGTTCAGCGGCAAAGAGAATGACTGGGGTGGGCGGAGCCTAGGAGGGACTATATGGACAGCTTTTGCTGTGCTCTTTGCCATTTCCTGTTGGGGAAAAGAATATTCCCACAAGTTATGGATGACGCCGTGGACCGGACACACCAATGTTGGAGAAATATAATTTAAAACCTTTGAAGAAGGAATAAAATTAAAATCTCAGCCTATTCCATTCCCTAGTATGAGGAACTGGAAAAAAACCTTTGAAAGCACAGAAGAATAAATAAGCAGAAATAAAATGTTAGCTAGTCTTGAAAAAGAACTAGTTACCTCAATATCCAAAATGATCAACACCTTTTCAACAAAGAACAAATGTACTCTAATAAAAAATAAAAAAGTAGATTTGTTAGTGTCAAAATCTGATGAAGAAAATTCTGAAAGAGAAAAAACATCATCAGAAAAGGATAATTCAGTATGTTGTTGGTCATTTGAAACTTCAACAATTAAAAAAGAAGTTTGAAAAAGACCTAAAAATTTTATTAGAAGGTGCGATGTCAGACAAAGCCTTTAAAATATAATCAGAAAAATATTCTTATAAATCTACTAAGTATATCTTGTACATAAGATGTAAAAAGAATAGCAATACATAAAGCATAAATACTAATGGATTCTGCATGTAAAAGTTTATCATGATAACTTATAACAAACCATAGCTAAAGATAAACATTCATAACATTTAAAATAAATGAACTTAGCTTTGGTAGGACTGAACTCAGTCAACAGGAATCCCTCAGTATGTTTTGAAACAGGAACAGTGTGTGAGAAATCTTGCAATATGTAATAGAAAAAAACAACATATAAAGCAAAATTATCAAATTCCTTAAATGACAGTTTCAGGAATGGGAAAAAAAGCAAAATAACAAGCTTCTAGAAACCAGAAGCAATGAAAAAATGAGACTTAAATAATGTGAGAAAAAAGTGAAACAAAAAAGACGCCCACATTTTTTGGCGCCAAGAATGACGCCCACATTATTGGCGCTAAGAACAACGCCCATATTTTTTGGCGCCAAAACCGACGCCCACATTTTTTGGCGCAAAAAAAATCGTATGAATACACATGCGTCAAAAAAATGACGTTTAACTGAATACAACTTCCGGCGTCAACTATGGCGCCGGAAATGACAAAATTTTGCGCCAAAAAAAGTTTGCGCCAAAAATGACGCAACAAAATGAGGCATTTTCAGCCCCCGCAAGCCTAACAGCCCGCAGGGAAAAATAGTCAACTGAAATTTTTCAAGGTAAGAAAAAATATTTATTCATATGCATTATCCCAAATAATGAAACTGACAGTCTGAATTAAAGGAATACTGATTATCCTGAATCAAGGCAAATATAAGTTTAAACACATATATTTAGAACTTTACATATAAAGTGCCCAACCATAGCTTAGAGTGTCATAAAAAATAAGACTTACTTACCCTAAGACACTCATCTACATATAGTAGACAGCCAAACCAGTACTGAAACGAGAATCAGTAGAGGTAATGGTATATAAGAGAATATCGTCGATCTGAAAAGGGAGGTAAGAGATGAATCTCTACGACCGATAACAGAGAACCTATGAAATAGATCCCATAGAAGGAGACCATTGTATTCAAATAGGCAATACTCTCTTCACATCCCTCTGACATTCACTGCACTCTGAGAGGAAAACCGGGCTCCAGCCTGCTGCGAAGCGCATATCAACGTAAAATCTAGCACAAACTTACTTCACCACCTCCATGGGAGGCAAAGTTTGTAAAACTGAATTGTGGGTGTGGTGAGGGGTGTATTTATAGGCATTTTAAGGTTTGGGAAACTTTGCCCCTCCTGGTAGGAATGTATATCCCATACGTCACTAGCTCATGGACTCTTGCTAATTACATGAAAGAAAACAGAGGAACACTTTATAACACAAGGTCCTCTTTTTCAGCCCATAGACTTCTATTTTATATGTTATTCTAATCCATTAAAGGGACACTAAACCCAAATTCTTTTTCAAGATTCAGATAGAGCATGCAATTTTAAGCAACTTTCTAATTTACTCCTATTATCAATTTTTCTTTGTTCTCTTGCTATCTTTGTTTAAAAAAAGCAGCTATGTAAGCTAAGGAGATGGCCCATTTTTGGTTCAGCACCTGGGTTGCACTTGCTGATTGGTGGCTTAATGTAGCCACCAATCAGCAAATGCTTTGCAGGGTGCTGAACCAAAATGGGCCGGCTCCTTAGCTTAGATTCCTGCTTTTTCAAACAAAGATAGCAAAAGAATGAAAAATCATTGATAATAGGAGTAAATTAGAAAGTTGCTTAAAGGGACAGTCAATACCAGAATTTTTGTTGTTTAAAAAGATAGAGAACCCATTTGTTACCCATTCCCCAGTTTTCTATAACCAACACATTTGGTTTACCTCTGTGATTACCTTGTGTCTAAACCTCTGCAAACTGCCCCCTTATTGCAGTTCTTTTGACAAACTTGTCCAGTCAAGTGATGCAGAGTGAAATGTGAGATGCAACATATCCCTAAACACAACAAAAAATAATAACATGGGGAATCAGTCCAAATGTATGTAACATTCAGAAAGAAAAAGACAAAGTGTTAATAAATTTATAAAATGTATAGGGTGGCATGAGCAGTAAATACTGTGATTAAAATCATAGTGTTCCTTAGTGATATGAATCATATGAACTAATATGATAATATAAAAGTGTTGGGAAAAGAACAATTTTTTAAATTCTTATTTTTTAGTGAAGCAAAACATTATTTGCTCTTAGATGAGTGATAAAAAATATATCAGTGTGTAAATTATAAATATACACAGACATTATTAAAATCATTCATGCCGTTCGGTTTCACTGAGTTAAATTGGTAGATCCATTTGCACTTCATCTTCAGTTAGTGCCTTTTCCATATTACCCCCTCTTAACCCCAAAGATACTTTTTGGATTACTGTATATTGTAATCCTGTGGTCGTGCTGTTATGGTGTCGTTGAAAATGTTAAGCTACAAAGGTTATTTTCTTGCCTCTGGTTTCGTCTCTGTTGGCATTCTTAATATTGTTGGCATGTTCAAGGATGCGTACCCTAACTTCTCGTGTGCTCATCCCAACATAAGCCATCTTGCACAAGCAAAAAAGTACATATATGACTCCTATAGTTCTACAAGAGAAATGAGATGTTAATTTGTATGTTTTGCCAGTTCTTACAGTTAAAGTCTTGCTCTTCCATACATATTTGCATGCAGAGCATGTACTTCAGGGAAACATACCTGGATCAGTATCCTTTTTCTTAACAGATCGTACATAATGACTGGATACTAATTTGTCTCTTAGATTAGTGGGTCTCCTGTATCCTACCGAGATTCTATCACCAATTGCAGAGTTCAAAATGGAGTCATTCTGCAGTATTTTCCAATGGTCATTGATAATTTGTATCACTTGTGACATCTGAGGATTATACGTGGTTATTAATCTCGGATATGGTTCATTCAGGATTTTGTCTTTAAGGACCAGTAATTGTTCTCTTTTGGTTTTAAGTGCCTTACATTTTGCTCTCTTGACAGATTTCTTGCTATATCCTCGTGTAATTAATCTCTGCATCAGAGCAATACTTTCTGTCATGTATATCTCAGTACTGGAACAATTACGGTGCAAGCATAAGAATTCGCCATATGGGATAGCCCTCAAGGTACTTGGTGGATGGGCACTGAAATTATGTAGGAGTGTGTTCATAGTGGTTTCTTTACGATAGATAGTGGTATTGATGAGACCGTCCTCATTCTTGAATATGGTTAAATCCAAAAAGCAAATTTTCTGTTGGCTTGCTGAATAATTTTATATTCTTCTTGTTTTGATTTAATTTAACCATAAATAAATTTAAGTTCATTAGAGAATACACAAAATAACTCCCAGTGTACTAAAAATAAGTTGGCATATGTTGGCGCGCAAGCCGTACCCATTGTGGTACCTTGCGTTTGCCAATAATATCTGTCCTTGAATGTAAAAAAATTGTGTGTCAGGAAGAAGTATAGTAGTTTGATTATAAATTCATTATGCGCCCTGTTGTCATAATTATTATTATATTTGATGGCTTCAATTCCATCATTGTGTCTTATATTAGTGTACAGGGATTCTACATCGGCTGTTACTAGCCACATTTCATCCGTTAGTTTTATATTCTGTAGTGTCTGAAGTACCTCCATGGTGTCACGCAGGTAGGATTAAGGTAGTCAAATACTCTCTCAATCTTAGATCTACGAATTTACTGGCATTTTCAATTACATTTTCATTGCCGGAGACAATGGGTCTTCCGGGTGGTACTTTAGAGTCTTTATGTACTTTAGGTAAAAAATACATTGTTGCAATTTTGGGATTTTCCCTTATCAGGTACTTTTTTTTCTGAATTAGAAATTATATTCCCTTCCAATGCTTCTTTGACCAAGTAGTTATACTGGGTTAAATAAGAGCTCTGAGGGTTAAAAATAAGTTGTTTGTAACAAGTGGAATTAGATAACTGTTTAGTAGCTTCATCGTATACATTTGTCGTGGCCATAAGACCACATTTCCACCCTAGTCCGATGGTTTTACAATGGTGTCATGCCAGGATTCAATGTCTTTTAGTGCATGAGATTCTGATAAGGTCAAATTATGCTTTATATTGTAAACAGGTAATTGTTCAATCTTTTGACAGACCACCTTACAGAAAACTTGTATCTCTGGTGACATTGATAGAGAGGGAGCATAGGTAGATTTAGGTCTCAGATTAAATTTCCAAGTGTAGGGACTAGATGATATTGCATCAGCTTGAATATCTGTATCATCATCTCTTAGTTCCTGTAATATGTCAGTTGTGACCAAGTCATCTGCATTCAGAATATTAGGGTTGTAAACATATATCTTTTTCAATAGCAGTTTTTCTCGAGAATAGATGGATATCTTTAATTAATTCAAATTTGTTCAGCGAATTGACTGGACAAAAAGATAACCCTCTGGAGAGTACAGCTTTGTGTGCAGAATTGAGTGTGTGGTCAGATAGGTTAATGATTCTCAGTTGTTCATCCTTATCTTGGAGAAGAGACTTGGACAACTTGGTCCAAGAACCATGGGAAGGTAATATAATTTCTAATTCAGAAAAAAAGTACCTGATAAGAGAATATCCCAAAATTGCAACAATGTATTTTTTTACCTAAAGTATATAAAGACTCTAAAGTACCACCCGGAAGACCCATTGTCACCGGGAACAAAAATGTAACTGAAAATGCTAGTAAATTCGTAGATCTAAGATTGAGAGAGTATTTGACAACCTTACCCTCCTACGTGCGTGACACCAAGGAGGTACTTCAGATCCTACAGAATATTAAACTAAAGGATGAAATGTGGCTAGTAACAGCCGATGTAGAATCCCTGTAGACTAATATCAGACACAATGATGGAATTAAAGCCATCAAATATTTTCCGACAACTAATAATTATGACAACAGGGTGCATAATGAATTTATAATCAAACTACTACACTTCATCCTGACACACAATATTTTAACATTCAATGACAGATATTATTTGCAAACGCAAGGTACTGCAATGGGTACGGCCTGCGTGCCAACATATAACAACTTATTTTTAGGACAATGGGAGTTATTTTGTGTATTCTTTAATGAACTTAAATCATATACTGACCATATATCACTATGGGTATGGTATATTGATGATGTCTTGTTCCTTTGGGAAGGGACATCTAACGAACGTGATAAATTTATGGTTAAATTAAATGAAAACAACAAGAATATACTTGACTTATTCAGCAAGCCAACAGAAAATCTGCTTTTTGGATTTAACCATATTCAAGAATGAGGACGGTCTCATCAATACCACTATCTGTCGTAAAGAAACCGCTACAAACACACTCCTACAATATTCCAGTGCCCTTCCCCCCAGTACCTTGAGATCTATCCCATATGGCGAATTCTTATGCCTGCGCCGTAATTGTTCCAGTACTGAGCTATACATGACAGAAAGTATTGCTCTGATGCAGAGATTAATTACACGAGGATATAGCAAGAAATCTGTCCAGAGAGCAAAATATAAGGCACTTAAAACCAACAGAGAACAGTTACTGATCCTTAAAGACAAAATCCTGAATGAACCATATCCGAGATTAATAACCATGTATAATCCTCAGATGTCACAAGTGATACAAATTATCAATGACCATTGGAAAATACTGCAGAATGACTCCATTTTGAAATCTGCAATTGGTGAGAGAATCTCGGTAGGATTTACTACTCATGTCACCCTGTACATTTTATAAATGTATTAACACTTTGTATTTTTCTTTCTGAACGTTGCATACATTTGGACTGATTCCCCTTGTTATTATTTTTGTTGTGTTTAGGGATATGTTGCATCTCACATTTCACACTGCATCACTTGACTGGACATCCTTAAATTCTGTTTAATTTTCATTCGTCCTTTCGATTTTCATAATATCGGTGAATAAATATGCCACTCTATAATTTTTTCCATATTGACTCCCTCTGTCCGTATTTAAATACAATAGACAACCCTACTCTTATAAGCTAACATATGTTATTCATCTGCTTAACTATTCGGACATGTTACAACATATTAGACATTCCTGCTACTGGTATAATGGCTTATATTAATCTACCTTAACAATAAAACCCGAGGACATGATACAGTATTTAATTATATTAACTGGCAACCTACCATGACTATCGTACTATGCTAGTTAATAAGAGACTGAGGGTAATGCGCCTAGCATATCATAATCCATGACGATTCAATCATATTATACTAAACAAACAATATAACATGTTACTGGGAATGTGACAAGATTAAATCCGATTATTTTCTGATATCAGTCCAGTCATATATCTGATATCATATCATATACCCCATGATATGGAAGGTACAGACCCTAGAAAGAATGTAACATCATGCAGACATCACACAAGGTATCAATATTAAATAGAGAAATCCATTTGCAAACCCAACACTTACTGTAACGTCTGGCGTGGATGTAAACTAACGGAAAAATCTGTGCAGTACAGGGGCATTCTTGTGGTCTTAAGCATCAGTATGTGTATTCCCGTACCTGGTATGACACCTATGCTGAACAGTTTAAAAAAAACCCCACAATTTATGCTTACCTGATAAATTTATTTCTCTTGTGGTGTATCCAGTCCACGGATCATCCGTTACTTGTGGGATATTCTCATTCCCAACAGGAAGTTGCAAGAGAACACCCACAGCAGAGCTGTAATATAGCTCCTCCCCTAACTGTCATAGCCAGTCATTCAACCGAAAACAAGCCGAGAAAGGAGGAACCATAGGGTGCAGTGGTTACTGTAGTTTAAATTTAAAAATTACCTGCCTTAAAATGACAGGGCGGGCCGTGGACTGGATACACCACAAGAGAAATAAATTTATCAGGTAAGCATAAATTGTGTTTTCTCTTGTAAGGTGTATCCAGTCCACGGATCATCCGTTACTTGTGGGATACCAATACCAAAGCTAAAGTACACGGATAAAGGGAGGGACAAGGCAGGAACTTAAATGGAAGGAACCACTGCCCGTAAAACCTTTCTCCCAAATATAGCCTCCGAAGAAGCAAAAGTATCAAATTTGTAAAATTTTGAAAAAATATGAAGCGAATACCAAGTCGTCGCCTTGCAAATCTGATCAAAAGAAGCCTTATTTTTAAAGGCCCAAGTGGAAGCCACAGCTCTAGTGGAATGAGCTGTAATCCTTTCAGGAGGCTGCTGTCCAGCAGTCTCATAGGCTAAGCGGATTAAGCTTCTTAGTCAAAAAGAAAAAGAGGTTGCCGAAGCCTTTTGACCTCTCCTCTGTCCAGAGTAGACAACAAACAAAGCAGATGTTTGACGAAAATCTTTAGTAGCTAGTAAGTAAAACTTTAAAGCAAGGACCACGTCCAGATTGTGTAACACAAGGATGGAACAACAATCTCTTGATTGATATTCTTGTTAGATACCACCTTAGGTAAGAACCCAGGTTTGGTACGCAGGACTACCTTATCCGTATGAAAAATCAGATAAGGAGAATCACATTGTAAGGCAGATAGCTCAGAGACTCTACGAGCCGAGGAAATAGCTACCAAAAAAAGAACTTTCCAAGATAAAAGCTTGATATCTATGGAATGAAGAGATTCAAACGGAACTCCTTGAAGAACCTTAAGAACCAAGTTTAAGCTCCATGGTGGAGCAACAGGTTTAAACACAGGCTTGATTCTAACTAAAGCCTGACAAAAGGCCTGAACGTCTGGAACATCTGCCAGACGCTTAATTAGCTGACAATCCTTTTTCCAAACCTTCTTGGAGAAAAGATAATATCCTAGCAATCCTGACCTTACTCCATGAGTAACCCTTGGATTCACACCAATAAAGATATCTACGCCATACCTTATGGTAAATTTTCCTGGTGACAGGCTTTCGTGCCTGTCTTAAGGTATCAATAACTGACTCGGAGAAGCCACGCTTTGATAAAATCAAGCGTTCAATCTCCAGGCAGTCAGCCTCAGAGAAATTAGATTTGGATGGTGGAAAGGAACCTGAAGTAGAAGGTCCTGTTTCAGAGGCAGAGACCATGGTGGAAAGGATGACATGTCCACTAGATCTGCATACCAGGTCCTGCGTGGCCACGCAGGTGCTATCAGAATCACTGATGCTCTCTCCGGCTTGATCTTGGCAATCAGTCGAGGGAGCAGAGGAAACGATGGAAACACATAAGCCAGGTTGAAAGACCAGGGCGCTGCTAGAGCATCTATCAGTGTCGCCTTGGGATCCCTGGACCTGGATCCATGACACGGAAGCTTGGCGTTCTGGCGAGACGCCATGAGATCCAGTTCTGGTTTGCCCCAATGATGAATCAGTTGTGCAAATACCTCCGGATGGAGTTCCCACTCTCCCGGATGAAAAGTCTGACGACTTAGAAAATCCGCCTCCCAGTGCTCTACACCTGGGATATGGATAGCTGATAGGTGGCAAGAGTGAATCTCTGCCCAGCAAATTATTTTTGAAACTTCTAACATCTCTAGGGAACTTCTCGTTCCCCCTTGATGGTTGATGTAAGCTACAGTCGCAATGTTGTCCGACTGAAATCTGATGTACCTCAGAGTTGCTAACTGAGGCCAAGCCTGAAGAGCCTTGAATATCGCTCTTAGTTCCAGAATATTTAAGGGAAGGAGAGACTCCTCCTGAGTCCACGATCCCTGAGCCTTCAGGGAGTTCCAGACTGAACCCCAACCTAGAAGGCTGGCATCTGTCGTAACAATTGTCCAATCTGGCCTGCGAAAGGTCATACCTTTGGACAGATGGGCCCAAGATAGCCACCAGAGAAGAGAATCCCTGGTCTCTTGGTCCAGATTCAGTTGAGGGGACAAATCTGTGTAATCCCTGTTCCACTGACTGAGCATGCATAGTTGCAGTGGTCTGAGATGTAAGCGTGCAAACGGCACTATGTCCATTGCCGCTACCATTAAGCCGATTACTTCCATACACTGAACCACCGAAGGGCGCGGAATGGAATGAAGAACCCAGCAGGAATTTAGAAGCTTTGATAACCTGGACTCCGTCAGGTGAATTTTCATTTCTACAGAATCTATCAGAGTCCCTAGAAAGGAAACTCTTGTGAGTGGGGATAGAGAACTCTTTTCCTCGTTCACTTTCCACCCATGCGACCACAGAAATGCCAGTACTACGTCCGTATGAGACTTGGCAATTTGGAAGTTTGACGCCTGTATCAGGATGTCGTCTAAATAAGGGGCTACTGCTATGCCCCGCGTAACACAAGGATGGAACAACAATCTCTTGATTGATATTCTTGTTAGATACCACCTTAGGTAAGAACCCAGGTTTGGTACGCAGGACTACCTTATCCGTATGAAAAATCAGATAAGGAGAATCACATTGTAAGGCAGATAGCTCAGAGACTCTACGAGCCGAGGAAATAGCTACCAAAAAAAGAACTTTCCAAGATAAAAGCTTGATATCTATGGAATGAAGAGATTCAAACGGAACTCCTTGAAGAACCTTAAGAACCAAGTTTAAGCTCCATGGTGGAGCAACAGGTTTAAACACAGGCTTGATTCTAACTAAAGCCTGACAAAAGGCCTGAACGTCTGGAACATCTGCCAGACGCTTAATTAGCTGACAATCCTTTTTCCAAACCTTCTTGGAGAAAAGATAATATCCTAGCAATCCTGACCTTACTCCATAAGTAACCCTTGGATTCACACCAATAAAGATATCTACGCCATACCTTATGGTAAATTTTCCTGGTGACAGGCTTTCGTGCCTGTCTTAAGGTATCAATAACTGACTCGGAGAAGCCACGCTTTGATAAAATCAAGCGTTCAATCTCCAGGCAGTCAGCCTCAGAGAAATTAGATTTGGATGGTGGAAAGGAACCTGAAGTAGAAGGTCCTGTTTCAGAGGCAGAGACCATGGTGGAAAGGATGACATGTCCACTAGATCTGCATACCAGGTCCTGCGTGGCCACGCAGGTGCTATCAGAATCACTGATGCTCTCTCCGGCTTGATCTTGGCAATCAGTCGAGGGAGCAGAGGAAACGATGGAAACACATAAACCAGGTTGAAAGACCAGGGCGCTGCTAGAGCATCTATCAGTGTCGCCTTGGGATCCCTGGACCTGGATCCATGACACGGAAGCTTGGCGTTCTGGCGAGACGCCATGAGATCCAGTTCTGGTTTGCCCCAATGATGAATCAGTTGTGCAAATACCTCCGGATGGAGTTCCCACTCTCCCGGATGAAAAGTCTGACGACTTAGAAAATCCGCCTCCCAGTGCTCTACACCTGGGATATGGATAGCTGATAGGTGGCAAGAGTGAATCTCTGCCCAGCAAATTATTTTTGAAACTTCTAACATCTCTAGGGAACTTCTCGTTCCCCCTTGATGGTTGATGTAAGCTACAGTCGCAATGTTGTCCGACTGAAATCTGATGTACCTCAGAGTTGCTAACTGAGGCCAAGCCTGAAGAGCCTTGAATATCGCTCTTAGTTCCAGAATATTTAAGGGAAGGAGAGACTCCTCCTGAGTCCACGATCCCTGAGCCTTCAGGGAGTTCCAGACTGAACCCCAACCTAGAAGGCTGGCATCTGTCGTAACAATTGTCCAATCTGGCCTGCGAAAGGTCATACCTTTGGACAGATGGGCCCAAGATAGCCACCAGAGAAGAGAATCCCTGGTCTCTTGGTCCAGATTCAGTTGAGGGGACAAATCTGTGTAATCCCTGTTCCACTGACTGAGCATGCATAGTTGCAGTGGTCTGAGATGTAAGCGTGCAAACGGCACTATGTCCATTGCCGCTACCATTAAGCCGATTACTTCCATACACTGAACCACCGAAGGGCGCGGAATGGAATGAAGAACCCAGCAGGAATTTAGAAGCTTTGATAACCTGGACTCCGTCAGGTGAATTTTCATTTCTACAGAATCTATCAGAGTCCCTAGAAAGGAAACTCTTGTGAGTGGGGATAGAGAACTCTTTTCCTCGTTCACTTTCCACCCATGCGACCACAGAAATGCCAGTACTACGTCCGTATGAGACTTGGCAATTTGGAAGTTTGACGCCTGTATCAGGATGTCGTCTAAATAAGGGGCTACTGCTATGCCCCGCGGCCTTAGGACCGCCATAAGCGACCCTAGAACCTTTGTAAAGATTCTTGGGGCTGTAGCTAATCCGAAGGGAAGATCTACAACTGGTAATGCCTGTCTTGAAAGGCAAACCTGAGAAACCGATGATGATCTTTGTGTATCGGAATGTGAAGATAAGCATCCTTTAGATCCACTGTAGTCATATATTGACCCTCCTGGATCAGTGGTAGGATGGTACGAATAGTTTCCATCTTGAACGACGGAACTTTGAGGAATTTGTTTAAGATCCAAAATTGGTCTGAAGGTTCCCTCTTTTTTGGGAACCACAAACAGATTTGAGTAAAAACCCTGTCCCTGTTCCTCCTTTGGAACTGGATGGATCACTCCCATAACTAGGAGGTCTCGTACACAGTGTAAGAATGCCTCTCTCTTTATCTGGTGTGCAGATAATTGTGAAAGGTGAAATCTCCCTTTTGGGGGGGAAGCTTTGAAGTCCAGAAGATATCCCTGGGATATAATTTCCAATGCCCAGGGATCCTGAACATCTCTTGCCCACGCCTGGGCAAAGAGTGAAAGTCTGCCCCCTACTAGATCCGTTCCCGGATAGGGGGCCGTTCCTTCATGCTGTCTTAGAGGCAGCAGCAGGCTTTTTTACCTGCTTACCTTTTTTCCAGGTCAGGTTTGGTCTCCAGACCGTCTTGGATTGAGCAAAAGTTCCCTCTTGTTTATTATTAGAGGAATTTGATGCCACACCTGCCTTGAAGTTTTGAAAGGCACGAAAATTAGACTGTTTGGCCCTAGATTTGGACCTGTCCTGAGGAAGGGCATGACCTTTTCCTCCAGTGATATCAGCAATAATCTCCTTCAACCAGGCCCGAATAGGGTCTGCCCCTTGAAGGGAATGTTAAGTAGCTTAGATTTTGAAGTCACGTCAGCTGACCATGATCTAAGCCATAGCGCTCTGCGCGCCTGTATAGCAAAACCAGAATTCTTAGCCGTTAGTTTAGTCAAATGAACAATGGCATCAGAATAAAAGAATTGGCTAGCTTAAGTGCTCTAAGTTTGCCTAGTATGTCATCCAATGGAGTCGCTACCTGTAAAGCCTCTTCCAGAGACTCAAACCAGTACGCCGCAGCAGCAGTGACAGGGGCAATGCATGCAAGGGGCTGTAGGATAAAACCTTGTTGAATAAATATTTTCTTAAGGTAGCCTCTAATTTTTTATTAATTGGATCTAAAAAAAAAAAAAAAAAAAAAAAAAAGCACAACTGTCCTTGACAGGGATAGTAGTACGCTTTACTAGAGTAGAAACTGCTCCCTCCACCTTAGGGACTGTCTGCCATAAGTCCCGTGTGGTGGCGTCTATTGGAAACATTTTTCTAAAAATAGGATGGGAAGAGAACGGCACACCTGGTCTATCCCATTCCTTATTAATAATTTCTGTAAACCTTTTAGGTATTTGGAAAAACATCAGTACACACCGGCACTGCAAAGTATTTATCCAGTCTACACAATTTCTCTGGCACTGCAATGGTATCACAGTCATTCAGAGCAGCTAAAACCTCCCTAAGCAACATGCGGAGGTGTTCAAGCTTAAATTTAAATGTAGAAATATTAGAATCAGGCATCTTTCCTGAGTCATTAACATCACCCACTGAATTAAGCTCTCTTTCCGCAGCTTCTGCATATTGTGAGGCAGTATCAGACATGGTTCTTAAAGCGTCAGTATGCTCTGCATTTTGTCTCACCCCAGAGCTATCTCGCTTACCTCTAAGTTCAGGTAGTCTGGCTAATACCGCTGACAGTGTATTATCCATGACTGCCGCCATGTCTTGTAAAGTAAACGCTATGGGCGCCCTAGATGTATTTGGCGCCATTTGAGCGTGAGTCCCTTAAGCGGGAGTCAAAGGGTCTGACACGTGGGGAAAGTTAGTCGGCATAACTTCCTCCTCGTCAGATTCCTCTGGTGATAAATTTTTTTTAAAGACAGAAAATGATCTTTATTGCATAAAATGAAATCAGTACATTTGGTACACATTCTAAGAGGGGGTTCCACCATGGCTTTTAAACATAATAAACAAGGAGTTTCTTCTATGTCAGACATGTTTATACAGAATAGCAATGAGACTAGAAAGCTTGGAAAACACTTTAAATCAAGTTAACAAGCAAATATAAAAAACGGTACTGTGCCATTAAGAGAAACAAATTTTGTCAGAATTTGAAAAACAGTGAAAAAATGCAGTAAATCAAACGAAATGTTTACAGTGTGTATAATAGGCTAACAGAGCATTGCACCCACTTGCAAATGGATGATTAACCCCTTAGTTCAAAAAACGGATCAAAAAAACGAAATAGACGTTTTTTAACAGTCACAACCAACTGCCACAGCAAGCTGTGGCCCTACCTTCCCCAATAAACGACTTTGGAAAGCCTATGGGCCCTTTAGAGATGTCCTATAGCATTCAGAGGGCCTTTGAGGGAAGCTGGATGTCACAGTTTGTAATTTTAACTGCACCAACTGTAACTTTTTTTTTTTTTTTTTAAAGGTTTTGCAAAAATATAACATAACAATTGGGGACTCGCAGGACCCCTTTTTCAGTAATGGTAATAATCGGATTATTGGGTCGTAGGACCCGTCACAGAAAGTTCCGCACATTTGAAAAATAGAAAATAAATAAAAATACAGCAGGGCACTTTAGCTGGTATGTTTTGAGTGTAAAGAAAGAAAACAAAAAAAAAACAAGGGTGAGGGATGGGGGTTCATATGTGTGAGGGGAGGGGGGGACTGAATTATCATCAGTGTTTCTAGGCACCTGTATACTATGCTTATTAGCTAGAATAGTCAGGTTAGTAGCTGTCAGGTTAGGCGTCAGTCGTCAGAGCCTGTGGGCGCCAAAAAGTGTCATGGTCATTATTCCAGTCGGCCCAGGCCATCTCAAACAAATCAGACTTATTAAGGTCAAAGTATATTGGCTTTTCCATGGTGTATAGATAGGCCATTGTGTGGATAATATCCTGCCAGCTAGGAGGAACGTCCCTTTTCCAAGCCTTAGCTATGTTGGTCTTGATTGAGGCCAGGAGGTAGACACCGAAAAGATTCTGGTGTCTAGGCAGTTTGTGTAAATCTAAATGAAGGAGGGCAAGCGCCGGATCAGCAGAAACTCTAATGCCATAATCCAAAAGGGTACGAATTCCTCTTTCCCATAGTGGTTTAATGATGGGGCATTCCCACCAGATGTGTAGTAAGCTACCACGTACACCGCAGCCTCTCCAGCACAGGGGAGATGATCCAGGGAACATCTTAGCCAGTCGTGTTGGGACAAAGTACCAGTGAGAGAGTACCTTGTAATACGTCTCAAATATTGTTACACAATGGAGAGTCTTTTTAGTTAACTGGATGGCCCGTTGCCACGTCTCAATAGGGGTGTCAGTACCTAGGAGAGTATCCCAACTCAAGAGATGAGGAGCCACAGTCGGCGGTGAGGTGCCGTCCAGGAGGGCATAGTGCCTTGACAATGGTCGGGTAAGCTTGCGCCCGCCTTGCCAGGTAGACTCCCATGGAGTGAGGGGGCGGGAAGCGGATGGAAGAAAGTTCCAGCTTCTTAGGAAACTCTGGATCCTGCAAAGTTCAAAGTTGAGGAACTGAGGAACGGTTTCCTGTTGGTTTAGCTGTGATAAGGTTATAAACTCATCTGGTTTTGTGGTGGACCAGAAATCTGAGGCTTTAATAACCCCTAGTCGAGCCCACGTGTTCGGGTGGGTATCAGGTAGGTTCACGAGTAGACCGGCTACCGAAGTTATGGGGGAGGGATGGGGAGCAATGAGTTGGCGATGTGGAAGTCTATCCCAAACTGAGAGGCACTCCAGGATAACTAGATTAGTTATGCACAGCATTCTACGACTATGGTGTGGGATCCAAATAACATCCCGGAGAAGGACGTTGGGCGGCAATGATGCCTGCTCGAGCTCACCAACTGTAACTTTTATACTACAACAGTGGAAATTGTTTCTAGTCAAAATTGAAGCCAGCCATGTGGAAAAAACTAGGCCCCAATAAAGTTTTATCACCAAAGCATATATAAAAACGATTAAACATGCCAGCAAATGTTTAATATTGCAATATCATAAGGGTATTACCCCTGGGAGTAAGCATGATACCAGTCGTTATTAAATCACTGTATTCAGGCTTAACTTACATTAATCCGGTATCAGCAGCATTTTCTAGTGTTTTCCATCTCTAGAAAAAATTATAACTGCACAGAATAAACTGCACGCCATTCTCTCGCTGAAGTTTTACCTCATCTGTGTAATCCCCTCAGACATATGTGAGAACAGCAATTGATCTTTGTTACAACCTGCTAAGATCATAGAAACCTCAGGCAGATTCTTCTTCTATTTACGGCCTGAGATAAAATAGCACAACTCCGGTACTATTTAAAAATAACAAACTTTTGATTGAAGAAAATAAACTAGCTATATTTAACCACTCTCTCCTACAACGTCCTTGCTTGTTGAGAGTTGCAAGAGAATGACTGGCTATGACAGTTAGGGGAGGAGCAATATTACAGCTCTGCTGTGGGTGTCCTCTTGCAACTTCCTGTTGGGAATGAGAATATCCCACAAGTAACGGATGATCCGTGGACTGGATACACCTTACAAGAGAAATATCTTTCTTTTTTAATTATTTTTTTTTTTACATTTAACTTACGATTTATATTATAGGAAGCAAGAAGGAATATATTTGATCTCTCCACTGGAGCCCGCTAACAATGTGTCAGCGATTACAACACTGGATGAACATATGCCAGTATCATTATAAAACAAATACTGACACTTTATTCAACTATCGGACTACCTTGTTTCATACAATAATATCAAGTTATATCTAAATAGAAGTATTGCTTCCACGTCCAATCACTGGACATCATATTAACTCTTTAAGGTTACACTTATCTATCTGTCATTTACACTGTCAGCATTTCAAGGTAAACATGATCATCCAATGACTCCACACTAGCAACACGTCATTGACTTGAATACATACACACCCCTTTGATGTTTACAGAAGAGTTTCATGATTCGCTCTTGCAACATGAGAATACTGCCCCTTGTACAACGCCCTCTGCAACGTCAGAGGTCACGTGATGCTTGGGGGGGTAGTTATCAAGCCGTCTACTTTTCTGCCTTCGCCGGCCCAATACGCCCGCCTACCTTCGCCGCCGCGGACCTTGAATACGTTTGCCTAAGTTATCAAATAAAGCTGTCAAAAAGCCGCGGGGCGATGAGCAACGGACTGTGAGAGTTATCACTCATCCGATCTCGCTGCTCTTCGCCTTTTTCCCAGCTTTATTGCTAGCCTGTCACTAAGTACTCACACTAAACTACACTGTTCTATCCTTATACCGGCGCCCCCGGAGCCTCCCGCAACTCAATAAAGTTACTAACCCCTAAACCGCCGCTCCTAGACCCTGCCGCAACTCTTATAAATGTATTAACCCCTAAACCGCCGCTCCTAGACCCTGCTGCAACTCTGATAAATGTATTAACCCCTAAACCGCCACTCCCGGACACCACTGCCACCTACATTATACCTAGTAACCCCTATCCTGCCCCCCCTACACCGTCGCCCTCTATAATAAAGTTATTAACCCCTATCCTGCTGATCCCGCACCTCGCCACAACTAAATAAATAGTTTAACCCCTAAACCGCCGCTCCCTGAACCCGCCGCAACCTATATTAAACCTATTAACCCCTATCCTGCCCCCCCTACACCATCGTCACCTATAATAAATTTATTAACCCCTATCCTGCCCCCCACTACACCGCCGCCACTGTAATAAAATTATTAACCCCTAAACCTAAGTCTAACCCTAACCCTAACGCCCCCTAACTTAAATATTAATTAAATAAATCTAAATAATATTTCTATTATTAACTAAATTAATCCTATTTAAAACTAAATACTTACCTATAAAATAAACCCTAATATAGCTACAATATAAATAATAATTATATTGTAGCTATCTTAGGATTTATTTTTATTTTACAGGCAACTTTCAATTTATTTTAACTAGGTACAATAGCTATTAAATAGTTATTAACTATTTAATAGCTTACCTAGCTAAAATAAACTGAAATTAACCTGTAAAATAAAAACTAACCTAAGTTACAATTACACCTAACACTACACTATACTTTAATAAATTATTCCTATTTAAAACTAAATACTTACCTGTAAAATAAACCCTAATATAGCTACAATATAAATAATAATTATATTGTAGCTATCTTAGGATTTATATTTATTTTACAGGTAACTTTGTATTTATTTTAGCTAGGTAGAATAGTTATTAAATAGTTATTAACTATTTAATAACTACCTAGCTAAAAGAAATACAAAATTACCTGTAAAATAAATCCTAACCTAAGTTACAATTAAACCTAATACTACACTATCATTAAATTAATTAAATAAACTACCTACAAATAACTACAATTAAATACAATTACATAAACTAACTAAAGTACAAAAAATAAAAAAAGTTAAGTTACAAAAAATAAAAAAATAAGTTACAAACATTTTAAAAATATTACAACAATTTTAAGCTATTTACACCTAATCTAAGCCCCCTAATAAAATAACAAACCCCCCCAAAATAAAAAAATGCCCTAACCTATTCTAAATTAAATAAAGTTCTAAGCTCTTTTACCGTACCAGCCCTTAAAAGGGCCATTTGCGGGGGCATGCCCCAAAAAGTTCAGCTCTTTTGCCTGTAAAAGAAAAATACAACCCCCCCAACATTAAAACCCACCACCCACATACCCCTAATCTAACCCAAACCCCCCTTACAAAAACCTAACACTAATCCCCTGAAAATCATCCTACCTTGAGTCGTCTTCACTCAGCCGAGCAGCGATGGAACCGGAGCGGAAGAAGTTAATCCTCCAAGCGGCGCTGAAGAAATCTTCCATCCGATGAAGTCATCATCCAGGCGGCGCTGAAGAAGTCTTCGATCCGGGCGATGTCATCTTCCAAGAGGCGCTGAAGAGGTCTTCTATCCGGGCGATGTCATCTTCCAAGCCGGGTCTTGAATCTTCCTCCCGCCAACGCGGAACCTCCTTCTTCACCGACGGACTACGACGAATGAAGGCTCCTTTAAGGGACGTCATCCAAGATGGCGTCCCCTCAATTCTGATTGGCTCATAGGATTCTATCAGCCAATCAGAATTAAGATAGGAAAATCAGATTGAGCTCACATTCTATTGGCTGTTCCGATCAGCCAATCAGATTTTTCCTACCTTAATTCCGATTGGCTGATAGAATCCTATCAGCCAATCGGAATTGAGGGGACGCCATCTTCGATGACGTCCCTTAAAGGAGCCTTCATTCGTCGTAGTCCGTCGGTGAAGAAGGAGGTTCCGCGTCGGCGGGAGGAAGATTCAAGACCCGGCTTGGAAGATGACATCGCCCGGATAGAAGACCTCTTCAGCACCTCTTGGAAGATGACATCGCCCGGATCGAAGACTTCTTCAGCGCCGCCTGGATGATGACTTCATCGGATGGAAGATTTCTTCAGCGCCACTTGGAGGATTAACTTCTTCCGCTCCGGATGTCAACTTCGGTTCCATCGCTGCTCGGCTGAGTGAAGACGACTCAAGGTAGGATGATCTTCAGGGGATTAGTGTTAGGTTTTTGTAAGGGGGGTTTGGGTTAGATTAGGGGTATGATGGGTGGTGGGTTTTAATGTTGGTGGGGGGTTGTATTTTTCTTTTACAGGCAAAAGAGCTGAACTTTTTGGGGCATGCCCCCACAAATGGCCATTTTAAGGGCTGGTAAGGTAAAAGAGCTTTGAACTTTATTTAATTTAGAATAGGGTAGGGCATTTTTTTATTTTGGGGGGGTTTGTTATTTTATTAGGGGGCTTAGATTAGGTGTAAGTAGCTTAAAATTGTTGTAATATTTTTAAAATGTTTGTAACTTATTTTTTTATTTTTTGTAACTTAGCATTTTTTATTTTTTGTACTTTAGTTAGTTTATGTAATTGTATTTAATTGTAGTTATTTGTAGGTAGTTTATTTAATTAATTTAATGATAGTGTAGTATTAGGTTTAATTGTAACTTAGGTTAGGATTTATTTTACAGGTAATTTTGTATTTCTTTTAGCTAGGTAGTTATTAAATAGTTAATAACTATTTAATAACTATTCTACCTAGCTAAAATAAATACAAAGTTACCTGTAAAATAAATATAAATCCTAAGATAGCTACAATATAATTATTATTTATATTGTAGCTATATTAGGGTTTATTTTACAGGTAAGTATTTAGTTTTAAATAGGATTAATTTAGTTAATAATAAAAATATTATTTAGATTTAATTAATTAATATTTAAGTTAGGGGGGCTTAGGTTTAGGGGTTAATAATTTTATTACAGTGGCAGCGTAGTGGGGGGCAGGATAGGGGTTAATAAATTTATTATAGGTGGCGACGGTGTAGGAGGGGCAGATTAGGGGTTAATAAATTTATTATAGGTGGCGACGGTGTAGGGGGGGCAGATTAGGGGTTAATAAATTTATTATAGGTGGCGACGGTGTAGGGGGGGCAGGATAGGGGTTAATACATTTAATATAGGTTGCGGCGGGTTCAGGGAGCGGCGGTTTAGGGGTTAATACATTTATTATAGTTGCGGTGGGCTCCGGGAGTGGCGGTTTAGGGGTTAATATGCATAGAGTAGCTTGCGGTGGGCTCCGGGAGCGGCGGTTTAGGGGGTAATAACTTTATTTAGTTGCGGCGGTGTAGGGGGGGCAGATTAGTGGTGTTTAGACTCGGGGTACATGTTAGGGTGTTAGGTGCAGACAGCTCCCATAGAAATCAATGGGATGTCTGTCAGCAGCGAACTTGTACTTTCGCTATGGTCAGACTCCCATTGATTCCTATGGGATCCGCCGCCTCCAGGGGTGGCGGTTTGAAAACCAGGTACGCTGGGCCGTAAAAGTGCCGAGCGTACCTGCTAGTCATTTGCTAACTAGCAAAAGTAGTCAGATTGTGCCGTACTTGTGTGCGGAACATCTGGAGTGACGTAAGAATCGATCTGTGTCGGACTGAGTCCGGCGGATCGAAGTTTACGTCACAAAATTCTACTTTTGCCGGTCTCGAGCCTTTGAAAACTAAGGCGAATCAGCCTCGCCACAAATACGCTGCGGAATTCCATTGTATTTGAGGTTGACGGCTTGATAACTACCCCCCCTAATGTCTATTACTGGTCTGTAACTGGGAATAACTTGGATTGACACAGATAACGAGCCAATCAAATGGCAGGAAGAAAACTACAGGTCCCAATCACGTAATGAGGTGTGATTTACAGAGCAATAAAAAACGTACAATAGCGGCGGCCAGCACCCCCTCTGAGGAAGCGTTTTTTGTGAAACGCGTGTCAGGTGTCCTTAGGAGCAGCCTTGTCTCTCCTTGTTTTTTAATTGCTTACCATGGTTTAATAAAGGTTCCCTTATATTTTACTGATACATATTTCAGCCTAGCAGTTCGTAATAATATAAGAATAATATTAAAATTAGCCCTCGGATTGTAAAGGTTTAGCTTATCTTATTAACACACTGCTGGCTGATAAATATTATTATACTCATGAATTATCCCAACAGGGAATACTTTTAATCCCTCCTGGTTTAACTGTTTTTAATTCTAGCTTAAGCTATCTGTATGAATGATTATTCCTTTTTGTGACACATAATTTTTCTAATAAAGATAACCAGTGTGAATGTAATGTAATAGTATTCTGCAACAAATATCTGCATTACCTTTAACGCAGATCTGAACTACTTTTACTCAATTGTACACTTTTTTACAATTAGTTTGCTAGTTGTTAACTGCCTGAGGATCCCTGGACCTCACAAAGTACCTGGGAAGTTTGTTGTTCAAATGAGAGGCCATCAGATCTTTCTGGGAGACCCTGAAGATCCAGAATCTGACTGAACACATCATGGTGAAGAGACCACTCCCCTTGATGTAGAGAAGTATGACTGAGAAAGTCTGCCTCAAAGTTGTTCACCGCTGGAATATGAATCACAGAGACTAGAAAGGAATTGGATTCTTCCCATGAGAGAATTTGGGACACCTCCATCATTGCTAGGGAACTGTAAGTTCCCCCTGATGGATGACATAGGCTACTGCTGTGACACTGTCTGTCTGCAAACAGAGATGCGACTCTGAGGCCAAGCTTGAAAATCCCTGAAAATTGTACAGATCTCTAGAACATTTATTGGTAACCCTGCCTCCGAAGGATCCTAAACTCCCTGTGCTCTCAGAGACTCCCAAACAGCTCCCCAACCTGAGAGACATGCATCTGTCATGATCACAGTGTACATAATATGAACAAAAAAGCCCCCTGAATAATAAACTGATGATCCAGCCACCAAAGTAGAGACTGACTTGTACTAGGATCCAAAAATATCCTTTAAGACAGCTGAGTATAATCTCTGCACCATTGACGCAGCATACAAAGCTTCAAAGGCCTAGTGAAAACGTGCATATGGAATTGCATCTGAAGCTGCAATTATGAGACCTATGACTACCATACAAAGAGCAACCGAGGGAAAAGAGAGAAACTGAAGGTTGAGACAAACTGACACCAATTTTAACCTTCTCTGCTCTGTTAAAGAACGTCTTATGGAGGCTGAATCTATTCAAAATCCCAAAAAATGTTACTTTTGTTTGAGGAACCAAAGAAATGTTTGAAAAATTGATCCTTCAACCATGCTGTTGAAGAAACAACAAGAGTTTGTAGGTGGGAGATTTTGCTAAAGGAAAAGGCGGAGCTTGAACCGAGATGTCGTCCAGGTATGGAAACTGCAATATCCTGTGACCTTATCACACACAAAAGGGCACCAAGTACCTTTGTGGATATTCTTGGAGTTGTAGAAGGACCAAATGGTAGAGCAACAAACTGAAAATGCCTGTCCAGAAAGGCAGACCTCAGAAACTGGAAGTGTTCTTTGTGAATTGGAACATGAATATAAGCATCCTTTAAATCTATTGTGGACATAAACTGACCTTCCTGTATTTAATGTAATACTTACAGATTTGTTCAGAGCTTTCAGATCCAGAACTGGTATGAAAGTACCTTTCTTCTTTGGAACAATAAAGAGATTTGAATAAATTCCCTTACCGTGTTCTTGCAAAGGAACTGGAACAACCACTCTCATAGCTTCCAGATCTTAGACAGACTGGAACAAAAGCTTGAACTTTTACAGGATTCCTTGGACCATTGGCCAGAAAAAAACGTTCCCCTGTGAGGCCTTGTTCTGAATCTAATGTGATATCCCTGAGAAACTATATTCAGAACCAAGGGATCTGGAACAGACTGAAACCAAGCCTCCTCAAAGAGGCTTAATCTGCTCCCTACCAGAACTTCTGGTTCGGGGGCTGCACCTTCATCCATTTTTGGTAGTAGGGATAGATTTCTTACCCTGCTTTGACTTGTTCCAGTTAGCACTATGTCTCCAGACTGAACCAGAGGTGCCTTGCTTCT
This sequence comes from Bombina bombina, assembly GCF_027579735.1. Classification (NCBI taxonomy): domain Eukaryota; kingdom Metazoa; phylum Chordata; class Amphibia; order Anura; family Bombinatoridae; genus Bombina; species Bombina bombina. The sequence goes on along the minus strand of NC_069504.1, from coordinate 168,091,256 downwards.
GAGCAGAGGAGTCAACCTTTTGTTCCTTATTCTGATGAAAGGAACGGAAACAATTAGAAGCTTTAGATTTCCCCCTAGACTAGAAAATCCCCTTTACCTCCAGTTACAGTAGATATTATAGAATCTAGATCAGAATCAAATAATCTGTATTTTGACACCATATTAACAGACCATGGTTTAAGTCTTAAGGCTCTCCTGGCAAGGCCTGCCAAAGACATGCATTTGGCATTAATCTACATAATATCAAATACAGCATCACAAATAAAATAATTAACTATCTTGAGTAAACCCAAAATATTTGCACTAGCAGAGTCACCATAATACTGCTCTGCAAGACTAGACAATCAGTAATTAGAAGTAACAGCAACATCAGTAATAAAAATAGCTGGCATGAGCAAATATCCTGCTTGTAAAAAAGGCCTTTCTATGAAAAGACCTTTTCTATCTAAAGAGTCTTTAAGAGAAGTACTGTCTTCCAAAGGAATAGTAATACATTTAGCCAGAGTGGAAATGGCCCCAATCAACCATGGGAACTGTTTCCCACAAATCAATATTAGTAGCAGGTAAAGTATATAATGTTTTAAACCTTGCTGAAGGATTAAATAAATTATCTAGCTTAGACTATTCCATATAAATCATGTTAGAGACAGCATAAGGGATAGGGAAATCCTCAGTGAGATTAACTCCAGTCTAAAAAACTGAATTGAAATGATTACAAGGCTTATCATAAGAAACGTTAGAATCCTTAACCCCTAAAGTAATTAGGACCTACTTTAAAAGTGAACAAATATGTTCAACTTTAAACAAAAAATAGGAAATATCAGTTCAACATCAGTTGAAGAGCCCTCATCACCAGAGGAAACTTCACCATCTGAAGACATTACAGTATCCCTGGTTTCAGGGCACATAGAACTTGTAGAAGGTAAAATCTGGACTGAGCTTTTACACTTGTTTGAAGGCAGCCAGCACCTCAGAAATTGCAACCTTGATAAGAATTTTTCACAGTTGGTGAAACCATATCAGCATTCTCTTGTAATGAACAAACAAAAGGTGTGATAATACCCAAGGAAACAGCATTAGGTTGGTCTGAATGCATTAATAACTCTAAGCATGAGTCACATAAATGAGCTGGAGAAGGCACTTCAGCTTTTATATAATAAGCAGAGATAATAATAGTAGAAAGGTGTTAAGGGGACTTAGTGTCTTGGATAGATTTAAGGACAAAATCAAACTGCTCCATTATAGCATATAGCAAAACAATGCAATAAACACTATAACCCTCTAAAAAAACCTCTTAAGGAATGGAAATCATTTAACCCCTCCTAGGAAGTTTTTAAAAAACTCACATGTACAAACTGCAAAACAAAGCAGGAGACATTAACATTTACAACGCTCATCAGAGAGAATAAACACGTGTGAAAAAACTAACAGCTATAGGGAATTTAAGTGCTGCAAAAACCCGACATGCGCATAGCCGAAAACAAATGTGCACTTACACGACATCTGTAAGCCGCCTGTCACGTGAAGGAACTATAGAAAAAATAAAGGGACGTGCACTAGCCCGACAAGTGTTAACCCGACGTGCACAACCGCAATATGCAGAAACTAAGAAGCTGACAAGCAAAATTTAAAGTAAGCGCACCAAAAAAACTCACTCGCAAAATAGCAAGAGAATAGTGAAAAGGATTCTGTCCCATGGCCATATATAGTAGCAAATATATATGTGCCCCTAACAAAGCTATAGAGTGTCTACAATGTTCACCAGAAAATAAGCAGCAGACAGCAACACCAGCACTGAAACATATCAGTAGAGGTTAAGGAATAGGATTATATTGCAGATCCATAAAGGGAGGCAAAAGACAAGTCCCTGCAACCAAATATGGAAGGTTTATGAAAAATGTCCCATGAGGTGAAAAAAGAATCACAAACCATAACATATCCCTCTGACAAGCACTGTACTCTCAGGTCAAACTGGGCCTCAGTATAGACTGAAAACCACTCTCTCTAAAGAATCAAATACACATTTTCATTCTTCAACCACCTCCAGCAAAGGCAAAGTAAAGACTGAGGTATGTGTGAGTGAATTGGATTGTGCACTCTCACCACCTGTAGGAAAGAAATACAAACTACCAACAGGAAAAATAATAGGGAGGGGTCTTGTGGACTCTCACCACCATTAAAGAAATTAACCAGGTAAGCATACATTAGGTTTTCTTTCACACAAGTGTTGAGAGTCCATGATCCATTACTCCTGGGAAACTAATACCAAAGCAGTTTAGTCCATGAGTATCATATCCCTGAATTCTGTTTCTAGACAGAAATGTATCTTAGCCATTTGTAAATGTATCTAAGGTATTGGCATTCACCAATTCCACAAGTTCATTAATTTGATTGCTCTTACAGTAAAAAAAAACATTTATGTTTTTGTGGATTAAATCTAATTTCCTCATGCCTAAAATGGTGACCTTGTTGCAAACAATTTCCTTGGAATAAACAGGCTTTTAATATATTTATATAAAGTAATCATATTTATATAAAGTAATCATGTAGAAAGACAAGAGAATTTGGAGTGACAAGCTCCTGAACCAATCAGTAAACGGGATGAAAGCAGGAAACTCCCAGGGAGGCTATGCAACTTACTATAAAAGGCACAATAAAGGAACACCAGGTCATCTTGATAAAGGCCACGACTGGCTGAAACGCGTAGACGAACCTGGATAATAATATAGCCCAAGACCAGAGCGCTCTGATACACACTTGGGAGAAAACACGCTGAAACTCACTGGATTGAACACACGGCAATCTGATTGGCAGAAAAACAACACATGATGACACACACGGAAGCGGCTGAATCAAACAGAAAGTAAGAGGCAGAGAAAAAGATCCCGGAGTCGCATCATTTGAGGAAAGGGAAAGTGTGGTAAGAGACCCTAAAGGACACCAACTATTACAAGGTAAAATGTGACACGTACCCGTATAGTTTTTAAACCGGGGGAATTAGAGGTTCCACTGATCTCTAATGTTTTAAGAAGCAATACTCTGAAATTAATGCCTTGTGGTAAAACACCATCTTATGGACATTTAATAGGAAGCCGCAATTAAAGCTGCCATATATACAAGACATACACAGAGTGGAAATACATTGTTTTACATCCGCTACTTACAAAATAGAGGATATTATTTCTGGATATCTGCTTTAACTTATCTGGACATTTATTTTTACGTTTCTGGACATAGTCCATTCTATATATATATATATATATATATATATATATATATATATATATATATATATATACCACCGGTGGTTTCTGCACTACACAAGGTATGAATGGTGAAGTGTGATTGTTACTTGCAGCTGTATGAGCTTTTAATAATAGCAATGAAATAAAACTTCTTTATTTATTCAATCTGGTTGATGCTGTTGCTTTTTTAGCGCACTTTTGTTATTATATGTTTTTTCTCTTTGGAAAGTTGTAGAGGCTTTCCTCTTTTAAGTTGCTTACGCATCAGGAGGTTGATAGGTTAGACATTGTGTTTTTCCTTAAATTCTCCATTCCCCTTATCAGTTTTGTAGCCCTTCTGTAAACTTTTTCTAACTCTGCAATGTCTTTTTTGGGATTGCTACCCAGAACTGCACTCCATACTCAAGGTGAGGTCTTACCAGGGATTTATATAGGGACAGAATTGTTCCTTCCTCCCTTACATCCACGCCCTTTTTAATACTTGTTAGTATGTTAATAGCCTTAGAAGCCACTGCCCTGCATTGTGCACCCATTTTAGCTTGTTATATATAATTACCCCAAATCCCTTTCCTTCTCTGTTTTGACAATAAATAGCAAACCTAGCGGTTATTCACCATAACCTCCAGGTTTAGCTCCCTTTCCCATACAGGCACTGGCAGTGGGTCAAAAGAGGTCTCAACCCTTTTTAAAATATTTATTTTGAAAGTGGCAGGTTGGTCTCTATCTCAGATAATAAAATTTATATTTTTTTCCTTATTACTCATACTGTTTTTTTCTTTCTCCAGAACCTCAAATATATCACTTTGTTTACATGGGGAAAAAAAGTCTAAAAAGAGTATTCCATTTAAATTTTGTCATGAAAAATAACAGCATAATATCTATATTTAAAATGTTCTCATCTTGGCTACACAATGAGTTAACATACAGTAGTAACAGCAGTTCAGTAGGAACATTATTTTACAGCCAACTATTTAAATTAATGGTGCTTAAATGCACAAGCATATTTTAATATCACAGTGTTTTGATATATATCAGCAGCCCTCCATTGCTTGCAAATAACAAATCATGAATCCTTTAGGTTAGATTTCTAAATTTAGGGGAATGAAGGACTATTTATTAGACATATGGAAAACAGATGTGTCCTAATGTCACTTTCATTTTATTTTCGTTTGGACAATATATGAATGTGGAGTGAACAGGTGGTAAGTTAGACTTGTTGGTAATAAGATAAATAACCTGATACAGCACAAATGCTTAGCTCTCTGCAACCTTTGACAAAGCACGACTGCACTCTCTCACCAACAAATTAACCTACTTTATTTAATGTTAAATGGAAAGTACAGCTGTAATGTATGTATTTTACAATAAAATGTTTGCTTTAAAAGTCTGAGAATGTTACTGCTTTCTTACAATGCCCAAACCTTAAGCATATATATATATATATATATATATATAATATATATACATATATATATATAAAATATATACTGTGTGTATATATATATATATATATATATACATATATATATAATATATACTGTGTGTATATATATATATATATATATATACACATATATATATATATATATATATATATACACACACATATATACTGTATACACACATACATACGATAACCATATTTTTCCAAAGAGAACCTGTTCTTTTCAAATCAAGTATTCTGTTTACTTGCAAGCAGTAAAATAAAAGACGTTAATTAAGTATACCATTCAGTTACAACAGTTATTTGCATTGCACATTTATAAGAAGATGAATAAAAAAGAAAAAATACAGTCCGATTGTTATGGATATTTATAATATCAAATGCATCATACAACAACTGTTAATATCACTTTAATAATCTCTATTTGTCAGTCATTAATTATTAACAATAATAACCAGATTTATGCATAATGCTATATAAATTTCTTCACACCATTATATAATAAATGGTGGAAAGGTATCCTCTGATAATACCAGTAAGCAGAGATGCCTACCACAGGTCTGATGGTGTGGGAACCCTTCCTCCTAGATACAACCATCCCTTTTCTCCTTGAGTAACTGCATGCATAGACAAAAAAACATAATTTATGCTTACCTGATAAATTTATTTCTCTTGCCGTGTGTTCAGTCCACGGGTCATCCATTACTTATGGGATATATTCTCCTTCCCAACAGGAAGTTGCAAGAGGATCACCCAAGCAGAGCTGCTATATAGCTCCTCCCCTCACATGTCATATCCAGTCATTCGACCGAAACAAGACGAGAAAGGAGAAACTATAAGGTGCAGTGGTGACTGGAGTTATAATTTTAAAATTTAGAACCTGCCTTAAAAAAAAAAGACAGGGCGGGCCGTGGACTGAACACACTACAAGAGAAATAAATTTATCAGGTAAGCATAAATTATGTTTTCTCTTGTTAAGTGTGTTCAGTCCACGGGTCATCCATTACTTATGGGATACCAATACCAAAGCTAAGTACACGGATGATGGGAGGGACAAGGCAGGAACATTAAACAGAAGGAACCACTGCCTGTAGAACCTTTCTCCCAAAACCAGCCTCCGAAGAAGCGAAAGTGTCAAATTTGTAAAATTTGGAAAAAGTATGAAGTGAAGACCAAGTTGCAGCCTTGCAAATCTGTTCAACAGAGGCCTCATTCTTAAAGGCCCAGGTGGAAGCCACAGCTCTAGTGGAATTAGCTGTAATTCTTTCAGGAGGCTGCTGTCCAGCAGTCTCATAGGATAAACGTATTATGCTACGAAGCCAAAAAGAGAGAGAGGTAGCCAAAGCCTTTTTTTTTTTTTTTTTTTTTTTTTATTTATGTTTTTTATTGAGGTTGTGCAAAAGTGTTACAACATATATAAAACAACATAGCGTAAAACAAGTAGAAAGAGTACATTTCAGTTTGACGATTTCTATATAAGTAGAAAGAAACAGTTTTGAATGTGCATAATCTTATAGAAAAGACTGGAACCTCTTTTTATACATTAAGATGAATAGCTTGAATGGTCACTTCTGGATTCATAAGCGTAAAGTAAATTAGCAATTGACATAGTATTTGATAGAAAACATATGTAAATAATATGGTGAAATATGTGGGTACAACAATTTGATTGCGGCATAGACAAGAGGAGCCGCATAGCTAACCCTCCAAAAGTAGGAGGTATATTATATTATGTGGGGGGAGATATTAAATTGAATACAATAAACAGAGTATAATGCATGTGAAACTTTCAGAACATGGTGAGCTGGCTTAAGGGAGATAAGGCAGATCTCATACATAAGAACCCCGTATAACAGTCATGAAACTATAAGTGATCAGGGTCAACATACACAAACAAATGTATAAACATAGGGGTCCGTCAGGTTAGTTATTAAGGTTAGTAAGGTAGAGTTTGGCATAAAGGTTCAAACAAAACAAATGGTGAGTTATGTTTGTCAGGGTGGCTATTCCTTAAGATAACGTTTAGAATCGCCATTTTCCATATATACTGTCTATGTTATCCATGAGAATATAAATGAAGGGGCTTAGGGGTCTCGGCCGCCGACACCCGAGCCTTAGGAGCATACACAATGGGAGAGGACAACATAGCACGTTTTGTTTCACTCCTCAGGGCCAACCAGCTTTATATGGTGTGCGAAGTGTAAGCATAAATATGTTTGTAGAATCAATAGGCGGTCAGCTGGATCCTAACTAACCGCCGTCATATGATACCTATGTGTTGTAGACGGGGCATGATAAAAACTAATATTTAACACATCAATAACAAAACCACATCTAAGAGTTATGATTATGGTAATGCAGCTTAATCACTCTTGCCCTAGTAAAGCTCATTTATCAATAACATTGCACACATATTATCTTTTCAAATGATATATTGCAAGACCTTAAGTACCCCATTCACATCTGTGCTCACAGCCCGTCCCTCATCATCACACAACATTTAGCTAGATTGGTGCATATTTATAGTATAAACCTGTCTAAAACATGATAAAGGACTTAAAATAGTAAACAATCATACAAGTGGGTAGGTTAAGCGCCCAAAAACAGCCATAATGATCACAACAAATAAAAGAGACCTTGTTATAACCAAGGTATGGGCAAAATGTGGCGGCAGGGGGTCTAGGCATAGCAATTAACCTAATAGGGCAGTCAACAGAGCTACTGTAATATATATAGACAAACATTAACTCTTGAAAACCATTTATATCATAGGAGAGCTGGCATATAAACCTGCTGTGCCAACCATAACCATTCATTGTTAAAGAAAGTAGCGTGTCCATATCCTGGGGCAGATCTCAGTGGGAGTCCAAACTTATCAGGCAGTCAGAGAGAGAGAAAGGTGCCTAGTAGAGCTGCCAAGTTTATTGAAAATTCAGCAGGGGTCCATGTTCAACCCATCCCATGATAAAGACAAAGTCCGGTATGAGGGAGGTAGAAAAAACAGAGAGTCCCTTGCATTTCCAATGTTTAACCTATTCCCTTTTGATTAGCAGTGGGAACCAGCGGGTTACTGAAGAGAGGGGAAAGCTGGTGCTTTATGTTGAGAGGCATATCTTCGCTGATAAGCTGGAAAGCCACGGGCAAACGCACCTGCATGCTTATGGTGCTGATATCAATAGTTAGTAGTGTGCTGCTATAAAGCGATATAAGATTCCCCTGTAGCACCCGGTATTTACCTTCCACTGACCATCTCCGAAGAACCAGTGTCTTCTCCGGTCTTAGATCTGTGTCGGGAGAGTCTGGGTTTGCCGCAGCTTCTTGGGGTGGGTCGACAGCCTCAGTAATGGCATTCTGAAAAGCCCCCTGTAAGATAGGCTCAGCGAGGTCAGGCAGCTGTTGGAACTGAATGGCGCTATTTCTGTTAGGAGCTGCGTACAGCTTGTCGATCAAACTGGCATGGTGTTTTTGCAGCAAGCGCCTCATTACCTCCAAGAAATAAAGCGGAGTCTCCATAGTGCAGGCTGAGTCTAAAACCCCAAGGAGAAATAGGCATGCAGTTTTCTCAGAAGCCTGCAAACGGAGTGTAGTATCCTCAAAATGGCGGCTCTCTCTTCCAGCTCTGCGGAGTGAAACAGTGACGGGTAACTGGTGCAGACTCTCCGGGCCCCCAAAAGTTCATAAATACATAACACCAGCTCGTAGGTCTATCCACATAGATGCTAGGTACAAATAGTTTGTTGCAGAGTGTGAAAAGACCCCTAAATTAGGATCTTGGGCCCGGGAGCTGCACAAAAACACGTCCTACCAGCTCTGTAGATGACTCCGCCCCCCTAGCCAAAGCCTTTTGACCTCTACTCTGTCCAGAGTAAACGACAAACAGAGAAGAAGTTTGTCTAAAATCTTTAGTTGCCTGTAAGTAGAACTTCAGCTTTAGATTATGCAAAAGACGTTCCTTCTTTGAAGAAGGATTAGGACATAATGATGGAACAACAATCTCTTGATTGATATTCCTGTTAGAAATAACCTTAGGTAAAAACCCAGGTTTAGTACGCAGAACTACCTTATCTGGATGAAAGATCAGATAAGGAGAATCACAATGTAAGGCAGATAACTCAGATACTCTTCGAGCCGAGATAGCCATCAAAAACAAAACTTTCCAAGATAAAAGCTTAATATCAATGGAATGAAGGGGTTCAAACAGAACACCCTGAAGAACTTTAAGAACCAAGTTTAAGCTCCACGGAGGAGCAACAGCTTTAAACACAGGCTTAATTCTAGCCAAAGCCTGACAAAAGGCCTGGATGTCTGGATGCTCCGCCAGACGTTTGTGTAAAAGAATAGACAGAGCTGAAATCTTTCCCTTTAGCGAACTAGCGGATAAACCCTTTTCTAAACCCTCTTGTAGAAAAGCTAATATCCTAGGAATCCTAACCTTACTCCATGAGTAACTCTTGGATTCACACCAATATAAATATTTACGCCATATCTTAAGGTAAATTTTTCTAGTCACAGGTTTCCGAGCCTGTATTAATGTATCAATAACCGAATCCGAAAACCCACGCTTTGATAGAATCAAGCGTTCAATTTCCAGGCAGTCAGCCTCAGAGAAATTAGGTTTGGATGGTTGAAAGGACCCTGAATTAGAAGGTCCTGCCTCAGAGGAAGAGACCATGGTGGACAGGGCGACATGTCCACTAGGTCTGTATACCAGGTCCTGCGTGGCCACGCAGGCACTATCAGAATTACCGATGCCCTCTCCTGTTTGATCCTGGCAATCAGCCGAGGTAGCAACGGAAATGGTGGAAACACATAAGCTATGTTGAAAACCCAAGGGGCTGCTAATGCATCTACCAGCACCGCTCCCGGGTCCCTGGACCTGGATCCGTAACAAGGAAGCTTCGCGTTCTGGCGAGATGCCATGAGATCCAGATCCAGTTTGCTCCAACGACGAATCAGTTGAGCAAATACCTCCGGGTGAAGTTCCCACTCCCCCGGATGAAAGGTCTCCCCGAATCAGAACCGTCACCGACAGAATGAAGCTCACCGTCCTCATGTTCTGCAAGTTGTGACGCAGTATCAGACATGGCTCTCGTGTCATCAGCGCGCTCTGTCCTTAACCCAGAGCTATCGCGTTTGCCCCTTAATTCGGGCATATTATATAATACTTCTTTCATAACATTAGCCATATCATGTAAAGTGATTTGTAAGGGCCTAGATGTACTAGGTGTCTCAATCCTACGCATCTCCCGAGCGGGAGACGCAGGTACTGACACGTGAGGAGAGTTAGGCGGCATAACTTCCCCCTCGTTGTCTGGTGATAGCTTCTTTATCGGTACAGATTGACTTTTATTCAAAGCAATATCAATACAATTGGTACACATTGTTCTATTGGGCTCCACAGACATGTTTAAAACAGACTTAGCAATGAAAATAACAAGCTTGGAAATCACTTTCAATAAGTTTTACAAGCAATATAAAAAACGCTGCAGCGCTTCAAAAATACAGATATAATTAAACAATTCTAAACAAGAAGTGTACTCTTAGCAGAGGATTGCACCCATTAGCAAAAGGATGATTAACCCCTCGATACCCAAAACGGATAAAACAGATATCAATTAAGATTTAACGCTTTTAATCACAGTCAGCACACTGTCACAGATCTGCTGTGACTGATTACCTCCCTCACAAATGAAATTTGCAGACCCCTGAGCTCTCTAGAGACATCCTGGATCAAGGAGGAAGAAGCAGAAAGACTGAGCAATAATTTTAACTGCGCAACAAGGCGCTAAAACAAGGACCCTCCCACTCCAATCACAACAGTGGCAGCCCTGATATAACGGTTTCCATGCAGAAAAATATGTTAGCCATGTGGAAAAAATCATGCCCGAAGCGATTTATCACCAAAGTACCTCACAAAAAACAAATAACATGCCAGTAAACGTTTTATTAAAAACAACATTTTTCAATGTCATGCCAAGCTATCACTAAGCCTGCTACCAGTCGCTACCACTGCAGGGAAGGCTTAAGTATTATTTCAGTGTTAACAGTATTTTCTCAGTCAAATTCTAGTCCCTAGAATATAACTCGACTGTGTATACATTTATCAGCCTAATACCAGTTGCTACTACTGCATTTAAGGCTGTACTTACATCATACGGTAACAGCAGTATTTTCTTAGTCAATTCCATTCCCAGAAAATAAAGTACCGCACATACCTCATTTGCGGAGGACCCCGCATGCTATTCCCAGTCTGAAGTTACCCCACTCCTCAGAATGTCGAGAACAGCCAGTGGATCTTAGTTACGCCTGCTAAGATCATAGATAAAAAACGCAGGCAGTTTCTTCTTCCAAATACTGCCTGAGATAGAAAAACAGCACACTCCGGTGCCATTTAAAATAACAAACTTTTGATTGAAGAATAGTTAATAGTTAAGTAAAAAAACTCCAGCTCCTCTCGCGACCTCCTTCTTTGTTGAGAGTTGCAAGAGAATGACTGGGTATGACATGTGAGGGGAGGAGCTATATAGCAGCTCTGCTTGGGTGATCCTCTTGCAACTTCCTGTTGGGAAGGAGAATATATCCCATAAGTAATGGATGACCCGTGGACTGAACACACTTAACAAGAGAAAAAATATTTTGAAAGAGAAAAGAAGAAAGGAGCTTGATCACAGCTCTGAGACACATACTGTACATCTAAACAGTGTGCCAAGCAAGGAATGTTTTGTATGGTAATAACTGCAGTAACAAGATATTGTTTTATTGGTAATTTATAAATATGATGTTCTCTTAGACTCTTACATTAGGCCAAGGCAGGACTGGGAAGAAAAATCTAGGTCTGAAAAAGTACTCCATAAAAAAATCTATTTAATAAAGCTTGTTAATTGAATGGTAAATATATTCAATGTTTGCAAGGAAGATAAAAGCAGCCATTTTGGTGATCTGTTCCATTAGGTTCCTGATCACAAGCTGAAATAGCTGCAATCATCTAATTCAAAACAATTCTAGACCTAAGAAAGAACGTTAAAAGTCATCAGGACTGCAGAGAAAATCTAGATGATTTAAGACATTTTTGGAAGCTTTATTGCCCTTTCTAACATGTAGAATAAATACAAAAAAATAATTTCTTCCATGGTAATAAGAGTACACAATTTATTACTCCTGGGAATTACGCTCCCTACCATTTGGAGGCTGCAAAGATTCCCAAACACTAAGAGCTCTTTATAACGAAACAGCAGAACCTTTCTGACATTGTTTAGAACCAAAAAGGTAAACAAACACAAACTTGAAGTTTGTCTGAAATCCTAGGTAACATCAACATAATACTTCAAGGCTCTAACCCCCTCCAGATTGTAAAGAAGCCTCTGTGAAGAATTCTTAGAATTAGGACACAAATAAGGGAAAACAATTGCTTTAATGCTTTAATTATCCGAGGACACAACCTTAGGAAGACAATCAAATTTGGTTCTTAAAACTGCATTATCTTGATGAAAAGAAAACAAATAAGGAGAATAAGAAGAAAGAGCAGAAAGTGCAGAAACTCTTCTAGCAGAGGATATAGCCAGAAGAAACATAATGCTCACCTTATGCATAGGCTCAAATGGAGGAGCCTGCAAACCCATCAGGTTCCAAGGTGGAGACATTAGTTAAATAACAGGCTTAATACATGCTAAAGGCTGAACAAGGCTATAAATATTAGAAAGATCAGCAATTTTCTTGTGAAACAAAACAGAAAGAGCAGAAATTTAAACTATTAAAAGAACTGGTGGAGAAACCTTTATCCAAACCATCTTGCAAAAACTGCAACATTCATGGAATCTTGAAAGAATGCCAGGAAAAACTATGAGCAAAACACCAGGAAATGTTATAATACATTTTCCAGGTAATTGTCTTTAATCAGGGTTTTAATCACAAACACAGAGAAACCCCTATGCCTAAGAACAAAGCGTTCAATCTCCAAGTCATCAAGTTTAGAGATTTTAAATCCTGATGGAAAAAAAATGAACGTTGGCAAAGAAGGTCTGGCCTTAGAGGAAGAGGCCAAGGAGGGCAACTGGGCATCTGAACCAGAGACGCAAACCAAACTCTGCGGAACCAAGCTGGAGCAATTAGAATCACTGACAGATTATCCTGTCTGATCTTGGAAACTACTCTGGGAAGAAGTTCTAGAGGCGAAAACAAAAAGGCCAGCTGAAAGGACCACAGAGCTACCAGACCATCCACCAACTTTGTCTGATGAGCCTTTAACCAGTTTGTTGTTCAACCGAGAGGCCATAAGGTCTACCTACAGGAGACCCCAAAGATATACAATCTAATTAAACACTTCCAGATGAGAGACCATTCCTCTGGATGAAGAGACTGATGACTGAGAAAAAACACTTCCCAATTTAACACCCCTGGGATGTGAACTGCTGAAATTAGACAGCAATTGGTTTCAGCCCAAGAGAGAATTTGAAAATCTTCCCTCATGACTAAAGGACTGTGAGTCCCCTCTTTATACTTGACATAAGCCACGGCATCACTGTTGAAGTGGTCTTGAAATCTAGAACAATCCTCAAACAACAGAGTTCACTGCACCACTGTCAAAGCATACAAAGCTGAAGTGTCTCAAATGGAATAGTATTAATACTGCAATCATAAGACTTAGAATCTCCATACAAAGTGCAACAGTGGGGAACTGGAGAGATTGATGATTTTGACAGGCTGAAACTAACTTCAGTCTTCTTTGATCTGTTAGAGACAATCTCATGGAGACTACATCTATCTGGAACCCCAAAAATGTAACCTTTTCTAAAGAACCAAATAACTCTTTAGCAAATTTATGCTCCAACCATGTTGATGAAGAAACACCAACAGTCTACTGGTGTGAGATCCTGCTAAATGTAAAGATAGAGCTAGTACCAAGATATTGTCCAGGTAAGGGAAACACAACTATTCCCTGACCTCTGACAACAGACAAGAGAGTCTCCAGAACCTTTATAAAGATCCTTGGAGCTGTAGCCAGACTAAACAGTAAAGCAACAAACTGAAAATGATTGTCTATAAACGTAAACCTCAGAAACTGAAAGTGATCTTTGTGAATTGGAATATGGAGGTAAGTAATCCTTTAAATCTATTGTGGACATAAACTGACCTTGCTAAATGAAAGGCAGAATGTACTAAATAGGCTCTATTTTGAAGATTAGAACTCTGGCAAAATTTGTTCAGAGCCTTTAGATCAAAAAGTGGTCTGTACGTTCCCTCTTTTTTGTGAACAATAAAAAAATTTGAATAAAATCTCTTTATTGTTCAGAGCCTTTAGATCCAAAACTGGTCTGTACGTTCCCTCTTTTTTGTGAACATTAAAGAGATTTAAATAAAATCTCTTTTCCAGTTCCTGCAGAGAAACAGGGACTATCACACCAGTGTATTCCAAATCCAGGACTGAATGAAGGAAAGCCTGAGCATTTTTGGAAATCTCTTTGGGAGGTCATACCCTGAAAACTATCCGATTAACCTTTGGATATTAGATTCAAAGTCCAAGAATCTGACACATGCCAAAACACTTGCCTCCTCAAAGTGACTTAACCTGCCCCTACCACAGAATCTGGATTGAGGGCCGTACCATCATGCAGACTTGGTAGCAGAAATTGGCTTTTTGGCCTGCTTAGGCCTGTTTAGATTATAACTTGGTTTCAAACCTGAGGGACCCTGCTTAGTTAAGGAGGAATCAGATTTTGCTTCTTATTCTGACAAACGGAATGAAAATGATTAGTAGCTTTAAATTTGCCTTTAGATTTCTTATCTTGGGGAAGAAAAGCTCCCTTACCACCAGTAACAGTGGAAATAATATAATCTAAATCTGCCCCAAACAATTTATTTACTTGAAAAGAAATATTCAAGAGTCTAGACTTAGAAACTGCACCAGTAGACCATGATTTTAACCATAAGGCACACCAATAAAGGACAGACATGGACATGCTTTTAGCATAATCCTAATGATATCAAAGATAGCATCTCTAATAAAGGAATTGGCACATTTAAACAAACCCAAAAGGTTAAGAAAATTTTCACTGTCAGAAATCTGATCAGAAAGACTATATCCAACCGATTGGAAGCAGCAGAAACATAAGCAATAGCAATAGCTGGTCTGAAAAGATAACCTGCCTGCAAGTTTCATATCCAAAGGGTCTTTAAAAGAAGTGCTATCCACCAGGGGACAGTAGTAGAGAAGGCACCATCCACCTTAGGGACAGTTTCCTAAAGCTCAATATTAGAAGCAGGAAGAGGATACATTCTCTTAAATCTTGCAGAAGGATTAATACCAGGTTTAGACCATTCTTTAGAAATAATCCCAGCCACAGCAAGAGTCACTGGAAAGACCTCAGACGAATCTTTATCAGGTTTATAATAAGAATCTAAATGACTGGTAGAGGTCTCCCTCTTCAGTAACAGAAACCATTTTAATATCTAAAGTAAGCAAAACCTCTTTTAATAAAGAACAAATGTGATCAAAAATGAGGAAGAAGCAGGCTTTGAATCAGAGACAGGCCACTGATTATCAGAAAAAAAGCATGCCCTCAGAAGCCTCATTAGCCTCATGAGCCTCAGGCATATTGCTACTAGTAGAAGGCATATCTTCTACTAACCTTTTACATTTACTTAAAGACGGAATGACTGCCAACATTTCAGACACTGTAGCTTTAATAAATTCCTTAATGCCGGGAGCTATTTGAGACGGACCTTCCTGTAATGAATAAACAGAAGGACCTATAATACCTTTGGCAGGAACTACAGCATTATATTGGTCTAAATGCATGGTCTAAATGCATCAAAACATTAAAGGGACATGAAACCCAATTTTTGTCTTTAATGATTGAAATAGAGAATAAAATTTTAAACAACATTGCAATTTACTTCTATTATATAATTAACTTAATTCTTTAGAGATCCTTTGTTAAAGAAATAGCAGTGCACATGGGTGAGCCAATCACACGAGGCATTCAGCCACCAATCAGCAGCTACTGAGCCAATCTAGATATGCCTTTCAACAAAAGATATCTAAAGAATGAATCAAATTAGATAAAATAAGTAAATTAGAAAGTTGTTCAAAATTGCATGCTCTTTCTAAATCATGAAAGAAAAAGTGTGGGTTTCATGTCCCTTTAAGGATTCGCATACATACTAAGGAGGGGAAACCTCAGTCTGCTTATAATAAAAACACTCAAAGTGATACTGAACACACATTTTTTTCCCTTTAATAATTCAGATAGAGCATGCAATTATAAGCAACTTTCTAATTTACTCCTATTATCAATTTTTCTTTGGTCTTATGGTATCTTTATTTGAAAAAGCAGGAATGTAAGCATAGGAGCCGGTCCACTTTTGGTTCAGACCCTGGATAGCGCTTGCTGATTGGTGGCTACATTTAGCCACCAGTCAACAAGCGCTACCCAGGTGCCAAACCAAAGATGGGCCGGCTTGTAAGTTTACATTCCTGCTTTTTCAAATAACTGCTTGTGCAATGAAAAACTTAGCAAATGCTGCACACTCTGCCGCAATGCCAGGAGGATAACGTTTCTCAAATGGGAATCTTTCTAATCCTGTGTTGGATAAATGGAGTCATAGCTTATTCATTTATTCTTCAGATCTTTAAAAGAACAAAATAATGTTGGAGTGACTGGACATAAGTGCAATTATTCTAACCAGACCTTCAGCAGGAAAAACAGATAAGGGGCAACTATGAAGCTATGAAAGCACCCATTTCTTTATAGAAACTGTGGAATTTAGAAAACCAATGTTTAGAGATAAATTACAGGAAAAGAGAACAAAATAAATAATGAAAGTATATTGCAAAGTTTTTAAACTACACATAATTACATTTTATTACAATCTCATTATTTAATATCCCCTTAAAAGACCATTCTTGTGCAACTACCACTGCTGATTGGCTCACCTCATCTGTTTAGGACTATGTATGCCTAAATGGTACTTTAAAGGGACAGTCTACTCCAGAATTTGTATTGTTTAAAAGGCTAGATAATCCCTTCATTATCCATTCCCCAGTTTTGTATAACTAACACTGTTATATTAATATGCTTTTTAACTCTGTGATAAACTTGTATCTAAGCCTCTGCAGACCCAAATTTTACTTCTTTTGACAGACTTGCATTTTAGCTAATCAGTGCCCTATCATAAGTAACTCCGTGGGAGTGAGCACAATGCTATCTATATGGCCCATATGAAATAGCACTATCTAGCTGTGAAAAACTGTCAAATGAACTGAGATAAGAGATGGCCTTCGTGGGCTTAGAAATTAGCAAATTATTCTAGCTAGGTTTAGAATAAGAATACCAAGAGAACAAAGCAAAGTTGATGATAAAAGTACATTGGAAAGTTATTTTAAATTGCATGCCCTTTCTGAATCATGAAAGTTTAATTTTGACTAGACTGTCCCTTTAACTATGTGTTTAACAACTTTGCAGGTTTCAAACACAGACCGAAGCATCGCTATTGCTAAAATTGCATATACTAATAATTAGAGCATATAATTTTCTTTATTAGAATGAACTTTAAAATATATTTTATAATATATTAATTCCACCTTATCACTCCAATTGCAGCAACCCTCTATTTTTACCCTAGTAAGGGCTAGATTACAAGTGGCACGCTAACCATAACTTTAGTATGGTATTACAAGTTGAAAATAAACGTGACAGTTCTAGTGCAAACTAAATTTGTGCTCGTCGGATTAGCACGACTGAAGACCATGTAAAGGGTTAAGGCTAATATAAAAGTTATACCAAACTCAACATAAATACATTAAAACAAACAGTTACACTCACATAAACACTATCTGATAAAAATAAGGGTTCAAAGGTATATGGTATATTGGGCATATATTTGAATGCAAAGGGCTTTAATATATGTGTGTGTCTAAATTCTAATTCTATAATAATATTTAATAGTATGTTTTACTGTAAATATTTAACATCCCACTGTTATTTATATAAGGTAAAATGTTATTTGTAATTTAAACTTATAATCCTATGTATATATATATATATATATATATATATATATATATATATATATATATATATATACCTGTATAGATTCATATTAGGTATAGATTTATATTTTACATTTTATATATATATATATATATATATATATATATATATATATATATATATATATATATATATATATATATATATATATATATGTTACGGGTATAGGATTACCCAGGTAAAACGGACATTACCCAGTGGCACTGGGTAAAGCTCAATGTAAGATCATAGATCTGGCTTTACCCGGGTAAGCCTAGGATTACCCAAATGCTTCTGGATAAAGCTTCACACATATCTGGTGCACTGTAATTCACCCATCTTTAATATTTTTTTGCCTTTGTCTGGGGGGGTTCAAGGGGGCACCCCACCGATACTTTGGCATCCACCCCAAGTAAACCAGATGGAGGCAAAAAGATAGTGAAGATGGAGGAATTACAGTGCATTGTATAAAAAGTTAGAACACTGGCTTCCTGGTTATGTGTGGGTTGTAGAAATTGATGAGCAAAATGGCTGCAGATAGTGATGTCCATGCTTTTTTCAAACAGCATTTATAGCTTTATCCAAAAGCATTTGGGTAACCCTAGGATTACCTGGCTAAAGCCAGATGTATGATCTTACATTGGGCTGGGTAATGTCAGTTTCAAAAATATACAAGATGTCAGTTGCTGCAATTAAAAAAAGTCTCTTTATTTAGAAGTATTTAAAATACAGAGGGAACATACCCTATTAGAAAAGAACAGACTAACATGTTTCGGCTTGCGCCGTACTCATAGTCCTAAAACAACATACAGACACTCCTGCTTAAGAACCCTATACTAGGGTTTGATTGGTAGAAATCTCAATTATCAATTAGGGTTTTTAAAGGTGCAGTACATAGTACTCTTATTTAGCAATGGGATAGAATATATACACACATCAATTCATGCAATTTAGAGTATATACTTGTATAGTGCCCTAAGTTCACACATGTCTAACATTTACTTTGTGCCTCAATCTCATATTTCTTTTGTTAGAGATGGATTAAACTGAAAATGGAAATCTTACATTTTAAATTTCAAACTTTAAATTTTACATTTTAAAGTTTTAAATGGGAAAAAAAAAAAAAAAAAAAAAAAGTAGAGTTAAGTAACATATACAAAACAGTAAGTGCACTGAGTACACTGTTATGTGGTGGGCTTTAAAAGAGGAAAGACTGATTTTTTGTATATAGATTTCATATCAAATTTCATACAACTTTTCATGTAGATTTTATCTCTAAAGGGGCTGCAATAATTTACCTAGTTCTTATACTAAAAACTATAGAAGCTTGATAGTAAATTAAACCTTGTAATGGATTAAGTAGAAGAACAAATAGATGTAACATATAATGTATAACTTATATGTTTTTGTATAACTCTAAGTGTGTTATCTCCATAACCAAGGTTATGAAAAAATCTTTTTATATATATACTAGTCATCTACACACATAAGTGCTATTGACCAATATATAATTGGAAACTTACATGAGACAATTATTTATTTACTGATCTCTGGATTTCAAGGGCCTTTGGAAGCTCTAAGGCTTTATGACTTTAAAAAAGCCTTCAAAGGGACCCGAAGGAGGGGGGGATGACGTGATCAATTCCAATGATTGATAAAGTCATACTCAGAGTTCAGACCAAAAGGAACCTTGGTCTGAAGTCTGAATATCCAGTACATCTCCTGTCTGGATAGAATTTGGAATTTATCTCCACCCCTCCCTCGGGCCTGAACTTTCTCAATTACCATCCATCTGAGGCTTGTGCAATCTTTATCGTGTGTATTAACAAAATGATTAACTACGGGGGTGGTACTCTTACCTACTCTAATGGTTGATAAATGCTCACGTATCCGTGAGCGTACCTCTCTTGTTGTTAAACCTATGTATTGGAGGTTACAAACCGTGCACCACAAGAGATAGATGCAGTAGGTGGATCTACAGTTCACGCAGGCTGCTACTTCAAAACTTTCCCCTGTAGTGCAGGATTGAAATGATGAGCCTATGTGGACATGTTCACATGCTTTGCATTGATTGTTCCCACATCTATATGTGCCCCTATGTCTAAGCCAGGAGGATTGTATAGCTGGAGCCGGTTTTTTAAGTTGTGAGGGAGATAGGATGCTACCCACAGATTTATTCCGTCGATACGAGAATCTGCAGCCTTTTCTTACTGCATCAGCTAGGCAATCATCAGCTGCCAGTAGTTTAAAATGTCCTCGGATTATATTGCAAATAGTGTGGTATTGTTCAGAATAATCTGTAACAAATGTCAATTTGCATTCTTGGTGACCACTAGGTTTTATGCGGTCCACCAAAAGGGAATCTCTTGTTAGTTTGTCTACTTCGTTTCTAGCTTTCTTAAGCACCTTGGTACTATATCCCCTTTCTTTCAATCTATCCTGTAATGCTTCTGCGTGGCGTTCATAGTCATTTACTTTTGTACAGTTCCTTTTAAGACGAATAAATTGTCCCTTAGCCACAGAATATGGAACCTGACGAGGATGGCAACTTTGGGCATGCAATATACTGTTCCCTGAAATGGGCTTCCTGTACACTTCAGATGTAATGTCGCCTGATTGCCATCCCCTAAGCTCCACATCCAAAAAATGAATATTCTGTTTGTTTGTTTCATGTGTGAAACGCAGATTGAAATCATTCTGATCCAGATATTTAACAAATTCATTTACTGGGTATCTCTCACTGTCCCAAACAAACAGCAAATCGTCTATGAAACGATAGTACATCCTAATGGCAGGACAGAAGGTGTTACTATCCGCATAAATGTGGGACCGCTCCCACCAACCCATATATAGGTTGGCATAGGTAGGGGCGAACTTAGCGCCCATAGCAGTCCCACATTTCTGCAGATAGTAGTCACCTTCAAATTGGAAATAATTGTGTGAGAGGAGAAATTCAGTGACCTCCAACACAAAAGCTCTAAAAGGCTCACTGTAAGTTGTCTCATTAATCAAAAAATATTCAATAGCCTTCAATCCTAAATGATGAGGGATTGAAGAGTACAATGCTGTGACATCCACTGTGAGCCACATAGAATTCTGTGTCCATCTGATTTGATCAATAAGATTCAGAATGTGTTTTGTGTCCCTAATATAACTAGGGAGGGCTATGACCAAAGGTTGTAGCAAGTCATCCAACCATTCTGAAAGATGCTCTAGCATAGATCCTATTCCACTCACTATCGGTCTTCCCTGCACGTTTTCAATTGTTTTATGCACCTTAGGAAGGTGGTGGAAAATTGGAGTTACCGGGTGTTTGACATACAAATATTGACAGGTGTCATTGTCAATAAAACCCTCTTCCACAGCACTATCCAAAAGGTGCATAAGTTGTCTCTGAAACACATTCGTCGGGTCTCCCCTCAGTTTGATGTAACTGTTGTCATCTTCCAGTTGCCTCAAGGCCTCACTTATATAGTATGACCTATTCATGACAACTACAGAGCCCCCTTTATCCGCTTGTTTTATGACAATATTCAAATTGTCACTTAATGATCTCATGGCTTGTTTTTCAAGTACACTTAGATTGTTTTTAACTGTTTTTTTCTCATGATTTAGTTTTCTCAAGTCAGCCTCAACTCTTCTATAAAAAGTCTCTATGGTATTTCCTCTGCTCTGGATGGGGTAGAAAGTAGGGGGATTTTTGTATCTCTTATGCGATGTGGTTTGTGTATTAGTGGTATCAGTTATTGTCTCATGTTCCAACCCCCTCAGGGCTATGAGGTCACATGTATCTTGGAATTGAAACCCTTGGTAGATATTAGAATTCACTTGCCCCTGGGATTGTTCTATAGGAATTTCTGATTCATTGTTTTTGAAGTGTTTACAGAGTGTTAGGTTGCGCACAAATTTGTTAAGATCCAACATTGTATTAAACAAATTAAAACTTACAGTGGGCACAAAGCCCAGGCCCAAACTCAACACTCTGTACTCTTCTTTTGTCAAGGTGTGATCAGATAGATTTATGACGGTTTGTATTTTGATGGCATCCTGGTTTGTCTTACTGGGTACCTTCCTTGTTCGGGTAGTGTGATTGCTGTCCCACCTCCCCTGGACCGCTGACCCATGTGAAAAACCTGTTCCATCTGTGAAAACTCCTCATCTCTACTTGTTGACTCATTCATAGATTGTTGTTCATAAGATGGAACAGGGTTTACAGATGGTTGATATTTTCTCTGTTGGTGTATATTTTGTTGTTGAAAGCTGGGTTTACCAGAGTGTTGGACTGCATATACCCTGTTAGGGCCCTGTCTCATATCCATTCTAGTGTGCATGTTCCCCCGTCCAGAAAATCTGTTATAATTAGTGTTCCTTTTTACCGTATCCTGGAGGGTTTCTTCCTCAGCTGAATATGCACCATCATCCCCAGACTCTGCCTCACTATCTGAAAAAGTAACATTTTTGTTACCCCTACCTCTCTGTCTCCTACCCCTTCCTCTCCTATGCCCCCTGTTCTGACTCCTCCTATATTGGAATCTTTGGCCTCTGTTCCAAATATAGATTTTGTTGTTATCATAATCTGATTTATCCCTTAAAAATTTGTTGTGTTTGATACTAACAATCTCCTCCTTAACCTCTCTGATTGTTTTTTGCAAGACTGCATCAAATTTGGGAAAATCAATACTGGCACAGAAATGGTTTAAAAGTGTTTGTACATCACAAATATCAACCCTGATTGCATTTAACATTTCAGTTTTATGACTTATCAGTAGTTTCATTAGTCGGCCAGAACAGTCACTTAGAATAAGGTTCCACATATCAATAAACTCTTGATCATCAGTTTCAAACTTAAAAAACCGGCTCCAGCTATACAATCCTCCTGGCTTAGACATAGGGGCACATATAGATGTGGGAACAATCAATGCAAAGCATGTGAACATGTCCACATAGGCTCATCATTTCAATCCTCATCATTTCAATCCTGCACTACAGGGGAAAGTTTTGAAGTAGCAGCCTGCGTGAACTGTAGATCCACCTACTGCATCTATCTCTTGTGGTGCACGGTTTGTAACCTCCAATACATAGGTTTAACAACAAGAGAGGTACGCTCACGGATACGTGAGCATTTATCAACCATTAGAGTAGGTAAGAGTACCACCCCCGTAGTTAATCATTTTGTTAATACACACGATAAAGATTGCACAAGCCTCAGATGGATGGTAATTGAGAAAGTTCAGGCCCGAGGGAGGGGTGGAGATAAATTCCAAATTCTATCCAGACAGGAGATGTACTGGATATTCAGACTTCAGACCAAGGTTCCTTTTGGTCTGAACTCTGAGTATGACTTTATCAATCATTGGAATTGATCACGTCATCCCCCCCTCCTTCGGGTCCCTTTGAAGGCTTTTTTAAAGTCATAAAGCCTTAGAGCTTCCAAAGGCCCTTGAAATCCAGAGATCAATAAATAAATAATTGTCTCATGTAAGTTTCCAATTATATATTGGTCAATAGCACTTATGTGTGTAGATGACTAGTATATATATAAAAAGATTTTTTCATAACCTTGGTTATGGAGATAACACACTTAGAGTTATACAAAAACATATAAGTTATACATTATATGTTACATCTATTTGTTCTTCTACTTAATCCATTACAAGGTTTAATTTACTATCAAGCTTCTATAGTTTTTAGTATAAGAACTAGGTAAATTATTGCAGCCCCTTTAGAGATAAAATCTACATGAAAAGTTGTATGAAATTTGATATGAAATCTATATACAAAAAATCAGTCTTTCCTCTTTTAAAGCCCACCACATAACAGTGTACTCAGTGCACTTACTGTTTTGTATATGTTACTTAACTCTACTTTTTTTTTTTTTTTTTTTTTCCCATTTAAAACTTTAAAATGTAAAATTTAAAGTTTGAAATTTAAAATGTAAGATTTCCATTTTCAGTTTAATCCATCTCTAACAAAAGAAATATGAGATTGAGGCACAAAGTAAATGTTAGACATGTGTGAACTTAGGGCACTATACAAGTATATACTCTAAATTGCATGAATTGATGTGTGTATATATTCTATCCCATTGCTAAATAAGAGTACTATGTACTGCACCTTTAAAAACCCTAATTGATAATTGAGATTTCTACCAATCAAACCCTAGTATAGGGTTCTTAAGCAGGAGTGTCTGTATGTTGTTTTAGGACTATGAGTACGGCGCAAGCCGAAACATGTTAGTCTGTTCTTTTCTAATAGGGTATGTTCCCTCTGTATTTTAAATACTTCTAAATAAAGAGACTTTTTTTAATTGCAGCAACTGACATCTTGTATATTTTTGAGCTTTAATTTTTGCCCAAGTCAGTTGCTGCTTTTCTACTAGCTGCACTGCAGTCCGGACTTGCTAATAACCCTCTCTCTGGATGATATCCTTTTTACTTTGTTTCCCGAGGATATAACATACGATATCAGGATAAAAACTGTGGAAGTACCTATTTTGGTGCTAGTTGATTGTAGACTTTAACTACATAGGATTTTGCGGCAGAGAAACTTGAAACAGCCCGTGGATTGGCCAAAGTTCCACTAGACTCCAAGCCCAGTTGCCCAGGGTGTACCGTTAACAGACGGAATCCAGGAAGTGACGTCACGCCCCACGTGTGGCGATACGGAAGACGCTGAATCCGCATGGTGTGGACGGACGGGGGTCCGGAACAGCGCACAGCAAGCCAGCAAGACCTAGGACGATCCAGGTCAGAGGTACCGGGGCACAGAAGGGAGCGGAGGTATATGTATCCATATATATATGTATCTGCATGAACAGTAGACATTGGTTTGCTGATTGGGACTTTTCCATATCCGCTTAAAATCCTTTATATTATCGTTATAAGGATCACTAGCCACATATTGACACTCGGGAACAAGTCATATAGGGTTATCTGAATAGCGCAAAATATATATACATAAAAAGTCAAAATACTAACGGAGGGGCTTGATAACCTATTGTTTATTGTCCACAGAGAGAGGGGAGCACAGCATACTTTGCTTGTTATTACTGTCACTACTTAGAAACAAAAAATAAAAAGGAACTATAACTCAAAGCCTGTTCGGACATTACTATATAGCAGTTATTTTGCTTTGTTGCAATAAACCATTTCTTTTTCTCATTAATGTCAGTTTCACCCTGGTAATTTTAGGATTACCTGATATCTGATTTTACATATATATATATATATATATATATATATATATATATATATATATATATATATATATATATACATACACACAGTTGTATCCAAAAGTTTAGGCACCCCTTTCAATTTCCATGATTTTCATTTATAAATAATTGGGTGTTTGAATCAGCAATTTCATTTTGATCTATCAAATAACTGAAGGACACAGTAATATTTGAGTAGTGAAATGAGGTTTATTGGATTAACAGAAAATGTGAAATATGCATCAAAACGAAACTAGACAGGTGCATAAATTTGGGCACCCCAACAGAAATATTGCATCAATATTTAGTAGAGCCTCCTTTAGCAGAAATAACAGCATCTAGACGCTTCCTATAGCTGGTAATTAGTGTATGGATTCTGGATGAAGGTATTTTGGAGCATTCCTCCTTGAAAAACATCTCCAGTTCTGTTAGGTTTGATGGTTGCTGAGCATGGACAGCCCACTTCAAATCAACCCACAGATTTTCAATGATATTCATGTCTGGGGACTGGGATGGCCATTCCAGAACATTGTACTTGTTCCTCTGCATAAATGTCAGAGTAGATTTTGAGCAGGGTTTTGGGTTGTTGTCTTTTTGAAATATCCAGCTCCGGCGTAACTTCAACTTTGTGACTGATTCCTCAACATTACTCTCAAGTATCTGCTGATATTGAGTGGAATCCATGCGACCCTCAACTGTAACAAGATTCCCAGTACCGACACTGGCCACACAGCCCCACAGCATGATAGAACATCCACCAATTTTTACTGTGGCTAGCAAGAGTTTGTCTTGGAACGCTGTGTTCTTTTGCCGCCATGCATAACGCCCCTTGTTATGACCAAATAACTCAGTCTTTGTTTCATCAGTCCACAGCACCTTCTTCCAAAATGAAGCTTGCTTGTCCAAATGTGCGTTTGCATACCTCAACTGACTGACTGTTTATCGCATGTGTGCAGAAAAGGCTTCTTTCGCATCACTCTCCCATACGCTGAATTGTTGAACGATGCACAGTGACACCATCTGCAGCAAGATGATGTTGTAGGTCTTTGGAGGTGGTCTATGGGCTGTTTTTGACCGTTCTCACCATCCTTTGCCTTTGCCTCTCTGATATTTTACTTCTGGCCTTTACAAGAACTGTGCCTGTGGTCTTCCATTTCCTCATAGTGGACACTGACAGCTTACATCTCTGCTAAAGCTTTTTGTAGCCTTCCCCTAAACCATAATGTTGAACAGTCTTTATTTTCAGGTAATTTGAGAGTTGTTTTGAGGCCCCCATGATGCCACTCTTCAGAGGAGAGTCAAAGAGAAAAACAACTTGCAATTGGCCACCTTAAATACCTTTTCTCATGATTGGATGCTGTCTATTAAATTCAAGGCTTAATGGGCTCACCAAATCAATTGTGTGTTGCAATTAATCAGTGCTAGGTAGTTACAGGTATTCAAATCAACAAAATGACAAGGGAGCCCAAATGTATGCACCTGTCTAATTTCATTTGGATGCATATTGCACATTTTCTGTTAATCCAATAAACCTAATTTCACTACTGAAATATCACTGTGTCCTTCAGTTATTTGATAGATCAAAATAAAATTGCTGATCCAAACACCCAATTATTTATAAATGAAAATCATGGAAATTGTCAGGGGTGCATAAACTTTTGCATACAACTGTATATACCTGTATATGTTTAAAAAAGAAATAAGGGGGGGGGACTTCCGAGCAGCGGCTATGTTCAGTCGCACAACTGCATGCTGCTCCAGCTTCTCAGAATTACTATCACAATATCACCTTACAATAGTACCATCCATACAAATACTACACAGAACTGAAGTCTATTGCAAACAACGTATTGAATGAGCACCGATATTGACAAGATTGCTGTTAGCATCCGTGCTTGGAGCTATCTGGAGGCCTCGGCCTACTCTAAACCCCCCCCCCCCCGGCAGGGCATACTTCCACCCTGTCATTACGCGGCACTGTATAAGTGCTGAATCGCAACCAGGTACTACCTGTTAACTATGTGGGACTTAACATATACCATGCAATACATCTAAGAAGCAATCTCTGTACTTCTGGAGGAGCATTTCCGTAGGCTGCATCGACTAGTGGACCAGTGTTTCGGCTCTAACAAACTAACTACCCAGGATCCCGTCATAGCGGCAGAGAAAATCAGTGGAGATCTACAACTCCAACATGAAGCCCATACAGCGACACCTTCCTACCTGCAATACTCAGAGCCGGACTTTCAGGGGTTGGAGATGGTCGGGACACACATTGCTGACAACACTTGCAGCGAGCTGAGGCCGGGGAGCGCCGGGGTCTCGGATTGCATCATAGATTTTTGTGCTACCATGAGACCTGCTAGTCCCTTAAGCCTACCAGTGAAGGAGCTGTGCAGTCTAACCACACTCTGCCTGCCACGTAGCGGAGAGTATGCGGCAGACCCTGAAGTGGACCGCGTGGAGATACTGACCATAGTGCAGAGGCACTGTCTTACTCTGTTTATGGGGAATATCAAGGATAGAATCAGTCTATCATGGCGGTCTGGTATCGGATGATGGCTGAAAATCCACATGTGCAGCAGAGATATGGGAGGCGAAGCTAGAGAAGTATTTTAATATCTCTTTAGCTGCTTACAGATGAACATTGGTACTGCTCTTTTATAACCATCTTTTTATGGGAACTCTCTACTTTACAGCTAAGTTTTATTTGCATGTCCAAATCTAGTATACAAGAATCCTAATGGCGGCACTAAAGCCTGAGATTTAAGAAACTGTAAATGTTTGGACACTGCAACAAGTATTGCACCCTATGTTGGGACAGATTTAGTAGCTCTGGTTATCTTTATATGGGTACATATTCCCCCCCCCCCCCCTTTGTATATAATTGCATTTTTTTGGGGTTGCTACCTTGATTACTCAAAACTGTTTGCACAGCTTACATGACAACTTTAATCCCCCTTGAAAGGTTTTCCATGGTCCCCTGTTCACCATGCACAGAGACCAGTTGTAAAATGTTGACAATATGTTTGAAAGGTGTAAGATTTAGTATCTAGGATTCTGCATGAATATTTTGTTCACTTAATTACCCTGTTTAGGGTTTGTATGTTTAGCTGCTATACTGGTGTCTAAAGTAAATCATTATTGATAGGTTACAGGTATGCATAACCCTCTATGTCCACGGTTTACAGCTAATGTATGTACTATCATTTTTATCTAGTGTAAACCACAAATATAGGCACAAGATGCTTGAACTTATCTATACTATTATGCTGCTATAGACGGTGAATCACAAAGTAGACAATGTACTTTTACATATGGCCTCTATGTGTTAGGTATAACCAATTTAGAAAATTAGAGGCTCCTCAAAATTCTTTGCATCCATATTTTAAAGGATCTCTTATCATGACATTAGCTCCCATAACCTTGTGGCCATGCTCCGGTAGCAATTATCACCTAAATGTATCATATCCCCAATGCCAGACTGTCAGTGGCCGAGACAGTAAGGCATGCTCATTCTACTTACTACTTGGAATTTAGGGGATTAATCTGACATCTTTAGATAGCAGAAAATAATGAACGTCCGGAAAGTTCATTTTTAAAAAACAACAAAACCTTTATTCCAAGTTATAAAATGTGAACAAGCAGTATCCTCACAGAGAGAGCATAACACCAAGCTCGCTTACGCGTTTCGGCTTATGCCATGATTTCACTTTACTTTGTAAGCCTGAAGTTTATTGCAAGAATTTACAGGAATTACGGACCGGTGTTCTAAAAAAAGTTGTCTACCGCATAGGAATCTGCGACCTACGTCACTTCCGGTGACATGAATCAGCTGCTAGAGGTTTGTGGTGCTCACTGCGCATGCGCAAGAGGCCCAACCTCCTTCAAACAGCTGTTTAAGCCGACTTATTTGATAACAACGGGTCGCGGGATTCTATTGGCCGTGCCGCACATGTGCACACGGCCATAGTCATCAGACAAGATAAGCACGACCCCCCCCCGGGCACGGTAAGTCAGCGGCTTGCAATAGAACAATTTGGTGAATGGACGTGAGCAAATCAAACGGACTGATCAGATAATACATAGTAAAAAAAGCATTACTGCATTATCTGATCGATCCATGAAGTCAGTGGCTGTACAACCAATAGGGTCTTGTCTGATGAGTAGGGCCATGTGCGCATGCGCGGCAGTGAGCAGCACAAACCTCCAGCAGCTGATTACACGTCACCAGAAGTGACGTGGTACACACATTCCTATGGTAGACATCTTCTTTAAGAACACCGGATACCGGGTACACCTCCTCCTCCATTGGCTACTATGGACCACATCACGGCTGACGTCATCTCCCTCCTTGTGGGACAGCGAGACAGCGAGCATCCTGAATGTGGTGATTGTACCTGGCATATCGGTTATATGCTATAGCAAAGTTTGGAAGATAATCCAAGCCAGACGGCTGAAGCGGATGCACAGCTTGAAGGTGAGGTATGTTGCCTCTGTTAATTGACTGAGTATACGTGTTTAGCTAAAGGGGAGTTGAGATATACCGGATTACTGGAACTACAGCGTTTGGCATGAACTGTTGGGCTTACTCTGCGTGATAAGATCATCATTTTTTTACAATAAGACCCATAGTTTATGTGGAGGTCTTACACTGGCATTTTTCCCTTTCTGTGATTATATATATCTTTAGATAGCAGGCATTGTACTTGACTGGGTGTATGGTTTGCGGGGTTGAACTTTGCAAAGCCTTTTAATATATAGCATAGGCTCCATAAATTTAAAAAAAATAAAAAAATAAATTCATCCATGGCTCTTCTTTAACAATGCCACAATTTGCCGCTAATTTCTTAGACCTTGAAGGCCGCCTCTAAATGTTGATTTTTTCACCACTAGAGGGCATTAGTTCATGTGTTTCATATAGATAACATTGAGCTCATGCTTGTGAATTTACCATGGAGACAGCTCTGATTGGCTAAAATGCAAGTCTGTCAAAAGAACTGAAATAAGGGGACAGTCTGCTGAGGTTTTGATATAAGGTAATTACAGAGGTAAAACGTGTATAATTATAACTGTGTTGGTTATGCAAAACTGGGGATTTGGTAATTAAGGGATTATCTATCTTTTAAAACAACAAAAATTCTGGTGTTGACTGTCCCTTTAAACATACACTGTCTCTGTGGCTAATTTTTTTAAAGCTAAATGCCTATTACAACCTATATTGCAGTTATAGTACAACTCCGGATTGACCAATATTTGTTTTCATGCCCATGGGTAGGCCCGCAGAGTTTCTAAATAATATAAAAGTTTATTACTTATAGTATGTTACTTGGTTGCACAGCAACATAAAATATAAAATCTGAGGTCTTCTTAGTGAGATCTAAAAGTGGTCTCTCCATTTTATTATACCTTCCCATACATTCAGACTTATCTTCTTATTTAAGATCCAAGAGTGACCTTTGAGGTTGGTTACGGAAGGTTAACTTTTATATAGGCACCGTGTATTAATTTGACTATCTATCAATGTTACAATTTATTGTATTATAATTTTCTTTGTATGTTTATTCTGCTTGTATGCCTAACTTTGGTACCTCAACAAAAAAAAAATAAAGACTATTTTTTTCTATGTGAAGATCATAGGAATGTAAAATATGGGTAATGAGTTTCGGGTTTTATACTGTAGGTCTAACGCAGTGTCGGGTTAGCACAAATGATTAATTAGTTATCTTAAAGGGACAATAAACTGAAATATTAATATAAAATCTTTAATTATATGTAGTAAAACAACTTTGCAATAATGTATCTAGTGTTTAATGTTCCTTTAAGGCACGTTATGTAAACATTAAATATAAAATATTAAAAAAATATTCTACAAAAATTAATAAAGTATATAATTGGAAATTAACAACAAAATATAAGCAATTTCTATATCTTGGCCCATACCCTGGGTAATACTTACCAGTGAGACCGCCTCTCCAGAGTGGCATGGACAGAGCTATCCACTCTGGTCGTTTACCATAAAAGATCTAGTGGAACACCACTCCTTCCTCCTCCTAGAGATGTCCATCCAAAACAGGTGAACCAGACAAAGGGAGGAAGCCTGGTAAGTATTACCCAGGGTATGGGCCAAGATATAGAAATTGTTTATATTTTGTTGTTAATTTCCAATTATCTTGGCCCCCCTGGTAATACTTACCAGTGAGAAAATACAGAGCAATAATTAAATAAAGGGTGGGAAATAAATGCACCATACACAGATATACTGCAGAAAAATACAAATGTTTATTCTTTAACAACTGAGAATAATATTTACAGCCAAACTTGGCAGCAGCTGCCTGACGAACATCCAGCTTATAATGCGAAATAAAGGTGTTATAAGATTTCCAAACTGCAGCTTGACAGATTTCTTCAGGAGAAACGTCAGCCTGAAGTGCCCAAGAAGTTGATACAGCCCTTGTGGAATGAGCCTTAAGCCCTTCAGGTACCTGTTCCCCTTTTTCTTTATAGGTTCTTCAAATAGCATGCACAATCCAGCAACAAAAATTGTCATTCATGGAGCTTGACGAGGACCTTTAGGAACAATGAATAATTTTCAGTCTTACAAAACTCTTATTTGTTGCAATCTTGAGAACTCAGCAACCAGGTGGTTAACCGGAATTGGTGTGGATTTGGATGAACTACTGGTCCTTGATTCAGTATGTCCCAAGAGATTGGAAGATGCCATGGAGGTCGAATTGCTAGTTTATGTACCAGAGGAAACCAAGGCCTACAAGGCCAGAAGGGAAGGATGACAATGAAGGTAGAGTATTTCCAGAAGAATCCTTTTTTAACAGTCTCGGGATGAGATGAATTGGAGGGAAGACATATATGAGGTTGTATGACCAATTGTGGAGAATGGCATCCACTCCTAAGACAAGAGGTGTTGGGGTACGGCTGAAGAACTTTGGAACTTGATGGGTTGATGCAGAGGCCATGAGATTGATTTCTGGAAGTCCCCAGAAGCTGACTACCCTCTGAAAGAGCCACTGGCTCAGTTGCCATTCGGTTGGAGAAATTCGACTTCTGCTCAAGTAGTCTGCCTTGACATTCTCTATCCCCGGGACATAGATCTGCAGAGAAGAACTGAATGTGGCACTGTGCCCATCTGAAGACTGGGGAAACCTCCTTCAATACATTTAAACTTCTTGTACCTCCTTGAAACTGGAGATAAGCTGCAGCTGTCCTGTTGTCGGTTAGGACCTTTACCGTATTTCCCTCCAACAGGCAAGAAGAGCTTAGAATACTGCCCAGAAGGTTTTATGGAAGAGACTGATCTTTCTTCTTCCATGTTCCCTGGGCAAATCTGTCTTGACAATGTGCCGCCCATCCAGTCTTGCTGGCATCTGTTTAAACATCTGGCCCATCTTACCATATGGATTACTGAGGACATATGACCAAGAAGCTTCATCTATTGCCGAGCTGTGAGGTACTTGACATGATAGAAAACATAATTTATGCTTACCTGATAAATTTATTTCTCTTGTGGTGTATCCAGTCCACGGATCATCCATTACTTGTGGGATATTCTCCTTCCCAACAGGAAGTTGCAAGAGGATCACCCACAGCAGAGCTGCTATATAGCTCCTCCCCTAACTGCCATATCCAGTCATTCGACCGAAACAAGTCGAGAAAGGAGAAACCATAGGGTGCAGTGGTGACTGTAGTTTAAATTAAAATTTAGACCTGCCTTAAAAAGACAGGGCGGGCCGTGGACTGGATACACCACAAGAGAAATAAATTTATCAGGTAAGCATAAATTATGTTTTCTCTTGTAAGGTGTATCCAGTCCACGGATCATCCATTACTTGTGGGATACCAATACCAAAGCTAAAGTAGACGGATGAAGGGAGGGACAAGGCAGGCTTAAATGGAAGGAACCACTGCCTGTAGAAACTTTCTCCCAAAAATAGCCTCCGAAGAAGCAAAAGTATCAAATTTGTAAAATTTTGAAAAGGTATGAAGCGAAGACCAAGTCGCCGCCTTGCAAATCTGTTCAACAGAAGCCTTATTCTTAAAGGCCCAGGAGGAAGCCACTGCTCTAGTAGAATGAGCTGCAATTCTTTCAGGGGGCTGCTGTCCAGCAGTCTCATAGGCTAAGCGTATTACGCTCCAAAGCCAAAAAGAAAGAGAGGTTGCCGAAGCTTTTTGACCTCTCCTCTGTCCAGAGTAAACAACAAACAGTGTAGATGTTTGGCGAAAATCTTCAGTAGCTTGTAAGTAAAACTTCAAAGCACGGACCACGTCCAGATTATGTAAAAGACGTTCCTTCTTTGGAGAAGGATTAGGACACAATGATGGAACAACAATCTCTTGATTTATATTCTTGTTAGAAACTACCTTAGGTAAAAACCCAGGTTTTGTACGCAGAACTACTTTATCTGAATGGAAAATCAGATAAGGAGAATCACATTGTAAGGCAGATAACTCAGAGACTCTCCGAGCAGAGGAAATAGCCATCAAAAACAGAACTTTCCAAGATAAAAGTTTAATATCAATGGAATGAAGGGGTTCAAACGGAACCCCTTGAAGAACTTTAAGAACCAAGTTTAAGCTCCATGGGGGAGCAACAGGTTTAAACACAGGCTTAATTCTAACCAAAACCTGACAAAAAGCTTGAACGTCTGGAACTTCTGCCAGACGCTTGTGCAAAAGAATAGACAGAGCAGAAATATGTCCCTTTAAAGAACTAGATGATAATCCTTTTTCCAAACCCTCTTGGAGAAAGGACAATATCCTAGGAATCCTAACCTTACTCCATGAGTAATTCTTGGATTCACACCAATAAAGATATTTACGCCATATCTTATGATAGATTTTCCTGGTGCCAGGCTTTCGTGCCTGTATAAGGGTATCAATGACTGACTCAGAGAAACCACGCTTTGATAAAATCAAGCGTTCAATCTCCATGCAGTCAGTCTCAGAGAAATTAGATTCGGATGATTGAAAGGACCTTGTAGTAGAAGGTCTTGTCTCAGAGGCAGGGTCCATGGTGGAAAGGATGACATGTCCACTAGGTCTGCATACCAGGTCCTGCGTGGCCACGCAGGCGCTATCAATATCACTGATGCTCTCTCCTGTTTGATTTTGGCAATCAGTCGAGGGAGCAGAGGAAACGGTGGAAACACATAAGCCAGGTTGAAGAACCAAGGCGCTGCTAGAGCATCTATCAGTGCCGCTTCTGGGTCCCTGGACCTGGACCTGGATCTGTAACAAAGAAGCTTGGCGTTCTGGCAAGACGCCATGAGATCCAGTTCTGGTTTGCCCCAACAATGAACCAATTGATCAAGCCGATTACTTCCATACACTGAGCCACCGAAGGGCGCGGAATAGAATGAAGAACACGGCAAGATTTTAGAAGCTTTGATAACCTGGATTCTGTCAGGTAAATCTTCATTTCTACAGAATCTATCAGAGTCCCTAGGAAGGAGACTCTTGTGAGTGGGGATAGAGAACTCTTTTCCTCGTTCACCTTCCACCCATGTGACTTGAGAAATGCCAGAACTATGTCCGTATGTGACTTGGCAATCTGAAAGCTTGACGCCTGTATCAGGATGTCATCCAGATAAGGGGCCACTGATATACCTTGCGGTCTTAGGACCGCCAGAAGCGATCCCAGAACCTTTGTAAAGATTCTTGGAGCTGTAGCTAACCCGAAGGGAAGAGCCACAAATTGGTAATGCCTGTCCAGAAAGGCAAACCTTAGGAACCGATGATGATCTTTGTGAATCGGTATTTGAAGGTAAGCATCCTTCAAATCCACTGTGGTCATGTACTGACCCTCCTGGATCATAGGTAGGATGGTCCGAATAGTTTCCATTTTGAACGATGGAACTCTGAGGACTTTGTTTAAGATCTTTAGATCCAAAATGGGTCTGAAGGTTCCCTCTTTTTTAGGAACCACAAACAGATTTGAATAAAAGCCCTGTCCCTGTTCCGTCTGTGGAACTGGACAGATCACTCCCATAACTAGGAGGTCTTGCACACAGTGTAAGAATGCCTCTTTCGTTATCTGGTTTACAGATAATCTCGAAAGGTGAAATCTCCCTTGAGGAGGGGAAGCTTTGAAGTCCAGAAGATATCCCTGAGATATGATCTCCAACGCCCAGGGATCCTGAACATCTCTTGCCCACGCCTGGGCGAAGAGAGAAAGTCTGCCCCCTACTAGATCCGTTATCGGATGGGGGGCTGTTCCTTCATGCTGTCTTAGAGGCAGCAGCAGGCTTTCTGGCCTGCTTGCCTTTGTTCCAGGACTGGTTTCCAGCCCGGCTTGGATTGAGCAAAAGTTCCCTCTTGTTTTGTAGCAGAGGAAGTTGATGCTGCACCTGCCTTGAAATTTCGAAAGGCACGAAAAATAGACTGTTTGGCCCTTGATCTGGCCCTGTCCTGAGGAAGGGTATGACCCTTACCTCCAGTAATGTCAGCAATAATTTCCTTCAAACCAGGCCCGAATAGGGTCTGCCCCTTGAAGGGAATGTTAAGTAATTTAGGCCTAGATTTGGAGCTTGGCGGTAGCCGTGAAAAACAAGCGTTAGAGGCTCCTAACGCTGGTTTTAGGCTACCGCCGGTATTTGGAGTCAGTCAAAAAAGGGTCTAACGCTCACTTTTCAGCCGCGACTTTTCCATACCGCAGATCCCCTTACGTCATTTGCGTATCCTATCTTTTCAATGGGATCTTTCTAAGTCCGGTATTTAGAGTCGTGTCTGAAGTGAGCGTTAGAAATCTAACGACAAAACTCCAGCCGCAGAAAAAAGTCAGGAGTTAAGAGCTTTCTGGGCTAACGCTGGTTCATAAAGCTCTTAACTACTGTGCTCTAAAGTACACTAACACCCATAAACTACCTATGTACCCCTAAACCGAGGTCCCCCCACATCGCCGCCACTCGATTAAATTTTTTTAACCCCTAATCTGCTGACCGCCACCTACGTTATACTTATGTACCCCTAATCTGCTGCCCCTAACACCGCCGACCCCTGTATTATATTTATTAACCCCTAACCTGCCCCCCACAACGTCGCCGCCAGCTACCTACAATAATTAACCCCTAATCTGCCGACCGCAAAGCGCCGCCACCTACATTATAGCTATGTACCCCTAATCTGCTGCCCCTAACACCGCCGACCCCTACATTATATTTATTAACCCCTAATCTGCCGCCCTCAACGTTGCCTCCACCTGCCTACACTTATTAACCCCTAATCTGCCGACCGGACCGCTATTATAATAAAGTTATTAACCCCTAATCCGCCTCACTAACCCTATAATAAATAGTATTAACCCCTAATCTGCCCTCCCTAACATCGCCGACGCCTAACTTCAAACATTAACCCCTAATCTGCCGACCGGAGCTCACAGCTATTCTAATAAATGTATTAACCCCTAAAGTCTAACCCTAACACTAACACCCCCCTAAGTTAAATATAATTTAAATCTAACGAAATTAATTAACTCTTATTAAATAAATTATTCCTATTTAAAGCTAAATACTTACCTGTAAAATAAATCCTAATATAGCTACAATATAAATTATAATTATATTATAGCTATTTTAGGATTTATATTTATTTTACAGGTAACTTTGTATTTATTTTAACCAGGTACAATAGCTACCAAATAGTTAAGAACTATTTAATAGCGACCTAGTTAAAATAATTACAAAATTACCTGTAAAATAAATCCTAACCTAAGTTACAATTAAACCTAACACTATACTATCAATAAATAAATTAAATAAAATACCTACAATTACCCTCAATTAAACCTAACACTACACTATCAATAAATTAATTAAATACAATTCCTACAAATAACTACAATGAAATAAACTAACTAAAGTACAAAAAATAAAAAAGAACTAAGTTACAAAAAATTAAAAAATATTTACAAACATAAGAAAAATATTACAACAATTTTAAACTAATTACACCTACTCTACGCCCCCTAATAAAATAACAAAGCCCCCCAAAATAAAAAAATGCCCTACCCTATTCTAAATTACTAAAGTTCAAAGCTCTTTTACCTTACCAGCCCTGAACAGGGCCCTTTGCGGGGCATGCCCCAAGAAGTTCAGCTCTTTTGCCTGTAAAAAAAAACCATACAATACCCCCCCCAACATTACAACCCACCACCCGCATACCCCTAATCTAACCCAAACCCCCCTTAAATAAACCTAACACTAAGCCCCTGAAGATCTTCCTACCTTATCTTCACCATACCAGGTTCACCGATCGATCCAGAAGAGCTCCTCCGATGTCCTGATCCAAGCCCAAGCGGGGGGCTGAAGAGGTCCATGATCCGGCTGAAGTCATCATCCAAGCAGGAGCTGAAGAGGTCCATGATCCGGCTGAAGTCTTCATCCAAGCGGGAGCTGAAGAGGTCCATGATCCGGATGAAGTCTTCTATCAACGGAATCTTCAATCTTCTTTCTTCGGGAGCCATCATCTTCCATCCGACGCGGAACATCCTCTTCTCCCGACGCCTACTAGCCGAATGACGGTTCCTTTAAATGACGTCATCCAAGATGGCGTCCCTCGAATTCCGATTGGCTGATAGGATTCTATCAGCCAATCGGAATTAAGGTAGGAAAATTCTGATTGGCTGATGATATCAGCCAATCAGAATAAAGTTCAATCCGACTGGCTGATCCGATCAGCCAATCAGATTGAGCTCGCATTCTATTGGCTGATCGGAACAGCCAATAGAATGCAAGCTCAATCTGATTGGCTGATTGAATCAGCCAATCGGATTGAACTTGATTCTGATTGGCTGATTCCATCAGCCAATCAGAATATTCCTACCTTAATTCCGATTGGCTGATAGAATCCTATCAGCCAATCGGAATTCGAGGGACGCCATCTTGGATGACGTCAATTAAAGGAACCGTCATTCGGCTAGTAGGCATCGGGAGAAGAGGATGTTCCGCGTCGGATGGAAGATGATGGCTCCCGAAGAAAGAAGATTGAAGATGCCGTTGATAAAAGACTTCATCCGGATCATAGACCTCTTCAGCTCCCGCTTGGATGAAGACTTCATCCGGATCATGGACCTCTTCAGCTCCCGCTTGGATGATGACTTCAGCCGGATCATGGACCTCTTCAGCCCCC
This sequence comes from Bombina bombina, assembly GCF_027579735.1. Classification (NCBI taxonomy): domain Eukaryota; kingdom Metazoa; phylum Chordata; class Amphibia; order Anura; family Bombinatoridae; genus Bombina; species Bombina bombina. The sequence continues at coordinate 168,053,186 of NC_069504.1, read as the reverse complement.
CGCTTGGGCTTGGATCAGGACATCGGAGGAGCTCTTCTGGATCGATCGGTGAACCTGGTATGGTGAAGATAAGGTAGGAAGATCTTCAGGGGCTTAGTGTTAGGTTTATTTAAGGGGGGTTTGGGTTAGATTAGGGGTATGTGGGTGGTGGGTTGTAATGTTGGGGGGGGCTATTGTATGTTTTTTTTTACAGGCAAAAGAGCTGAACTTCTTGGGGCATGCCCCGCACAGGGCCCTGTTCAGGGCTGGTAAGGTAAAAGAGCTTTGAACTTTAGTAATTTAGAATAGGGTAGGGCATTTTTTTATTTTGGGGGTCTTTGTTATTTTATTAGGGGGCTTAGAGTAGGTGTAATTAGTTTAAAATTGTTGTAATATTTTTCTAATGTTTGTAAATATTTTTTTATTTTTTGTAACTTAGTTCTTTTTTATTTTTTGTACTTTAGTTAGTTTATTTAATTGTATTTATTTGTAGGAATTGTATTTAATTTATTTATTGATAGTGTAGTGTTAGGTTTAATTGTAGATAATTATAGGTATTTTATTTAATTTATTTATTGATAGTGTAGTGTTAGGTTTAATTGTAACTTAGGTTAGGATTTATTTTACAGGTAAATTTGTAATTATTTTAACTATTTTAGCTATTAAATAGTTCTTAACTATTTAATAGCTATTGTACCTGGTTAAAATAAATACAAAGTTACCTGTAAAATAAATATTAATCCTAAAATAGCTATAATTATAATTTATATTGTAGCTATATTAGGATTTATTTTACAGGTAAGTATTTAGCTTTAAATAGGAATAATTTATTTAAGAAGAGTTAATTAATTTCGTTAGATTAAAATTATATTTAATTTAGGGGGGGTGTTAGTGTTAGGGTTAGACTTAGCTTTAGGGGTTAATACATTTATTAGAATAGCGGTGAGCTCCAGTCGGCAGATTAGGGGTTAATAATTGAAGTTAGGTGTCGGCGATGTTAGGGAGGGCAGATTAGGGGTTAATACTATTTATTATAGGGTTAGTGAGGCGGATTAGGGGTTAATAACTTTATAATAATAGCGGTGCGGTCCGCTCAGCAGATTAGGGGTTAATAAGTGTAGGCAGGTGGAGGCGACGTTGTGGGGGGCAGATTAGGGGTTAATAAATATAATATAGGGGTCGGCGGTGTTAGGGGCAGCAGATTAGGGGTACATAGGGATAATGTAAGTAGCGGCGGTTTACGGAGCGGGAGATTAGGGGTTAAAATAATATGCAGGGGTCAGCGATAGCGGGGGCGGCAGAATAGGGGTTAATAAGTGTAAGGTTAGGGGTGTTTAGACTCGGGGTACATGTTAGAGTGTTAGGTGCAGAAGTAGGAAGTGTTTCCCCATAGGAAACAATGGGGCTGCGTTAGGAGCTGAACGCGTCTTTTTTGCAGTTTACCATTGTTTTCTATGGGGGAATCGTGCACGAGCACGTTTTTGAGGCTGGCCGCGTCCGTAAGCAACTATGGTATCGAGAGTTGAAGTTGCGTTAAATATGCTCTACGCTCCTTTTTTGGAGCCTAACGCAGCCATTCTGTGGACTCTCAATACCAGAGTTATTTTAAAGGTGCGGCCAGAAAAAAGCCAGCGTTAGATACACGGGTCCTTACCGACAAAACTCTAAATCTAGCCGTTAGACTTTGAAGTCACGTCAGCTGACCAAGATTTAAGCCATAGCGCCCTACGCGCCTGGATGGCGAATCCAGAATTCTTAGCCGTTAGTTTAGTCAAATGAACAATGGCATCAGAAACAAAAGAATTAGCTAGCTTAAGTGTTCTAAGCTTGTCAAGTAATTCAGTCAATGGAGTAGCTGTCTGAAAGGCCTCTTCCAGAGACTCAAACCAGAACGCCGCAGCAGCAGTGACAGGCGCAATGCATGCAAGGGGCTGCAGGATAAAACCTTGTTGAATAAACATTTTCTTAAGGTAACCTTCTAATTTTTTATCCATTGGATCTGAAAAAGCACAACTGTCCTCGACAGGGATAGTGGTACGCTTTGCTAAAGTAGAAACTGCTCCCTCCACCTTAGGAACCGTCGGCCATAAGTCCCGTGTGGTGGCGTCTATTGGAAACATTTTTCTAAAAATAGGAGGGGGGGAAAACAGCACACCGGGTCTATCCCACTCCTTATTAATAATTTCTGTAAACCTTTTAGGAATTGGAAAAACATCAGTACACACCGGCACTGCATAGTATTTATCCAGTCTACACAATTTCTCTGGCACTGCAATTGTGTCACAGTCATTCAGAGCAGCTAATACCTCCCCAAGCAATACATGGAGGTTTTCAAGCTTAAATTTAAAAGTAGAAATATCTGAATCAGGTTTCCCCGAATCAGAAATGTCACCCACAGACTGAAGCTCTCCTTCCTCAGCTTCTGCATATTGTGACGCAGTATCAGACATGGGCCTTAAAGCATCTGCGCGCTCTGTATTACGTCTAACTCCAGAGCTATTGCGCTTTCCTCTGAATTCAGGCAGTCTGGCTAATACCGCTGACAGGGTATTATCCATTATTGCCGCCATGTCCTGCAAAGTAATCGCTATGGGCGTCTTTGATGTACTTGGCACCATTTTAGCGTGAGTCCCTTGAGCGGGAGTCAAAGGGTCCGACACGTGGGGAGAGTTAGTTGGCATAACTTCCCCCTCGTCAGAATCCTCTGGTGATAATTCTTTTAAATATAACAGCTGATCTTTATTGTTTAAAGTGAAATCAATACATTTAGTATACATTCTCCTATGGGGTTCCACCATGGCTTTTAAACATAATGAACAAGGAGTTTCCTCTATGTCAGACATGTTTATACAGACTAGCAATGAGACTAGCAAGCTTGGAAAACACTTTAATCAAGTTAACAAGCAATATAAAAAAACGTTACTGTGCCTTTAAGAGAAACAAATTTTCCCAAAATTTTAAATAACAGTGAAAAAACAGAATTTATGTTTACCTGATAAATTACTTTCTCCAACGGTGTGTCCGGTCCACGGCGTCATCCTTACTTGTGGGATATTCTCTTCCCCAACAGGAAATGGCAAAGAGCCCAGCAAAGCTGGTCACATGATCCCTCCTAGGCTCCGCCTACCCCAGTCATTCGACCGACGTAAAGGAGGAATATTTGCATAGGAGAAACCATATGATACCGTGGTGACTGTAGTTAAAGAAAATAAATTATCAGACCTGATTAAAAAACCAGGGCGGGCCGTGGACCGGACACACCGTTGGAGAAAGTAATTTATCAGGTAAACATAAATTCTGTTTTCTCCAACATAGGTGTGTCCGGTCCACGGCGTCATCCTTACTTGTGGGAACCAATACCAAAGCTTTAGGACACGGATGAAGGGAGGGAGCAAATCAGGTCACCTAAATGGAAGGCACCACAGCTTGCAAAACCTTTCTCCCAAAAATAGCCTCAGAAGAAGCAAAAGTATCAAACTTGTAAAATTTGGTAAAAGTGTGCAGTGAAGACCAAGTCGCTGCCTTACATATCTGATCAACAGAAGCCTCGTTCTTGAAGGCCCATGTGGAAGCCACAGCCCTAGTGGAATGAGCTGTGATTCTTTCAGGAGGCTGCCGTCCGGCAGTCTCATAAGCCAATCTGATGATGCTTTTAATCCAAAAAGAGAGAGAGGTAGAAGTTGCTTTTTGACCTCTCCTTTTACCAGAATAAACAACAAACAAGGAAGATGTTTGTCTAAAATCCTTTGTAGCATCTAAATAGAATTTTAGAGCGCGAACAACATCCAAATTGTGCAACAAACGTTCCTTCTTTGAAACTGGATTCGGACACAAAGAAGGCACGACTATCTCCTGGTTAATGTTTTTGTTAGAAACAACTTTCGGAAGAAAACCAGGTTTAGTACGTAAAACCACCTTATCTGCATGGAACACCAGATAAGGAGGAGAACACTGCAGAGCAGATAATTCTGAAACTCTTCTAGCAGAAGAAATTGCAACCAAAAACAAAACTTTCCAAGATAATAACTTAATATCAACGGAATGTAAGGGTTCAAACGGAACCCCCTGAAGAACTGAAAGAACTAAATTGAGACTCCAAGGAGGAGTCAAAGGTTTGTAAACAGGCTTGATTCTAACCAGAGCCTGAACAAAGGCTTGAACATCTGGCACAGCTGCCAGCTTTTTGTGAAGTAACACAGACAAGGCAGAAATCTGTCCCTTCAAGGAACTTGCAGATAATCCTTTCTCCAATCCTTCTTGAAGAAAGGATAGAATCTTAGGAATTTTTACCTTGTCCCAAGGGAATCCTTTAGATTCACACCAACAGATATATTTTTTCCATATTTTGTGGTAAATTTTTCTAGTTACAGGCTTTCTGACCTGAACAAGAGTATCAATAACAGAATCTGAGAACCCTCGCTTTGATAAGATCAAGCGTTCAATCTCCAAGCAGTCAGTTGGAGTGAGACCAGATTCGGATGTTCGAATGGACCTTGAACAAGAAGGTCTCGTCTCAAAGGTAGCTTCCATGGTGGAGCCGATGACATATTCACCAGGTCTGCATACCAAGTCCTGCGTGGCCACGCAGGAGCTATCAAGATCACCGATGCCCTCTCCTGATTGATCCTGGCTACCAGCCTGGGGATGAGAGGAAACGGCGGGAATACATAAGCTAGTTTGAAGGTCCAAGGTGCTACTAGTGCATCTACTAGAGTCGCCTTGGGATCCCTGGATCTGGACCCGTAGCAAGGAACCTTGAAGTTCTGACGAGAGGCCATCAGATCCATGTCTGGAATGCCCCACAGTTGAGTAATTTGGGCAAAGATTTCCGGATGGAGTTCCCACTCCCCCGGATGTAATGTCTGACGACTCAGAAAATCCGCTTCCCAATTTTCCACTCCTGGGATGTGGATTGCAGACAAGTGGCAGGAGTGAGTCTCCGCCCATTGAATGATTTTGGTCACTTCTTCCATCGCCAGGGAACTCCTTGTTCCCCCCTGATGGTTGATGTACGCAACAGTCGTCATGTTGTCTGATTGAAACCGTATGAACTTGGCCTTTGCTAGCTGAGGCCAAGCCTTGAGAGCATTGAGTATCGCTCTCAGTTCCAGAATATTTATCGGTAGAAGAGATTCTTCCCGAGACCAAAGACCCTGAGCTTTCAGGGGTCCCCAGACCGCGCCCCAGCCCATCAGACTGGCGTCGGTCGTGACAATGACCCACTCTGGTCTGCGGAAGCTCATCCCCTGTGACAGGTTGTCCAGGGACAGCCACCAACGGAGTGAATCTCTGGTCCTCTGATTTACTTGTATCGTCGGAGACAAGTCTGTATAATCCCCATTCCACTGACTGAGCATGCACAGTTGTAATGGTCTTAGATGAATGCGCGCAAAAGGAACTATGTCCATTGCCGCTACCATCAAACCTATTACTTCCATGCACTGCGCTATGGAAGGAAGAGGAACGGAATGAAGTATTTGACAAGAGTTTAGAAGTTTTGTTTTTCTGGCCTCTGTCAGAAAAATCCTCATTTCTAAGGAGTCTATTATTGTTCCCAAGAAGGGAACCCTCGTTGACGGAGATAGAGAACTCTTTTCTACGTTCACTTTCCATCCGTGAGATCTGAGAAAGGCCAGGACAATGTCCATGTGAGCCTTTGCTAGAGGAAGGGACGACGCTTGAATCAGAATGTCGTCCAAGAAAGGTACTACTGCAATGCCCCTTGGTCTTAGCACCGCTAGAAGGGACCCTAGTACCTTTGTGAAAATCCTTGGAGCAGTGGCTAATCCGAACGGAAGTGCCACGAACTGGTAATGCTTGTCCAGGAATGCGAACCTTAGGAACCGATGATGTTCCTTGTGGATAGGAATATGTAGATACGCATCCTTTAAATCCACCGTGGTCATGAATTGACCTTCCTGGATGGAAGGAAGAATTGTTCGAATGGTTTCCATTTTCAACGATGGAACCTTGAGAAACTTGTTTAGGATCTTGAGATCTAAGATTGGTCTGAACGTTCCCTCTTTTTTGGGAACTACGAACAGATTGGAGTAGAACCCCATCCCTTGTTCTCCTAATGGAACAGGATGAATCACTCCCATTTTTAACAGGTCTTCTACACAATGTAAGAATGCCTGTTTTTGTATGTGGTCTGAAGACAATTGAGACCTGTGGAACCTCCCCCTTGGGGGAAGCCCCTTGAATTCCAGAAGATAACCTTGGGAGACTATTTCTAGCGCCCAAGGATCCAGAACATCTCTCGCCCAAGCCTGAGCGAAGAGAGAGAGTCTGCCCCCCACCAGATCCGGTCCCGGATCTGGGGCCAACATCTCATGCTGTCTTGGTAGCAGTGGCAGGTTTCTTGGCCTGCTTTCCCTTGTTCCAGCCTTGCATTGGTCTCCAGGCTGGCTTGGCTTGAGAAGTATTACCCTCTTGCTTAGAGGACGTAGCACTTGGGGCTGGTCCGTTTCTACGAAAGGGACGAAAATTAGGTTTATTTTTGGCCTTGAAAGACCTATCCTGAGGAAGGGCGTGGCCCTTGCCCCCAGTGATATCAGAGATAATCTCTTTCAAGTCAGGGCCAAACAGCGTTTTCCCCTTGAAAGGAATGTTAAGCAATTTGTTCTTGGAAGACGCATCCGCTGACCAAGATTTCAACCAAAGCGCTCTGCGCGCCACAATAGCAAACCCAGAATTTTTCGCCGCTAACCTAGCCAATTGCAAAGTGGCGTCTAGGGTGAAAGAATTAGCCAATTTGAGAGCACGGATTCTGTCCATAATCTCCTCATAAGAAGGAGAATTACTAGTGATCGCCTTTTCTAGCTCATCGAACCAGAAACACGCGGCTGTAGTGACAGGGACAATGCATGAAATTGGTTGTAGAAGGTAACCTTGCTGAACAAACATCTTTTTAAGCAAACCTTCTAATTTTTTATCCATAGGATCTTTGAAAGCACAACTATCTTCTATGGGTATAGTGGTGCGTTTGTTTAGAGTAGAAACCGCCCCCTCGACCTTGGGGACTGTCTGCCATAAGTCCTTTCTGGGGTCGACCATAGGAAACAATTTTTTAAATATGGGGGGAGGGACGAAAGGTATACCGGGCCTTTCCCATTCTTTATTTACAATGTCCGCCACCCGCTTGGGTATAGGAAAAGCTTCGGGGGGCCCCGGGACCTCTAGGAACTTGTCCATTTTACATAATTTCTCTGGAATGACCAAATTGTCACAATCATCCAGAGTGGATAACACCTCCTTAAGCAGAGCGCGGAGATGCTCCAACTTAAATTTAAATGTAATCACATCAGGTTCAGCTTGTTGAGAAATTTTCCCTGAATCTGAAATTTCTCCCTCAGACAAAACCTCCCTGGCCCCCTCAGACTGGTGTAGGGGCCCTTCAGAAACAATATCATCAGCGTCCTCATGCTCTTCAGTATTTTCTAAAACAGAGCAGTCGCGCTTTCGCTGATAAGTGGGCATTTTGGCTAAAATGTTTTTGATAGAATTATCCATTACAGCCGTTAATTGTTGCATAGTAAGGAGTATTGGCGCGCTAGATGTACTAGGGGCCTCCTGTGTGGGCAAGACTGGTGTAGACGAAGGAGGGGATGATGCAGTACCATGCTTACTCCCCTCACTTGAGGAATCATCTTGGGCATCATTTTCTCTAAATTTTGTGTCACATAAATCACATCTATTTAAATGAGAAGGAACCTTGGCTTCCCCACATTCAGAACACAGTCTATCTGGCAGTTCAGACATGTTAAACAGGCATAAACTTGATAACAAAGTACAAAAAACGTTTTAAAATAAAACCGTTACTGTCACTTTAAATTTTAAACTGAACACACTTTATTACTGCAATTGCGAAAAAGTATGAAGGAATTGTTCAAAATTCACCAAAATTTCACCACAGTGTCTTAAAGCCTTAAAAGTATTGCACACCAAATTTGGAAGCTTTAACCCTTAAAATAACGGAACCGGAGCCGTTTTTATATTTAACCCCTTTACAGTCCCTGGTATCTGCTTTGCTGAGACCCAACCAAGCCCAAAGGGGAATACGATACCAAATGACGCCTTCAGAAAGTCTTTTCTATGTATCAGAGCTCCTCACACATGCATCTGCATGTCATGCTTCCCAAAAACAAGTGCGCAATACAGGCGCGAAAATGAGACTCTGCCTATGATTAGGGAAAGCCCCTAGAGAATAAGGTGTCCAATACAGTGCCTGCCGGTTATTTTACAAAATTCCCAAGATTAAAATAATTCCTCAAGGCTATGGAGTATAAAATATGTTTATATATAAATCGATTTAGCCCAGAAAATGTCTACAGTCTTAAAAAGCCCTTGTGAAGCCCTTATTTACTGTCTGTAATAAAAATGGCTTACCGGATCCCATAGGGAAAATGACAGCTTCCAGCATTACATCGTCTTGTTAGAATGTGTCATACCTCAAGCAGCAAAAGTCTGCTCACTGTTCCCCCAACTGAAGTTAATTCCTCTCAACAGTCCTGTGTGGAACAGCCATCGATTTTAGTAACGGTTGCTAAAATCATTTTCCTCTTACAAACAGAAATCTTCATCTCTTTTCTGTTTCAGAGTAAATAGTACATACCAGCACTATTTTAAAATAACAAACTCTTGATTGAATAATAAAAACTACAGTTAAACACTAAAAAACTCTAAGCCATCTCCGTGGAGATGTTGCCTGTACAACGGCAAAGAGAATGACTGGGGTAGGCGGAGCCTAGGAGGGATCATGTGACCAGCTTTGCTGGGCTCTTTGCCATTTCCTGTTGGGGAAGAGAATATCCCACAAGTAAGGATGACGCCGTGGACCGGACACACCTATGTTGGAGAAAAGGCAGTTAAACTAACGAAATTTTTACAGTGTATGTTACAAGTTAGCAGAGCATTGCACCCACTTGCAAATGGATGATTAACCCCTTAATACAAAAAACAGATTAACAAAACGAAAAATACATTTTTTAAACAGTCATAACAGAAGCCTTTTGAGCCCTTCAGAGATGTCCTATAGCATGCAGGGGACTGCTGAGGGAAGCTGAATGTCACAGTTTGTAATTTTAACTGCACCAACTGTAACTTTTATACTATAACAGTGGAAAGCCTCAGGAAACTGTTTCTAGGTAAAAATAAAGCCAGCCATGTGTGAAAAACTAGGCCCCAATAAGTTTTATCACCAAAGCATATATAAAAATGATTAAACATGCCAGCAAACGTTTTATATTGCACATTAATCAGAGTATATACCTCTGATAGCAAGCCTGATACTAGTCGCTATTAAATCACTGTATTTAGGCTTAACTTACATTAATTCGGTATCAGCAGCATTTTCTAGCAATTCCATCCCTAGAAAAACTTAAAACTGCACATACCTTATTGCAGGATACCCTGCACGCTATTCTCCCTCTGAAGTTACCTCACTCCTCAGATATATGTGAGAACAGCAGTGGATCTTAGTTACTTCTGCTAAGATCATAGAAAACGCAGGCAGATTCTTCTTCTAAATGCTGCCTGAGATAAAATTGTACGACTCCGGTACCATTTAAAAACAATAAACTCTTGATTGAAGAAAAAACTTACTATATTACACCACTTTCCTCTTACTACGTCCAGCTATGTTGAGAGTTGTGGGTGATCCTCTTGTAACTTCCTGTTGGGAAGGAGAATATCCCACAAGTAATGGATGATCCGTGGACTGGATACACCTTACAAGAGAAAGCTGGACATGTTTCAGTAGGAATTTGATGCGAACTTCTGGAAGAGAGACAATCTCCTTTTGGGTATTGAAGAGTCCTCCCAGAAACACTAGCTTTTGACAAGGTTGAAGCTGGCTCTTTTTCTGTGATCCTAAAGGAACCTGAGGAGGATGGACCTATGGGCATAAGCTTGTTGCGGTGAATTTGCCAGGAGAAGAATATCGTCCAGATAATGGATTACGAATAAACCTTTTGACACAAAGTTCTGCTATGAGAGGAACTAACACCTTTGTTAAAAGCCTTGGAGCAGTAGATATTCCAAAGAGAAGAGATGAAAATTTAAAATTGCGGTCTCCGACCGTGAAACAGAGGAACCTTTTGTGCAGTTCTGCAATGGGAATATGGAAGTATGCATCTTTGAGATATACAGAAAGCAGATATGCTTTTGGTGGGATAAGACTGATTACAGAAAGTACAGACTCCATCTTGAAGAGCTGAAAGTTGAGAAATGTGTTGAGAATTTGAAGATCTAGAACAGGTCTCCAGGAACTGTCCTTTTTTTACCAGAAAAAGAGGTGAGTAAAAGCCTTTGTTGTGAGCTTGAGTTGGTATCTGTTGAATGACATTGTTGCACATAAGTTTGGAGATAAACTCAAGAACGGCATTTAGCTTCACAGGATCCTTGGGGAGTGGAGATTTTACTAAGAAAGGAAGACTTTCGGCTAGATTTAGAGTTTGGCATTAGCCGTCAAAAGCAGCGTTAAGGGGTCCTAACGCTGCTTTTTACCGCCCGCTGGTATTTAGAGTCAGGCAGGAAAGGGTCTAACGCTCACTTCCTTACCGCGACTCAGATCCCTTACGACAATTGCGTATCCTATCTTTTCAATGGGATCTGCCTAACGCCGGTATTTGGAGTCTTGGAAGAAGTGAGCGGTAGACCCTCTACCGACAAGACTCCTATCGACAAAAAAAGTCAGTAGTTAAGAGCTTTATGGGCTAACGCGTGAATATAAAGCTCTTAACTTCTGTGCTACAAAGTGCACTAACACCCATAAACTACCTATGTACCCCTAAACCGCAGCCCCCCCACATCGCCGCCACTATAATAATTTTTTTTAACCCCTAATCTGCCGACCGGACACTGCCGACACCTACATTATACCTATGAACCCCTAATCTGCTGCCCCTAACATCTCCGACCCCTATATTATATTTATTACCCCCTAATCTGCCCCCCCCAACGTCGCCGCTACCTTATCTACACTTATTAACCCCTAATCTGCTGACCGGACCTCGCCGCCACTATAATAAATGTATTAACCCCTAAACCGCCGCACTCCCGCCTCGCAAACACTATAATAAATAGTATTAACCCCTAATCTGCCCTCCCTAACATCGCCGCCACCTACCTACAATTATTAACCCCTAATCTCCCATCCGCAACGTCGCCGCTACTAAAATAAAATTATTAACCCCTAAACCTAACTCTAACCCTAACACCCCCCTAACTTAAATATCATTTTAATTAAACGAAATAATATTCCTAAAATTAAATAAATTATTCCTATTTAAAACTAAATACTTACCTATAAAATAAACCCTAATATAGCTACAATATAACTAATAGTTACATTGTAGCTATTTTAGGATTTATATTTATTTTACAGGCAACTTTGTATTTATTTTAACTAGGTACAATAGCTATTAAATAGTTAATAACTATTTAATAGCTACCTAGTTAAAATAACTACAAAATTACCTGTAAAATAAATCCTAACCTAAGTTACAAATACACCTACACTATCAATAAATTAATTAAATAAATAAACTACAATTAGCTAAACTAAAATACAATAAAATAAACTAATCTATAATACAAAAAACAAACAAACACTAAATTACAAAAAATAAAAGAGAATTACAATAAGTTTAAACTAATTACACCTAATCTAAGCCCCCTAATAAAATAAAAAATCCCCCCAAAATAAAAAAATGCCCTACCCTATTCTAAACTACCAAAGTAATCAGCTCTTTTACCAGCCCTTAAAAGGCCTTTTTGTGGGGCATTGTCACAAAATAATCAGCTCTTTTACCTGAAAATAAAAATACAATAGATCCCCCAACATTACAACCCACCACCCACATACCCCTATTCTAACCCACCCAAACCCCCCTTAAAAAAACCTATCGCTAACCCCCTGAAGATCATCCTACCTTGAGTCGTCTTTACCCAGCCAAGCCGAATTCTTCATCCAAGGTGCGCAGAGGAGGTCCTTCATCCGGTAGAAGTCTTCATCCAAGCGGGGCAAGAAGTGGTCCTCCATCCGGCAGAAGTGTTCATCAAGGCGGCATCTTCAATCTTCATCCATCCGGAGCGGAGCGGAGCCATCTTCAAAGGAGCCAATGCAGAGCCATCCTCTTCAACCGACGACTTCCCGACAAATGAAGGTTCCTTTAAGGGACGTCATCCAAGATGGCGTCCCTTCAATTCCGATTGGCTGATAGGATTCTATCAGCCAATCGGAATTAAGGTAGAAAAAATCTGATTGGCTGATGCAATCAGCCAATCAGATTGAAGTTCAACCCGATTGGCTGATCCAATCAGCCAATCGTATTGAGCTTGCATTCTATTGGCTGTTCCAATCAGCCAATACTTAACTTTTCATGTGCGCTAACCCGACTGCGTTAGACCTATAGTGCGAAACCTAAAGTGAAGAAACTTCAAAAAAGTGTGTAAAGAAGACCAAGTAGCTGCCTTGCATGTCTGAATAATAGGAGCCTTAATACAAAAACCACAAGACGTGGCAACTGCTCAATAACTAAATATGCCTTAAAAATTAAGGCTTTAAATCAGGCAGCTAAAGTAACAGCTTTAGCTTGCTATCCCTTGTGAAGCCCCAAAAAATTATCAAAAAGAGAAGACTGAATTTTTTGTTGTGACTTCCACATTCCTCATCAAGGAGGCAAAAGAAAATGACTGAAGATGATGGGAAGTGGGAGGGATTTAAAGCTCTGGTGTGCTGGAATATCGTTTGCCTACTCCTTGTGGTCAGGAGGGGAGTTCCCAAACATGATGAATTGTGGACTCTAACCATCTGATCAAAGAAATAATAATTTTTAAAAGTGTTAGGACTATGGATACAAAGCATTTAATAAAATATATATGATCCAAAAGAAAGCATTACAATAATGTTTGTGCAACTTCTTTCTTACAACAACTGATTGGCTTACATATTTGCCTATGCATGGATCTAAATAACCACGCAAGGCAATTTAAATAAATATAACAACATTACCTGGATACATACAGTATCAGCTTCAACAAATTCAATTCAGCAATGTGCATTTAAAGACACATCTTTACCAGTATAGCAATCTTAAATCCAAGACAAGGAAGCAGTACTTTCAATAAAAGTATTTTAGAAAATATTATCACTGCTGTACAATAGAGAACATACACACTGTGTCATTACTATAAAAAGTCTCATCAAATGATGCATATGCACGTTTTACAGTCATATCTGCATCTCAATCCATAGGGTTTCCGATTTGTTACACATACCATTTATTCTTCTTTCATAAGGAAAGTGATAGAGTTTCATTCTCAGGAAGGAATTCTTCATTTACACAAGCCTAAATTATATTACATTGTTTTCTACTGATTTGCTTTTTTATAAACAGATGGTTATCTACTCAGCTGTAAATCTGGGAAGGTTTATGCATACAAGTAGTTCAGATAACCTTAATAAAAGCATCTGTTCAATGCTTTACTGATCAGCATTATGAAGAATGTAATATAAAGCATATAACAAAATCAGGTATGGGTTTTGTGTTGTTTGCATGTAATATACAAATATATCTAGATCAAATAAAGCTAGAATTTCTATAAAGCTTCTGCAAATTTCAAAATGTATTAAATGATGGCAAAATGTTTATATACACATATATATATATATATATATATATATATATATATATATATATATATATATATATATATATATATATATATATATATAAAAATATATGTACACACTAGGGATGGGCGAATGTTTCTAAAAATTCGAAATTTAAAACGAATTTTGATACATTCATTCGTTCAAATCGAATTTTGAATGTTTATATAACATTCTAACATTCTATTTTCGAATTTTCGTTTTCGAATTTTTCAATAAAATTCGAAAATATTTGTTCGAATAATAGAATGTTTAGCTATGTATTCATTCAATTTCGAAATGTAATATTCTAATTTGAATGTGACATTCAAATTTGAAATAGTATTTCTAGTCTACAACTGTGTTTAATAAATGTAATATTCGAATTCAAATGCTACATTCGAATGTCACATTCGAATTTGAAATAGTATTTCTAGTCTAATACTGTGTTTTAAATGTAATATTCAAATTCGAATGTGACATTCGAATTTGAATGTCACATTCGAATTCTAAATAGTATTTCTAGTCTAATACTGTGTTTTATAAATGTAATTCGGATGTGACAATAGTATTTCTAGTTTACAACTGTGTTTAATAAATGTGATATTGATTTGAATGTGATATTTAATTCAAATGTGAAGTTCCATTGGAATGTGACATTCGAATTCGAAATAGTATTTCTAGTCTAATACTGTGTTTTATAAATGTAATATTCAAATTCGAATGTGATATTCGATTCAAATGTAATATTCTATTTGAATGTGACATTCGAATTCGAAATAGTGTTTCTAGTCTATAATTGTGTTTTATAAATGTAATATTCGAATTTGAAAGTGACATTCTAATTCGAATGTGACATTCGAAAACTGTAAATAACATTCGAAAATCGAATTTTTAAGAATATTCGTTCTTATCAACATTCTATTATGTAAATCGGATTTCTACAATAACATTCGTTCTAACATTCGAATTAGAATATAAACACATTCGCCCATCCCAATACACACACACACATATATATATATATATATATATATATATATATACATACATACACACATAAATACACACACAGCACAGTATATAATAAAAAGCACTAAGACAATAATATTAAACAAATTATAATTATTAAAAATTATTAAAGATACTGTAAGGGGCTGAGCCGGCTGAAAAAACCTAACACCTGCAAAAAAGCAGCATTCAGCTCCTAACGCAGCCCCATTGATTCCTATGGGGAAATGAATTTTATGTCTACACCTAACACCCTAACATGAACCCAGAGTCTAAACACCCTTAATCTTACACTTATTAACCTCTAATCTGCCGCCCCCAACATCGTCGCCACCTGCATTATATTATTAACGCCTAATCTGCCGCTCCGGACACCGCCGCCACCTACATTATCCCTATGAACCCCTAATCTGAACCCCTAATCTGATGCCCCCAACATCGCCAAACCCTACATTATATTTATTAACCCCTAACACCGCCGCAACCTACCTACACTTATTAACCCCTAATCTGCCGCCGCCAACGTCGCCACCACTATAATAAAGTTATTAACCCTAACACCCCCTAATTTAAATATAATTTAAATAAAATAACTACAATTAAATAAATTATTTCTATTTAAAACTAAATACTTACCTATAAAATAAACCCTAAGCTAGCTACAATATAACTTATAGTTACATTGTAGCTAGCTTAGGATTTATATTTATTTTACAGGCAACCTTGAATTTATTTTAACTAAGTAGAATAGTTATTAAATAGTTATTTACTATTTAATAGCTACCTAGATAAAATAAGTACAAATTTACCTGTAAAATAAATCCTAACCTAAATTACAATTACACCTAACACTACACTATCATTAAATTAATTACATAAACTACCTACAATAAACTACAATTAAATAAAATAAACTAAAGTACAAAAAAAAGAAACACTAAATTACAGAAAATAAAAAAATAATTACTATCGCCTAGATTTAGAGTTCTGCGGCCAAAGGGGTGCGTTAGCTACGCGTGCTTTTTTCTGGCCGCACCTTTTAAATACCGCTGGTATTGAGAGTTCACAGAATGGCTGCGTTAGGCTCCAAAAAAGGAGCGTAGAGCATATTTAACGCAACTTCAACTCTCGATACCAGCGGTGCTTACAGACGCGGCCAGCTTCAAAAACGTGCTCGTGCACGATTCCCCCATAGGAAACAATGGGGCTGTTTGAGCTGAAAAAAAACCTAACACCTGCAAAAAAGCCGCGTTCAGCTCCTAACGCAGCCCCATTGTTTGTTATGGGGAAACATTTCCTACGTCTGCACCTAACACCCTAACATGTACCCCGAGTCTAAACACCCCTAACCTTACAATTATTAACCCCTAATCTGCTGCCCCCGCTATCGCTGACCCCTGCATATTATTATTAACCCCTAATCTGCCGCTCCGTAAACCACCGCTACTTACATTATCCCTATGTACCCCTAATCTGCTGCCCCTAACACCGCCAACCCCTATATTATATTTATTAACCCCTAATCTGCCCCCCACAACGTCGCCTCCACCTGACTACACTTATTAACCCCTAATCTGCCGAGCGGACCGCACCGCTATTATAATAAAGTTATTAACCCCTAATCCGCCTCACTCCCGCCTCAATAACCCTATAATAAATAGTATTAACCCCTAATCTGCCCTCCCTAACATCGCCGACACCAAACTTCAAACATTAACCCCTAATCTGCCGACCGGACCGCACCGATATTCTAATAAATGTATTAACCCCTAAAGCTAAGTCTAACCCTAACACTAACACCCCCCTAAGTTAAATATAATTTAAATCTAACGAAATAAATTAACTCTTATTAAATAAATTATTCCTATTTAAAGCTAAATACTTACCTGTAAAATAAATCCTAATATAGCTACAATATAAATTATAATTATATTATAGCTATTTTAGGATTTATATTTATTTTACAGGTAACTTTGTATTTATTTTAACCAGGTACAATAGCTATTAAATAGTTAAGAACTATTTAATAGCTAAAATAGTTAAAATAATTACAAAATTACCTGTAAAATAAATCCTAACCTAAGTTACAATTAAACCTAACACTACACTATCAATAGATTAATTAAATAAAATACCTACAATTACCTACAATGAAACCTAACACTACACTATAAATACATTAATTAAATACAATATCTACAAATAAATACAATGAAATAAACTAACTAAAGTACAAAAAATAAAAAAGAACTAAGTTACAAAAAATAAAAAAATATTTACAAACATCAGAAAAATATTACAACAATTTTAAACTAATTACACCTACTCTAAGCCCCCTAATAAAATAACAAAGCCCCCCAAAATAAAAAAAATGCCCTACCCTATTCTAAATTACAAAAGTTCAAAGCTCTTTTACCTTACCAGCCCTGAACAGGGCCCTTTGCGGGGCATGCCCCAAAGAATTCAGCTCTTTTGCCTGTAAAAAAAACACATACAATACCCCCCCCCAACATTACAACCCACCACCCACATACCCCTAATCTAACCCAAACCCCCCTTAAATAAACCTAACACTAAGCCCCTGAAGATCTTCCTACCTTATCTTCACCATACCAGGTTCACCGATCGGTCCTCGGAAGTGTTGATCCAAGCCCAAGCGGGGGGCTGAAGAGTGACGTCCATCCTCGGGCTGAAGTCTGGATCCAAGCGGCGGCTGAAGAAATCCATCATCGGGCTGAAGTCGGAAGTCCATCATCGGGATGAAGTCTTCTATCAAGCCGCATCTTCAATCTTCTTTCTTCTGGAGCGGAGCGGAGCCATCTTCTTCCAAGCCGACGCGGAACATCCTCTTCAAGCGACGTCTACTCTCCGAATGATGGTTCCTTTAAATGACGTCATCCAAGATGGCGTCTCTCGACTTCCGATTGGCTGATAGGATTCTATCAGCCAATCGGAATTAAGGTAGGAATATTCTGATTGGCTGAAGGAATCAGCCAATCAGAATCAAGTTCAATCCGATTGGCTGATCCAATCAGCCAATCAGATTGAGCTCGCATTCTATTGGCTGATCGGAACAGCCAATAGAATGCGAGCTCAATCTGTTGTTATTTTATTAGGGGGCTTAGAGTAGGTGTAATTAGTTTAAAATTGTTGTAACATTTTTCTGATGTTTGTAAATATTTTTTTATTTTTTGTAACTTAGTTCTTTTTTATTTTTTGTACTTTAGTTAGTTTATTTCATTGTATTTATTTGTAGATATTGTATTTAATTAATGATAGTGTAGTGTTAGGTTTAATTGTAACTTAGGTTAGGATTTATTTTACAGGTAATTTTGTAATTATTTTAACTATTTTAGCTATTAAATAGTTCTTAACTATTTAATAGCTATTGTACCTGGTTAAAATAAATACAAAGTTACCTGTAAAATAAATATAAATCCTAAAATAGCTATAATATAATTATAATTTATATTGTAGCTATATTAGGGTTTATTTTACAGGTAAGTATTTAGCTTTAAATAGGAATAATTTATTTAATAAGAGTTAATTTATTTCGTTAGATTTAAATTATATTTAACTTAGGGGGGTGTTAGTGTTAGACTTAGCTTTAGGGGTTAATACATTTATTAGAATAGCGGTGAGCTCCAGTCGGCAGATTAGGGGTTAATGTTTGAAGTTTGGTGTCGGCGATGTTAGGGAGGGCAGATTAGGGGTTAATACTATTTATTATAGGGTTATCGAGGCGGGAGTGAGGCGGATTAGGGGTTAATAACTTTATTATAATAGCGGCGCTTTGCGGTCGGCAGATTAGGGGTTAATTATTGTAGGTAGCTGGTGGCGACATTGTGGGGGGCAGGTTAGGGGTAAATAAATATAATATAGGAGTCGGCGGTGTTAGGGGCAGCAGATTAGGGGTACATAAGTATAACGTAGGTGGCGGTCGGCAGATTAGGGGTTAAAAAAATTTAATCGAGTGGCGGCGATGTGGGCGGACCTCGGTTTAGGGGTACATAGGTAGTTTATGGGTGTTAGTGTACTTTAGAGCACAGTAGTTAAGAGCTTTATAAACCGGCGTTAGCCCAGAAAGCTCTTAACTACTGACTTTTTTCTGCGGCTGGAGTTTTGTCGTTAGATTTCTAACGCTCACTTCAGCCACGACTCTAAATACCGGAGTTAGAAAGATCCCATTGAAAAGATAGGATACGCAATTGACGTAAGGGGATCTGCGGTATGGAAGAGTCACGGCTGAAAAGTGAGCGTTAGACCCTTTAATGACTGACTCCAAATACCAGAGGGCGGTAAAAACCAGCGTTAGGAGCCTCTAACGCTGGTTTTGACGGCTACCGCCAAACTCTAAATCTAGGCCAATTTTTTTTAAACTAATTACACCTAATATAATCCCAATAATAAAATAAAAAAGCCCCCCAAAATAGGACCTTTTGCGGGGCATTGCCCCAAAGTAATCAGCTCTTTTACCTGTAAAAAAAATACAATACCCCCCCAACATTAAAACCCACCACCCACACACCCAACCCTACGCTAAAACCCACCCAATCCCCCCTTAAAAAAAACTAACACTACCCCCTTGAAGATCACCCTACCTTGTGCCCGGCTGGGTGAAGACGTCTCAAGTGGACCTCCAGAGGGGCAGAAGTCTTCATCCGATCTGGGCAGAAGAGGACGGGCAGAAGGCTTCATCCAGGCGGCATCTTCTATTTTCATCCATCCGGAGCGGAGTGGGTTCATCTTCAATCCAGCCGACGCAGAGCATCCTCTTCAAACGAAGTCCAAGCGAAGAATGAAGGTTCCTTTAAATGACGTCATCCAAGATGGCGTCCCTTGAATTCCGATTGGCTGATAGGATTCTATCAGCCAATCAGAATTAAGGTAGGAAAAATGCAACCTCAATCCTATTGGCTGATTGGATCAGCCAATAGGATTTTTCCTACCTTAATTCCGATTGGATGATAGAATCCTATCAGCCAATCGGAATTCAAGGAACGCCATATTGGATGACGTCACTTAAAGGAACCTTCATTCTTCGCTTGTACTTCGTTTGAAGAGGATGCTCCGCGTCGGCTGGATTGAAGATGGACCCGCTCCGCTCTGGATGGATGAAGATAGAAGATGCCGTCTGGATGAAGACTTCTGCCACTTGGAGGACCTCTTCTGCCCGGATCGGATGAAGACTTCTGCCCCTCTGGAGGTCCACTTGTGCCCGGCTGGGTGAAGACGTCTCAAGGTAGGGTGATCTTCAAAGGGGAAGTGTTAGGTTTTTTTTAAGGGGGGATTGGGTGGGTTTTAGAGTAGGGTTGGGTGTGTGGGTGGTGGGTTTTAATGTTGGGGGTATTGTATTTTTTTTACAGGTAAAAGAGCTGATTACTTTAGGGCAATGCCTTGCAAAAGGCCCTTATAAGGGCTATTTGTAATTTAGTATAGGGTAGGGAATTTTATTACTTTGGGGGGGCTTTTTTATTTTATTAGGGGGATTAGATTAGGTGTAATTAGCTTAAAATTTTTTAATTATTTTTTTATTTTCTGTAATTTAGTGGGGGGTTTTGTACTTTAGTTTATTTAATTTAGTTTATTTAATTTAATTGTATTTAATTGTAGGTAATTTAGTAAATTCATTTAATTATAGTGTAGGTTTAGGTGTAATTGTAACTTAGGTTAGGATTTATTTTACAGGTAAATTTGTACTTATTTTAACTAGGTAGTTATAAAATAGTTAATAACTATTTAATAACTATTGTACCTAGTTAAAATAAATACAAAGTTGCCTGTAAAATAAATATAAACCGTAAAATAGATACAAATGTAACTATTAGTTATATTGTAGCTGTCTTATGGTTTATTTTTTAGGTAAGTATTTAGTTTTAAATAGGATTATTTTATTTAATTGTAGTAATTTTATTTTGTTTTATTTAAATTATATTTAAGTTAGGGGGGTTAGATTTAGGGTTAGACTTAGGTTTAGGGGTTAATAAATTTAATATAGTTGCAGCGACGTTGGGGTCAGCAGATTAGGGGTTAATAAATGTAGATAGGTGTCGGCGATGTTAAGGACGGCAGATTAGGGGTTAATAAAATTTAACTAGTGTTTGCGAGGGAGTGCGGCGGTTTAGGGGTTAATATATTTATTACAGTGGCGGCGATGTCCGGTCCGCAGATTAGGAGTTAAAAACGTTATTTAAGTGTTTGAGATGTAGGGGAGGGCCTCGGTTTAGTGGTTAATAGGTAGTTTATGGGTGTTTGTGTACTTTTTAGCACTTTAGTTAAGAGTTTTATGTTATGGCGTGAGCCAATAAAACTCTTAACTACTGACTTTTAAATGCAGTAGGAGTCTTGACAGGAGAGGCTGTACCGCTCACTTCTTCCAAGACTCGTAATACCGGCGTTAGGCAAGTCCCATTGAAAAGATATGCAATTGACGTAAGGGGATTTGCATTAAGCTCGAGTCGCGGAAGAAAAGTGAGCGGTACACCTGTACCTGCCAGACTCGTAATACTAGCGGGCGTTAAAAAGCAGCGTTGGGACCTCTCAACGCTGCTTGTTAAGGCTAACGCAAGACTTGTAATCTAGCCGTTTGGGATTCTCACTGAAATGATTTAAATACCACTTTTGCAATCATGGCACAAATGTTTGTAAAAGTTTCTCTGAGATGCCCTTTTTACACAAATAGCAGACATATATGGTTTTGCCATTCCTTTTTGGTAATTAGAAGGCCACTAATTGCAGCTGCGCACCACACTTCTATTAACCCACGACAGTTAAGGGGTTAATCAGGTAGCTTGTAAGGTTTATTTTAGCTTTAGTATAGAGATTACCCTCTCACATGACACTTCCCACCTTCCCACCACACTTCCCTCTCTTCCCTCCCTCACCCCCACTGGTCACCACATCAATCTTAGGTACTGGCAGACAGTCTGCCAGTATGAAGAGTTAAGGGATTTTTTTTATTACATATTTTTATATTATTCTAACATTTTCTGCAGTGTAGGAACCCTCTTACCCTTCAGCCTCCCTGATCCCTCCTAAACAGTTCTCTTGAGAATGTGCGATTGGTTTTGCGTTGAGTAGGGTGTTAGTTTTTTTTCACTTATTTGTTCAATTGACATATATGGGGGAACCGTTCTTCAAGCAGAGTTAGCGTGTGAACGGGAGACTTAAATAACACTCCATTTGTAATCTAGTCAAAATGTAACTTTTATGATTCATAAAGGGCATGTAATTTTAAACAACATTCCAATCTACTTTTATCATCAAATTTGCTTTGTTCTCTTGGTATTCTTAGATGAAAGCTAAACCTAGAAAGGCTTATATGCTTATTGTTAAGCCCTTGAAGGCCGCCTCTTATCTGAATGCATTTGACAGTTTTTCACAGCTACAGGGCATTAGTTCATGTGTGCCATATAGATAACAATGCGCTCACGCCCATAGAGTTACTTATGAGAGGGCACTGATTGGCTAAAAGTCTGTCAAAAGAAATAAAATAAGGGGGCAGTCTGCAAAGGCTTAGATACAAGGTAATCACAGAAGTAAACATAATATTAATATAACTGTGTTGGTTATGCAAAACTGGGGAATTGGTAATAAAGGGATTATCTATCATTTTAAACAATACAAATTCTGTAGCACACTGTCCCTTTAATGTATGTAAATAATACTCTCTTATCCATGACAAAATGTGTTGACTTTAATATCTTTTTCATAGTCGGACTATTATTGTTATGGTTGTGGATATAGATATACTGGCATTATTCAGGAAAATTATATTTCAAATAAAGAGTTGCCCAGAAGAATATTAATACATTAAATGATATGCCGGCTTTAACCAGTGCCATGGATTTAATAGCTTTGTTTGAAACAAGAGCTGTGTTATCTGACATCTCTGATGCAGCTAACTGTCTCACATCAGGATCCCGTACAGAACTAACAAGGACTGTGGGAGATGGGCTTTTTGGGCTGTAATTTGTCATGAAAACTACACAGCTACAACCTCAAATACAATGACATGAGATAGATTAGAGAGATGTGAATTTCAGCATAGAGACACTATGGAAGATTTCCTGAATGTGATCTGGAACAGCAGGCGCAGAGAGCAGTGTAATGTAAAAGAACATTAGACAGTTCTTACATTGTGATTTGTCTCATTCTCCCAAGAAAAGACAAAAAGCAAATTGTGTAACCTGCAAAAGCTGAAAACCAAATAGCTAGTTTAGGCTATTTGCAGTATTTTAAAAATCTAGGTTAAAGACCTCTTTAGGGAATGTAAAACAAAGCACAATTTTTTACACAAAAGCAAGATTTATTGAAATTCCCTTTAAAGGGACATTCCAGTCAAAATATAAATGTACATAGATTTATTGCATTTTTACATATACATGTATTGGCAAACATGCTTCTATTAAGAGCTATCACTGTTTTAGTGTTAACACTTTTCTCTGCAAGTGTATATGAAGCATAGCTAGATATTCTCCGTGCAACAGCATTTTAATTCCTGCAGCTGCTCAGATAATCGGTGGGGCTTGTGTCATGTCAGCAATTAACAAATTGAGTCATTACCAGGTGGTGCAAGCACATGCTGGTACACTTTTCAAACAGCTATAGCTTTTATTAGAAGCCTTTTAGCTAATGCATGCATATTACAAAATTGCTTCTGTTCAATATTGAAAAGCACCCATAGGGTTTCCAATTTAGGCTGGAATATCCCTTTAAGTGTATTATTATACTTTATTTATGAAGCACCAACATATTCCGCAGCGCTGTCCATGGGTACAATTCATTTAAATAAAACTATGATATAAAACTTGTAAGAGACAAGACAAAATACAGGAGGAATTGAGGGCCCTATTACCGTGGGAATCTAGAGTTCTAAGAGTTAGGTCATGGACCATATGATCCCTGAGTGCTCCTAGGCAACTGTCTAATTTATATAACAACAAATTGCAGTTAATAACATAATTTACTAAAGTTAGAGATTTAGCAAGAAAGACTGGACCAAATCTTAGACAAAAGGAAAAAAATTGGGACTTATTTGTTTAAATTGCCAATTTTTGCAGCAAACTGGGTACTGGCAGACAGCTGCCAGTACCTAAGATGGTGGCAAATAGGTAGAGGGGGGAGGGTTAGAGAGCTTTTTGGGGGCGGCGGGGGTCAGGGAGGTTGGGGGGAACCTACACTGCAGCAAATATATATTTTTTTAAAAATTATAAAAAAAAAAAGTTTTATTTTCATACTGGCAAACTTTCTGCCAGTACTTAAGATGGCGGTGACAATTGTGAGGTGGGGGAGTGAATAGAGCTGTTTGAGGGGGATCAGAGAGGGATCACGGGGTGGGATGTGTCAGGTGATAGGCTGATCTATACACTAAAGCTAAAACTAACCCTACAAGCTACCTAATTAACCCCTTCACTGCTGTGCATAATACAAGTGTGGTGCGCAGCGTCATTTAGCGGCCATCTAATTACCAAAAAGCAATGCCAAAGCATATATGCCTGCTATTTCTGAACAAAGGGGATTCCAGAGAAGCATTTTCAACCATGTGTGCCATAGGTGCACAAGCTGTTTGTAAACAATTTCAGTGAGAAACCTAAAATTGTGAAAGTTTTTTTAAATTTGATCGCATTTGGCGGTGATCAATACTTTGGGTTGTCTACTAAAATACATATATAGTTTTGGTAGGTAAATATAAAAAGGCTCTATTTCTGTTTAAATGTAGTGATGGCAAAAATGCTCTGGTCTTTTGGGGAAGTTTTTGTCTGGAATGCCCGGTCCTTAAATGGACATAATACTCATATGCTAAATCACTTTAAAGTGATGCAACACAACCGTCAAAAGCTGACAGGAAAATATCACCTGAGTATCTCTATAAAAAAAAGGAAGATATTTTACCTCACAATTTCCTCTGCCCACCAGAGTAAGTATTCTATAAAAAGTTATCTTTCAGTTACTGCCCAGCTGCAGGTTTAAAAAAATAAAAAAAAAAAAAAATAAGGAAGAAATTAAAAGCAGCCAATCAGCATCAACAGTGCTGAGGTCTTGAACTCTTTTTCTGTGATCTCATGAGATTTCACTTAACTCTAATGAGATTTCATAGTAAACTTCCTTAAACTGAATAGGGAAATAAGATGAGTGTGCATGAAGCTCGCTCCCTTACCTGTCCTGGGACAGGCATACTGATTTGCAGCTTAAAGTCCTTTACAATGGGGTGTGAATACCAGGACATTTTGGGGTAAAATATCTTCCTTTTTTACATAGAGATGTTCAGGTGATATTTTCTAGTCAGCTTTTTACAGCTATGCTGCATCTATTTCAAGTGTTTAAACATTTGGGTATCATGGCCCTTTAGCCCCTTAATGACCACAGCACTTTTCCATTTTCTGTCCGTTTGGGACCAGGGCTATTTTTACATTTTTGCAGTGTTTGTGTTTAACTGTAATTTTCCTCTTACTCATTTACTGTACCCACACATATTATATACAGTTTTTCTCGATCTTAAATGAACTTTCTAACGATACCATTAATTTCATCATATTTTATAATTTGCTATAATTTTTTTTATAAAATATGAGGAAAAAATGGAAAAAAACACACCTTTTCTAACTTTGACCCCCAAAATCTGTTACACATCTACAACCACCAAAAAACACCCATGCTAAATAGTTTCTAAATTTTGTCCTGAGTTTAGAAATACCCAATGTTTACATGTTCTTTGCTTTTTTTGCAAGTTATAGGGCAATAAATACAAGTAGCACTTTGCTATTTCCAAACCACTTTTTTTCAAAATTAGCGCTAGTTACATTGGAACACTGATATCTTTCAGGAATCCCTGAATATCCCTTGACATGTATATATATATATTTTTTAGAAGACATACCAATGTATTGATCTAGGCCCATTTTGGTATATTTCATGCCACCATTTCACCGCCAAATGCGATCAAATAAAAAAAAAAAAACATAATTTATGCTTACCTGATAAATTTATTTATCTTGTAGTGTATCCAGTCCACGGATCATCCATTACTTGTGGGATATTCTCCTTCCCAACAGGAAGTTGCAAGAGGATCACCCACAGCAGAGCTGCTATATAGCTCCTCCCCTCACTGCCATAGCCAGTCATTCGACCGAAACAAGACGAGAAAGGAGAAACCATAGGGTGCAGTGGTGACTGTAGTTTAATTAAAATTTAAACCTGCCTTAAAAGGACAGGGCGGGCCATGGACTGGATACACTACAAGAGAAATAAATTTATCAGGTAAGCATAGATTATGTTTTCTCTTGTTAAGTGTATCCAGTCCACGGATCATCCATTACTTGTGGGATACCAATACCAAAGCTAAAGTACACGGATGATGGGAAGGACAAGCCAGGAACTTAAACGGAAGGAACCACTGCCTGTAGAACCTTTCTCCCAAAAACAGCCTCCGAAGAAGCAAAAGTGTCAAATTTGTAAAATTTTGAAAAGGTGTAAAGCGAAGACCAAGTCGCAGCCTTGCAAATCTGTTCAACAGAGGCCTCATTTTTAAAGGCCCAGGTGGAAGCCACAGCTCTAGTAGAATGAGCTGTAATCCTTTCAGGGGGCTGCTGTCCAGCAGTCTCATAGGCTAAGCGTATTATGCTCCGAAGCCAAAAGGAGAGAGAGGTTGTCGAAGCTTTTTGACCTTTCCTCTGTCCAGAGTAAACGACAAACAGGGCAGATGTTTGACGAAAATCTTTAGTAGCCTGTAAGTAAAACTTCAAGGCACGGACTACGTCCAGATTATGCAAAAGACGTTCCTTCTTTGAAGAAGGATTAGGACACAATGATGGAACAACAATCTCTTGATTGATATTCCTGTTAGAAACCACCTTAGGTAAAAACCCAGGTTTGGTACGCAGAACTACCTTGTCTGAATGAAAAATCAGATAAGGAGAATCACAATGTAAGGCAAATAACTCAGAGACTCTTCGAGCCGAGGAAATAGCCATCAAAAACAGAACTTTCCAAGATAAAAGTTTAATATCAATGGAATGAAGGGGCTCAAACGGAACTCCCTGAAGAACTTTAAGAACCAAGTTTAAGCTCCACGTGGGAGCAACAGTTTTAAACACAGGCTTAATCCTAACCAAAGCCTGACAAAATGCCTGGACATCTGGAACTTCTGCCAGACGCTTGTGCAAAAGAATAGACAGAGCAGAGATCTGTCCTTTTAAAGAACTAGCTGATAAGCCTTTGTCCAAACCCTCTTGGAGAAAGGACAATATCCTAGGAATCCTAACCTTACTCCATGAGTAACTCTTGGATTCACACCAATAAAGATATTTACGCCATATCTTATGGTAGATTTTCCTGGTGACAGGCTTCCGAGCCTGTATTAAGGTATCAATGACTGACTCTGAGAAGCCACGCCTTGATAGAATCAAGCGTTCAATCTCCATGCAGTCAGTCTCAGAGAAATTAGATTTGGATGACTGAAAGGACCTTGTATTAGAAGGTCCTGCCTCATAGGCAGAGTCCATGGTGGAAGAGATGACATGTCCACTAGGTCTGCATACCAGGTCCTGCGTGGCCACGCAGGCGCTATCAGAATCACCGATGCTCTCTCCTGTTTGATTTTGGCAATCAGCCGAGGGAGCAGAGGAAATGGTGGAAACACATAGGCCAGGTTGAAGAACCAATCAGAGTTGCTCCCGGGTCCCTGGACCTGGATCCGTAACAAGGAAGCTTGGCGTTCTGGCGAGACGCCATGAGATCCAGTTCTGGTTTGCCCCAATGATGGACCAGTTGAGCAAACACCTCCGGATGGAGTTCCCACTCCCCCGGATGAAAAGTCTGACGACTTAGAAAATCCGCCTCCCAGTTCTCTATGCCTGGGATGTGGATCGCTGACAGGTGGCAAGAGTGAGACTCTGCCCAGCGAATTATCTTTGAGACTTCTAACATCGCTAGGGAACTCCTGGTTCCCCGTTGATGGTTGATGTAAGCCACAGTCGTGATGTTGTCCGACTGAAATCTGATGAACCTCAGTGTTGCTAACTGAGGCCAAGCTAGAAGAGCATTGAATATTGCTCTTAACTCCAGAATATTTATTGGGAGGAGTTTCTCCTCCTGAGTCCACGATCCCTGAGCCTTCAGGGAGTTCCAGACTGCGCCCCAACCTAGAAGGCTGGCATCTGTTGTTACAATCGTCCAATCTGGCCTGCGAAAGGTCATACCCTTGGACAGATGGACCCAAGAAAGCCACCAAAGAAGAGAATCTATGGTCTCTTGATCCAGATTTAGTAGAGGGGACAAATCTGAGTAATCCCCATTCCACTGACTTAGCATGCATAATTGCAGCGGTCTGAGATGCAGGCGCGCAAATGGCACTATGTCCATTGACACTACCATTAAGCCGATTACTTCCATGCACTGAGCCACTGACGGGCGTGGAATGGAATGAAGGACACGGCAAGCATTTAGAAGTTTTGATAACCTGGACTCCGTCAGGTAAATTTTCATCTCTACAGAATCTATAAGAGTCCCTAGGAAGGAGACTCTTGTGAGTGGTGATAGAGAACTCTTTTCCACGTTCACTTTCCACCCATGCGACCTCAGAAATGCCAGAACTATCTCTGTATGAGACTTGGCAATTTGAAAGCTTGACGTCTGTATCAGGATGTCATCTAGATACGGAGCCACCGCTATGCCTCGCGGTCTTAGAACCGCCAGAAGTGAGCCCAGAACCTTTGTAAAAATTCTCGGGGCAGTGGCCAACCCGAAGGGAAGAGCTACAAATTGGTAATGCCTGTCTAGAAAGGCAAACCTTAGGAACCGATGATGATCTTTGTGAATCGGTATGTGAAGGTAGGCATCCTTTAAGTCCACTGTGGTCATGTACTGACCTTCTTGGATCATGGGTAGGATGGTCCGAATAGTTTCCATTTTGAATGATGGAACTCTGAGGAATTTGTTTAAGATCTTTAGATCCAAGATTGGTCTGAAGGTTCCCTCTTTCTTGGGAACCACAAACAGATTTGAATAAAATCCCTGTCCTTGTTCCGTCCGCGGAACTGGATGGATCACTCCCATTACTAGGAGGTCTTGCACACAGCTTAGGAATGCCTCTTTCTTTATCTGGTTTGCTGATAACCTTGAAAGATGAAATCTCCCTTGTGGAGGAGAAGCTTTGAAGTCCAGAAGATATCCCTGAGACATGATCTCCAACGCCCAGGGATCCTGAACATCTCTTGCCCATGCCTGGGTGAAGAGAGAAAGTCTGCCCCCCACTAGATCCGTTTCCTGATAGGGGGCCGTTCCTTCATGCTGTCTTGGGGGCAGCAGCAGGCTTTCTGGCCTGCTTGCCCTTGTTCCAGGACTGGTTAGGTTTCCAGGCCTGTCTGGAATGAGCAACAGTTCCCTCTTGTTTTGAAGCGGAGGAATTTGATGCTGCACCTGCCTTGAATTTTCGAAAGGCACGAAAATTAGACTGTTTGGCCTTTGATTTGGCCCTGTCCTGAGGAAGGGTATGACCCTTGTCTCCAGTAATGTCAGCAATAATTTTCTTCAAGCCAGGCCCGAATAAGGTCTGCCCCTTGAAAGGAATGTTGAGTAATTTAGACTTATTTAAGATTTAAGCCATAGCGCCCTACGCACCTGGATGGCGAATCCGGAATTCCTAGCCGTTAGTTTAGTCAAATGAACAATGGCATCAGAAACAAATGAGTTAGCTAGCTTAAGCGTTCTAAGCTTGTCAATAATTTCATTCAATGGAGCTGTCTGGATGGCCTCTTCCAGGGCCTCAAACCAGAATGCCACCGCAGCAGTGACAGGCGCAATGCATGCAAGGGGCTGTAAAATAAAACCTTGTTGAATAAACATTTTCTTAAGGTAACCCTCCAATTTTTTAGCCATTGGATCTGAAAAAGCACAACTGTCCTCAACCGGGATAGTAACTGTCCTCAACCGGGATAGTGGTACGCTTTGCTAAAGTAGAAACTGCTCCCTCCACCTTAGGGACCATCTGCCATAAGTTCCGTGTAGTGGCGTCTATTGGAAACATTTTTCTAAATATAGGAGGTGGGGAAAAGGGCACACCGGGTCTATCCCACTCCTTGCTAATAATTTCTGTAAGCCTTTTAGGTATAGGAAAAACGTCAGTACACACCGGCACCGCATAGTATCTATCCAGCCTACACAATTTCTCTGGAATTGCAACTGTGTTACAGTCATTCAGAGCAGCTAATACCTCCCCAAGCAATACACGGAGGTTCTCAAGCTTAAATTTAAAATTAGAAATCTCTGAATCAGGTTTCCCCGAGTCAGAGATGTCACCCACAGACTGAAGCTCTCCGTCCTCATGTTCTGCATACTGTGACGCAGTATCAGACATGGCTCTAACAGCATTTGCGCGCTCTGTATCTCTCCTAACCCCAGAGCTATCACGCTTGCCTCTTAATTCAGGCAATCTAGATAATACCTCTGACAGGGTATTATTCATGATTGCAGCCATGTCCTGCAAGGTAATCGCTATGGGCGTCCCTGATGTAATTGGCGCCATATTAGCGTGTGTCCCCTGAGCGGGAGGCGAAGGGTCTGACACGTGGGGAGAGTTAGTCGGCATAACTTTCCCCACGACAGAACCCTCTGGTGATAATTCTTTTATAGATAAAGACTGATCTTTACTGTTTAAGGTGAAATCAATACATTTAGTACACATTCTCCTATGGGGCTCCACCATGGCTTTCAAACATAATGAACAAGTAGGTTCCTCTGTGTCAGACATGTTTAAACAGACTAGCAATGAGACTAGCAAGCTTGGAAAACACTTTAAAACAAGTTTACAAGCAATATAAAAAAACGTTACTGCGCCTTTAAGAAACACAAATTTTCCCAAATTTTGAAATAACAGTGAAAAAATGCAGTTACACTAACGAAATTTTTACAGTGTATGTAATAAGTTAGCAGAGCATTGCACCCACTTGCAAATTGATGATTAACCCCTTAATACCAAAAACGGAATAACAAATGACAAAAACGTTTTTTAAACAGTCACAACAACTGCCACAGCTCTACTGTGGCTTTTTACCTCCCTCAATATGACTTTTGAAGCCTTTTGAGCCCTTCAGAGAAGTCCTGGATCATGCAGGAAGAAGCTGGATGTCTGTGTCTGTAATTTTTGCTGTGCAAAAAAACGCCAAAATAGGCCCCTCCCACTCATATTACAACAGTGGGAAGCCTCAGGGAACTGTTTCTAGGCAAAATTCAAGCCAGCCATGTGGAAAAAACTAGGCCCCAATAAGTTTTATCACCAAACATATGTAAAAAACGATTAAACATGCCAGCAAACGTTTTAAAATACACTTTTATAAGAGTATGTATCTCTATTAATAAGCCTGATACCAGTCGCTATCACTGCATTTAAGGCTTTACTTACATTACTTCGGTATCAGCAGCATTTTCTAGCAAATTCCATCCCTAGAAAAATATTAACTGCACATACCTTATTGCAGGAAAACCTGCACGCCATTCCCCCTCTGAAGTAACCTCACTCCTCAGAATATGTGAGAACAGCAAAGGATCTTAGTTACTTCTGCTAAGATCATAGAAAATGCAGGCAGATTCTTCTTCTAAATACTGCCTGAGATAAACAGTACACTCCGGTACCATTTAAAAATAACAAACTTTTGATTGAAGAAATAAACTAAGTATAAAACACCACAGTCCTCTTACGACCTCCATCTTAGTTGAGAGTTGCAAGAGAATGACTGGATATGGCAGTGAGGGGAGGAGCTATATAGCAGCTCTGCTGTGGGTGATCCTCTTGCAACTTCCTGTTGGGAAGGAGAATATCCCACAAGTAATGGATGATCCGTGGACTGGATACACTTAACAAGAGAAATTCACTTTTTTTCTCACTGAAATTATTTACAATCAGCTTGTGCAATTATGGCACAGATGGTTGTAAATGATTCTCTGGGATCCCCTTTGTTCAGAAATAGCAGACATATATGGCTTTGGCGTTGTTTTTTGGTAATTAGAAGGCCGCTATATGCCGCTGCGCATCACACGTGTCTAGCAGTGAAGGGGTTTATTAGGTAGTTTGTAGGGAGCTTGCTGGGTTAATTTTAGCTTTAGTGTAGAGATCAGCCTCCCACCT
Organism: Bombina bombina; assembly: GCF_027579735.1. Taxonomy (NCBI): domain Eukaryota; kingdom Metazoa; phylum Chordata; class Amphibia; order Anura; family Bombinatoridae; genus Bombina; species Bombina bombina. The sequence goes on along the minus strand of NC_069504.1, from coordinate 168,021,420 downwards.
GACACATCACACCCCCTGATCCCTCCCAAACAGCTCTCTTCCCTCCCCAACCCCACAATTGTGCCTGCCATCTTAAGTACTGGCAGAAAGTCTGCCAGTACTAAAATAAGTATCTTTTTAAAAAAAATAAAATTATAGCATATTTACATATGCTGCTGTGTAGGATCCCCCCTTAGCCCCCAACCTCCCTGATTCCCCCCCAAACAGCTCTCTAACCCTCCCCCTCTACCTTATTGTGCGCCATCTTGGGTATGATTTTTTTTTTTAATTTCTGTAGTTTAGCTCCCCCCGTCTCCAAAGACCAACCTCCCAGATCCCTTAGATCCTTTTTATATAAATTCCCTCCCCCTCTCCCAGTTTTCTCACAAAATTTTTCTGTAGTGTAGCGGTTCCCACCCGCTCCCGCCCCCCTCTTAATTCAGGAACCCATCGATGGCTGCCCACCTGCTTCCCACATCGTTTCCCACCCACCAACGATTGCGGCCATCGATGTCCAGTGCAGAGAGGGCCACAAAGTGCTTTCACCGCTTTCCAAGACCGACGACGTACACCGTACGTCCTTGGTCGTTAACTGTATTTTTTTTTGAGGACATACAGCATACGTCGTTGGTTCTTAAGGGGTTAAAAGACTACGAAACCCAATTTTTTTATGATTCAGATAAAGCATACAATTTTAAACAACCTTCTAATTTACTTTCATTATTTAATTTGCTTTGTTCTCTTTGAATTTTTTATTGAAAAGGATATCTAGATATTCTCAGGAGCTAAAAGCCAGCTGCTGATTGGTGGCAGCAAATATATACAGTACTTATTTTCATTGGTTTACTGATATGTTTTGCTAACTCTCAGTAGTGCATTGCTGCACCTTAAATAAAGGATACCAAGAAAATGAAGAAAAATTGATAACAGAAGTAAATTGGAAAATTGTTTAAAATTGTATGCTCTATCTGAATCATGAAATCATTTTTTTAAGTTCCTTTAAAAAATACATAATGGTTTACCTGTAAAAAAATAAACAATAAAGGGCATTTTGTTGCAAAAATTCCTTAACACTTTGGCACCATTGACATAAAGACAAAGTACTTACCATCACTTCTTAGAAAATTATTCAGTAGCTGAAAAAGAGGGAAACTATCCCAAGAATCTTGTGGTTGTGAACTGAGTGCAGAATCCATATCCACCGAAAACAGAGACCAAAATATCTCAGCATGCTCAGCCATTAGGTCAGGCCACCAAGAAAAGGCCTAAAATTACACAAAAACAAATATTATGGTGAAACTGGTTTATAGTAAAGCAATAAATATAAATGAATATTAAAAAGCTAGTTTCCTTCTATTAAGGCTACTTTAATTCCATTTCTCTCTGCTTTCACTGCTATATTATTTTGGTTTTGCTTATCATCCTTCTGTCAAATTATTTGTCACTGAGAAAGGAGAGTAAGATACTTTTAGTTTAGTTTTGATGGTATTACTGTACAGCAATGCAGTAAACAGCAGTGTATGAACGTGTAAACAGTCAATGTTGCATTAAAGGGATGTGAAACCCACATTTTTTCTTTCATGATTCAGATAGAGCATGCAATTTTATTATCATTTTTTCTTTGTTCTCTGCATCTTTATTTGAAAAAACAGGAATGTAAGCTTATGAGCCGGCCCATTTTTGGTTCAGTACCTACATTTAGCCACCATTCAGCAAGCGCTACCCAGGTGCTGAAAAAATTGGGTTTGATATCCCTTTAATAAATAGTAGTTTCTCGGTTGCATGTGGTCCTCAAAGGCTCCTCTTGTGTTAGTCAGAGCAAATAATCTGCCCTTCTAATGAGGTATACCTCGAATTTCACCTCCAAACTTTCAAAATCCACTCTTACCATTTATTTCACACTTATTTTAGCTATTGCATTGCCCACAAATGTTAAGGGTTGCCACCCGTCCCTTAAAATACAGAACACTTATAAGTTACACATGCTGCAGGGTGTGCAGGGAGGAATATGAATAGTGCTGTCCAGAAACACAATACATGTTCCTCCCTGCAGCATGTGTAACTCATAAGTGTACAGGAAAACATGTCTGAGGTTGCAATATAATGGGAAGCTTTCAATACAAATTCTACAAGGCAGGAATGTAAGCCTGTGTCATTGCCACATGGAACTTGTATATTTCTTGCTGCCCTTGACAGATGCAAGGTGAAGAGAAGGGGTGAAAAGGTCTGAGATGAATAAAAAAAACATATCAAGAAAAGATGAAAAAAATGAGGAATGGTAGAGAATGAGAGATAAGTTAAGAAAAAAGGAGACAACAGAATGAGACAAATGAACAAAGAATATTTCTGTTGGTGCTGGCAGACTGAGAAGAGGCAACCACAGTTAGCATCTTGGGTATCTGGAGGTCATTAATGAAGTGTCAGAGAGGAAAGATGAAAAAGGGGGTAGTGTACAAGCGCTAACGTAATCCCCAAGATGTATCCAAACAGAGATCCTAACCAACCTCCAAAAAATATGCACAAATAGTAAGAAGTGAATACAGCGCCAACAAGAAGCCAAGGGATAAATATACTCACAGAGAGATAAAAGAAGATTATTTAATGAACCATGTTAAAAAGCATCAGTAAAAAATGTAAAAAAAACACATATAGATAAAATTACAAAAACAGGAATATCTTGCAGGAGCAGCTAAAGCTGATAATTACAATAAAAACAGAGATAATCACAGGTGATCAGTGTGAGTGGTACACCAGATTAAGAGTGTAAATTAGTGAAACAGAATAAGCCTAAGTACAACTATAACAAGTGCATCAAGCAAGAAATTAATAAACAATAGTACAAACAATAATGTTCAAAAAATAGTGTGTAAAAAAAATAGAAAAATGCACTGCAGTGCAAAAAGAGGGTCAAATAGTAAGTGAGTGCAAATGGATATAACAAATGCTAGCTACTAATCCAGTGAGGTAAAGATATAATTAAATAAAATACACAATATGCAATAACATAAAAAATATATTCCAAAAAAGTGTTCCAAAAAAGTGTTCCAAAAAGTTGATCAACAAATGTTAGTGAAGAACAAAAATAAGTCAATCAGAACCAAAAAAATAAAAAAAAATAAAAAAAAATGGGTGATGAAAAACAAGGTGAAAGTGAGGAAATTGGTTCCTTCAATATTAGTTACTTTAACAGATCCAAATTCCTGAGTGTGGTAGCTGAAGTAGCTGATTGGATCCTAGCACCTGTCAGCTGCTCCTATGATATCCTAAAAAGTGTCCCTGAAAACACTTTTTTTTTTTCATTTTTTTGGTTCTGATTGACTTATTTTTGTTCTTCACTAACATTTGTTGATCAACTTTTTGTAACACTTTTTTGGAATATATTTTTTATGTTATTGCATATTGTGTATTTTATTTAATTATATCTTTACCACACTGGATTAGTAGCTAGCATTTGTTATATCCATTTGCACTAACTTACTATTTGACCCTCTTTTTGCACTGCAGTGCATTTTTCTATTTTTTTGACACACTATTTTTTGAACATTATTGTTTGTAATATTGTTTATTAATTTCTTGCTTAATGCACTTGTTATAGTTGTACTTAGGCTTATTCTGTTTCACTAGTTTACACTCTTAATCTGGTGTACCACTCACACTGATCACCTGTGATTATCTCTGTTTTTATTGTAATTATCAGCTTTAGCCGCTCCTGCAAGATATTCCTGTTTTTGTAATTTTATCTGTATGTGTTTTTTACATTTTTTACTGATGCTTTTTAACATGGTTCATTAAATAATCTTCTTTTATCTCTCTGTGAGTATATTTATCCCTTGGCCTCTTGTTGGCGCTGTATTCACTTCTTACTAAGAGAGCAAAGATGACTTCAAATAACGTTTAGTGCTTAAATGCATTTAACGGGACAGTCAACACCAGAATTTTTGTTGTTTAAAAAGAAAGATAATCCCATTATTACCCATTCCCCAGTTTTGCATAACCAACACAGTTATATAAATACACTTTTTACCTCTGTGATTACCATGTATGTAAGCTTCTGAAAACTGCCCCCTTATTTTGGTTCTTTTGACAGACTTGCTTTTTAGCCAACCAGTGCTCACTCCAGTGTAACTTCACGTGCATGAGCTCTATATGAAACACATGAACTAACGCCCTCTAGTGGTCAAAATGCATTCAGATTAGAGGCAGTCTTCAAGGTCTACGAAATTAGCATATAAACCTCCTAGAATTAGCTTTCAACTAAGAATACCAAGAGAACAAAGCAAAATTGGTGATAAAAGTAAATCATGAAAGTTTTTTTGGGACTTGACTGTCCCTTTAAGTTAATGCCACAGATACCTCTCTTGAAATTTATAGGATAGTCCAGAGAAAATTAATCAAATAAATCAGGAGACTGTTCAAGAACCCAACATAAGCACTGACCAGAGTTATCTGAAGCCTTTGCTCGAAGAGGATAAGGAACAAGTGCAGAATTATTAGGCAAATGAGTATTTTGACCACATCATCCTCTTTATGCATGTTGTCTTACTCCAAGCTGTATAGGCTCGAAAGCCTACTACCAATTAAGCATATTAGGTGATGTGCATCTCTGTAATGAGAAGGGGTGTGGTCTAATGACATCAACACCCTATATCAGGTGTGCATAATTATTAGGCAACTTCCTTTCCTTTGGCAAAATGGGTCAAAAGAAGGACTTGACAGGCTCAGAAAAGTCAAAAATAGTGAGATATCTTGCAGAGGGATGCAGCACTCTTAAAAATTGCAAAGCTTCTGAAGCGTGATCATCGAACAATCAAGCGTTTCATTCAAAATAGTCAACAGGGTCGCAAGAAGCGTGTGGAAAAACCAAGGCGCAAAATAACTGCCCATGAACTGAGAAAAGTCAAGCGTGCAGCTGCCAAGATGCCACTTGCCACCAGTTTGGCCATATGTCAGAGCTGCAACATCACTGGAGTGCCCAAAAGCACAAGGTGTGCAATACTCAGAGACATGGCCAAGGTAAGAAAGGCTGAAAGACGACCACCACTGAACAAGACACACAAGCTGAAACGTCAAGACTGGGCCAAGAAATATCTCAAGACTGATTTTTCTAAGGTTTTATGGACTGATGAAATGAGAGTGAGTCTTGATGGGCCAGATGGATGGGCCCGTGGCTGGATTGGTAAAGGGCAGAGAGCTCCAGTCCGACTCAGACGCCAGCAAGGTGGAGGTGGAGTACTGGTTTGGGCTGGTATCATCAAAGATGAGCTTGTGGGGACTTTTCGGGTTGAGGATGGAGTCAAGCTCAACTCCCAGTCCTACTGCCAGTTTCTGGAAGACACCTTCTTCAAGCAGTGGTACAGGAAGAAGTCTGCATCCTTCAAGAAAAACATGATTTTCATGCAGGACAATGCTCCATCACACGCGTCCAAGTACTCCACAGCGTGGCTGGCAAGAAAGGGTATAAAAGAAGAAAATCTAATGACATAGCCTCCTTGTTCACCTGATCTGAGCCCCATTGAGAACCTGTGGTCCATCATCAAATGTGAGATTTACAAGGAGGGAAAACAGTACACCTCTCTGAACAGTGTCTGGGAGGCTGTGGTTGCTGCTGCACGCAATGTTGATGGTGAACAGATCAAAACACTGACAGAATCCATGGATGGCAGGCTTTTGAGTGTCCTTGCAAAGAAAGGTGGCTATATTGGTCACTGATTTGTTTTTGTTTTGTTTTTGAATGTCAGAAATATATATTTGTGAATGTTAAGATGTTATATTGGTTTCACTGGTAAAAATAAATAATTGAAATGGGTATATATTTGTTTTTTGTTAAGTTGCCTAATAATTATGCACAGTAATAGTCACCTGCACACACAGATATCCCCCTAAAATAGCTAAAACTAAAAACAAACTAAAAACTACTTCCAAAAATATTCAGCTTTGATATTAATGAGTTTTTTGGGTTCATTGAGAACATGGTTGTTGTTCAATAATAAAATTAATGCTCAAAAATACAACTTGCCTAATAATTCTGCACTCCCTGTATATGAGAAGGTTGGGGAATTCCATCCGACAGCTTAATGTATAAGATGGAGAACTGCAGGGGGGCCACTGAATGTCTTGATTATTTAAATTTTTAATAAAGTTAGTGTAAATTTACATAGGATTTTGATAAAGAATCTGGCAATTGCACAGATGTTACATTAAATGTAGAAAACAAAAAAGGGTGACATTTCCAAGGGAGAACTTTATTGTATTCATGAAGTTGTCACCTTATGCACGTGACATTGCAAATGGACAGTTTATTAGATTGGGAAGGAATTGCTCTGATTATATCTTGTTTGAAATTCAAAGCAGGTTGTTGAAGAGCAGCCATCTATCCACAGGTTATCTTGAATTGGTAATTAAAATAGCAAGAACAGGAGGCACGTACATGTTTGATGACTTTGCTTGAACATATAGGATTTAAAGGCAATTTGTAAGCTTTCAAAAGTTGCTTATAGCATTTATGAATCTGCTTAAATGTTAACATGTGATCTGTTTTAATCAATTAGATTTGAATAGGTATACATAAGAAAATGACTGGATTTGATAGGTCCATGTATGCTGCTTTGTATCTTTTTTTACACTTTTAATCTTTATATATATTTTACTCTTTTCTGGACTGCTATTGTGGATACTTTTTTATGATAATTTGCTTAAAGGGACATTGTACACAAGATTTTTCTTTGCACAAATGTTTTATAGATGAACAATTTACATAGCCCATCTGGGAGTGTTTTTAGAAAAAAATATATAGTTTTGCTTCTTTTCAAATAACATTGTGCTGATTTTCAAACTTCTAACCAAGCCCCAAAGTTTTAGATGTATACTGATGTATACAGACTTCACATTGCTTCTGTTTGTCTAATCTATCTTTTAAAACACATGGGATGGGGGAAGGATCTGCTCTCAGCCCCTTTTCAGTGGGTGTCCCAGCCTAACCTCATCAACAGTGCTAAATTGGGATCTTCTAGGTAAGTTTTTAACACTGGATTTTTATATCAGTGTCTGTGCATATTATTCTTTATAGTAGTGTCTATTACACCCAGGTACATAAAAAAGTGTGCATACTGTCCCTTTAATGATATATGGCCAGTTAAAAATAAAAAAAAAAATTAAAAAAAAGTAAAACAGTTTATTTAAAACGCCAGTAAAAACGGCTTCTCTTTGACACTGCAACATATGTCCTCCACAATCTCCATTCAATTAATATCACCTTGTCTGCATAGATATACAACCTGAATATATCTGAAATACATAAATTTACACTTACCTATCATAATTTGTCTCACTTTGTCTATGGTATAATTAACTACAAGACTGGTCAACCTTTAGATTGGATAGAGAATACTTGCCAGGCTCTTTGCAAAGTACAAAAGGGGAAGTCTTTACATCAAAATAATTTGATAGCTTAGCAGGAAGTATATTAATTAAATGTTCACAGGTCAGACAGAGCAATTTTAAACAACTCTCCAATTTACATGTATTATATAATTTAGTTTATTATTTTGGTATCCTTTGTTGAAGTTCATACCTAGGTAGGATGAAGAGCAGCTATAATCTGCTGGGGGCTGGCTGCTTATTGGTGACTGCACATATATGCACCTTGTCATTCGCTCACCTTATGTGTTCAGCTACTTCTTAATAGCATAGGCTTACTCATTAGCAAAGAATGCCAAAAGAACAAAGAAAATTTAATAATAGAAGACAATTTGGAAAGTTGTTTAAAATTAAATGCTGTATCTTACTATCCCTCTAAAAACAATTTAATTAAATTAACTGATTGCCATCAAAGTAATAGGATGTGAAAAATATAACTATCACCAAAAGTGAATTGTCCAGAGACAGCAATACCCCAAAAATGCCAATTCCCCTTAAAGGGACACTGAACCCAAACATTTTCTCTCGTGATTCAGATGGAGCATGCAATTTTAAGCAACTTTCTCATTTACTCTTATAATCAATTTTTCTTCGTTCTCTTGCTATCTTTATATGAAAAAGAAGACATCTAAGCTTTTTTCTTGGTTCAGAAATCTGGTCAGCAGTTTTTGATTGGTGGATGTATTTATCCACCATTCAGCAAGGACAACCTAAGTTGTTTACCAAAAATGGGCCGGCATCTAAACTTACATTCTTGCATTTCAAATAAAGATACCAAGAGAATAAAGAACATTTGATAAATAATTGAGTAAATAAGAAAGTTGCTTAAAATTTCAGGCTCTATCTAAATCACAAAAGAAAAAAATTGGGTTCAGTGTCCCTTTAATCACATTTTCGGTAATTTAAATTTTATACTTATTTTTTTTCCCTTCATTTCTGTTTTTATTTTCTTAATTAATCCACACATTCTTGTCATGACTCCTTGACATGATACCAATCTGTTTCCTGATTTTTTTTTCTCTTCCCTCCACTGTGGGCAATTCTTACAATGCCCTATGTAACAATGTTATATATAGAGCCTCCCTTTCCTATCTACTCAGTTTAAGCACATGCAGATTTAGCCTCAGATCCAGATTATCATGCACTAATAGATACTGGTGAATTACAGCACATGTCAGCTTCCACTATCAAACAAATAAATGGAGGGGGTGAGATAGTGTACTGTAAAATCTTTCCCCCTCTAATGTGTTCCTAATGATCCCCTTTACTACTGGAGCATGTTCAATTCGTTATAAATAGCTAGTTTACCTTCATTTTGTCAAGTGAAATTATTGATTTTGCCCGATTGCTGATTAGATTACTATAACATTTCTCCTCTATGTTTATTTATGTATATGAAACATAGGTTTTTGCTAATTGAAACTTCATCCCATTTAAATGGGCTGAGCTTGCAGGGAGAGCAGACTTTCTTATATTTCTCTTTATACACAGGTGTATCATTATCTTATCTTATATCATCAGGACACACAAAGGGCAATACTTACACCAATCTAAAATAAATTTATTTCCGAAGATATGGAGAGCCCACAACGTTATTCAATTACTAGTGGGAATATCACTCCTGTCCAGTAGCCAAAGCTGTTAAATGTTGCTCCCCTACCCATAATCCCTAGTCATTCTCTTTGCCTCTGTCAATGGAGGAGGTGAAGTTTGGTGTCTGAAGAAATCAATTCCTTTTCCGGGTACTTTTCCCTGCAAGCAAGGATTTGGGTTTAGCTGAGTCCACGTCAAGTCTCTTCAGTAGAGCAGTGGTAGCTTTTAAGCAGTTAGGAAGTTGTGAGGTAGTCCTTGCTTTGTTTCCTAACACATTGCTGCCAATGGTACAGAAAGCCAGAGTTGGTTACTCTGTTCTTTCTTTTTCACGCCTTGTGAGCTGTCTTACTGCCGGACAGCTAGACTGCAGGTAAGTGCTTTTGTCTTCTATGTCTTGGAGACTTGCACTTCAGAAGAATATTTCATATGCTGTAGATGGGGAAATTTTTAAAATCCTTTATACAGGACCCTCTTTGGCAGTGGGCAGGCACATTATGCATGTTGAGACTAGGGCCCCTATTTATGAAAGGTCTTGCGGACCTGATCCAACACTGCGGATCAGGTCCGCAAGACCTCTCTGAATGCGGAGAGCAATACGCTCTCCGCATTCAGCATTGCACCAGCAGTTTACAAGAGCTGCTGGTGCAACGCCGCCCCCTGCAGACTCGCGGCCAACAGGGAGGTGTCAATCAACCTGATCGTACTCGATCTGGTTGATTTCTGGCGATTCCTGTCCGCCTGCTCAGAGCAGGCAGACAGGGTTATGGAGCAGCGGTCTTTGTGAGCACTGCTTCATAACCGCTGTTTCTGGCGAGTCTGAAGACTCACCAGAAATACGGGCCCACAAGCTCCATACGGAGCTTGTTAAATGGGCCCCTAGGGGTTAAAGGGACAGTCTAGGCCAAAATAAACTTTCATGATTCAGATAGATCATGTAATTTTAAACAATTTTCCAATTTACTTTTATCACCAATTTTGCTTTGTTCTCTTGGTATTCTTAGTTGAAAGCTTAACCTAGGAGGTTCATATGCAAATTTCTTAGACCTTGAAGGCCACCTCTTTTCAGAATGTGTTTTAACAGTTTTTAACCACTAGAGGGTGTTAGTTCACGTATTTCATATAGATAACACTGTGCTCGTGCACGTGACGTTATCTGGGAGCAGGCACTGATTGGCTAGACTGCAAGTCTGTCAAAAGAACTGAAATAAAGGGGAAGTTTGCAGAGGCTTAGATACAAGATAATCACAGAGGTTAAAAGTATATTATTATAACTGTGTTGGTTATGCAAAACTGGGGAATGGGTAATAAAGGGATTATCTATCTTTTAAAAAATATTAAATTCTGGTGTAGATTGTCCCTTTAACCCCTTAATGACCACAATGTACCCTGTATGTCACTGGTCGTTAAGGTTTTTTTCAGGACATAATAGCACAAGTCTAGCAAGAACACGCTATTAATTCCCTCCCTCCAGCAGGCTTTGTGGAATAGAGCAGTCTCAATGCTGGTGGCAAGACCGCGCTATAAAACAATCAAGTCCCAAAAAAAGGCCAGCGACATACAGGGTACGTCGCTGGTCCTTAAGGGGTTAATCTTCCCTTTATTGGGACGTTTTTCTTCTTTAGTTTAATGTTGAAATAATTTATTAGTATGTGTGTGGCTTATGTTTTATACAGGGATTTATGTATAAACTTAAAATTTGGCAGTTGGTTTTCTTTGCTTGCTTAGCTAGAACAGGCTAACTGACAGACTGCTTGAGTGTTTGTGTAAAATAAGCTCTGGTGTTGTAGGCAGAGGGAAACGCGCACCTTTTACTTGCTGCGTAGTTTCCTCTCTTTGCTCTTTTTTGCTGTCGGATATTCACTGAGTGGAGCGGCATCATTGAATTTCAGTCTATTCAGTGTCAATCTACTATGTGATTGTTTTAAAGACTTCTGGCACACAAATTGTGTATAAGTGTTACAGTTAGGCACCTCAGCCTGTCTGAGGTGTAGGGGGCTGATTGGTTTATTATTTTAAATAATTTTTGCATAACATTAAGCAGCTGTGGTATTAAAAATTCTAAAAGTGACAGTGTATTTAAAAAAAATTCTACAATTTGGGGAATTTTTTATTTAGTATTATGGACATGGACCAAGACTCTGTGTTGTGTCTTTTGACAAATGCTTGTTATGCCTTGAGGCACAAATTGTTTTGCCTATGCAATTCTTTGCTGCATGCTTAGCTAGAATACTTCAATTTAAAGATACATTATTGCCCTCTGAGCCCAATGTCTCTCAGGATGATGCTGTTCAGGCAATGTCACAGCTCTCTCCTCAAACGTCCCAAGCCTCTATGGCATCACATACAGTGCCCTGCAGTTCCTCTTATCTGATACTGAAGAAGTAAACTTCAGATTTAAGCTTGAAAACCTTTGTGTACTGTTAAAGGAGGTATTGGCTACTTTGGACGACTCCAATACTTCTGTCGTCAACCCTAAGAAGTCTTGTAAACTTAATAAATACTATGATGTTCCTTCCTCTGTGGAACTTTTTCCTGTCCCAGACTGTGTGACGAAGATTATTTCACAGGAATGAGAGAAGCCAGGGATTCCTTTCTCTCCATCTCCTGTATTTAAAAAAATGTTTCCTGTTGCTGACTCCATTAAAGATTCTTGTTGCATGGTGCCTAAAGTAGAAGGGGTTATTTCTACTCTGGCTAAGAGAACTACCATCCTTATAGAGGATAGCTGCTCCTTTAAGGCTCCCATGGACAAAAAGCTGGAAGCTTTTTTGAAGAAGATGTATGTTCATCAAGGTCTTCAATGGTAACCTACAGTTTGTATTGGCACAGTAGCAAGTGCAGTATCTTATTGGTGCAAGCCCTTGTCTGGTTCAATTTTAGTAGAGACTCCGTTGGAGGAGATACAAAATAGTATTAAGGCTCTCAAACTAGTCAATTTTTTTATTTCTGATGCTAACATGCAAGTTATTAGACTGGGAGCCAAGATGTCTGGCTTATCTGTCCTAGCCCGTAGGGCATTGCGGCTAAAATCTTGGTCAGCTGACGTTACCTCTAAGTCCAAGCTTCTGGCGCTTCCTTACAAGGGTAAGACCTTGTTCAGACCTGGTCTGGCAGAAATAATTTCTGATATTATGGGTGGAAAAGGGTCTTTTCTACCACAAGACAAGAAGAACAGACTCAAAGGACGTCAAAGTATTTTCTGTTCCTTTCAGGTCAAAAGTCTTCCTCTCCCTCTTCCAAGCAGGAGCAGTCCAAGTCTTCTTGGAAGCCCAATCAGTCTTGGAATAAGGGGAAGCAATGAAAGAAACCCTCAGCTGAGTCTAAGTGGAGGGTTGGCCCCCAGTCCGGAATCAGATCAATTGGGGAGCAGACTTTCCCTGTTTTGTGAAGCGTGGAGACAAAATGTCCCAGATCCTTGGGCTGTGGACATAGTATCTCAGGGTTACAAAATATAATTCAAAACTTTCCCTCCCAGGGGAAGATTCAACCTCTCAAGATGAACTAAAGACCAGGTAAAAAGAGAGGTATTCTTGAACTGCATTCAGGACCTTTTCTCCTTGGGAGTGATTGTTCCAGTTCCAGTAAGGGAACAGGGTCTAGGATTCTATTCAAATCTGTTTGTGGTTCCCAAAAAGAGGGAACTTTTCGACCCATTTTAGACCTAAAGTGCCTCAACAAGTTTCTAAGAGTATTGTCCTTCAAAATGGAAACCATTCGTTCCATTCTTCCACTGGTTCAAGAGGGTCAGTTCATGATGACCATAGACCTGAAAGACGTGTATCTTCATGTTCCCATCCACAGGCATCATCACAAATTTCTGAGATTCGCCTTTCTAGACAAACACTTTCAGTTTGTGACTCTTCCGTTTGGAATTGCCACAGCTCCCAGAATTTTCATGCAGAGATCTTGTTGTCTTTTCTATGTTCCCATGGTTGGAAAGTGAATCTGGAAAAGAGTTCCCTTGTTCCAGCTACAAGGGTGGTTTTCTTAGGGACCATAATAGATTCCCTATCTATAAAAAAAATACTGACGCAGGTCAGAAAATTCTCTCCTCTTGCCTCTCTCTTCAGTCTACTGTTCAACCATCAGTGGCTCAATATATTCAGGCAATTGGTGTGATGGTCGCTTCCATGGACATCATTCCCTTTGCTCGATTTCATTTAAGAGCTCTGCAATTATGCATGCTCAGACAATGGAATGGAGACCATTCGGATCTGTCTCAGAGGATAGATCTAGACCAGTCGACAAGAGACTCTCTCCCGTGGTGGCTTTCTCTGCCACATGCTTTCGGAGACCTTCTTGGGTGATTGTGACCACGAACGCCAGCCTGCTAGGCTGAGGAGCAGTCTGGGATTCATTAAAGTTGAAGGGACTATGGACTCGGGAGGAGTCTGCTCTCCCCATAAACATCTTGGAGTTGAAAGTGGCACAGATTTTTCAGTGGGCGGAAGCTCACAATTGTTGTCTGTCTGCCATCCACATTCCTGGTGAGGATAACTGGGAAGCGGATTTCCTGAGCAGACAGACATATCATCCCATGGAGTGGGCTCTCCATCCGGAGGTGTTCCCCAAGTTAACCCTCAAATGGGGGGTTCCGGAGTTGCATCTAATGGCATCTCGGCAGAACGTCAAGCTTCCAAGGTATGGTTCAAGGTCAAGAGATCCTCAGGCCACTCTGATAGATGCTCTGGCAGTTCTTTGAAATTTCGGTCTAGCATTCCTGTTTCCTCCGTTTGTGCTTCTTCCACGTGTTATTGCTTGTATCAAACAAGAGAGAGCATCGATAATTCTAATAGTTTCTGCATGGCCTCTCAGGATCTGGTATGCAGACCTAGAGTAGATGTCATCTTGGCCGCCTTGGAGGTTGCCTCTGAGGAAGGACCTTCTAACTCAGGGTCCATTACTCCATCCAAATCTCATTTCTCTGAAGCTGACTGCTTGGAGATTAAATGCTTAGTTCTGCCTAAGCGTGAATTTTCTGAGTCAGTCATTGAGACCATGATACAGGCTCACAAGCATTTTACTCGAAGAAATTTACCATAAGGTATGGCATAAATACCTTTATTGGTGTGAATCTAAGGGCTACTCTTGGAGTAGGGTCAGGATTCCTAGAATTATGTCTTTTCTCCAGGAAGGTCTGGAGAAAGGGTTGTCAGTCAGTTTTCTGAAAGGTCAGATTTTTGCATTATCTATTTTGTTACACAAGTGTCTGGCGGATGTGTCAGATGTTCAATTTTTTTGTCAGGTCCTGGTCAGAATCAGGCCTTTGTTTAAACCTGTTGATTTACCTTTGAGTCTTAATCTTGTTCTTAAAGTTTTGCAGCAGGCTCCGTTTAAGCCAATGCATTCCATAGATATTAAGTTGCTTCTGCTCGGAGAGTTTCGGAACTGTTGTGATTCGCCTTACCTTATCTTTCATGCAGATAAGGCGGTTCTTCATACTAAATTGGGGTTTGTTCCTAAAGTGATTTTGGATAGAAATATTAATCAGGAAATTGTTGTTCCTTCTCTCTGTCCCAATCCTTCTTCTCATAAAGAACGTCTGTTGCAAAACTTGGATGTTGTGCATGCTCTAAAATTCTACCTACAGGCGACTAAGGATTTTCGCCCTGTTTGTCTTCTGCCCTGTTTGTATGTTTCTCAGGAAAGCGTAAGGGTCAGAAGGCTACTTCTACGTCTCCTTTCCTCTGGTTGAGAAGTATAATTTGTTTCGCTTTTGAGACTGCTGGACAGCAGCCTCCTGAGAGAATTACAGCTCATTCCACTAGGGCTGTCTCCTCTTCTTGGGCTTTCAAAAATGAAGCTTCTGTGAAACAGATTTGCAAGGCTGCAACTTAGTCCTCTCTGCATACTTTTTCCAAATTTGATACTTTTGCATCAGCTGATGCCTCTTTTGGGAGAAAGGTTCTTCAAGCGGTGATGCCTTCTGTTTAGGTCTGCCTGTCTTGTTCTCCCTGTTCATTCTGTGTCCTCTAGTTTGGGTATTGGTTCCCACTAGTAATTGAATGACGTTGTGGACTCCATATCTTAGGAAAGAAAACAAAATGTATGCTTACCTGATCAATTTCTTTCTTTCCGGATATGGAAAGTCCACAACCCCACCCTTTATTAAGACAGTTATTTTTTAATAAACCTCAGGCACCTCTACACCTTTGTGTTATTACTTTTGCATTTCCCTTCGGTCAAATGACTTGGGATTATGGGCAGGGGAGTGACATTTAACAGCTTTTCTGTCATGCTCTTTGCCTCCTCCTGCTGGCCAGGAGTGATATTCCCACTAGTAATTGAATGACGTTGTGGGACTCTCCATATCCAGAAAGAAAGAAATCTATCAGGTAAGCATAAATTTAGTTTTTTTTTACAATTTGTCCCACAACCCTGGGCAGATGATTGCAGCTTCTGCCTCTTGTTTTAATATCTCTTCTATAGAGAATATAGCGATATTCATATTTTCAGTATAAGTGGCAAAGTGAGGATCATAAGGGCCCCTACTAAAACGAATGATTGATTAATATTGATACATTCTAATTAAAGTCAAATCTAGACAAACTGCTTGTAGTGGAAATATCTGTTTTTATAAATCCTACATGGCAGGTTTAGTGTTTATTTGTTAAACACTAAGGGCCAGATTAAAAGTGGAGTGCTAAATATCGATTGCATGCAAGCGAAATTTGACGATCCACTTTTTAATACCAGAGCATGATAATGTGCACTTTTATTACAAGTTAATCGCAATGTGAACGTCAGCTCACGTTCGCATTGCTAGGAAGTATTGCACTCATGAGCACGCGCTTCCATAGGCTCCTAAGGGAACCTCATTCTGATGAACTCACAGATCCTCATGAGGTGTGTAGTGCGGAATCAGCAGCCTCAACAGGGATCAGGCGAACCCCAAAAATGGCCAAATAAAAGGAGCAAAGAGCAAGTATGATAAAAAGTGTCTAATTTATTGAAAGTACACTTTAAAAACAGCAACACATTTCTCAGCAATAAAATGCTGTTTCATCAGGCAGCCTGATCCCTGTCGAGGCTACTGATTCCGCACTACACACCTCCTATGGTCTATTGGAGTTTGGCTTAGCATTGGGGTTCCTGCATCCGGATTGGTGTATCTACTCCACGTGACCGGCACTACGGCGTGCCCCGATCTGCTGTGTCCGGCACTTTGGTTGTGCCTCTGCCTTTGTGAGTAGCCACCCTCAAGGGTTCGTCTCTGTCCTCTGTATTCTTGTTGTACAGACAATAATGTTCTATGTGGTGCCTCTTTTATCGGTCCCTGCAGGATCTTCTATCTTCATCTACACGCCCAAGAGTGCTGCCTTTTTCTCATCCGGAGTTTGTTACTACTTTTCACAAGGGCACCTCCTCTACGGCTCCTATGTTCTAGACCTATTGAGATATATATATATATATATATACACACACACACACCACGCACTAATAGGAATTACCTGGATTTACATTGATTACTCAGAAAACTGTGCACAGTTACATTGTTTCTTAATATTAAACACATCCACATGAACCTCTGGGCTAATTATTCCTTGTAGCTAATTTGTAGTAAGGTGTTTCAATCAATAAGACATGAATGTAGGTGAAAGTTGTAGGTACCACTATAAAAACAAGGTCGAAAGAGATATCAAAATAGGAATCATAAAGATGCATAAAACTGGAAACGTCTGCAAAAAGATTTGTTTTTCATCAACCTACACCAAGATAGATTGGTATAAAAATGGAAGAAATTCAACAGTGTTGCTTCTCTCAATAGGAGTGGGGTCATGCAAGGATCATGGAAGAAACACAGCACCAATGGCTGAAAGAGGTTAAAAAGAATCCTAGAATACAGCAAATAACCTTCAGTAATGTCTTAAACTTGAAGTATGTACTCATATGTTAAATATAAGCAAAACACCAAACAACAAAGATATTAGTGTATCAATACCAAAGCCTCATTCCAACCATGAAGCATTAAGGACGGATGATAGTAGTTTGCTTTGCTGCCTCAGATCCTTGATAGTTTACTATCACAGAGGGAATAACAAATTAAAAAACAGAATTTATGCTTACCTGATAAATTACTTTCTCCAACGGTGTGTCCGGTCCACGGCGTCATCCATAACTTGTGGGAATATTCTCTTCCCCAACAGGAAATGGCAAAGAGCACAGCAAAAGCTGTCCATATAGTCCCTCCTAGGCTCCGCCCACCCCAATCATTCGACCGACGGACAGGAGAAAAAAACAGGAGAAACCATAAGGTGCCGTAGTGACTGTAGTTAAAGAAAGAAATTCATCAAACCTGATTAAAAAACCAGGGCGGGCCGTGGACTGGACACACCGTTGGAGAAAGTAATTTATCAGGTAAGCATAAATTCTGTTTTCTCCAACATTGGTGTGTCTGGTCCACGGCGTCATCCATAACTTGTGGGAACCAATACCAAAGCTTTAGGACACGGATGAATTGAGGGAGCCAATCAGGTTACCTAAACAGAAGGCACCACGGCTTGCAAAACCTTTCTCCCAAAAATAGCCTCCGAAGAAGCAAGAGTATCAAATTTGTAGAATTTGGCAAAAGTGTGCAGGGAAGACCAGGTCGCTGCCTTACATATCTGATCAACAGAAGCCTCGTTCTTGAAGGCCCATGTGGAAGCCACAGCCCTAGTAGAGTGAGCTGTGATGCGTTCAGGAGGCTGCCGTCCGGCAGTCTCGTAAGCCAATCAGATGATGCTTTTTAGCCAAAAGGAAAGAGAGGTAGCAGTAGCTTTTTGACCTCTCCTCTTGCCAGAATAAACGACAAACAGAGAAGACGTTTGTCTGAAATCCTTTGTTGCTTCTAAATAGAACTTTAAAGCACGAACTACATCTAAATTGTGTAACAAACGTTCCTTCTTTGAAACTGGATTCGGACACAAAGAAGGCACAACTATTTCCTGGTTAATATTCTTGTTGGAAACAACCTTTGGAAGGAAACCAGGTTGAGTACGCAAAACAACCTTATCTGAATGGAACACCAGATAGGGCGGATTACACTGCAAAGCAGATAACTCAGAAACTCTTCTAGCAGAAGAAATAGCAACCAAAAACAGAACTTTCCAAGATAACATCTTGATATCTATGAAATGTAGAGGTTCAAACGGAACCCCTTGAACATCAGGCACAGCTGCCAGTCGTTTGTGTAACAAGACAGTTATCTGTAACAAGACAGATAAAGCAGAAATCTGTCCCTTTAGAGAACTCGCTGATAATCCCTTATCCAAACCTTCTTGTAGAAAGGAAAGGATCCTAGGAATTTTAATCTTACTCCATGAGAATCCCTTGGATTCACACCAACAGATATATCTTTTCCATATTTTATGGTAAATTTTTCTAGTTACAGGTTTTCTGGCTTGTACCAGAGTATCTATTACAGAATCCGAAAACCCACGCTTAGATAAAATCAAGCGTTCAATTTCCAAGCCGTTAGCTGGAGGGAAACTAGATTTGGATGTTCGAATGGACCTTGTACTAGAAGATCCTGTCTCAAAGGTAGCTTCCATGGTGGAGCCAATGACATATTCACCAGGTCTGCATACCAAGTCCTGCGTGGCCGCGCAGGAGCTATCAAGATCACCGAGGCCCTCTCCTGCTTGATCCTGGCTACCAGCCTGGGAATGAGAGGAAACGGTGGAAACACATAAGCTAGGTTGAAGGTCCAAGGCGCTACTAATGCATCCACTAGAGTCGCCTTGGGATCCCTGGATCTGGACCCGTAGCAAGGAACCTTGAAGTTCTGACGAGATGCCATCAGATCCATGTCTGGAATGCCTCATAATTGAGTCAACTGGGCAAATATCTCCGGGTGGAGTTCCCACTCCCCCGGATGGAATGTCTGACGACTCAGATAATCCGCCTCCAAGTTTTCCACTCCTGGGATGTGGATCGCAGATAGGTGGCAGGAGTGATCCTCCGCCCATTTTATGATTTTGGTCACTTCTCTCATCGCCAGGGAACTCCTTGTTCCCCCCTGATGGTTGATGTAAGCAACAGTCGTCATGTTGTCTGATTGGAATCTTATGAATCTGTCCTTTGCTAGTTGAGGCCAAGCCCTGAGAGTATTGAATATCGCTCTCAGTTCCAGAATGTTTATCGGGAGAAGAGACTCTTCCCGAGACCATAGCCCCTGAGCTTTCAGGGAGTCCCAGACCGCGCCCCAGCCCACTAGACTGGCGTCGGTCGTGACGATGACCCACTCTGGTCTGCGGAAGCTCATTCCCTGGGACAGGTGATCCTGGGTTAGCCACCAACGGAGTGAGTCTCTGGTCTTCTGATCTACTTGAATCACTGGAGACAAGTCTGTATAGTCCCCATTCCACTGTTTCAGCATGCACAGTTGAAAATGGTCTTAGATGAATTCGCGCAAAAGGAACTATGTCCATTGCTGCAACCATCAACCCTACTACTTCCATGCACTGAGCTATGGAAGGTCGTGGAACAGAGTGAAGAACTTGACAAGCGTTTAGAAGTTTTGACTTTCTGACATCTGTCAGGAAAATCTTCATTTCTAAAGAATCTATTATTGTCCCCAAGAAAGGAACTCTTGTCGACGGAGACAGGGAACTTTTTTCTATGTTCACTTTCCATCCGTGAGATCTGAGAAAGGCCAGAACGATGTCTGTGTGAGCCTTTGCCTTTGAAAGAGACGACGCTTGTATCAGAATGTCGTCCAAGTAAGGTGCCACTGCAATGCCCCTTGGTCTTAGAACCGCTAGAAGGGACCCGAGTACCTTTGTGAAAATCCTTGGAGCAGTGGCTAGCCCAAATGGGAGAGCCACAAACTGGTAATGTTTGTCCAGAAAGGCGAACCTTAGGAACTGATGATGATCTTTGTGGATAGGAATATGTAGATACGCATCCTTTAGATCCACGGTAGTCATAAATTGACCCTCCTGGATTGTAGGTAAAATCGTTCGAATAGTTTCCATTTTGAACGATGGCACTCTGAGAAATTTGTTTAGGATCTTTAAATCCAGAATTGGTCTGAAAGTTCCCTCTTTTTTGGGAACTACAAACAGATTTGAGTAAAAACCCATTCCTTGTTCCACGATTGGAACTGGGTGTATCACTCCCATTTTTAACAGGTCTTCTACACAATGTAAGAATGCCTGTCTCTTTATTTGGTTTGAGGATAAGTGAGACATGTGGAACCTTCCCCTTGGGGGTAGCTCCTTGAATCCCAGAAGATAACCCTGAGAAACTATTTCTAGTGCCCAGGGGTCCTGAACATCTCTTGCCCAAGCCTGAGCAAAGAGAGAGAGTCTGCCCCCTACTAGATCCGGTCCCGGATCGGGGGCTACTCCTTCATGCTGTTTTGGTAGCAGCAGCAGGCTTCTTGGCCTGCTTACCCTTGTTCCAGCCTTGCATCGGTTTCCAAGCTGGTTTGGTTTGTGAAGCATTACCCTCATGTCTAGAGGCTGCAGAGTTGGAGGCCGGTCCGTTCCTGAAATTGCGAAAGGAACGAAAATTATACTTATTCTTGGCCTTGAAAGGCCTATCTTGTGGAAGGGCGTGGCCCTTACCCCCAGTGATGTCTGAGATAATCTCTTTCAATTCTGGCCCAAAAAGGGTTTTACCATTGAAAGGGATATTAAGCAATTTTGTCTTGGAAGATACATCCGCTGACCAAGACTTTAGCCAGAGCGCTCTGCGCGCCACAATTGCAAACCCTGAATTTTTCGCCGCTAATCTTGCTAACTGCAAAGCGGCATCTAAAATAAAGGAATTAGCTAACTTAAGTGCGTGAATTCTGTCCATAACCTCCTCATACGGAGTCTCTCTACTGAGCGACTTTTCTAGTTCCTTGAACCAGAACCACGCTTCTGTAGTGACAGGAATAATGCACGAAATAGGTTGCAGGAGGTAACCTTGCTGTATAAAAATCTTTTTAAGCAAACCCTCCAATTTTTTATCCATAGGATCTTTGAAAGCGCAATTATCCTTGATAGGAATAGTAGTGCGCTTGGCTAGTGTAGAAACTGCCCCCTCGACCTTAGGGACTGTCTGCCATAAGTCCTTTCTGGGGTCAACAATAGGAAATAATTTCTTAAATATAGGAGGGGCGACAAAAGGTATGCCGGGCTTCTCCCACTCCTTATTCACTATGTCCGCCACCCGCTTGGGTATAGGAAAAGCGTCGTGGTGCACCGGAACCTCTAGGAACTTGTCCATCTTGCACAATTTTTCTGGAATGACCAGGTTGTCACAATCATCCAGAGTAGATAACACCTCCTTATGCAGTGCGCGGAGATGCTCTAATTTAAATTTAAATGTCACAACATCAGGTTCTGCCTGTTGAGAAATTCTACTTGAATCAGAAATTTCCCCATCTGACAAAACCTCCCTCATGGCCACTTCAGATTGGTGTGAGGGTATGACAGAGCAATTATCATCAGCGCCCTCCTGCTCTACAGTGTTTAAAACAGAGCAATCGCGCTTTCTCTGAAATGCAGGCATTTTGGATAAAATATTTGCTATGGAGTTATCCATTACTGCCGTCAATTGTTGCATGGTAACAAGCATTGGCACGCTAGAAGTACTAGGGGTCTCCTGCGTGGGCAAAACTGGTGTAGACACAGAAGGAGATGATGTAGAACTATGTCTACTCCCTTCATCTGATGAATCATCTTGGGCAACTTTATTATCTGTGGCAGTACTGTCCTTACTTTGTTTGGACGCTATGGCACAATTATCACACAATTTTGAAGGGGGAGACACATTGGCTTCCATACATACAGAACATAGTTTATCTGAAGGCACAGACATGTTAAACAGGCTTAAACTTGTCAATAAAGTACAAAAAACGTTTTAAAACAAAACCGTTACTGTCTCTTTAAATTTTAAACAGGGCACACTTTATTACTGAATATGTGAAAAACTATGAAGGAATTGTTCAAATTTAACCAAATTTTCACCACAGTGTCTTAAAGCATTCAAAGCATTGCACCCCAAATTTCAGACCTTTAACCCTTAAAATGAGGAAACCGGAGCCGGTTACAGTTTTAACCCCTCTACAGTCCCAGCTACAGCCTTTGCTGCGACTTTACCAAACCCAGGGGGGTATACGATACCAAGTGAAGCCTTCTAGGAACCTTTTCAACTACTTTCAGACCCACACACATGCAGCTGCATGTACTGCTCTCAAAAGTAACTGCGCAGTAATGGCGCGAAAATGAGGCTCTGCCTACTACAGAGAAGGCCCTTCCTGACTGGGAAGGTGTCTAAACCAGTGCCTGACGTAAAAAAATGTTCCCCAAAGTTTATAAAGTGTGAATTTCAACATAAAGCTGTATAAAATGCCCAAATAAAGCAATCGATCTAGCCCATAAAAGTGTCTACCAGTTTTATAGCCCATATATTAAGCCCTTTATTCTGTTTGAGACTAAGAAAATGGCTTACCGGTCCCCATGAGGGGAAATGACAGCCTTCCAGCATTACACAGTCTTGTTAGAAATATGGCTAGTCATACCTTAAGCAGAAAAGTCTGCCAACTGTTTCCCCCAACTGAAGTTATCTCATCTCAACAGTCCTATGTGGAAACAGCAAACGATTTTAGTTACTGCTGCTAAAATCATATTCATCTCACAAACAGAACTCTTCATCTTTTTCTGTTTCAGGGTAAATAGTACAATAAAAAACTACAACTAATCACCACATACTCTTCACCATCTCCGTGGAGATGCTGCTTGTTCAGCGGCAAAGAAAATGACTGGGGTGGGCGGAGCCTAGGAGGGACTATATGGACAGCTTTTGCTGTGCTCTTTGCCATTTCCTGTTGGGGAAGAGAATATTACCACAAGTTATGGATGACGCCGTGGACCGGACACACCAATGTTGGAGAAATGGTACCAATAAATTTTACAGGTGAGGGTCAGATCTGTAACATGAAGCCAAATTTGAGGGTCACAACAAAAAAATGGCAGAAACAAATAAGCAAATAAAAAACAGAATGGCTAAACAGGAAAAAATGTTTGCTCTGGAACGGCCAAGCTAGAGTCCAGACCTAAAACTAAGTGAGATGTTAGTCTTGCAAGGAGTCCAAAAAATGATCAATGACCTAAAGCTATTTTGTTAGAAGGAACCATTGTGCAAGTCAAATAACCATCATGCCAATTAAATCAGCAGCTACAGTAGAGGTGATAACTGTTTAAGGAGGTTCTTCCTGTTACTAAATACAAGGATTTTTTCTAATCAAGGAAGTGACTATTACAATTAAGCGTTCACTATTGACAAGAAGTACAATGTTCAAATGATACTGAACATATTTTTGGTTCACTTAGACTTGGCGGCAGTGCCGGTTCCTTATTATGAGGGGGGCATACTCCTGGGTTTAGCTGCAGGTGTTCCATTGGTGGGGACAGGATAGGTGAAGGCATAGGCAGGGGAAGGTGGAGTTGTAGTATGTGGCCTGCCTAAAAGGACAGGGGAAAGGATTAGTAATTATTAACCCTTTAACTCTCCTCCTAAAGCCAAAGGGAGAGTAAAATAGAAGATTGGAGAGTTCTGCACCCCTTGCTCCCACCCTGGAACCACCATTGCTTAGCAGATGATCAAACCAAATTTTTAGAAATAATTAATACATAAAATCAAATGTGTTTACAGATAGTCATTTTAAACATACTACTTATATACACACATATTAATGATATGTCCTACGTAATATGTCATTTGTGGTTTACATCATTTATTTCCATATACTTTACTGTAGTACACAACTTGTAGTAACTAAAAACATGCAATAGCGACAAATTCCAGTTAAGGAATCACATACCTCTTTTCCCTATGAAATCCATGCAATTAAAATGTATGCAAATAGAAAAAAGGTCAAAAGATTAGAAAGTAAAACTATAATAAGCAATCCATAAAAAAACTGCACCAATTACATTTTAGTATATATATATATATATATATATACATATATATATATATATATATATATATATATATATATATATATATATATATATATATATATATATATATATATAAATATATATATATATATAAGCTAAACAGCAACATATTATTAATATAAAACATAAGGTATGTTCAATTTTGTTTGCTCTTTTCAGTATATAAAAGAGTAATTATCTAATGCACAATTTTAACATTTAACCACTTCAGTGCTGAGCCAAATTACACAACTGTGGTTATAAATCTTCAACAGAGAGTTAGAAAAATGCATTATTTTTAATTAAAATTTTGATAACATTATAAATATTGTGTGTGTTTGTGCTTTAATTCTATAGTAAAAAAAAGTAGGGGCTATCCTCATATAAATAAGGGTGTTTTAATATATGTATATAACTTTGATCTACACATATGAGCTACCATGAGCCCTTACTCAAATAAATGCCCATATATTTACATTAATTTACATTAAAACTTATATAGGGAATTGTTTTAAAAAGGGGCTTCTGACCTTTAAACAAGACAAGGGGTCTTGGGGGTCTCTCTGTCTTTTTGATTACCTGTTATAAGTTCATAGAGACCCCTAGCGTGCAAAAAGTGTTTTTTTTATTATTCTTAAACTCTATGACCTCCTATTCATACACAGTTTGAAAGATTAGGTGATTGCCTTTTAACCATTTGGTTTATGAGTGGTTTTTTTATTACTTACTCCCTAATCTAGATCCCTTGTAACTGGCACTACTTGTGGGTTTCCAGGGCATGGTGACGTCACCGTCATCTCTGGATTTCCCTGGTGATGCCGATCTGCTCTGCTACCACAAAGTAGGCTTTAAAGGGACATGATACCAAAACATTGAAGCACTTGTAAGTGTTGCAGCATAGCTGTAAAAACCTGACTAGAAAATATCACATGAACATCTCATCAGAATTTTACAGTAATGCTGCATTATACATTCAAGTGATTTAGCATATGAGTATTATGTCCCTTTAAGTGTGCAAAAGGAGATCAGCACAAAAAGCTACCACCCCCGATCAACACTTAAAGAGTTATTATTTAATATTTAAAACCGTAACAATGTCAAAAAATTTTATTAGCTATGGGAAATCTTTATTGGTTTTTATGAGAAGATGGGTTGTGTCTAAAATCATTTCAGCTTTGAAATAAAGTAAAGTTATTACATACAACATTTTTGACAGAAAATGTGAATATAAATACACTGATTAAAAGACACCTTTTAAAATACATCGTAGAGTTCACTGAAAAGACAAAAATCTAAATAAACTTGATACATAAGATTACATTAAAAACTATAATGGTTATATTATTTACAGTACAGTATGTGTTAACAAACAAATCCTTATCAGACGTAAGTTTTTTGTTAAGAGACATAGAACTCAGTTGTTTTTTTCTTTCATGATTCAAATTGTAAACAACTTTCAATTTACTTATATACTTTGTTCTCTTGGCATCCTTGGTTGAAAAGGATACCAGGGTACCTAGGTAGGCTCTGGAGCTGCTGATTGGTGGCCTCATGTTACTGGGTCACTCAATGTGTTCAGCTAACTCTCAGAAGTGCATTGCTGCTTCTTCATCAAAGGATACAAAGATAATAAAACAAAATAGGCAATAAAAGTAAAATTGAAAATTGTTTCAATCGTATTCTCTATCTGAATAATGAAAGAAACATTTTGGGTTTCATGTCTCTTTAAACAGGAAAAACTACAAAACACTTAAAATCCATAAAATACTAGACTGTTACCCAGTCATGAAGTTTTAGCAGAATTATCTACTTTACCATATAAAAAAAAAAATAGAAGATTGACAGCAATTTTTTTTTCCTTCTTTTTGCGAAGAGTGTTTTTTTTTTCTCCTGGGAACTATTTTCATATTTTAGAGACAGATGTTTCTTCAACGAAAAATAAAATTTAAAGACCAGATTCACACTTGGCATATGTAAGCTAAAAACTCATTTCTGTTGTGTGAGATAAAGGCAGATGTTTTAATGAATTATTTCATTAACTATACAACAGTTTTTTCCCAATGATTAACTTAAGGAGTAATTATTTTTTTTCCCCTTCATTTCAGATCTATTTATTTAAGTTATGGTTGAGATAAAACTGTGAGATTAAAATCCTCCATTTCATAAAAGTAAGAACCACAAAGATAATTCATGGCCAATTAGCACATCTAGGAACGTATCCCTGCTTCACTTCTCACAGATGTGATCTCTATACATTGTTACAAATGCACCAGAGAACTCTGGGTAAGATATGCAAAGTAGATATACAATATCTCACCGCTTTTGTTTCCATACTGTGTCTAAACACAAAATCCACTTTATGTGTTAAATGCAGCAAAATCAAAACCACTTTTAGACAGCTGTTTGAAGCTCACTATTTTGCATATCTTACAGAGAGTGCATTGCTATGAATGTACCCTGTAAATAAGCTTCACTTATCAGCACACCAAACTATATTCTGATGATGAGAGTTAAAGGGACAGTCTAGTCCAAAACAAACTTTCATTATTCAGATAGGGCATGTAATTTTAAACAATTTTCCCTTTTACTTCTATCACCAATTTTGCTTTGTTCTCTTGGTATTCTTAGTTAAAAGCTAAATCTAGGAGGTTCATATGCTAATTTCTAAGCCCTTAAATACCACCTCTTAGCTCAGGGCATTTTTACAGTTTTTCACCACTAGAGGAAGTTAGTTCATGTGTGCCATATAGATAACACTGTGCTCACGCGCGTGGAGTTTCCTAGGAGCCAACACTGATTGGTTCAAGTGCAAGTCTTTTAAAAGAACTGAAATAAGGGGGCAGTCTGCAGAGGCTTAGATACAAGATAATCACAGAGGTAAAAAGTATATTAATATAACTGTGTTGGTTATGCAAAACTAGGGAATTGGTAATAAAGGGATTATCTATCTTTTAAAACAATAAATATTCTGGTGTAGACTGTCCCTTTAATGAGCTTGAAACAGCTGTCCAGAATGAGTTTTTCTGCATTTACCACATAGGAGGATTCTGTGGTCAAACATATTATGGAAGCAACAACGTTGTATATCTTACCCAGAGTTCTCTGGTGCATTGGTAGTAATGTATAAAGAACACTTTTATGGGAAGGCAAGTGGTGATATTTGTGTAGATGTGGTAATTGAGTATGCAATAATCTTTGTGGTTTTCACATCTATTTCAAAATACAGACACTACTAGTTCACTAAAACAGTTTGTAAATATAAGTACCTCAGAATGATGTTCCTCATTTTGCTGTAGAACTTCAATGCACAGTTCGGCTAGATGCAAGACATCTTCAAGTTTTTTAGCTGGATTTTCTTGATTCATAGACTCTGTAAGAAAAAAAAAATAAACAGCGATATAAATTAAATATATTAATTACTGGCCACCCATGAGTTTAATAGTCTGAAACAAAACCAAAAAATACATGGCCATTATACATAGTTTTTTTAAACAAGAACAACAAAAAGGTCATTTTTAAATGGAAAGTCTCTATATAAAATGTTTAATTAGCAGTAGTTTAAAAAAACAAAACAAAAATCTATGTCCTTTCATTATTTATTTTTCCCCATTTCCTATAATTTATGTCTGAAACCTGTTGGGTTTTCCACTTCTGAAAACCTGAAGTACACACTCTACAAGCCTAGTCTTGTCACATAGGGGCGTATTTATCAAACTCCGTATGGAGCTTGAGGCCTTCAAGCTCGCCGGAAACAGAAGTTATGAAGCAGCGGTCTAAAGACCACTGCTCCATAAGGGGTCCGCCTGCTCTGAGGCGGCGGACAGAAATCAACCTGATTGAATACGATCGGGTTGATTGACGCCCCTGCAGGGGGCAGCATTGCACCAGCAGTTCACAAGAACTGCTGGTGCAATTATAAATGGAGACAGTGTATGCTGTTAGCATTTATCGATGTGTAGATATGTGCAGTGGACATGATACGCTACTTCATATCATGTCCACTCGCACATTGATATATATGCCCTATATATAGCCTTTCCTTATTGGCAGAAATGTTGAAATAAGGAACTGCAAAAAAACACTAAATGTATGCGTATCTGATATACAAATATTCCCAAAGCTCTAAGAGCACATAATGCCTCCCACCTCTCTGGTATTCTAGTCTGACATATAGCCAAGAAGGGAGAGGCAGAAAGGTAGGAAAGGACAAAAGTAGGGAAAATGAGGAAAACAAGGCGCAAAATAAAACTGCTGACAGAAAAAAAAAAAAAATAGTGTAAAAAATAAAAATGGATAGGTCTCATGGACTCTCATCACCATAACACATTAATTTATTAGGTTAGTATAGAAAAAAAATCATAAGGTGGTGTAAATCATTGAGATATTACTCCTGGGAACTCATACCCAAGCTATGAAATCTATAAGTAATTGGATGAGACAATGTTTTTAAGGCAGGCACCTAATTACCAGACACTGCTGCCTAAAAGGGATTTTCTACTAAACATATCAAAATGGTAGAATTTAGAGACAGTACATTGTTGCCTTGGAAATGTATTCAATATAAGTCTCATTCTTGAAAATCCAAGAAGAGAACTGATCTAGAAAAATGAGCAATAATGTGTTTTGGAAAAACTATTTAACCTCCAAGTAAACCTTGGTAATCAGGAGATTTATCTGAACAAATCACTGTAGCATGAAACTGAAAAAGCCAAAATGTGACTCTTTTAAGATTTAGCAGATAAGTCATTATCCAAACAGTCTTGCAAAAATAAACATTCTTGGAATTTTAAAAGAATGCCAATTTAAACCCTAGTTTTCATGTCAGGAAAGAAACAACTTTCCAAGTAATTTGAAAATTTTCCCTTGTAACAGTCTTTCTGGTCTGAAATAAGGAGCTCAATACAGCATCAACGAAACCTAAAATAAGTATTAAATCTGTAATCCATCAAGGAGAGACTCTTGAGATTTTGATGACTGGAGAAAGCTTGACATCTGAATCAGATTTGTAAACCAAGTTCTTCGGGACCTGACTGGAGCAGTTAGATTAATAAAGAATGCTATATTCAATTCAAACTATGACTCTTGTTAACAGAAGTCATCAGGTCTATGTCTGTGAGATATTATTTGTCCACAAATCTAGTAGAAACATACTTGAAGGAGAAAACATTCCTGTGGAAGGGATTACCGTCTAAGAAAATTTGCTTTCCACATTTCCTTACTAGGATGCAAAATATAGAATTTCCAATTAAAAAACCTTGATATTTCCTTCATTACTATGGAACAGGAAATTCCTTCTTGACAATGGATTTAAGCTACATTTTTTTTTTTTTTTTTTTTTTTTAATTTTTAAATGCTTTATTGAAATAATTAAAACATATACATAACAAAAAGGGAGTTTACAAGAAGTCTCCCTGACAATCAAGAATCAAGAATATAAGTAAAAGAACAGAAATAAAAACAAAAACATAGAATCAGTATTACATCAATGAAATCGATACATGATAGTCAGTACAGTTTACTCAATATAGAAGGGTTTACATATTAATCTATTTTCTTTCTCTCTTCCAGTATATCCTCTTTTCCCATGTATTTTTGGACCAATTTATATTGTCCCTTTAGTTTTAGCCGCTCTATATATAAACAATTTCTATGAATCTCTATTTTCCCCTATGTTAAAGATGAGGGCTAGAGATTTCCCGTATTCAATACTGCTCTTAATCTATCTATAGGTGCAGCTATTTTAGTGACGCTTCATATTCCTCCCAATAGAATTTCATGGAGTAATAAAAGTCTAGTCTGTTAGTTTGGTGGAAGTGATATTTTTCTAGGAGCAGCAATCTAGTAACATTGGCTCTCCACTCTGTCATTGTCGGGATTTGTGCCGTTTTCCATAGTCTGGGGATTAATTGCTTGGCTCCACTAATCATCATATAGAATAGTGTTAGTCTGTAGTGGCATGGGATTTTCGGTGGCTTATTAAAGAGGAATATTTTGGGGTCTAGTATCTGATTCTGAGCTACAATTGTTGAGATTTCTTTATTCACTCCTTCCCAATATTCTACAATATACGGACAACTCCACCATACATGTGACAATGTGCCATCTTGCCCGCATCCTCTCCAGCATAGTTTGTCAGTCAGTGGAAACATTTTGTTTAGCCTTACAGGATATAGATACCATCTGGTTAATATTTTCATGTTTGTTTCTGTAATGCTCATGGATGAGGGTGACCTCCCCATATGTTTGAAAATGGTTTGCCATTCTTTAGGAGTAATTGTGATATCTAGCTCTGCTTCCCAGTGTCTAGTATAGCGTGGAAGATGCTTCGTGTGGGTATCTAGTAGAATCCTATAAGACATTGAGAGGCCTCTTTTAGTGAGACCTTGGGAATGGCATAAGGTCTCATAGGGTGATAGTTGTCTAGTGAGATCTAGTTTGTTCGTGTTAGTTTGTATATAGTGTGATATCTGAAAATATGAATACCAATTTTGTTCTATCATTGGTGTCTTATCTTTCATTTCTGCCTCAGGTATCAGTTTACCATTGTTAAGGATTGTGCAGAGTGGGAGTAATGAGTGTATTGATGCAGGAAGCGCTTTATTTTTTATTTGTAGTGATGGAATATCGGGATTTGACAAGAGGGGGGTGAGCGGTGAGGGTATGCTGGAAGGTGTAGTCGCTCCTCTAAGCAGTTTGTCCCAAGTGTTAAAAGTTTCAAGGATTATACTAGAGGACTGTGGGGAGAGGTGTCTCTTTGTTTTATGTAGCCAACAATAGCTGCTTAGGGCCACACTGTTAGCCAAATTGTGTTCTAGTTCCACCCATTCTTTATGGTCAGTGTGCTTACTCCAGTCTATTATTCTAGTCAGATGTATAGCTATCCTATAATAGGATAGGTTTGGGACCCCCAACCCCCCATTATCCCGGTCTCGGTACATATAATTTCTAGCTAGTCTAGGTTGTTTGTTACGCCATATAAATTTGAAAGCGAGATTTTGTAGAGTCCTAATGTATGTTTCAGGCAGTTGCACTGGCAAGGTTTGGAATATGTAAAGTATTTTCGGCAGCATGGTCATTTTGAATGAATGGATGCGACCTAGCCAAGAGAGGGGTTTCGGACACCAATTATGAAACTCTATCTGCAAATCTTTTAACAGTTTTTGATAATTTAGTAAAAACAATTCCTGTGGGGATTTAGCTATTTGTATCCCTAAATATTTTATAGTCTTCAGTCGTACAGGGAATCCGTACCTGGATTCTATCTGTTTAATTTCTGCTTCAGGGATCCCTACATTTAATAGTTCCGACTTAGTATTATTTATTTTATAAAAGGACAGTGCTCCGAATGTGTCACATTCATCTTTCAGTGCTTCCAAAGAGCTGATGGGTGATGTAAGTGTTAGTAGCACATCATCAGCGTAAAGTGACATCTTATACTCTTTATTGTTTATTTTTAGCCCCTTAATTTCCTTATTCTGCCTTATTCTGGATGCTAATATTTCCATAGCTAAAACAAATAAAATCGGGGATAGAGGGCAACCCTGTCGTGTTCCATTATGAATATGCACTATATCTGAAAGGGAGTCATTTAATTTTATGCGGGCAACGGGGCAGGTGTACAGTGCCAGTATTCGATCAATCGCAATTGTACCAAATCCAAATTTATATAGGGTTTCTCGTAGAAAAGACCAATTTAACCTGTCAAAGGCCTTTTCTGCATCTATTGCCAAAAAGGCCGTTGGGATCTCGTGGGTCTGCGCGAATTCTAATAGATTTAGTACCTTAATGGTGTTATCACGTGCCTCCCTATGAGGTACAAAGCCCACTTGGTTCAAGTGTATCAGTTGCGGCAAGAAGATATTAATACGTGTCGCAATAATTCTGGCGAATATTTTTAAATCCACATTTAGGAGTGAGATTGGTCTAAAATTTGGGGGTCTATCGCTAGATTTCCCTGGTTTTGGTATGACCGAGATTTGAGCCTCCAGCATTGATTGGGGAAATTGGGTCTTATCGTTTATATTGTTAAAGATTATTTTTAAATGCGGAACCAAAATGTGTTGGAATTTTTTATAATATTTTACTGAGAGGCCATCAGGCCCCGGGCTTTTTCCGCTGTTTAATTGGGAAATGGCTTTTTTTATTTCCGACTCTAAGATCGGGGTGTCCATTGACTCTTTTTGATCATCAGTCAATCGTGGCACCTGCACCGAATCTAAATATGAGGATATGGCCAGCGGGGGTGCACCTTGTTTCTCTGTACTTCTTATGTCATATAAACCCCTGTAATAAGTTTCAAATTGTTTCATTATATCTGGGGTGGTGTGTACTATCTTGCCTTCCTGTGTTTTAATGCTGTGTATATATGTTTTAAGTTTCCTCATCTTCAATGAGCGAGCAAGCATTTTGCCTGCCCTGTTACTTTCAAAATGAAATTTTTGCTTAGTGCGTTGTGCCATTAGGTTATATTCCTTGAGGAGCAGGGTCTGTAGTTCTTTCCTTAGTTGTTGCATCTGAGTGTATATCTGTGTATCTTTAGGGTTTTGTTTGTGTGCGTATTCCGTCCTCGTCAGAGTTTGAGACAGGTTCAAATACTGCTGTCTATCCGTTTTATTTATATGTGACTTTATCTTTATAAATTCTCCTCTCATGTAACATTTGTGTGCTTCCCATACAATATATGGGTCGCTTTCTTCTATAGTGTTGAAGGTAAAGTATTCGGTGAGTGCGTGTGTGGTTTGTTCAAGGAGAGTTTTTGAGTCTAGCAGAGTATCGTCTAATTTCCATGTGTAGGGATGAATTGGTAGGTTTGGCCATTTAAATTGTGTGATAACTGCCGAATGATCCGACCAACTGGTATGAGAAATTCTAGATGTTTGTGTGAGCATTAAGCCGTCAGCGTTCGTAAGTGTATAGTCAATTCTACTATAGGTGTGGTGTGGGTGTGAGAAGAACGTGTAATCTCTCCTGTCTATATGTAGAAGTCTCCAAATGTCATGTAGGTTGCAATCTTTTAACATTTTCCCTAGGAACCTAGTAGTTTTGTTGGGGGCATTGTTGCTAGGGTTTGAAGTATCTATCACTGGATTTAGAGAAATATTAAAATCACCTCCCACCACCAGCACTCCCTTTGTTATGTCTATAATTTTGTTAAATGTCTTCTTGAAAAACTGTCTTTGTTTGGAGTTTGGTGCATATATATTGACTAGGGTTGTCGGGATACCATAAAGGAGGCCAAAGACCCCCAAAAATCTGCCTTCTGTGTCTTTGCTTGTCTGTATATGTTTGAAAGGTATATCCCTATGGAGCAATATACTTACTCCATTTTTTTTAGTTGTAGCTGAGCTATGGTAGTGTTGGGTGAACTGGTTCCCTAAATATTTTGGTTCTTTAAGATTTACAAAGTGAGTCTCTTGTAGGAATAAGATGTTTCCCTTCCTTTTGGAGAGATCTAGCATGGCCATGGCTCTTTTCTGTGTTGAATTTAAGCCTTTGGTGTTTTGTGAAATAAGCACAATGTTTCTATTTGTATGTGTCATCGTGATGTTTTATCACCTTCAGCAAAACATGTAAATATCTATTATTTCTACTACATATCAGAGACCATCCTTGTATTGACATCCAGTTTTCACTGGATAACTTTCTGACTGAATCTATGCAAAACAATATCAAAAACATAACAGTGCATACTTTATGAAACTGAAAAGAATTATAGTGAAAATACAAATTAAACATTTTGATGTAACATAAAAAAAACAAGAAATACCCGATTGGTATTTTAAGAGCTAGTAACATGTCAAATGACATAAATCTCTTGAGCGGGGATATTTCCAGCTCAGTATAGAGCTCATATTTTTAAATTCTAAGTAAAGCCTATAACATGCCTAGCATAAACATAGTTGTAGATTTTGCCTCAATTTTTAAATCCGAAAATCTTGGTAATTTATAAAATAATTCTAACTTATATTGTACATTATTTTGATTATACTAGAGGGTTTGGCAGTTATGAGTACAATTGTGAAACAGCAGGAAGTCTTTTAATCTTACCCTTCCATGAGGTCCTTTAACCACTCGAACCAAGAAGGGGGGAGTCTTAGACAAAAAAGAACTGTTTATTTAGCTGTAGTGTCTTATTGTCCTTTAGAGTGTTTATAAAAAACTGTTAAGAGTTAGTGAGTTTCTGGGCCTTTGTTTTGGTATTCACCCTTTGCCATCTCTTTGGGTCCTCATATGTAGCTTTTTTCTTCGGCGGTTGCTGCTCCTCTTCAGACACTTCTATCCTTGGTGGGTCTAGGTCCAGTGCAGAGCAAAAGTCTCCGATATCCTCTGTACCTTTGCACAGTACTTTCCTATTACCATGGAGAACATAAAGATGGAAGGGGAAACCCCATCTATATAAGATTTTCTTTTGACGGAGGAGGGCAGTGAGTGGCGCTAGTTCCCTTCTTCTTTGGAGTGTGCGTTGAGACAAGTCTTGATAGAATTGCAACACAACCCCTCTGAATTTTACAGGTTGATTCTTCCTTGAAAGGTTTAAGAGTTCCTCTTTCTCTGTGAATTCTTTGAATTTCATAATTATATCCCTTGGAGGGGCTGTGTCAGGTGGCTTCGGTCTCAATGCCCTATGGGCCCTAACCCAGGGTATATCGGTTGTTGGTGTGACATTTCTCAAGTGACCAAACAGAGCCGGTAGGTATGTTGGAAGATCTTTGGGGAGTACCGATTCTGGTATGCCCCGGATTCTCAGATTCTTCCAGCGGCTGCGGTTCTCCAAGTCCTCAATTTTATCATATAATTCTGCTATCAAGGATGTGTGCTGTGTAGTAGATTCCTGAACAGAGTTGATGTCCTCTTGCAGAGTATCAGTAAATTATTCCAAGGCCTCTATTCTGCTGCCCATAGTGTGCAAGTCTTGTTTGATTTCTGCAATTTCTTCTCTGATACAGGAGCGTATTATATCTGCTATGTCTTGTTTAGACGCCAGAGAAGACAGTAGTGTGTTAGGGACTTGCGTATTCTCTTCTATGTGGTCTATGAGGGGTTGTGGTGAAGCTTCCTTCTGTCTTGGAGTTAATATTCCTATTCCTTCCGTCCTGACTTTAGGGCTTGATGGAGAAAAGAATTGTTCCATAGAATTATCTTTTTGGCTAACTGCCTTGAGCGGTTTAGAGGGCCTGGATGTGCGTTTGTTATTCATGTTAAGATATTTCTGGTGCCTTTATAGGAAGCACTGTCTAATATTGAAAAAGGGATAGACTGTATGTCCCACGTGCAAGGTGTAGCCAATGCTTTGGCGTATTGTCTACTTCAATCTTAAAATTACTTTCTTTAAGGTAAATTGTAGTTTAGTCCGTGTTGTACTACTTATGTTTTTAAGGCGCTCCTGCCTGCTTATGTGTTTTCTGGGTCTTGACTGACACGGTTCAGGGCCGTGTAACTCCTTTCACCTGTGTTTTTAATCTTGTGCCGATTGTAGAGTTATAGTTCAAAATGGGTATTCCAGATTGCCCTGCTGTTGTTTAAAGGTTGCTCTACCAGTTATTTTTATGTTATAGTATTCCAGGGATTATTTGGCACAAATTAGATCATAAATCTTTTCCGGGTGTGTATAAGCCGGTTCCCTAGCTTATTGATGCACCCCACTTTTAAACTTGTATATGTAAATACTGCTTTGTTTTCTGTGCGGGTCAGGATAAGCCCCTGTATTAGAGTCTTACCCCTCTGTTTGTCTGACTTGGCGTCTCCGGTCTGCTCTTCGTCTCCTCCGTGCTGCCGCCGTGTTAATTTCTAAGTGCGACACCAGTTTTTTGAGGCTGTGACGGCAACTTGGCTCTCAGTCTTTCTTTATGGTCTCTTCGGTCGTGAGAGGTATCTCTGTGTACCCCCTGCTATTCCGGTTCGAAATAGATAGGTCTTGGAGCTATTTTATAAGGCTTAAGGCATGTTCTGGCGGAAATCTTGTAGCTGGTGCTCAGAGCATCGGAGTTATGCAGCCATCTTAGCTGCGGCCAGCTCCGCCCCCCCTTAAGCTACATTTTTAATGAAAACTGGGATGTTTTTCCTTTCAGAAGAAGATAGCTCTAAAAAGGTACCTAAAGATTGCACGTCCAAAATAATTATTGGTAACCTTGCCTCCTGAATAAACTAAACTGTTCTTTTCTGGCCCCCAGACTAAATCCCAAGAAAGAAAATGTTTTCTGCAGATATTATTTTCCAAGCTGGTGAAATAAAGTATGCCCCAAGTAAAATAGTTTGGAAAACTATCCAATGATCAAAAAAGGAAACATAGTCCCTAAGTAGAATCCCTGAATAAAACATAACTTTTATTGCTTCATAGCAAATACATATATAATATAGATAAACTATTCATCCTACGTAACTAATTATTTAAAAGATACTTAAAATATATATACAAAAATATAGCCATATAGTGTTAACACATATCTCGAAAACATGTCTGGTTATACACAAACTACTGTACACTACTAATCTTAAATACAGGAATTGATGGCTATTCAAGCCTATTCCCAATAATTTATTCAGTCATATTCAGAATTCAAGCCTGTGGGCACTCTTGTGCGTAATTAAAAAATCCAGAACATTTCTCATTTGTTTAATAACTTTTCCTTATTTCCACCTCTCCATGGTCTGACAATTTGCTCTATAGTCTTCCAGCAGAAGGTGTCATCTCTCTGGTTATGTTTTAAAGGAAATTGTTGGACCAAGAGAGTGGTGGAAGAGCCTATGCTAATAGTAGAAATATGTTCTCTTATACATGATTTTATATCTCTGGTAGTGAGACCTTTGTATTGAAGTTTGCATTCCACACATTTAATCAGATGGATCACATACATGGAAGTACAATTTAAGCATCTCTGAATAGGGTATGTAATACCTGTGACCACAGAGGAAAAGGTAGACAAAACTTCAACAAAGTCACAAGCTCGGCATCTACACATTTATACATTCCCTTAAACCTCATCCAAGAACTTTGGTCCTATGAAACTAATTTTAATGCAGAATAGTGAATTACCTGAAATAGGCTTCCTAAAAACCCTAGTAATGATCTTACCACTGGATCATATTCATATGATACATCATGATTCACATCAAGGACATTAATACAACTGTATAGTGATTCTAATTGATCTACTCAACAAAAAGTTGAGCATCAGATTCTTCTCCTTCCCAAATCACCAAATGATCATCTTTGAATCTCGTAAATACCTTGATTTTGTTTATGTAGGGGTTGACAACTTCAAAAAATGTTGGACAATTTCCACCATCCAAGATATAGACTTGCATATGATGGGGCACATTTTTTCCCCATGGCTGTCTCCACACTTCTGCAGATAGCATTGTCCCTTAGACTCAAAGTAATTATGTGTCAACATAAATTGAGTCACATCAACAACATATTCCTGAAACTCATATGTATAATTGGAAAACTTAGATAGGAAAAACCTTATAGCTTGAATAATCTTGCTATGTGGTAGTATAGAATAAAGGGATGCCACATCAATAGTCAGCCACTTGTATTCATCTCTCCATGTTATTGATTGAAGAACTCCCAACATATGTTTGATATTATGAAGGTAACTGGGGAGAGTAAAGACATATGGCTGTAGTATGGCATCCAATCACTGTGACAAATGCTCCAGGAGGGACCCTAAGCTACTAACAATAGGTCTTCCTTTCACTTCTGATAAAGATTTATGGACTTCAGGTAAGTGGTAAAAGATGTGTGTTACAGGGTTCTAAACCATAAGAAATTCCATAGTATCACGATTGAAAAAAACTTTTTTCATAGCCATTATCAAGGAGATGTTTTAGTTTCCTATGTTATATTTTGGTTGGATTACACTGTAGGTTTTCATAGTCATTATCGTTATTTAATTGTTTCAATGCCTATTTAATAGAATCCTCATAATTCAAAACTACAATAGAGCCACCTTTATCCCCTATCTTGATCACTATCTTATTATTCTACTGTAGAGATTCAAGGCAGTCCTTCTCTTTTCTAGTCAAATTATTAGATCTAGTGAGTCTATGTCATTTTAAATCTATAAGGTCACATTATACTCTCTTAAAAAAAAGTCTCCAAAATCTGACCCCTGCTTTGAATAGGATAAAAAGTCAATGATAATTTAAAACCAAAGAAGTTATTAATTCTATTCAAATCAGGACCAGTAGTCCCCTCTTGCCATAGAGTGCTTAAAGTTAGCATATCACAGGATTTTTTAAATTATAGCTCTGACAAAGTTACAGATATGCTCTCATCATCTTTGGAAGAATGTACCTCAGACTCAGAATCATAAAAATGTTTGTGTAGTGTTATATTCCTGATAAGGCAATTGACATCTAAAATAGACCATATTTTAAAACCTTAGCTTCTATATCAGAGATAACAGTCTGAAATATTTATTATTTCATGGGTGGATACTTAGGGTATGAGCGAGTGACTCTGTTTAGCCGATGTTGCCATACCTCCTGTGGGGATGTTCCAGAAACAGGTGTATTTATATTAAGCTTATATGACACTTTAGCTGCTCATACATAGACCATTACCTGGTTACACCAGAGCTTATTTAGGGTTTTTAATGCCATTAACACATGCTTGTGTGTATTTTCATTTTTGCTTTACGAACGTTTGTCTCATAGTAAAACATATAGGGGTTGATCACAATCTATCGTCTGTGGTCCTTTCAGCTATTTTTCTGGATGAAAGTCTATTTTTTTTTGTTTCAAAGCAATCGCAATGGCACATCAACAGCTATTTCCAGCACCCGTGCCCACATTTTAAGCGCTCTGAGAAAAGCCCTATTTTTAATATAGGGCTAAACAGTTCTCAGTCATCAAAACCCATTTTCAAGAGACTTATCAACACCATTTTGAGACAAGTTTTGCCTTTTCAACATCAACACCTCAAAGCACTTGATAAAGCCCCAAATTGCATTTTGCACACCTTTCCAAGCATTCCAAAACTATCTAGAAACATTCTATTATGTTGCACGGCAATCTGAAATGGCCACAGGAGAAAGTGTATTAACACACATGGTATTAATTCATTAAAGCTCTATTCATCACTATTGGATAGTCCAAGTCCATCAGCAGTGGACAGGGCAAAAATGTAACTTTGTATAGGTTCATATACAGTGTATGTGTTTAGTGTGTAACATACTGTACAACTAAGGGGATCTGCAGAAAAACTGAGATCAGGTCCCCCACAGCTAGACATGGCATTAAGCAATCTCTTTCTCTTAAGGTTTGCTTCTAAGTCACTCTTGCACTTTTGCTGTAAGTACCAGTGTCTTCATAACTGGCCTTTAAAACAGGTTTGTGAAATCAACAGTTTAAAAGGAACCTATTGCAATCAGATTCCATCCTCACTACTGCTAAATCTGAATGCCAACTGTAAGTAGGTAAAATGGCATTCAGGTGGTTTAGTAGTAATAAGGATGGATTTGGATTGTAATAGGTCAATCTCAAATATGTAAATGAGCATTTCCAATACACAATGAAAACAGAGGTTAAATGGAAAGTAAACACCAAAATTGTTATTGTTTGAAAAGAAAGATAGACCCTTTATTGCCCATTCCCCCGATTATGCATAACCAACACTGTTATATAAATACACTATTTACCTCTGGGATTGTTTGTACCTAAGCCTCTTCAGACTGTTCCCTTATCTCAGATCTTTTGACAGACTTGCATTTTAGCCAATCAGTGCTAATAAATAACTCAACTGAGCACAATGTTATCTATAAGCACACATGAATTAACGCCCTCTAGCTGTGAAAAACTGGCAAATGCATTTAAATAAGAGGCAGCCTTCAAGGGCTTAGAAATTAGCATATGAGCCTAATTAGGTTTAGCTTTTAATTAAGAATACCAAGAGAACAAAGCACATTTGATGGTAAAAGTAAAATGCAAAGTTGTTTAACCCCTTAACGACAGACGGCGTATGGGGTACGTCCTCCAAAAAAATACAGTTAACGTCCAAGGACGTACCCCACACGTCGTCGTTTTTTGAAGCCATCCGAAGCAGAGAGAGACACTCTGTGGCCCTCTCTGCATCGGACATCGATGGCCGTGATCATTGGTGGGTGAGAGCCGATGTGGGAGGTGGATGGGCAGCATTGATGGGATTTAGCATGAAGAGTGGGGCGGGATCGTGGGCTGGGGCACGCATGGAAGCACGTGCATGGGAGCGGCGGGTGGGCACGTGCACGGGGTGGGGGAGCGGGTGGGAACCACTACACTATGGAAAATTGTGTTATATTAAGTGGGAGAAAGGGGGGTTGAAATTGGGGATCTAAAAGATTTAAGGGATCTGGGAGGGGGTGGGGGGTTGGTCTTTGGGGGGAAGCTACACTACAGAAAAAAGTACCCAAGATGGCTCCCAATAAGGTAGAGGGGGAGGGTTAGAAAGCTGTTGGGGGGGGGGGTCAGAGAGGTTGGGAGCTAAGGGGGGATCCTACACAGCAGAATAATAAAAAAACAAAAAAAACCCTTTTATTTTAGTATTTTCTGCCAGTAATTAAGATGGCGGGGACAATTGTGGGGTGGGGGAGGGAAGAGAGTTGTTTGGGAGGGATCAGAGGGTGTGATGTGTCAGGTGGGAGGCTGATCTCTACACTAAAGCTAAAATTAACCCTCCAAGCTCCGTACAAGCTACCTAATTAACCCCTTCACTGCTAGACATAATACACGTGTGATGCACAGCGGCATTTAGCGGCCTTCTAATTACCAGAAAGCAACGCCAAAGCCATATAAGTCTGCTATTTCCGAACAAAGGGGATCACAGAGAATCATTTACAAACATTTGTGCCATAATTGGACAAACTGTTTGTAAATAATTTCATTGAGAAACCTAAAGTTTGTGAAAAAGTGAACAATATTTTTTTTATTTGATAGCATTTGGCGGTGAAATGATGGCATGAAATATAAAATGGGCCTAATCAATACTTTGGGTTGTCTACTACTCTGAGACAGCAGCCACTTCCAGCCTGCTCTCCTTCATGCTTGTCTCTCCCATATCACAGCCACTGCCCTCCCCCCGCCTACCAGCACAGCACAGGTAACTCCTTTTGTTTAACTTTCTTCCTACAGCCACTGCCCTGCCCCCGCCTCCCAGCCCTCCCACCACCTATTTAATGGAAGTTGCTGTGCGTCTGCGGCGCTGGCGCGCCAAAGGCGTGCCAAAGGCAAGCCCATCTGCGCCCGTCCGCGCCTGGACCGCGTCCAGCGGGAATAACCCTGGGTCGCACAACCACCGCCACTACGACGCCAGCACCCTCCTCCATCTCAACACCGGTAGATCATCTGCTTGCCACCACGCATCCCCGATGAACACCATCAGACCCTTCACCTGCCGCAACTGCGCTTTCTCCTCCCTCCGAATCACTACACTAACCTGCCAGTCACCTCTCACGCCTTCTCCTCCCTCCGAACCATAAACCTGCCAGTCACCTCACGCAAAAACAACCGCAACCACCTCAACTGCATCCTCCTCAACACCCGCTCTGTTCGCAAGCACGCCGTCGAAATATGGAACCTGCTCAACTCCACCTCCCCGGACGTTGCCTTCCTTACTGAAACCTGGCTGAACCCCACATCAATGCCGGATATCGCCATCCCCGACGGATACAAGATCTCCCACAAGGACAGCAGCAACCGACTGGGAGGAGGCATCGCCATCGTCCACAAACACTCCCTCCACGTCACAACCAGCTCCGACTACCACTCACCAGGCTTGGAACACCTACACTTCAAGATCCAGGTCAGCCCCAACACTACCCTCCGTTGCACCCTCATCTACAGACCTCCCGGACCTTGTCCTGCCTTCTGTGACTCCATCACCGACCTCATCGCACCCCACGCCCTCCCCTCAACAGACTACATCCTCCTCGGTGACCTCAACTTCCACCTAGACAACCCCAATGACCACAACACTGCCAACCTCTTAGAAAACCTTGGAACCATCGGTCTAAAGCAACTCGTCAACTCCCCAACCCACTCAGCAGGACACACACTCGACCCTATTTTCTCTGCAGGCAACTACATCTCAGTCAACCACATCACCGAACTCCATTGGACCGACTACCATTGCATACATTTTTACTTCAACAAACCCACCGCACACCTCCGGCAGCACCACCTACCCCGTAGAAACTGGAACAACATCACCGAAGACCAATTGCACTCCACTCTGAACAAGTACCCTTGCCACCTCTACAGATGCCAACTCCTCCACCCGCAACCTCCACCACTGACTCACAGACTGCGCCAACACCCTCGCCCCTCTCAAGAAACCGTCAACCCACCAACAAGGCTAGTTGGTTTACCCCTGCCCTCCAGGACTCCAAACGCCACTGCAGGCGATTGGAAAGGACCTGGAGATCCAGCAAGACTCCCTCAAATAAAACAGTCTACAAAGAAGCCATCACTACCCACCACCACTACCGACCAATCTCTTTGCTCCCCTTTGCAGCCAAAGTCATCGAGAAGTCCATCAACGCGCAACTCGTTGACTACATTGAAGCCAACCACACCCTGGACCCCTCCCAATCCGGTTTCAGGAGCAACCACAGCACCGAGACCGCCCTCCTCACCACCACAGATGATATCCTCGCCCTACTCGACTGAGGAGAGACCACCGCCCTCATTCTCCTAGACCTCTCAGCAGCATTCGACACTGTCTCCCACCTCACCCTCCGCAACCGACTACACAATGCCGGCATACGCAACAAAGCCCTGGAATGGATCACCTCCTTCCTCACCGGCAAAACCCAGAAAGTTAGACTCCCACGCTTCAACTCCAAGCCCACAAAAATCAGCTGCGGTGTACCCCAAGGCTCTTCTCTGAGCCCCACCCTATTCAACATCTACATGGCCCCTCTCTCCGCCATCGCCCGACGACATGACTTCAACATCCTCTCCTACGCTGACGACACCCAGCTAATCATCTCACTCACCAGTGACCCCACCACCGCCAAGAGAAACGTCCACGAAGGGCTGACAGCAGTCGCCACCTGGATGAACTACAACTGCCTAAAGCTGAATGCAGACAAGACCGAAGTCCTCCTCCTCGGTCCCACCACATCCGCGTGGAATAACTCCTGGTGGCCCACAGCCCTCGGACACCCTCCAACCCCCACCGACCATGCACAAAATCTAGGCATCATCCTGGACTCATTGCTCTCCATGGACCAGCAAATCAACGCCGTCTCTTCTGCATGCTTCCACACACTTCACCTGCTGCG
Organism: Bombina bombina; assembly: GCF_027579735.1. Taxonomy (NCBI): domain Eukaryota; kingdom Metazoa; phylum Chordata; class Amphibia; order Anura; family Bombinatoridae; genus Bombina; species Bombina bombina. The sequence continues at coordinate 167,978,246 of NC_069504.1, read as the reverse complement.
AAAGATCTTCAAATGGATCCCAACCAAGACCAGAAAGACTGTCACTCACGCCCTCATAAGCAGCCGACTGGAATATGGTAACGCACTCTACGCCGGCACCACCATCAAGCTCCAAAAGAGACTACAGCGCATCCAGAACTCCTCGGCCAGACTAATCCTTGACATCCCTCGTCAATACCACATCACCAAATACCTGCGGGACCTGCACTGGCTCCCCATCAACAAAAGAATAACCTTCAAGTTTCTCACCCACGCATTCAAGGCCCTCCACAACATTGGTCCCGAATACTTGAACCACCGCATTACCTTCTACACCCCTGCCAGACAACTTTGATTGGCCGACCAAGCTCTCGCTGTCATCCCCCGCATCAGGAAAACCACAGCGGGAGGCAGATCCTTCTCTCACCTGGCTGCCAAGACTTGGAACACCCTACCGCTGCACCTTAGACAAGCTACCGCCCTAACTAAGTTCAGAAAGGACCTCAAGACCTGGCTCTTCGACTGAACTGCAACCCTCAGCGCCTTGTGACCCTTACGGGTGAATAGCCGCGCTTTACAAGAACCCAATAGATAGATAGATATTTAGAAAGTCCATTTAATGGCGTGAAAAACGGTATATAATATGTGTGAGTACAGTAAATGAGTAAGAGGAAAATTACAGCTAAACACAAACACCACAGAAATGTAAAAATAGCCTTGGTCCCAAACGGTCAGAAAATGGAAAAGTGCTCTGGTCACTAAGGGGTTAACGTTACATGCCCTATCTGAACCATGCCATCAACTCTATCCTGCAGATCAACAAAGCACATCTCCTGACAGAATAGAGCGGAGGTTACACTCAGAGATAAAACTGGTGCCTTTACTTCACACTTAAAGGACAGGACGCCGGCTGAGCTGGGTAGACGCCGCAACTGTGCAACTGAGGCCCACACAGAGGAGAAGCTGGCGCTGATCATAATACTTCATAAGGTGTGAGAGTGCAGTACGCCTCAAGCCCCAGGTAACAGATTCCTTATGTGAGCACTATACGGAGGCAAGATTGTTATCCCGCACAATAAGCTTAGCACATTTTCAGAGAGGAGCATTTACTTCACAACGAGAGGTGCAGGTGGGCACTTTATATTCTTACACCATGGTGTGTCATTTGAGGGTCGGGGCACTACTCAGGAAATATACTAGTGGTGAACAATATCACGCAACATACAGGCACAAATATAGAGTCAAAGAGGGTGATCTTCTATTTCAGAGTGTGCCTTGGAAGAAAATATACACTGGTTTGGTCCAGACTTTGCCTCTACAGGTTGGGGAAGACCCTGTGGAGCAGATAGAATTGCACAAAGTGGAGGGATTTTTATTAGGTGAGCACCATTTAATAAATCCTAGATACCTTCTGATTACATACAAGCACCCTTTGGTAGAGACATTTTGAACGCATATAGTGATCCTCCAAGCAGTTCCAGCAATCACTAGCCACATTCCTCACTGACAGGAATTTTAATAATATACAAGAGAAGGCCTGTGGAAATTAGATGGCCTCCAGAAGAAATATTAAAGGGGACAAACAGTTTAAATCACTGTCACACAAAAATACATCTGTGGCTTCGTACTTCAACCCTGCAGACAACCCAAATGTCCACTTCGCAGAACTCCATATCACCATCAAAATTAGCCAAAAGCCTCCAATCCACAGTTGATACCCCACCTCCAGAAATGGTTCAGATCTCCTCTGCTGCCCTGTCTGTACTGCCATCTATAAAGGACATTGCGGATATAGTTCGGGCATGTCTTCGTTAGGAGCTGATAGATCTAAAACAAGATGTTAATGCACTTGGATTTCAAGTTGAGGCCTTAGAGGACGGAAATGACACCATGAGAGAAGAATTTGAGGACTTGCAAACACAAGTAGACAGCTATACCTCCACCATTGAATTTCTCCACACTAAAATAGAGGACTTAGAAAATAGGAGTAGGAGGAAAAACCTCCGGATAAGAGGCATACCAGAATCGGTTCTACCAAAGGATATGCCCACATTTTTACCAGCTCTGTTTAACCATCTAAAGGGGAACAACTCAAAGGAAGAGATTCCATGGGATAGGGGGCATAAAGCCCTAAGAGCCAGTCCCCCTGACTCCGCACCACCCAGGGACATTATTATTAAATTTAAAAATTTTAAAGATAAGGAAGACATCTTTAACCTTTCACGGCAAAATCAACCAATCAGATTCAGGGGCATAGTGATCCACGGTGATAGCTGTTTTGCCCCACTTACCCAGCTCCTACAAAATAAATGGATCCCATATAGATAAAAAGATATAATAGAAAATACCTGCACCTCCCATGCCGAATCCTTCAGGTAGCTCACAGCAACGTACACGCCACAGATGGTCCCTAACACCCACTAAACAGATGAGAAGAACTTCCTCGATGCAAGATACAACAGAGGAGCCGCAGAGACCACCACAACCTAAACCACCTAGACCGCTGCGTTGATTCAGATATCCAGCAATCAAACACTACCATGTCTGAACTTGTGAATCCCAGAAGCAAATACATGGACACTTTAAATTACATATTGCTGTTGGATCCTGTCCTGAATCACAATTTTGTGAGTAAGATTGAATTGCTAATTTACTTGTGACTTTTAGTATAACTGTTTTGGGTCTTAGGACCCTTCTACCGAGTGTAGAGAAATATCTTGTTAAGTATCCAGAACGGTAGCCAAAATTTTATATATGTATAATTATTGGGACAAGAAAGTGCATCATCCCTATATTTATTACATACAAAGAAAGAGTTATTATATTATTTGAACAAAGTGTGAGTAATAGTGCGCTAGTGTCAAATGTGAGGTATCAGACTCCTTACTAATAGATTTAGATCCTTCAATCTAAAAAATGTGGAAAAGAAAAAAGCAAAGTGCAGTAAGGGCGCTGTCAGCTAAAGATACCTTCGAAAAAACAGCTAGAAAGACCAAACCATTATGAAGTTGACTACACTTATGTAAAAAATAAAATCTATGCAAGCTACCAATTGTACATAAATATTTAATAAAATTATTACATATAAAATTTATACATATAAAAACTGATATAAAATTGTTCAGTGGATAGCAGCGTCTCTGACATGAACCACTGTTATATAAGTGAGAACAAATAGTTGATATGAAGTGAACAAATATATAGAACTGAACAAATATATAGAACTGATATCAGTTTAAAGAGCAATAATATTCACTTATTAAATACGATTGTGATAAACCATTTTCTATGTCATCTGTTAGATATGCATATATTTAACAAAGTTATGCAGATAAAAAACTTGACTACTGACTGGTTGCAGATAATCTCTAAAATTATTAAAATCAATAGAAAATGTTCATTGATGTGAGGAAGAGTCCATTACGGCTGACAGTGATTTGTAGTAGTGAAGGGTGCAATAATGGCTAACAACACAGTTCCTTTCAAGGATCGTACCTTTTTAAGATGTTAATCCTAGACTGCAGGGTATCCAAATTCGTCCTGCGTCTTAGTCAGCAGTAAATCACAGTTGGCAGCTGCTATATAGTATCGTACCATTCAGCTTGCTTATCCAGGGCCGCATGGTATCCAAAGCTTCCTGCAGTGTATCGCGGTTGGTGCGTGTCTCGTGTTCTCAGCGTCTTACGTCACACCCGGTAATTTTGGGGGCTCGATCCACATCTACCAATCCGTGCTTTAGAGGCTTGTCTGTGATGCTAGCTACTGAATTGCTAGTAATAAAGTTTATGAGAATATCACCAATATTTTTGGGTGTATTTGTAAAAGTGCAAATTCCTTGTAGTGTTATTGTTACCTGCCCTTAGTGCTAATGCACGCAGGTATTCTCGCCACAAAAAAAGAGATCAAATTGAGATATATTAATATGAGGGCAACCCGGGTTGTTAAAATTTGTGGTCAAAGGTATTGTTGTGTAATCAAGGTGCACAGTCCCACAATTCCATTTGACGCGTTTCGCTCTCTCCAAGAGCTTTATCAAGAATGATTTGAGACCATGAAGCACCTCTCTTTTTAAAGATCCAGCTCTTTCCTTATTGGTTGGATGGTGAGCCTTAAATTTATGGTGAAATTTTCTATTGCTTACCAACTTCACTAATTCTATATCCATAGTTGTATTTGGGCTTAATCCTTTTTATTTTATTCATAGACCTTATATTTGGAATGATGTTTCTATTGCAGGCCAACTTCAATACACATCTACCAATCCGTGCTTTAGAGGCTCGTCTGTGATGCTAGCTACTGAATTGCTAGTAATAACGTTTATGAGAATATAACCAATATTTTTGGGTGTATTTGTAAAAGTGCAAAGTCCTTGTAGTGTTATTGTTACCTGCCCTTAGTGCTACTGCACGCAGGTATTCTCGCCACAAAAAAAGAGATCAAATTGAGATATATTAATAAGATGGCAACTTGGGTTGTTAAAATTCGAGGTCAAAGGTATTGTTGTGTAATCAAGGTGCACAGTCCCACAATTCCATTCGACGTGTTTCGCTCTCTCCAAGAGCTTTATCAAGAACGATTTGAGACCATGAAGCACCTCTCTTTTTAAAGATCCAGCTCTTTCCTTATTGGTTGGTTGGTGAGCCTTAAATTTAAGGTGGAATTTTTTGTTAGCAAAATATCCTTTTGACATCAAATGACTTTGTATAGTAGCAAGGTTGTAGTAAGCGGATAGAAAGTTTAATCTTACTTTGTGAACGCTGGGGAGAGGAGACGCCGTGAGCATGTGTTGCTGCGATGAAGGCTGCGATCTGACTGAGGCTTCAGCGTGTGACGTTACCGCTCGTGAGTCAGAACTGATCTCCGGAATGTGCAGGCTGTGTCAGCTGTGATACGGCTCTCAGGAGGAAGGTAAAGTGAAAGTTGGATAAACGCTGGAGGTTGCTTACGGATGATTGAGCATTTAGTGCTTTTCCAAGAGCGTAGAAGTAGTAAGCATTCAGATGCAGCAGAGATTAAAAGATCTTAAGGTGATATAAGAGCTAGAGATCACTCCCAAAGTATGATTGATCAAAACACGTTAGGGAGAAAAATTACCAAGCACTGAATGGATTGTGGGAGGTAATTTTATACAGGTGAATTGAGATTAGCACACCTCCTAGTTAAAGGGAGAGATACATGTTATGTGGAAGGCTATATATGACAGAACTCCCTCCCCAAGGGATCCACTCAGGGGATCAAGGTTTAGGCCTGTTGGGATGTCGGCGATGAAACTGCGACACCAGGTGTGGAGCAGATAGATTAGCAGCAGGTTCCCAGGAATCGTCCTCTGTTGGATAACCCTTCCAGTGGACGAGATACTGCAGGTCGCGTTGGGATATCCTAGAATCGTTGATGGATCCAACCTCATATTCTTTGTCAAGATCCTGATGGTCAAGGGAATCTGGAGAAGGAGCAAAAGGATCACGTGTTGGATGATAGGGTTTGAGAAGGGATACGTGGAAGGTTGGATGTATCTTGAAATTGTCAGGAAGCGAAAGTGTGACAACATTGCGGTTGACAATAGCCTTGACAGTGTAAGGACCTGTAAACAAGGAAGAGAGTTTACGGGAGGGATAAGGCAACCGAAGGTTTCGAGTGGATAACCATACCCTATCCCCCCTATGACATAGTCAGGAGAAGGAGATTGCTTCCGATCATAGTAGGTTTTGTGATATTCCTTGGTTTGGTGAATATTGTCTCGTACAGATGCAAAGGTGTCAGCGATGGTATTTACCAAATCATTAACCAGGGGACAGAAGCTATCCTGGAGAGCTTCATGATGGAAACAAGGGTGGAACCCATAGTTTATGAAGAAGGGTGAATACTTAGTAGAGCTGTGTATTGAATTGTTATAAGCGAATTCTGCATACGGTAATAGACTAGACCAATTGTCCTGTGTAGTATTAGTAAAACAGAGTAGGAATTGTTCTAACCATTGATTGGTTCTTTCCGTCTGTCCATTCGATTGTGGATGAAAAGATGTACTTAATCTTTTTTGTATTTTCAGGGTTTTACATAATTGATCCCAGAATTTACTAGTGAATTGGGACCCTTGATCAGTTGTTATACTGAGAGGAAGTCCATGGTGTTTTATAACATGCTGCATAAGGTGATGTATGGTTTCCGAGGCGGTGGGTAGTTTAGTAGTAGGGATGAAATGCGCCATCTTGCTGAACAGGTCAACTACCGCTATGATAGTAGTAAAAGAAGAGGATTTTGGTAATTCCACTATATAGTTGAGTGCTATATCTGTCCAGGGTCTTTTTGGAGTGGGTAGAGAAGCCATAAGGCTTTTGATTTTTTAGTTTTTGATACTGTACAGATGGTACAGGATTTGATGTATTCTTTGATATCAGTTATCATGGAAGGCCACAAAAAATTTCTGGAAATTAAATCAGTAGTCTTTTGTATTGCAGGGTGCCCTGCTAGTGGAGTATCATGTTTTGTAGATAGGGTCGTAGCTCTTAAGCTTTGTGGCACATAGACAAGTTTGTCATGATATAGAAGGCCATCAGTGCCTAGATGTAATTGTGTTAAGGGTATCTGTGTGTCCTGTGTGTCAGAATCCTGATGTTTTTTAAACAGTGAAATGGCACTCTCAGTGAGACCTATGATAGGGTCTATTGGTATAATTGTTTGTGGTTTTTGAGAGGTAGTTGTTTTTTCATAAATTCGGGATAAAGCATCAGCTTTTAGGTTTTTATTGCAAGGTCTGTATTTGATTAAATAATTGAATCTACTGAAATATAAGTTCCAGCGAACCTGTCTGGAGGTGATAGTGTGGTTGGTTTTTAGGAACTGTAGATTCCTGTGATCTGTATATATCAATATTGGAATGTTAGTACCTTCCAATAGGTGGTACCAGTGTTCAAAGGATGATCTAATAGCTAAAAGCTCTTTTTCGCCAATAGCATAATTAACTTCAGATTCATTCATTATACGGGAATAATAAGTAACAGGATGAAGGGGATGTTTTAGAGATTTCCTTTGTGACAAAACTGCTCCTAAGGCGTGATTGGAGGCGTCCAACTCCATCATGAACTGAAGTGATGGATCAGGATAGGAGAGTATGGGGGCTGTTGTGAATTTATGTTTTAGGTTATTGAATACTGTCTGGGATTGTTCAGTCCAGACAAATTTGACAGAGAGTGGTGAGTGGCTTGGCTAACTGGGCAAAAGTTTTTATAAGCTTTCTATAGAAGTTAGCAAATCCCATAAACCTCTGTATGTGTTTCTTAGTTATGGGTGTAGGCCAATCTAAGATAGTACAAATTTTAGTGTCCTCCATGTTAATCCCATCAGGGGTGATTACATAACCCAGGAAAGTGATAGTGTTGGTATTGAATATACATTTTTCAGGCTTTGGGTATAATTGATGTTGTCTCAACCTGGAGAGTACTGTTCGGACATGTTTTATATGATCTGATTGGTTTTGTGAGTAAATTAGAATATCATCTAACTAGATGACAACGAAAATATCTTATAAATCTTTGAAAATATCATTAATTAGATATTGGAATGTTGCTGGTGCGTTGCAGAGGTCGAATGGCATCACGACATATTCGTACAGTCCGTAACGAGTACAGAATGCCATGAGCCACTCTTCTCCCTGTCTAATGCGGATGAGGTTAAATGCCCCTCTCAAGTTTAGTTTAGTAAAACAGGTCGCCCCCTCCAGGCATTCTATAAGCTCAGGGATGAGCGGAAGCGGGTATCGGTTTTTAACAGTGTGCTTATTTAGTTCTCTGTAATCCACTATGGGGCGAATAGTGTTATCCTTGTTCTTCACAAAGAACATGCCAGCGCCAGCTGGTGAGGTGGATGGTCTACTGAAACCTTTCCTAAGATTTTCATCAACGTAGGTTTTAAGATAATCCAATTCAACTTTTGAAAGGGGGAAGACATGACCACAGGGTATATCGGCCCCGGGTAGTAAATCTATTGGGCAGTCATATTTCCTATGTGGGGGGAGGTTCTCTGACTTACAGAACACATCTTTGAAATCTGAATATTCCGATGGTATGTCAGTGTTTTGTGTGTGAAGGATACGATGACTGGTGTAGCAGGTGGATTTGCAGTATCAGAGTTAAATAGGACTGTATATGGTGTCCAGGATATATCTGGATCATGTAAAATTAACCATGAGTAGCCTAATACTAAAGGGTATAAGGGAGAAGTTATCACATCAAAAGTGATGTACTCATTATGTGAAGAATGGGTTAATACCAAAATGGAACTGTTTGGAATAGGATAGGACCAGATGATATCTGGTTACCATCAATAACTCTCACAGGATTTTTTTTCTGTATAAGTGGAATTTTATTTCCAGTGGTGAAGTTTAGGTCAACATAATTTGCGTTAGCTCCAGAGTCAATTATCTCCTGGGAGGGAAGTTGATGGTTCTACCACTGTAAAGTAAAGAATAAGCAATGAGTAGAGTGGGAATTTTGTAAGCTATAACAGAAGTTTGATAATTCCATCTTACCCTTTTTCTGACGTGCAAGGATGGGACAGTCTTTGACAGTATGTTGTATGGCTCCGCAGTACATACAGAGATTGTTATTTCTCCTCCGGAGCTTCTCTTGAGGGTTTAGTGGGCCCCTTATGACTCCAATGTCCATTGCTTCAGATGTAGTGCTAGGTAATGGCCTAGTGTGCTGTGGTGTTGTAAAGGATGTACTGACACGTTTGGGTGCGAAGTCAGATGAACCACGTTCATTTCTGCATTCGCGTAAACGCCTATCAAGGCTAATGCTTAAATTAATTAACCCTTCTAGAGTATGTGGCAATTCTACCCTGGCTAACTCATCTTTAAGTGCCTCAGACAAGCCTAACTTGAACTGATTTCTTAATGATAAGTCATTCCATCCACTATCTTTGGACCACCTTTTAAACTCAGTAATATAATCCTCTACTGGTTTTTTGTGCTGCCTTAAAGATCTCATGGTATTTTCGGCAGTTAGCTTTTTGTAGGGTTTGTCGTACAATTGTGACATTGTTTGGAAAAAGGTGTCCAAAGATTGTAGGATGGGATCATTTGTTTCAAAGAAACTATTTGCCCAAATACGGGGTTCTCCCCTCAGATATGAGATTGTAGTGAGAACTTTAACCTGTTCAGTAGGGTAGGTATGAGGCTTAAGAGTAAAAAGAAGGTAACAGGCATTCCTAAATTTCCTAAATTGCCTTCTATCACCAGAGAAAACATCAGGGGGACTTACATTAGGTTCAATCATGTGTACAGTCTTTTGTTTGTCAGCAACTTCTTTAATATAAGTCTTAAGAGAGGTATTCTCATGTTGAAGAGAGTCAAAGGGACAGTCAACAGCAGAATTATTGTTGTTTAAAAAGATAGATAATCCCTTTATTACCCATTCCCCAGTTTTGCACAAACCAACACTGTTATATTAATACACTTTTTACTTCTGTGACTAACTTGTATCTAAGCATCTTCTGACCTCCCCTAATCACATGACTTTTAGTTATTATCTATTGACTTGCATTTTAGCCAATTAGTGCAGTGTCTGCCACTAGCCACGGGTGTGATCACAATGCTATCTATATGGCCTACATGAACTTGCTCTCCCCTGCTGTGAACAGTAAATAAAATAGAGGCGGCCTTCAAGGGCTTAGAAATTATCATATGCACCTTCCTAGGTTTGTTTTCAATTAGAATACCAAGAGAACATATCAAAATTGTTGATAAAAGTAAATTGGAAAGTTGTTTAAAATTGCATGCCCTATTTGAAAAATGAAAGTTTTTTTTGGACTTGACTGTCCCTTTAAGAGCTTGTGTGATAGTTTCTACCCTGTCTGTTAAAGTCTGTACATGTGTAACTAAATCTACTGGATTCATAGTAATAGGCTTGGTAATAATGTCAAGTTTGGAGACTCTTTAGTTCCTGGAAGAAAGAGATGAGTACAAATAATAGCTGAATCCAACTGTAGGTTTGATGGGTGAACATAAGACAAGGTGAGACTGTAATAATATAATGATTTGTATTGTGGAAGGGTTGGTGCTTCAGGAATAATGGCTGTCAATGATATAAGCAATCATCGAATGAAGCAGCAACTCTAACCTTACTATAAGGTGTTTATGAATATGGTATGTATATCTATTGCCATAGGGTCGCAACAGGTTATGGCAGAAATACAGGACATATGACCCCAGAATAAGAGGAGTTACTAAAGTTTAAGGAGGAAGCAGAAATACAAGTAAGTATCGGTTAATGTTAGCAAAATATCCTTTTGACATCAAATGACTTCGTATAGTAGCAATGTTGTAGTAAGCGGATAGAAAGTTTAATTTTACTTTGTGAACGCTGGGGAGAGGAGACGCCGTGAGTATGTGTTGCTGCGATGAAAGCTGCGATCCGACCGAGGCTTCAGCGTGTGACGTCACTGCTCGTGAGTCGGAACTGATCTCCGGAATGTGCAGGCTATGTCAGCTGTGATACGGCTCTCAGGAGGAAGGTAAAGTGAAAGTTGGATAAACGCTGGATGCTGCTTACGGATTATATGAGCATTTAGTGCTTTTCCCAGAGCGTAGAAGTAGTAAGCATTCAGATGCAGCAGAGATTGAAAGATCTTAAGGTGATCTTCAATACAAGAGCTTACAAATAAGAGTATGATTGATCAAAACACGTTAGAGAGAAAAATTACCAAGCACTGAATGGATTGTGGGAGGTAATTTTATACAGGTGAATTGAGATTAGCACACCTCCTAGTTAAAGGGAGAGATACATGTTATGTGGAAAACTATATATGACACACACTGATACTCAAACAAAAATTGAAGCCTCAGTACTACACATCTAATGTTGCATTATCAATGTTAATGTCTCTACTATACTGACCTACCTCACCTATCCTACTATGGGCCAGATTACGAGTGGAGCACAAACCTTAGTGCACGAGCAATAAGGGGTTTATATTATCACGGATGTTTGTACTCATTGGGCTTACAGCTGGCATTACGAGTTATAAGTAAACACGATTTACGCTAGAATGATTTCAGTTCTACAATACACATCAAAAATACATTACAACTTATATTTACAATCATAATAACACTATATATTAAAAAAATATTTAAAAAAAATATTGCACACAAAGGTTATAAGGGCTCAAAAATATGAGATCTCAGGTGTTAGAAGAAAAAAAAAGGCAGGCAAATGGCTTTAACATTGGGAAACATACATATACATGTCTAAATATGGCTGTGTATGTGCATATATATATATATATATATATATATATATATCTCATATGTATATACACCCCTCACATATTTGTAAACATTTTATTATATCTTTTCATATGATAACACTGAAGAAATGACACTTTGCTACAATGTAAAGTAGTGAGTGTACAACCTGTATAACAGTGTAAATTTGCTGCCCCCTCAAAATAACAACACACAGCCATTAATGTCTAAACCATTGGCAACAAAAGTGAGTACCCCCCTAAGTGGAAATGTCCAAATTGGGCCCAATTAGCCATTTTCCTCCCCGATGTCATGTGGCTCGCTAGTGTTACAAGGTCTCAAGTGTGAATGGGGAGCAGGTGTGTTAAATTTGATGTTATAGCTCTCACACTCTCTCATACTAGTCACTGGAAGTTCAACACAGCACCTCAAGGCAAAGAACTCTGAGGTTCTGAAAAAAATAATTTTTGCTTTACATAAAGATGGCCTAGGCTATAAGAAGATTGTCAAGACCCTGAAACTGAGCTGCAGCACGGTGGGCAAGACCATACAGCGGTTTCACAGGGCAGGTTCCACTCAGAACAGTCCTCGTCATGGTTGACCAGAAAAGTTGAGTGCACATGCTCAGCGTCATAACCAGAGGTTGACTTTGGGAAATAGATGTATGAGTGCTGCCAGCATTTCTGCAGAGGTTGAAGGGGTGGGGGGTCAGCCTGTCAGTGCTCAGACCATACGCCGCACACTGCATCAAATTGGTCTGCATGGCTGTCATCCCAGAAGGAAGCCTCTTCTAAAGATTATACATAAGAAAGCCCACAAACAGTTTGCTGAAGACAAGCAGACTAAGGACATGGATTACTGGCAACATGTCCTGTGGTCCGATGAGACCAAGATAAACTTATTTGGTTCAGATGGTGTCAAGCGTGTGTTGCAGCAACCAGGTGAGGAATACAAAGACAAGTGTGTCTTGCCTACAGTCAAGCATGGTGGTGGGAGTGTCATGGTCTGGGCCTACATGAGTGCTGCCGGCACTGGGGAGCTACAGTTCATTGAGAGAACCATGATTGCCAGTATGTACTGTGACATACTGAAGCAGAGCATGATCCCCTTCCTTCGGAGACTGGGCCGCAGGGCAGTATTCCAACATAATAACGACCCCAAACACACCTCCAAGATGACCACTGCCTTGCTAAAGAAGCTGAGGGTAAAGGTGATGGACTGGCCAAGAATGTCTCCAGACCTAAACCCTATTGAGCATCTGTGGGGCATCCTAAAATGGAAGGTGGGGGAGTGCATGTTCTCTAACATCCACCAGATCCAAGATGTCATCATGGAGGAGTGGAAGAGGACTCCAGTGGCAACCTGTGAAGCTCTGGTGAACTCCATGCCCAAGAGGGTTAAAGCAGTGCTGGAAAATAATGATGGACACACAAAATATTGACACTTTGAGCCCAATTTGGACATTTCCACTTAGGGGTGTACTCACTTTTGTTGCCAACGGTTTAGACATTAATTACTGTGTGTTGAATTATTTTGAGGGGACTGAAAATTTACACTGTTATACAGGCTGTACACTCACTACTTTACATTGTAGCAAAGTGTCATTTCTTCAGTGTTGTCACATGAAAATATATAATAAAATATTTACCAAAATGTGAGGGGTGTATTCACTTTTGTGAGATACTGTATATATATATATATATATATATATATATATATATATATATATATATATATATATATATACATATACATACACAATATTAGGGGTGTGCATATTCACTGGTCTCATGATTCAATTTGATTTTGATTATCCTGTCAACGTTTCGATTCAATTCCGCGATGCATGATGATTACTGCCCATGATTTTCATGAACTTGTTCTATTCCCTATTTTATATATATATATATATATATATATATATATATATATATATATATATATATATATACATACACTGTAGCGGATAGCCTAGCACTACTTCCACACCTGTGTTGCCAATGCCTGGGTGCTATCCTCAATAAGAAAGTATAGAGTAATTGTGTAGATGGAGGGCACTCACAGGACTTTATACAATAAGTATTCTTTATTCAAATTACTAATTTCATATATTAGAGAATGTATATATATAGTTCTGGGATCCAAGCACTCACTGTGAATGTGAATTGCCTGGGTGCACCCTGTGGTAGATAGGTAGAAACTTCAAGGAAAGAAGAGGCACTCACAGGACTTAGTTAACATAAATTTTATTTGTATTTCATCAATAGGGGTTCAGTCAACGTTTCGGTCCTCACAGGAACCTTTGTCAAGACTGTTTCTAAATTCGAATTGAGAAACAGGGGGGTAGTTATCAACGTGTCAACTTTCCTGCCTTCGCCGGCCCAATACGCCCGCCTAAGCTCGCCTCACATCGCCGCCGCTGACCTGCAAAAATTCGCCTAAGTTATCAAAAAAGCTGTCAAAAAGCCACGCATCAAGTACGGGGCGATGAGCAGCGGATTGTGATAGTTATCACTCATCCGATCTCGCTGCTCTTCTGCTTTTTTACAGCTTTCTTGCTAGCCTGTAACTAAGCACCCACACTAACTACACTGTAATACCCCCTATACCGGAGCCCCCGGAGCCCCCCACAACTAAATAAAGTTAGTAACCCCGAAACCGCCGCTCCTAGACCCCGCCGCAACTCTTATAAATGTATTAACCCCTAAACCGCCGCTCCCGGACACCGCCACAACCTACATTATACCTAGTAACCCCTATCCTGCCCCCCCTACACCGTCGCCCTCTATAATAAAGTTATTAACCCCTATCCTGCTGATCCCGCACCTCGCCACAACTAAATAAATAGTTTAACCCCTAAACCGCCGCTCCCTGACCCCGCCGCAACTATAATATATGTATTAACCCCTAAACCGCCGCTCCCGGCCCCGCCGCAACCTATATTAAATGTATTAACCCCTATCCTGCCCCCTCTACACTGTTGCCACCTATAATACATTTATTAACCCCTATCCTGCCCGCACTACACCGCCGCCACTGTAATAAAATTATTAACCCCTAAACCTAAGTCTAACACTAACCCTAACACCCCCCTAACTTAAATATTAATTAAATTAATCTAAATAATATTTCTATTATGAGCTAAATTAATCCTATTTAAAACTATATACTTACCTTTAAAATAAACCCTAATATAGCTACAATATAAATAATAATTATATTGTAGCTATGTTAGGATTTATTTTTATTTTACAGGTAACTTTCAATTTATTTTAACTAGGTACAATAGCTATTAAATAGTTATTAACTATTTAATAGCTACCTAGCTAAAATAAAGATAAATTTACCTGTAAAATAAAAACTAACCTAAGTTACAATTACACCTAACACTACACTTTACTTTAATAAATTATTTCTATTTAAAACTAAATACTTACCTGTAAAATAAACCCTAAGATAGCTACAATATAATTAATAATTACATTGTAGTAGCTATCTTAGGATTTATATTTATTTTACAGGTAACTTTGTATTTATTTTAGCTAGTTAGAATAGTTATTAAATAGTTATTAACTATTTAATAACTACCTAGCTAAAAGAAATACAAAATTCCCTTTAAAATAAATCCTAACCTAAGTTACAATTAAACCTAACACTACACTATCATTAAATTAATTAAATAAATTAACTACAAATAACTACAATTAAATACAATTACATAAACTAACAAAAGTACAAAAAATAAAAAAAGCTAAGTTACAAAAAATTAAACAAAATAAGTTACAAACATTTTAAAAATATTACAACAATTTTAAGCTACTTACACCTAATCTAAGCCCCCTAATAAAATAACAAAGCCCCCCAAAATAAAAAAAATGCCCTACCCTATTCTAAATTATAAAAGTTCAAAGCTCTTTTACCTTACCAGCCCTTAAAAGGGCCTTTCGTGGGGCATGCCCCAAAGAATTCAGCTCTTTTGCCTGTAAAAGAAAAATACAACCCCCCCAACATTAAAACCCACCACCCACATACCCCTAATCTAACCCAAACCCCCCTTAAAATAACCTAACACTAATCCCCTGAAGATCATCCTACCTTGAGTCGTCTTCACTCAGCCGAGCAGCGATGGAACCGAAGAGGAGATCCGGAGCGGCAGAAGTCATCATCCAAGGGGCGCTGAAGAAATCTTCCATCCGATGAAGTGATCCTCCAGTCGGCGCTGAAGAAGTCTTCCATCCGGGCGATGTCATCTTCCAAGCGGCGCTGAAGAAGTCTTCTATCCGGGCGATGTTCTTCCAAGCGGGGTCTTCAATCTTCAATCTTCATCCCGCCGACGCGGAACATCCTTCTTTCCCGACGGACTACCGACGAATGAAGGCTCCTTTAAGGGACGTCATCCAAGATGGCGTCCCTTCAATTCCGATTGGCTGATAGGATTATATCAGCCAATCGGAATTAAGGTAGGAAAAATCTGATTGGCTGATTGAATCAGCCAATCAGATTCAAGTTCAATCCGATTGGCTGATCCAATCAGCCAATCAGATTGAGCTCGCATTCTATTGGCTGTTCCAATCGGATTGAACAATCAGCCAATCAGATTTTTCCTACCTTAATTCCGATTGGCTGATAGAATCCTATCAGCCAATCGGAATTGAAGGGACGCCATCTTGGATGACGTCCCTTAAAGGAGCCTTCATTCGTCGGTAGTCCGTCGGGAAAGAAGGATGTTCCGCGTCGGCGGGATGAAGATTGAAGACCCCGCTTGGAAGAAGACATCGCCCGGATAGAAGACTTCTTCAGCGCCGCTTGGAAGATGACATCGCCCGGATGGAAGACTTCTTCAGCGCCGCCTGGAGGATCACTACATCGGATGGAAGGTTAGATTAGGGGTATGTGGGTGGTGGGTTTTAATGTTGGGGGTGTTGTATTTTTCTTTTACAGGCAAAAGAGCAGTTTTCTTTGGGGCATGCCCCACAAAAGGCCCTTTTAAGGGCTAGTAAGGTTAAAGAGCTTTGAACTTTTTTAATGTAGAATAGGGTAGGAAATTTTTTTATTTTGGGGGGCTTTGTTATTTTATTAGGGGGCTTAGATTAGGTGTAATTAGCTTAAAATTGTTGTAATATTTTTTAAATGTTTGTAACCTATTTTTTTTTTGTAACTTAGCTTTTTTTATTTTTTTGTACTTTAGTTAGTTTATGTAATTGTATTTAATTGTAGTTATTTGTAGTTAATTTATTTAATTAATTTAATGATAGTGTAGTGTTAGGTTTAATTGTAACTTAGGTTAGGATTTATTTTACAGGTAATTTTGTATTTCTTTTAGCTAGGTAGTTATTAAATAGTTAATAACTATTTAATAACTATTCTAACTAGCTAAAATAAATACAGAGTTACCTGTAAAATAAATATAATTCCTAAAATAGCTACAATGTAATTATTAATTTAATTGTAGCTATCTTAGGGTTTATTTTACAGGTAAGTATTTAGTTTTAAATAGGAATAATTTATTAAAGTATAGTGTAGTGTTAGGTGTAATTGTAAGGTTAGTTTTTATTTTGCAGGTAAATTTATCTTTATTTTAGCTAGGTAGCTATTAAATAGTTAATAACTATTTAATAGCTATTGTACCTAGTTAAAATAAATTGAAAGTTACCTGTAAAATAAAAATAAATCCTAAGATAGCTACAATATAATTATTATTTATATTGTAGCTATATTAGGGTTTATTTTAAAGGTAAGTATTTAGTTTTAAATAGGATTAATTTAGTTAATAATAGAAATATTATTTAGATTTATTTAATTAATATTTAAGTTAGAAGGGTGTTAGGGTTAGTGTTAGACTTAGGTTTAGGGGTTAATAAATTTATTACAGTGGCAGCGGTGTAGTGGGGGGCAGGTTAGGGGTTAATAAATGTATTATAGGTGGAGACAGTGTAGGGGGGGCAGATTAGGGGTTAATAAATTTAATATAGGTTGCGGCAGGGTCCGGGAGCGGCAGTTTAGGGGTTAAACTATTTATTTAGTTGTGGCGAGGTGCGGGATCAGCAGGATAGGGGTTAATAACTTTATTATAAAGAGCGGCGGTATGGGGGGGCAGGATAGGGGTTACTAGGTATAATGTAGGTTGCGGTGGGGTCAGGGAGCGGCGGTTTAGGGGTTAATATGTATAGAGTAGCTTGCGGTGGGCTCCGGGAGCGGCGGTTTAGGGGGTAATATATTTATTTAGTTGCGGCGGTGTAGGGGGTGACAGTTTAGGGGTGTTTAGACTCGGGGTACATGTTAGGGTGTTAGGTGTAGACAGCTCCCATAGAAATCAATGGGATGTCTGGCAGCAGCGAACTTGTACTTTCGCTATGGTCAGACTCCCATTGATTCCTATGGGATCCGCCGCCTCCAGGGCGGCGGATTGAAAACCAGGTACTCTGGGCCGGAAAAGTGCCAAGCGTACCTGCTAGTTTTTTGATAACTAGCAAAAGTAGTCAGATTGTGCCGCACTTGTGTGTGGAACATCTGGAGTGACGTAAGAATCGATCTGTGTCGGACTGAGTCCGGCGGATCAAAGCTTACGTCAAAAAATTCTACTTTTGCCGGTCTCTAGCCTTTGATAACTAAGGCGAATCAGCCTCGCCACAAATACGCTGCAGAATTCCATCGTATTTGAGGTTGACGGCTTAATAACTAGACCCCATAGTCTTGACAAAGGTCTCTGTGAGGACCGAAACTTTGACTAAACCCCTATTGATGAAATACAAATAAAATGTATGTTAACTAAGTACTGTGAGTGCCTCTTCTTTCCTTGAAGTTTCTACCTATCTACCACAGGGTGCACCCAGGCAATTCACATTCACAGTGAGTGCTTGGATCACAGAACTATATATATATATATATATATATATATATATATATATATATATATATACATACACAGGGAGTGCAGAATTATTAGGCAAGTTGTATTTTTGAGGATTAATTTTATTATTGAACAACAACCATGTTCTCAATGAACCCAAAAAACTCATTAATATCAAAACTGAATAGTTTTGGAAGTAGTTTTTAATTTGTTTTTAGTTATAGCTATTTTAGGGGGATATCTGTGTGTGCAGGTGACTATTACTGTGCATAATTATTAGGCAACTTAACAAAAACAAATATATACCCATTTCAATTATTTATTTTTACCAGTGAAACCAATATAACATCTCAACATTCACAAATATACATTTCTGACATTCAAAAACAAAACAAAAACAAATCAGTGACCAATATAGCCACCTTTCTTTGCAAGGACACTCAAAAGCCTGCCATCCATGGATTCTGTCAGTGTTTTGATCTGTTCACCATCAACATTGCGTGCAGCAGCAACCACAGCCTCCCAGACACTGTTCAGAGAGGTGTACTGTTTTCCCTCCTTGTAAATCTCACATTTGATGATGGACCACAGGTTCTCAATGGGGTTCAGATCAGGTGATGCCATGTCATTAGATTTTCTTCTTTTATACCTTTTCTTGCCAGCCAAGCTGTGGAGTACTTGGACTCGTGTGATGGAGCATTGTCCTGCATGAAAATCATGTTTTTCTTGAAGGATGCAGACTTCTTCCTGTACCACTGCTTGAAGAAGGTGTTTTCCAGAAACTGGCAGTAGGACTGGGAGTTGAGCTTGACTCCATCCTCAACCCGAAAAGGCCCCACAAGCTCATCTGATACCAGCCCAAACCAGTACTCCACCTCCACCTTGCTGGCGTCTGAGTCGGGCTGGAGCTCTCTGCCCTTTACCAATCCAGCCACGGGCCCATCCATCTGGCCCATCAAGACTCACTCTCATTTCATCAGTCCATAAAACCTTAGAAAAATCAGTCTTGAGATATTTCTTGGCCCAATCTTGACGTTTCAGCTTGTGTGTCTTGTTCAGTGGTGGTCGTCTTTCAGCCTTTCTTACCTTGCCATGTCTCTGAGTATTGCACACCTTGTGCTTTTGGGCACTCCAGTGATGTTGCAGCTCTGAAATATGGCCAAACTGGTGGCAAGTGGCATCTTGGCAGCTGCACGCTTGACTTTTCTCAGTTCATGGGCAGTTATTTTGCGCCTTGGTTTTTCCACACGCTTCTTGCGACCCTGTTGACTATTTTGAATGAAACGCTTGATTGTTCGATGATCACGCTTCAGAAGCTTTGCAATTTTAAGAGTGCTGCATCCCTCTGCAAGATATCTCACTATTTTTGACTTTTCTGAGCCTGTCAAGTTCTTCTTTTGACCCATTTTGCCAAAGGAAAGGAAGTTGCCTAATAATTATGCACACCTGATATAGGGTGTTGATGTCATTAGACCACACCCCTTCTCATTACAGAGATGCACATCACCTAATATGCTTAATTGGTAGTAGGCTTTCGAGCCTATACAGCTTGGAGTAAGACAACATGCATAAAGAGGATGATGTGGTCAAAATACTCATTTGCCTAATAATTCTGCACTCCCTGTATATATATATATATATATATATATATATATATATATATATATATACACACACACACACAGTCATGGCCAAAAATATTGGCACCCCTGCTTTTCTGTTAGATAATGCACCAGGCAATTGTTATAATTACAAATGTTTTGGCATTCTAATTAATTTATTTTGTTTGTATTGATATGAAAAAAAAATGGAGAAAAAAAGCCAAATCTGACGCAATCCAGGCAAAACTGCAAAAATTGACTGGACAAAATTATTGGCACCCTCAATTTAATATTTGGTAGCAAACCCCTTGGAAAAAATAACTGAAATCAATCGCTTCCTGTAACCATCAGTGAGTTTCTTACACCTCTCTACTGGAATTTTGTACCACTCTTCTTTCGCCAACTGCTCCAGGTCTCTCAGATTGGAAGGGTTCCATTTCCCAATTGCTGTTTTAAGATCTCTTCACAGGTGCTCTATGGGATTGAGATCTCACATTACTGGCCAGTTCAGTACTCTCCAGCGCTTAAACCATTTCTGGGTGCTTTTTGACATGTGCTTTGGGTCATTTTTTTGTTGTAAGACCCATGACCTCTGACGGAGAGCCAACTTTCTGACACTGCGCCCTACATTGCACCCCAGAATTCTTTGGTAGTCTTCAGATTTCATAATGCCATGCACACAGTCAAGACATCCAGTGCCTGAAGCAGCAAAGTAACCCCAAAAGATCAGTGAACATCCACCATGTTTGACTGTAGGGACTGTACTCTTTTCTTTAAAAGCCTCTTTTATTTTTCTGAAAACAGTAGAATGATGGGCTTTACCATTAAGCTGTAATTGTGTTTCGTCTGTCCACAGCACATTCTCCCAAAAGGATTTTGGCTTCCTCAGGTAAGTTTTGGCAAACTCCAATCTGGCTTTTTTATGTTTCTGTGTCAGCAGTGGGGTCCTCCTGGTCTCCTACCATAGCCTTCCTTTTTCTTTCAGATGGCAACGTATAGTGCGAGCTAACACATTTGTACCCTGTGCCTGAAGGTCAGCTTGGATTTTTCTGGAAGTTGATCAAGGTTCTTTTTCCACCATTCAAACAATCCTACGTTGCAATCTTTGATCAATTTTTCTCTTTCGTCCAAATTCAGGGAGATTATCTACAGTGCCATGGGCTGTAAACTTCTTGACAATGTTGCACACAGTCGACACAGGACCATTAAGATCTCTGGAGATGGACTTGTAACTTTGAGATTATCCATGCTCTTCCACAAATTATTTGCTGCTCTTTCTCTTCTTTATGTTCAGTGTGGCACACAGAGACACACAACAGAAAGGTTGAGTCAATTTTTCACCATTTTAACTGATTGTGGGTGTGATTTCTATATTGTCAGCACCTGTTAATTGATACAGGTGAGTTTAATTACAAAACAAGAGCATCACAAACTTGGAATGCAATTTTTTCTTACAATTTTGAGACGGTGCCAATAATTTTGTCCAGTCCATTTTTGGAGATTTGCATGGAATGTGTCAGATTTTGCTTTTTTTTCTCCACATTTTTGTGCCATACCAATACAATCAAAAGAAATAAATATGAGAATGCCTAAACATTTGTAATTGCAACAATTTTCTGGGTGAAGTGGTGTTTTATCTGACAGAAATGCAGGGGTGCCAATATTTCACTCATGGTTACGGTTTGGCTGAAGCCATTTATTATCAATAGACTGTGTTTACTCTTTTTAAATCATAATGACGACAGAAACTACCCAAATGACCCTGATCAAAAGTTTACATATCCTGGTGATTTTGGCCTGATAACATGCACACAAGTTGACACAAGGGGTTTGAATGGCTATTAAAGGTAACCATCCTCACCTGTGATCTGTTTTCTTGTAATTAGTGTGTGTGTATAAAAGGTCAATGAGTTTCTGGACGGCATTTCTTACTTCATAAGCATGATGTCTCCGATTTGAGATACATGATTAATGATCATGTGCCAGCACCAGTGAGGGGAGGTAACAGGGGTAAGATTCTTCTCCAGAGAGAATCCAAGTGGATTTTAACGCTGGAGACTCTAATACCTAGAGGTTTAAACACTAATTTTGATCTGCATTGTTTTCTATAAATTTACCTGTTGTTAGACCTCACCTGTCGCGATGTGTTATGCATATGCATTTGTTCACAGTGACCTAGATTAATGGGCAGTACTATTCCTGGTGAGTTAGTGTGCCCTTTCCTGACCAGTTTTGACTTCCTACAATACTCCTAGGTTGAGGGCTGGAATGGGTAGTACTATTCCTGGTGAGTTAGTGTGCCCCTTCCTGACAAGTTTGACTTCCTATAATACACTTGTAATAATCCCATGTAGGTTTTCCTAATAAGAACCTCCATACTGTATATATATCTGCCTTATCTCTTTTGTGACCCTGGTAGAGTGAACTACTTATGTATTTAACTATAGTGTCCCATGTATAGCCATTTATATCCAATATATATTGCCCCATTGTATTCAATTCCTGAGCTGACACAAGATATGAGTAAGCAGGGTGGTACATGGTCACTGTGACACGCTGTATATCCAATTAGATGAGCCTTGCAATATGCTGCAGTTAGTGCGGTTGTAACCAGAAGGCACAATTATACTGTTAATGCATTTATTGTTTTATTGGCATTCTCGTATATACTGCTAATTGAAGTATGTCCTTGACGCTTCTGTTACTAACATCCTCTGATTCTTTAGACTCTATATGCTGTGCAGCCTTATGTATATGTTTTTAACTTTTGCTTTATTACTTTTTAACGTTGGCCCAGATGGGGACCGGTAGTCCTATGCGCGCATGCGCAGTGGGGCAGAACGGTTTACCGGATGTGGCAGAGCGTCTTCACTAATGGGGGATGATGGTGGCACTTATAAGAGGTGGCAAGTTGTTTAGATTTGAAAGTCTGAGGACGGGCTACGGCCCGAAAACGTTAACTTATGTACTGATTTATACTTTGTGCAAGTAAAACTTTTGCTTAACTTCAAAACGCCAGTGAGTGCTTGCTTATTTGGAACTGTATACTATTTGTTTGCAATTGCACCCTGGGAGTTGTTATATTGTGTGAGTGCTGGGTTCCTGGACTGTGTTTTATATATATATATATATATATATATATATATATATATATATATATATATACAGGTAGAAATATATATTGTACCAAAATACCATAAGAAATATTTATTTTTTAATAAATAGAACATATTCTTGCATGTGAAGAAAATTGGAATGTGAAATATTCATATTTTTATGTCGGGTTAGCGCACATGAGAATATGTGATCATGCTTGCGCTTTTTCTATTGAATTCTATCGGGATATGTGTATGCGCACACAATATACTAACTTTGGCTTTTTGCGCAACATTACGAGCGCAAAAAGCTTACTTCTAGCGCAATTAACGCTTGAGCGTTAATTAGCACTCCACTTGTAATCTGGCTCTTTATTGGCTAGTCCACTCTGCTCCTCACTTCACAGACAGAATAAATAAATAAAAATTCCTAACTTTTGACTTTAACACCTTTAATCACACAGTTTCCATTCTACTTTCCATCATTATTATTGTATCTAAATACTAGCACTTTGAGCTCACACCTTTTCCACCCAAGCCTACTAAATCCTCCAGTCTTCCTATTCTTTAAAAGCCCCACCTTCCAATGTCTATGTTATTTTATGTTCTATCTATTATCATCATCAACATTCTCCGTGTTCGATTCATACAAATCACATTGTGTCCTCTGGGGATATAAGTTCTGATCACTCCATACCACACTAAGTTAAATTTCACTTTTGTCTAAATTAAATCCCCTTTACGAATGATAACATCAGGGCTCAAAATGTCAACTCGCCCACTAGCCCTGGGCATGTAGAAATGGAACTGGGACAAGTAGATAGGGAGATAAATGCTGTCTATATACACTGTGTAAAATGACAAACGATTGTTTATAGTTTCAAATAAAGAAAATATGAAAAATGACTGCATAATAAAGTGTTTCACAATATGCAAAAAGGGAGTGGGCTTGGCTAGTAATTTAGGACTTAAAATCTGAGCCCTGCTTATATTATCAAGTGTGCAGTGTGGAAAACATAATTTATGCTTACCTGATAAATTTATTTCTCTTGTAGTGTATCCAGTCCACAGATCATCCATTACTTATGGGATATTAACTCCTCCCCAACAGGAAGTGCAAGAGGATTCACCCAGCAGAGCTGCTATATAGCTCCTCCCCTAACTGCCATTACCAGTCATTCGACCGAAAACATGCAGAGAAAGGAAAACCATAGGGTACAGTGGTGACTGTAGTTTAATGGAAAAATTACCTGCCTTAAAGTGACAGGGCGGGCCGTGGACTGGATACACTACAAGAGAAATAAATTTATCAGGTAAGCATAAATTATGTTTTCTCTTGTTAAGTGTATCCAGTCCACGGATCATCCATTACTTATGGGATACCAATACCAAAGCTAAAGTACACGGATGACGGGGGGGACAGGCAGGCTCTTTATACGGAAGGAACCACTGCCTGAAGAACCTTTCTCCCAAAAACAGCCTCCGAAGAAGCAAAAGTGTCAAATTTGTAAAATTTGGAAAAAGTATGAAGAGAAGACCAAGTTGCAGCCTTGCAAATCTGTTCAACAGAAGCCTCATTCTTAAAGGCCCAAGTGGAAGCCACAGCTCTAGTAGAATGTGCTGTAATTCTTTCAGGAGGCTGCTGTCCAGCAGTCTCATAGGCTAACCGTATTATGCTACGAAGCCAAAAGGAGAGAGGTAGCCAAAGCTTTTTGACCTCTCCTCTGACCAGAATAAACGACAAACAGGGAAGACGTTTGTCGAAAATCCTTAGTTGCCTGTAGATAAAATTTCAGGGCACGGACTACATCTAGATTGTGTAGCAGACGTTCCTTTTTCGAAGAAGGATTAGGACACAAAGATGTAACCACAATCTCTTGATTGATATTCCTGTTAGTGACCACCTTAGGTAGGAACCCAGGTTTAGTACGCAGAACTACCTTGTCTGAATGAAAAATCAGATAAGGAGAATCACAATGTAAGGCAGATAACTCAGAGACTCTTCGAGCCGAGGAAATCGCCATTAAAAACAGAACTTTCCAAGATAACAACTTGATATCAATGGAATGAAGGGGTTCAAATGGAACCCCCTGTAAAACATTAAGAACTAAGTTCAAACTCCATGGTGGAGCAACAGTTTTAAACACAGGCTTGATCCTAGCTAAAGCCTGACAAAAAGCTTGAACGTCCGGAACTTCTGACAGACGTTTGTGTAAAAGAATGGACAGAGCTGAAATCTGTCCCTTTAAGGAACTAGCGGATAAACCCTTTTCTAAACCTTCTTGTAGAAAAGACAATATCCTCGGAATCCTAACCTTACTCCATGAGTAACTCTTGGATTCGCACCAATATAAGTATTTGCGCCATATCTTATGGTAAATCTTTCTGGTAACAGGCTTCCTAGCCTGTATTAAGCTATCAATAACTGACTCAGAAAAACCACGTTTTGATAAAATCAAGCGTTCAATTTCCAAGCAGTCAGCTTCAGAGAAATTAGATTTTGATGTTTGAAGGGACCCTGGATCAGAAGGTCCTGTTTCAGAGGTAGCGACCAAGGTGGACAGGATGACATGTCCACTAGATCTGCATACCAAGTCCTGCGTGGCCATGCAGGCGTTATTAGAATCACTGATGCTCTCTCCTGTTTGATTCTGGCAATCAATCGAGGAAGCATCGGGAAGGGTGGAAACACATAAGCCATCCCGAAGGTCCAAGGTGCTGTCAAAGCATCTATCAGAACCGCTCCCGGATCCCTGGATCTGGACCCGTAACGAGGAAGCTTGGCGTTCTGTCGAGACGCCATGAGATCTATCTCTGGTTTGCCCCAACGTCGAAGTATTTGGGCAAAGACCTCCGGATGAAGTTCCCACTCCCCCGGATGAAAAGTCTGACGACTTAAGAAATCCGCCTCCCAGTTCTCCACTCCCGGGATGTGGATTGCTGACAGGTGGCAAGAGTGAGACTCTGCCCAGCGAATTATCTTTGATACTTCCATCATTGCTAGGGAGCTTCTTGTCCTTCCCTGATGGTTGATGTAAGCTACAGTCGTGATGTTGTCCGACTGAAACCTGATGAACCCCCGAGTTGTTAACTGGGGCCAAGCCAGAAGGGCATTGAGAACTGCTCTCAATTCCAGAATGTTTATTGGTAGGAGACTCTCCTCCTGATTCCATTGTCCCTGAGCCTTCAGAGAATTCCAGACAGCGCCCCAACCTAGTAGGCTGGCGTCTGTTGTTACAATTGTCCAGTCCGGCCTGCTGAATGGCATCCCCCTGGACAGATGTGGCCGAGAAAGCCACCATAGAAGAGAATTTCTGGTCTCTTGATCCAGATTCAGAGTAGGGGACAAGTCTGAGTAATCCCCATTCCACTGACTTAGCATGCACAATTGCAGCGGTCTGAGATGTAGACGTGCAAAGGGTACTATGTCCATTGCTGCTACCATTAAGCCGATCACCTCCATGCATTGAGCTACTGACGGGTGTTGAATGGAATGAAGGACACGGCATGCATTTTGAAGCTTTGTTAACCTGTCTTCTGTCAGGTAAATCTTCATTTCTACAGAATCTATAAGAGTCCCCAAGAAGGGAACTCTTGTGAGTGGAAAGAGAGAACTCTTCTTTTCGTTCACCTTCCATCCATGCGACCTTAGAAATGCCAGTACTAACTCTGTATGAGACTTGGCAGTTTGAAAGCTTGAAGCTTGTATCAGAATGTCGTCTAGGTACGGAGCTACCGCAATTCCTCGCAGTCTTAGTACCGCCAGAAGAGCACACAGAACCTTTGTGAAGATTCTCGGAGCTGTAGCCAATCCGAATGGAAGAGCTACAAACTGGTAATGCCTGTCTAGAAAGGCAAACCTTAGATACCGGTAATGATCTTTGTGAATCGGTATGTGAAGGTAAGCATCCTTTAAATCCACTGTGGTCATGTACTGACCCTTTTGGATCATGGGTAAAATTGTCCGAATAGTTTCCATTTTGAACGATGGAACTCTTAGGAATTTGTTTAGGATCTTTAAATCCAAGATTGGCCTGAAAGTTCCCTCTTTTTTGGGAACCACAGATTTGAGTAAAACCCTTGTCCTTGTTCCGACCGCGGAACCGGATGGATCACTCCCATTAATAAAAGATCTTGTACGCAGCGTAGAAACGCCTCTTTCTTTATTTGGTTTGTTGACAACCTTGACAGATGAAATCTCCCTCTTGGGGGAGAGAATTTGAAGTCTAGAAGGTATCCCTGAGATATGATCTCTAACGCCCAGGGATCCTGGACATCTCTTGCCCAAGCCTGGGCGAAGAGAGAAAGTCTGCCCCCCACTAGATCCGTTCCCGGATCGGGGGCCCTCGATTCATGCTGTCTTAGGGGCAGCAGCAGGTTTCCTGGCCTGCTTGCCCTTGTTCCAGGACTGGTTAGGTCTCCAGCCTTGTCTGTAGCGAGCAACAGCTCCTTCCTGTTTTGGTGCAGAGGAAGTTGATGCTGCTCCTGCTTTGAAATTACGAAAGGAACGAAAATTAGACTGTCTAGCCTTAGGTTTGGCTCTGTCTTGAGGCAGGGCATGGACTTTACCAACTGTAATGTCAGCGATAATTTCTTTCAACCCGGGCCCGAATAAGGTCTGCCCTTTGAAAGGTATATTAAGCAATTTAGATTTAGAAGTAACGTCAGCTGACCAGGATTTTAGCCACAGTGCTCTGCGTGCCTGAATGGCGAATCCGGAATTCTTAGCCGTAAGTTTAGTTAAATGTACTACGGCATCTGAAATAAATGAGTTAGCTAACTTAAGGGCTTTAAGCTTGTGTGTAATCTCATCTAATGGAGCTGATTCAAGTGTCTCTTCCAGAGACTCAAACCAAAATGCTGCTGCAGCCGTGACAGGCGCAATGCATGCAAGAGGTTGCAATATAAAACCTTGTTGAACAAACATTTTCTTAAGGTAACCCTCTAACTTTTTATCCATTGGATCTGAAAAGGCACAGCTATCCTCCACCGGGATAGTGGTACACTTAGCTAAAGTAGAAACTGCTCCCTCCACCTTAGGGACCGTTTGCCATAAGTCCCGTGTGGTGGCGTCTATTGGAAACATCTTTCTAAATATCGGAGGGGGTGAGAACGGCACACCGGGTCTATCCCACTCCTTAGTAACAATTTCAGTAAGTCTCTTAGGTATAGGAAAAACGTCAGTACTCGCCGGTACCGCAAAATATTTATCCAACCTACACATTTTCTCTGGTATTGCAACTGCGTTACAATCATTCAGAGCCGCTAACACCTCCCCTAGTAATACACGGAGGTTTTCCAGCTTAAATTTAAAATTTGAAATATCTGAATCCAGTTTGTTTGGATCAGAACCGTCACCCGCAGAATGAAGCTCTCCGTCCTCATGTTCTGCAAATTGTGACGCAGTGTCTGACATGGCCCTAATATTATCAGCGCACTCTGTTCTCACCCCAGAGTGATCACGCTTACCTCTTAGTTCTGGTAATTTAGCCAAAACTTCAGTCATAACAGTAGCCATATCCTGTAATGTGATTTGTAATGGCCGCCCAGATGTACTCGGTGCTACAATATCACGCACCTCCCGAGCGGGAGATGCAGGTACTGACACGTGAGGCGAGTTAGTCGGCATAACTCTCCCCTCGTTGTTTGGTGAAATATGTTCAATTTGTACAGATTGACTTTTATTTAAAGTAGCATCAATACAGTTAGTACATAAATTTCTATTGGGCTCCACTTTGGCTTTAGCACATATAGCACAGATATCTTCCTCTGAATCAGACATGTTTAACACACTAGCAAATAAACTAGCAACTTGGAAATACTTTTCAAGTAATTTACTATAATATGAAAACGTACTGTGCCTATAAGAAGCACAGAAAAAGTTATGACAGTTGAAAATTAATAAACTGAAAAGTTATAGCATCAAATCTTTGTAAAAAACACAATTTTAGCAAAGGATTGCTCCCATTAGCAAAGGATAACTAACCCTGATAGCAGAAAAAAAAAATACAGAAATAAACGTTTTTTTTTTTTTTTTTATCACAGTCAACTACAATCTCACAGCTCTGCTGTGAGTGATTACCTCCCTCAAAACAAGTTTTGAAGACCCCTGAGTTCTGTAGAGATGAACTGGATCATGCAGGCAAGACAATAAACTTCTGACTGAATTTTTTGATGCGTAGCAAAAGCACCAAAAAAGGTCCCTCCCCCTCACACATAACAGTGAGAGAGATCTGTAAACTGTCATAAATTAAATAAAACGACTGCCAAGTGGAAAAAAATAGTGCCCAAAACATTTTTTCACCCAGTACCTCAGAAAATTAAACGATTTTACATGCCAGCAAAAAACGTTTAACATTAATAAATTGAGTGTTATTAAAAAGCCTGTTGCTAGTCCCTGCAAATTAGGCTAAAGTTTTATGCATACAGTATAATTCCAGTGAAGTGCCATTCCCCAGAATACTGAAGTGTAAAATATACATACATGACAGCCTGATACCAGTTGCTGCTACTGCATTTAAGGCTGAGTTTACATTATATCGGTATGGCAGAATTTTCTCATCAATTCCATTGTCAGAAAATAATAAGCTGCTACATACCTCTTTGCAGATTAATCTGCCCGCTGTCCCCTGATCTGAAGTTTACCTCTCCTCAGATGGCCGAGAAACAGCAATATGATCTTAACTACTCCGGCTAAAATCATAGAAAAACTCAGGTAGATTCTTCTTCAAATTCTACCAGAGAAGGAATAACACACTCCGGTGCTATTATAAAATAACAAACTTTTGATTGAAGGTATGAAACTAAGTATAATCACCACAGTCCTCTCACACATCCTATCTATTCGTTGGGTGCAAGAGAATGACTGGTAATGGCAGTTAGGGGAGGAGCTATATAGCAGCTCTGCTGGGTGAATCCTCTTGCACTTCCTGTTGGGGAGGAGTTAATATCCCATAAGTAATGGATGATCCGTGGACTGGATACACTTAACAAGAGAAATAGACGTTCTGCTACTGAGTGATTAACATTTGCTTATATCCTTTAATTATTAATTTCTCATAAGCATTCTAGACCTTAACCTTATTGTACAATGTATTTGTTTTCATCAGTTACAAAGCCTTTCCTATGTTTCATCTTTTTTTTACCTTTTTGCTTTATGTACCCACTATGAAATGTGCAGGTGCTTTAAGAAAGAAAGAAAAAAACATACTAATAATTATATTGGCTTCAGCAAGCCATTATTTCCAAGGTCAGATACACAAAGAAATATAGACACTTCAGACTTACCAAAAGAGAAAGCACACTGAAAGCTTTAACTGGGTACATCTTTTTTTTTTTTAAAAAGTGAAAATTCCCATAATACTTCCTTACAAATAGAGTCTGAAAAAGCTTATTTCAAAAGTCATTGTCAAAACAGACATAATAGCACTTAATAAACTGTAACAGCAAACTGTTAAACGCGTTTTATTGAGTTTTAAAGTATTACCATTTTTTTTCACTAGTTTAGTTTATGTTTGGCAGTACAATATCATATTTCATACAGAAACAATGGCCCAGATTACGAGTTTTGCGTTAGAGGCTGTGCGGTGCTAACGAGCAGTTTTGCCTCACTGCTCACTTACATGCAGCACTGGTATTACAGTTTTCAGAAACCCGTCGTTAAAAGACAAGAAGTGAGCGTTGAGCAAAATTTTGCTCATTACCGCAATCCAATACCACCGCTGCTTAAATCAGCGGTGAGCTGGTCGTACGTGCTCGTGCACGATTTCCCCATAGGAATCAACGGGGAGAGCCGGCTGAAAAAAAGTCTAACACCTGAAAAAAAGTAGCGTAAAACTCAGTAACACAGCCCCATTGATTCCTATGGGGAAACTAAAGTTATGTCTACACCTAACACCCTAACATGAACCCCGAGTCTAAACACCCCTAATCTTACAATTATTAACCCCTAATCTGCCACCCCCGACACCTGCATTATATTATTAACCCCAAATCTGCCACTCCGGACACCGCCGCCACCTACATTATACTTATGAACTCCTAATCTGCTGCCCCCAACATCGCTGACATCTACATTATATTTATTAACCAATAATCTGCCACCCCCAATGTCACTACAACCTACCTACATTTATTAACCCCTAATCTGCCACCCCCAATGTCGCCGCCACTATAATAAAGTTATTAACCCCTAAACCTAAGTCTAACCCTAACCCTAGCATCCCCTAACTTAAATATAATTACAATAAATCTAAATACATATTCCTATCATTAAATAAATTATTCCTATTTAAAACTAAATACTTACCTGTAAAATAAACCCTAAGCTAGCTACAATATAACTAATAATTACATTGTAGCTATCTTATGGTTTATTTTTATTTTACAGGCAAGTTTGTATTTATTTTAACTAGTTAGAATAGTTATTAAATAATTATTCACTATTTAATAACTACCTAGCTAAAATAAATACAAAAGTACCTGTAAAATAAAACCTAACCTAAGTTACAATAACACCTAACACTACACTATAATTAAATAAAATAACTAAATTAAATACAATTAACTAAATTAAATTAGCTAAAGTACAAAAACCCCCCACTAAATTACAGAAAATAATAAACAAATTACAGATATTTAAACTAATTACACCTAATCTAATAGCCCTATTAAAATAAAAAAGCCCCCCCAAAATAAAAAAAAAACCCTAGCCTAAACTAAACTACCAATTGCCCTTAAAAGGGCCTTTTGCGGGGCATTGCCCCAAAGTAATCAGCTCTTTTAACACTAAACCCCTGAAGATCGACTTACCGGGAGAAGTCTTCATCCAGCCAGGAGAAGTCTTCATCCAAGCCGGGCAAAGTGGTCCTCCAGACGGGCAGAAGTCTTTATCCAGACGGCATCTTCTATCTTCATCCATCCGCGCGGAGAAGGTCCATCTTCAGGACATCCAATGCGGAGCATCCTCTTCATCCGAAGACTAGAGCTGAATGAAGGTACCTTTAAGTGACATCATCGGAATAGCAATTAAGGTAGAAAAATCGAATTAAGGTAGAAAAAATCCTATTGGCTGATGCAATCAGCCAATAGGATTGATTGCATCAGCCAATATGATTTTTTCTATCTTAATTCTGATTGGCTGATAGAATTCTATCAGCCAATCGGAATCTAAGGGACGCCATCTTGGATGACGTCACATAAAGGTACCTTCATTCAGCTTTAGTCGTCGGATGAAGAGGATGCTCCCCGTCGGATGTCTTGAAGATGGACCTGCTCCGAGCCAGATGGATGAAGATAGAAGATGCCGTCTGGATGAAGACTTCTGCCCGTCTGGAGGACCACTTCGCCAGGCTTGGATGAAGACTTCTTCCGGCTTCATTGAGGACTTCGGCCCAGCTTGGATGAAGACTTCTCCTGGTAAGTCGATCTTCAGGGGGTTAGTGTTAGTTTTTTTAAGGGTGTATTGGGTGGGTTTTATTTTTAGGTTAGGGACTTTGGGTCTGCAAAAGAGCTAACTGCCCTTTTAAGGGCAATGCCCATCCAAATGTCCTTTTCACGGCAATGGGGAGCTTAGGTTATTTTAGATAGTATTTTATTTGGGGGGTTGGTTGTGTGGGTGGTGGGTATGAAGCCACATATAATAAAAGGTGTCTTTGCGGTGTTTTCAGGTACAAGGCATTAGCAGTCCAATAGATTTTAATTCACAATACACAAGGGGTAAAAACATGGATAAAGAAGGAGCAGGCTTGAATAATTCCTTTTTTAATATGCAATACCGCCAAAGCTATTTTGATAAAATATTTAATACCTCTGAGCATCAAAGTGGGGGCAATGGTGACCTCAAAGGACAATTTGTACAATTAGAAAGGTCACTACTTACAGACCTCAGATTAATGTGGGATGTGGCATCATTTGATCACTACATTAAAGCAAAAAGAATACCAAGAGGTCTAAGAATAAAAAGTACCCTTCCTTTGACTTAGAAAATCAGAGCCTCCAATCAGAATGGAATGAAGCATTAACAGATTGTTCCATGACCCTAATGAATATTATTATTAAAAGTAAAACATGCAAGAGAGAAAAATTAAAAACCAAGATTGATAACCTTAAAATGGATTTGAAAATAAGGAAATCAGACCCTAAATATGGAGAACTCAAGAATAACCTCAAATCTAAAATCCAAAAAACAGATGAAATACTGGCCGAAAGGAAAGGCAAGAAATTCAATAGGGATTTAGAGGACTATCAGAACAACAAGGTTTACAATTGGTCAAGGTTTCAAAATAAACCAAGGAGAAAATCATTCCATAACAAGGGAGGAAACAAGACTTCAGTTGATGATGACAAGGAAAAACCCCTGAAGCCTATTTTAAAACACAAGCATAATCGGAAGGTTGCCTTTTCATCCCCGGATACATCAGACCAAGATTCCTATGCATCTGATAGCAGTGGGGCCTCCCTTTCATCAGTGGCCACAAATGCCTCCTCTTCCTCAATTTCTTCCTTTTCTATCTCTGTCCCCCATTCTTCCTGCCCCCTCTTGTCGTTACAGGTACTGAGTGACAGTGACACAGATGAAGAGTTACCTTTGACTGTGCGCCCCAAAGACACAGCTGCACCAGTTGTTCCTTTAGGAAACGCACTAGGAGGGGTGGCCGAAGAAACAAGAAAGTCAGCAAGGAAACAGAAGCTGAATCCAAAGGACTCTTAGTCTTAAAACTATCAAAAGTCAAGCTTACAGATGAAGAGAAATCACTCCTCAGCAAAGGACTAGGCTTTGCCCCAACCAATACTTTTTCTGCCTTTAAGACAATAATTGATGTTAATAAATTCGTTAGAAAAATTACTTTAAAAAGTTTTTTTAAGCTACAGGAGAAAGATCAAAGTAATTTTGTTGATAATAGTAACATTGACAACTGCAACATTGATACTACTATTGATAATGAGGGGTATACCTCCAGAAATGAAAGTGTTAAACAAGCTGACTTCAAATTTGGCGATTTTATAACACTAAACCAGCTCAGACATAATGAGGATACATATGGTCCTATGGATTGTGAAATTCTATCGCCAAATAGGAAGCCATCTGAATTTTATCCTATTAATGCTAGGGGGCATGCTATTAACCTTTTTCACAAGAAGGTACAAAAAGAATTGTTAGAATTAGAAACTACTGTAAAGGGGCACACTGTACACTCAAATCTCACTAAAACAGAGAAATTAGCTCTTCAAAGGTTACAATCCAATGACAACATAGTCATCAGGGCCTCCGATAAGGGAGGCAATGTGGTGGTCCTAGACAAGGACTACTACATCAGTGAAGCTAAACATCAGTTAACAGATAACAAGACTTATAGAAAGCTAGAAAGGAATCCCACTGAAATATTCAAATCCAAGCTCTTAACTTTAATTGAACAGGGTGTTGCTTTAAATATTGTTTTCTGAAGAACAGGCCAAAACCTTGATTCCCACATACCCAATAATACCAATATTCCATCACGTACCTAAGACTCATAAGGACATTAATTTTCCCCCGAGCAGACCCATCATTTCGGGCATTGGCTCCATGTTCGAGCCACTGTCCGAATGGGTCGATACGGTTTTACAACCTCTTGTCCAAAATCTCAACAGTTATTTGAGGGACTTCACTCACCGCATTAACTATTTACAAGACACGAAGTGGTGTGAAAACTATAGATGGGTAGTAGTCGATGCTACAGCATTATATTCAAGAATACCACATGCATTGGGAATTAAAGCATTACAATATTTTTTAAGTTCCACCACTCAATACTCAGTTGAATTCATTATCTATTTTTGTGAAATAGTGGAGTTTTTACTCAAACATAATTTTTTTATGTTCGATGGTGAATATTTTTTGCAAGTATGCGGCACGGCGATGGGGGCAAAATTTGCCCCCTCGTTTGCCAACTTATTTGTTGCTTGGTGGGAGGATATGTATTTATACACTACATCAAACCCTTTTGCTGATTTAACCATTAAATATATGAGGTTTATAGATGACTTGATTTTTATAGTACAGGACCCACTAGACATTAATATGTTTTTGGATTATTTTAACGATAATGAGTTAAACCTCAAATTACTGGTGAAATGCATTCCCATAAAGCTTGCTTTTTGGATCTCACGTTAACTGGCAGCATTGATACAGGCACTATACTCACTGATACTTTTCGGAAGCCCACATTGGGCAACACTATTCTACACGCTAAATCCTGTCATCCACCACATCTTATTCGCTCAATTCCTAGAGCG
The DNA here is from genome assembly GCF_027579735.1 of Bombina bombina. Classification (NCBI taxonomy): domain Eukaryota; kingdom Metazoa; phylum Chordata; class Amphibia; order Anura; family Bombinatoridae; genus Bombina; species Bombina bombina. Next base: position 167,943,203 of record NC_069504.1, on the reverse strand, counting down.
CAATACATCCGTATGAGGAGAAACACAAACTCCGATCACAATTTTTACACTCAGTCAGCTGAACTTACAAATAGACTCAAAATGAGGGGGTACTCAGACAAAGAGCTCCAGGAATAATTTGACAGTGTAAAATCTAAAAAACAATCAGAAGTTATTCATAACAAAAGGGACAAGAGTGATTTCAATAAAGATACTGTGGTTTTCTCTACGGAATACTCCAAACAGTTTTATGACATCTGCAAAATTCTCAGGAGAAATCTTCATATTTTAAAAGGAGATGAACTCTTGGGTGATGTCTCTCGATCCTGCAGGTTTGTTTCCAAGAAACCACCTACATTAGCAACAAGGCTGGCTCCCAGCATGATCATTAGTAAAAAGCCCAAAACTGGAGATTGGCTCCGGAAAAAAGGCACTTACAGATGTGGAGCAAGATCTTGTATCACATGTGGAGTGATTAGTCAGAGCAACCACTTTCTAAGTTCCGTCACTCAGGAGAATTTCATGGTAAATTTTTATGCCAACTGTAGAACCGAATTCATTGTCTACCTGTTAGAATGCAACATCTGTTCCCTTCAATATGTTGGACAAACGACAAGGGAACTTAAATCCAGGGTCAGGGAACATATTAACGACACGAAGAATTACAACAAAGACTCGGCTGTGGCAAGACATTTTAATCTAGTACATTTTACTCATAAAGCATACATTACAGTGAAAGTTATAGATAGGATTGATTCTCCCATCAGAAGTGGCAACAAATGCAAACTATTACAGAAACGTGAGCTGTATTGGATTCATAAATTGAAGACCATCACTCCCTTAGGTTTGAATAGGGAATGGGATATGTCTTATTATTTTGAATAGAGTCTCACTCTATTAAGTATATATATCAATTGTGGCTTGGAATCCATCTCTCTCTTATACTTAACCACTAATATTGTAGCAGTGAGAGGTTGAGTAGTTATATCTTATTACAAGTAAGATGCTATGCTGTTTAGCCTTTTCTTCTTCTTTTTTGGTATATATACTCAAATTTAAACTAATTCATTTTGTACCATGTATTTGTTTAGGATATAGCTTTTCTGTAAAATGATGCCACATTTCCCTATGTGGCATGGTCTCTCCTTCTTATAGATATGGGTATCTATTGCATATTCTGTGGTTATTCTATTGCAGGGCAACAATCAAGTTATAATTGCCAGAGATTTTTTAGTAAGTTGAGATCCTATTAGGCATATTTAGAGTAACCAATTATATTGAGGTCTACACAGAGCTACAATCTGCATTCAGAATAACTTGCACCACTCAGTAGCAAATATCCACCTACTTATTTGAATATTTGTTTATTTAATTAATTAATTAATTATTTATTTTGTTAACAATTTTCTTATTTTGCTTATTTTCTTGGTTTATAATGTATGTATATACGTACTCTTTTGTATGGTTCTACAAGTTTTACCCCCAGTGTATTGTACACATTTGGTGTCTTGTCTTTTTAAATTGTACTAAGTTTGCTATTGGGTACTGTCCCTTTAAAAGGAAGGGGCAATACCATGAACCCTAGTCCTATGATTAAGTGCCGAGTATAGGCACAAAACATGTTAGGATGTTCATCCTGCTAGCCTGCATGTACCTTGTTTTTAAGTCATATCAATAAATTCCATTTTTTTACCTTTTTCAAAACCGCAAGTACAGCTGATTTTCTTTTTTTGGTGGGTTTTACTGTTGGGGGGGTTGATTGTACTTTTTTTTTACAGGTAACAGAGCTGATTAATTTGGGGCAATGCTCCGCAAAAGGCCCTTTTAAGGGCTATTGGTAGTTTAGTTTAGGCTAGGGTTTTTTTTAATTTAAATTTGTAATTTAGTGGGGGGGGGTTTGTACTTTAGCTAATTTAATTTAGGTAATTGTATTTAATTTAGTTAATTTATTTAATTATAGTGTAGTGTTAGGTGTTATTGTAACTTAGGTTTTATTTTACAAGTACTTTTGTATTTATTTTAGCTAGGTAGTTATTAAATAGTTAATAACTATTTAATAACTATTCTACCTAGTTAAAATAAATACAAACTTGCCTGTAAAATAAAAATAAACCCTAAGCTAGATACAATGTAACTATTAGTTATATTGTAGCTAGCTTAAGGTTTATTTTATAGGTAAGTATTTAGTTTTAAATAGGAATAATTTAGTTAATGATAGGAATATTTATTTAGATTTATTTAAATTATATTTAAGTTAGGGGGTGTTAGGATTAGGGTTAGACTTAGGTTTAGGGGTTAATAACTTTCATATAGTGGCAGCGATGTTGGGGGCGGCAGATTAGAGGATAATAAATGTAGGTAGGTGGCGGCGATGTTAGGGACGGCAGATTATGGGTTAATAATATTTAACTGTTTGTGAGGCGGGAGTGCGGCGGTTTAGGGGTTAATATGTTTATTATAGTGGTGGCGACGTTGGGGGCAGTAGATTAGGGGTTAAAAAGTTTAGGTAGGTTGCATCGACATTGGGGGCGGCAGATTAGGGGTTAATAAATATAATGTAGGTGTCAGCGATGTTGGAGGCAGCAGATTAGGGCTATTTATAAATCTAATGTAGGTGGGGCGATGTCCGGAGAGGCAGATTAGGGGTTAATAATTTTATTATAGTATTTGCGATGCAGGAAGGCCTCGGTTTAGGGGTTAATAGGTAGTTTATGGGTATTAGTGTACTTTTTAGCACTTTAGTTATGAGTTTTATGGTACGGCGTTGTAGTGTAAAACTCATAACTACTGACTTTTAAATGCGTTAGAACTCTTGACAGGGTAGGGTGTACCGCTCACTTTTTGGCCTCCCAGGACTGACTCGTAATACCTGCGCTATGGAAGTCCCATAGAAAAAAGACTTTACGAAGTTTACATAAGTCGTTTTGCGGTAAGGTCAAAGAAGTGTGCGGTACACCTAAACCGTCAAGACTCGTAATACCAGCAGGTGTAAAAAAGCAGCGTTAGGACCTCTTAACGCTGCTTTTTTACCCTAACGCACAACTCGTAATCTAGACAAATGTTTGTTCCATGTACTCTTTATATAACCAAAATAAGTGAAAGTAAGTGCTTATCTTCCCTGTCAAGCTGCTCAAAAAACTGTGTCCAGGGAACCTTGTCATACAGATTAGAAACTAAGGAGCAAAAGTATAAAGATAACTGCTAAACACTGAGTTTATGTATTAACTAGAAAAGTTAATACATTCTGGTATGTTTTACAAAGAAAAAGACAGCAAGATTTAGTTATCAAGATAAATATTGTCCTTCCTGTAGACCTTGTAATAAATATATTGGGTCACTACAGGTTGGTGTGCTATTCACATTAGTAGATCTGTAGTTATACAGAATAAACCTACAAAGCAATAGAGGTGCTATAAAGAATGCATATTAGCACAACATTTGTGTACAGCTTGTAATTAAACGAAGCAAAGTAAAAGAAAGTAAAGTTTAAATGAATGTTTATAATAAAGACAGTTTGGACGACTATGGCCCCCATTTATCAAGCTGCATGGGTGAACCTGCATCCAAAGTAAGAAAGCAGCGGTCATGAGACCGCAGCTTCTTAACCAGTACACCAGCTATTAGCTGGCAGATTCAATCACCCGGGTATGTTCCCTCGACAACCCCCTACTTGTGCGCCATTGGGCTAGCGCAAGCAGGGGGTGGAATTGCACAAGTGTTTTAAATACAGGCCATTTATTGCTGGAATACACTGCCCGCATTCTGTGATCCCAGGCGGACAGGAACACTGCTTTGTAGGTTATTTTGTATAACATTCTGCTATGTAAATTCAACTTTGAAATGTAATACTATGAATTTTTCTTTCTTTCTAGATTTATAAACAAGAATGTATATGGCATGTAAAAGCCAGCTGGTATACAAGGGCAACTGTCTTATTTGTGGCTTTACAATAAAGTGTTTCTCTTCATCCATGGACATGAGTTAAGAAGTTTAAAGGGACAGTAAACACCTTGTCAATATACTTTAATCACTTGTTTTGTCCCTTTTTCGTGTAGTTTAGCTCTTAAAAAATATTTTCTAATTCTCAAAACTTGAAATGCACACTGCAGGCTTTTCAAAGCTAACCCTGCTACATATGTTTATCTATTTGGATTTAATTGATAACAATTACAAAACAATGCCTTTTATACTTATGTTATGACCGTGGTTAGCCTGTTTTGTCTGAAGAGAACTGGATTGGCTCCCCAAGATAAGACAAGTGGTGGGTGGAGTTTGTCTTTTAAAAATAATGGCAGAAAACAGGAAGTTAATTTGTTTTAAAAACGTTTTGACTTGGTTGATATGTTGTAGAGCAGCACAACAGAATATCCTTGTAATTGCAAAGGGCCAGATTCTAAAAATATTGCAGGCCTAGACTGCTTGCCAGTCTGAAACTCGCAGGGGCAGCCCTCATGGAATTCTATCAAAAAAGGGGCAGTCCCTGCAAGTGGCGAGATGTCGCCCATTGCTGAGTGCTCCCAGGTAAGTCAAGATATGAAGTTTCCTCTGCTAAATTGAAATGTTGCAATTTTTATAATGGATCTGAATTGGGAAACCAGTCCCACTATCACTCCTTCCTTTACTGATGTACTGGTTTATCTTAAATAAACCTTGGATGGATCAAACTCTAACCAGAATCTCCCAAACACCAATCAGGAATAAGCACAAGCCTCATCCCTGTAGCATCCAAACTACACCCTGGATTATGGAACTCCTTAGATTATCCAGGCCACTTGTAAAACACATTTTAATATGTTAGGTAATTTGTAACATACTACATAAACATGGGTGCAACTAGACCTCACTGGGCCCCAGGCAAAAGGCTGAGGTGGGAACCCCATTTTAAACGCGCTCTTTCTGGCTGAGCCAGAAGCCACATAGGTCCTCTATAACACCGACGTACCCTTCTCATTTGGTTAGTTCACACCGGATAATATGCACCCGTACAAACCTTTAATCCCAAGACAGCAGACCTGGGGTTAGGTGTTGAGAATAGAGTCTCCAACCATCAGAGAAATGTCAGGTGTTGGATGTCTCAAAGAGGGGGGATTAAGAAGTAGATCAGTTTTGGACAGACAGAGGTAGTATGAAGACATCCAAGAGGAAATTGCAGAGAGGCAGTTGGAAATCTGGTTGAATAAAGAGGGAAAGACATCAGGAAAGATAGATTTGGGTATCATCAGCATATAAGTGGTACTGGAATCCAAAGGAGGCTAAGTTTTTCAAGGGAGGATGTAAAGGGAAAGAAAAGCAAGGGACCTAAGACAGAGCCTTGTAGTACTCCAACTGAGAGAGGAATAGGATCAGAAGATATGTTGATAAAGGAAAAACTGAAAATGAGCGGTTTGAGGCAAAACAGGAGAGGGCTGTGTCTCGAAATCCCAAATGAATGTAGTATTTTTAGGAGGAGAGAATGGTCAACTGTGTCAAAAGCAGCGGACAGGTCAAAAAGAATTAGTAAGGAGTAGTGGCCTTTTGCTTTAGCCGATAACAGGTCATTTGTTACTTTAGTAAGAGCGGTTTCTGTTGAGTGTTTAGGGAGGAAAACAGATTGTAGTGGATCAAGTAAGGAGTTAGTTGTGAGAAATTGAGTTACAACCAAACTTGAAAAAACATAATTTATGTAAGAACTTACCTGATAAATTCATTTCTTTCATATTAGCAAGAGTCCATGAGCTAGTGACGTATGGGATATACATTCCTACCAGGAGGGGCAAAGTTTCCCAAACCTCAAAATGCCTATAAATACACCCCTCACCACACCCACAAATCAGTTTAACGAATAGCCAAGAAGTGGGGTGATAAGAAAAAAGTGTGAAAGCATATAAAAACATAATTTATGCTTACCTGATAAATTTATTTCTCTTGTAGTGTATTCAGTCCACGGGTCATCCATTACTTATGGGATATATTCCCTTCCCAACAGGAAGTTGCAAGAGGATCACCCAAAGCAGAGCTGCTATATAGCTCCTCCCCTCACATGTCATATCCAGTCATTCGACCGAAACAAGACAAGAAAGGAGAAACCATAGGGTGCAGTGGTGACTGGAGTTTTAATTAAAATTTAGATCTGCCTTAAAAAAGACAGGGCGGGCCGTGGACTGAATACACTACAAGAGAAATAAATTTATCAGGTAAGCATAAATTATGTTTTCTCTTGTTAAGTGTATTCAGTCCACGGGTCATCCATTACTTATGGGATACCAATACCAAAGCTAAAGTACACGGATGATGGGAGGGACAAGGCAGGAACTTAAACGGAAGGAACCACTGACTGTAGAACCTTTCTCCCAAAAACAGCCTCCGAAGAAGCAAAAGTGTCAAATTTGTAAAATTTTGAAAAAGTGTGAAGCGAAGACCAAGTCGCAGCCTTGCAAATCTGTTCAACATAGGCCTCATTTTTAAAGGCCCAGGTGGAAGCCACAGCTCTAGTGGAATGAGCTGTAATTCTTTCAGGGGGCTGCTGTCCAGCAGTCTCATAGGCTAAACGTATTATGCTACAAAGCCAAAAGGAGAGAGAGGTTGCCGAAGCTTTTTGACCTCTCCTCTGTCCAGAGTAAATGACAAACAGGGAAGAAGTTTGACGAAAATCTTTAGTTGCCTGTAAATAGAACTTCAGGGCACGGACTACGTCCAGATTATGCAAAAGTCGTTCCTTCTTTGAAGAAGGATTAGGACATAATGATGGAACAACAATCTCCTGATTGATATTCCTGTTAGAAACTACCTTAGGTAAAAACCCAGGTTTAGTACGCAGAACTACCTTGTCTGAATGGAAAATCAGATAAGGAGAATCACAATGTAAGGCAGATAACTCAGAGACTCTTCGAGCCGAGGAAATAGCCATCAAAAACAGAACTTTCCAAGATAAAAGCTTAATATCAATGGAATGAAGGGGTTCAAACGGAACACCTTGAAGAACTTTAAGAACCAAGTTTAAGCTCCACGGCGGAGAAACAGTCTTAAACACAGGTTTAATCCTAGCCAAAGCCTGACAAAAAGCCTGGACGTCTGGATCTTCTGCCAGACGTTTGTGTAAAAGAATAGACAGAGCAGAAATCTGTCCCTTTAACGAACTAGCAGATAAGCCCTTTTCTAAACCCTCTTGTAGAAAGGACAATATCCTAGGAATCCTAACCTTACTCCATGAGTAACTCCTGGATTCGCACCAATATAAATATTTACGCCATAAATTTTTCTAGTAACAGGCTTCCGTGCCTGTATTAAGGTATCAATAACTGACTCAGAGAAACCATGCTTTGATAGTATCAAGCGTTCAATCTCCATGCAGTCAGTCTCAGAGAAATTAGATTTGGATGGTTGAAAGGACCTTGTATTAGAAGGTCCTGCCTCAGAGGCAGAGACCATGGTGGACCGGACGACATGTCCACTAGGTCTGCATACCAGGTCCTGCGTGGCCACGCAGGCGCTATCAGAATCACCGATGCTCTCTCCTGTTTGATCTTGGCAATCAGTCGAGGCAGCAGCGGAAACAGTGGAAACACATAAGCCATGTTGAAAACCCAAGGGGCTGCAAGAGCATCTATCAGCGCCGCTCCCGGGTCCCTGGACCTGGATCCGTAATGAGGAAGCTTGGCGTTCTGGCGAGACGTCATGAGATCCAGTTCTGGTTTGCCCCAACGATGAACCAGCTGAAGGAACACCTCCGGATGAAGTTCCCACTACCCCGGATGAAAAGTCTGGCGACTTAGAAAGTCCGCCTCCCAGTTCTCCACGCCTGGGATGTAAATCGCTGACAGGTGGCAAGAGTGAGACTCTGCCCAGTGAATTATCCTTGAGACTTCTAACATCGCTAGGGAACTCCTGGTTCCCCCTTGATGGTTGATGTAAGCCACAGTCGTGATGTTGTCCGACTGAAATCTGATGAACCTCAGTGTTGCTAACTGAGGCCAAGCTAGAAGAGAATTGAATATTGCCCTTAACTCCAGAATATTTATTGGGAGGAGTTTCTCCTCCTGAGTCCATGATCCCTGAGCCTTCAGGGAGTCCCAGACTGCGCCCCAACCTAGAAGGCTGGCATCTGTTGTTACAATCGTCCAATCTGGCCTGCGAAAGGTCATACCCTTGGACAGATGGACCCGAGAAAGCCACAAGAGAAGAGAATCTCTGGTCTCTTGATCCAGATTTAGCAGAGGGGACAGTTCTGAGTAATCCCCATTCCACTGACTTAGCATGCATAATTGCAGAGGTCTGAGATGCAGGCGCGCAAATGGCACTATGTCCATTGCCGCTACCATTAAGCCGATTACTTCCATGCACTGAACCACTGACGGGCATGGAATGGAATGAAGGACACGGCAAGCATTTAGAAGTTTTGATAACCTGGACTCCATCAGGTAAATTTTCATCTCTACAGAATCTATAAGAGTCCCTAGGAAGGAGACTCTTGTGAGTGGTAATAGAGAACTCTTTTCCACGTTCACCTTCCACCCATGTGACCTCAGAAATGCCAGAACCATCTCTGTATGAGACTTGGCAATTTGAAAACTTGACGCTTGTATCAGAATGTCGTCTAGATACGGAGCCACCGCTATGCCTCGCGGTCTTAGAACCACCAGAAGTGAGCCCAGAACCTTTGTAAAGATTCTCGGGGCCGTAGCTAACCCGAAGGGAAGAGCTACAAACTGGTAATGCCTGTCTAGAAAGGCAAATCTTAGGTACCGATAATGATCTTTGTAATTCGGTATGTGAAGGTAGGCATCCTTTAAGTCCACTGTGGTCATGTACTGACCCTCTTGGATCATGGGTAGGATGGTTCGAATAGTTTCCATTTTGAATGATGGAACTCTTAGGAATTTGTTTAAGATCTTTAAGTCCAAGATTGGTCTGAAGGTTCCCTCTTTCTTGGGAACTACAAACAGATTTGAGTAAAATCCTTGCCCTTGTTCCGTCCGCGGAACTGAGTGGATCACCCCCATTACTAGGAGGTCTTGTACACAGCGTAGAAATGCCTCTTTCTTTATTTGGTTTGCTGATAACCTTGAAAGATGAAATCTCCCTTGTGGAGGAGAAGCTTTGAAGCCCAGAAGATATCCCTGAGATATGATCTCCAACGCCCAGGGATCCTGGACATCTCTTGCCCATGCCTGGGCGAAGAGAGAAAGTCTGCCCCCCACTAGATCCGTTTCTGGATAGGGGGCCATCCCTTCATGCTGTCTTAGGGGCAGTAGTAGGTTTTCTGGCCTGCTTGCCCTTGTTCCAGGACTGGTTAGTTTTCCAGGCCTGTCTGTAACGAGCAACAGTTCCTTCCTGTTTTGGAGCGGAGGAAGTTGATGCTGCTCCTGCCTTGAAGTTTCGAAAGGCACGAAAATTAGACTGTTTGGCCTTTGATTTGGCCCTGTCCTGAGGAAGAGTATGACCCTTACCTCCAGTAATGTCAGCGATAATTTCCTTCAAGCCGGGCCCGAATAAGTTTGCCCCTTGAAAGGAGTATTAAGCAATTTAGATTTAGAAGTCACGTCAGCTGACCAGGATTTAAGCCATAGCGCTCTGCGCGCCTGGATGGCCAATCCGGAGTTCTTAGCCGTTAGTTTAGTTAAATGTACAATAGCATCAGAAACAAATGCATTAGCTAGCTTAAGAGCTTTAAGCTTGTCCATAATTTCATCCAATGGAGCTGTGTGAATGGCCTCTTCTAGAGACTCAAACCAGAATGCCGCAGCAGAAGTGACAGGCGCAATGCATGCAAGGGGCTGTAAGATAAAACCTTGTTGAACAAACATTTTCTTAAGGTAACCTTCTAATTTTTTATCCATTGGATCCGAAAAAGCACAACTATCCTCCACCGGGATAGTGGTACGCTTAGCTAAAGTAGAAACTGCTCCCTCCACCTTAGGGACCGTCTGCCATAGGTCCCGTGTAGTGGCGTCTATTGGAAACATTTTCCTAAATATAGGAGGTGGGGAAAAGGGCACACCGGGTCTATCCCACTCCTTGCTAATAATTTCTGTAAGCCTTTTAGGTATAGGAAAAACGTCAGTACACACCGGCACCGCATAGTATCTATCCAGCCTACATAATTTCTCCGGAATTGCAACTGTGTTACAGTCATTCAGAGCTGCTAAAACCTCCCCTAGCAATACACGGAGGTTCTCAAGCTTAAATTTAAAATTAGAGACCTCTGAATCCGGTTTCCCTGGATCAGATCCATCACCCACAGAATGAAGCTCTCCGTCCTCATGTTCTGCAAACTGTGACGCAGTATCGGACATGGCTCTCACAGCACCAGCGCGCTCTGTCCTTATCCCAGAGCAATCGCGCTTGCCTCTTAATTCTGGCAATTTAGATAATACTTCTGTCAGGGTATTATTCATAATAGTAGCCATGTCTTGTAAAGTGATTTGTATGGGCGTCTCTGATGTACTTGGCGCCACAATATCACGCGCCTCCTGAGCGAGAGGCGAAGGTACTGACACGTGAGGAGAGTTAGTCGGCATAACTTCCCCTTCGTTGTCTGGTGATAATTCCTTTATAGATAAAGACTGACCTTTATTATTTAAAGTGAAATCAATACATTTAGTACACATATTTCTATGGGGCTCCACACTGGCCTTCAAACATAGTGAACAAACAGATTCATCTGTGTCAGACATGTTTAAACAGACTAGCAATGAGACTAGCAAGCTTGGAAAACACTTTAAAATAAATTTACAAGCAATATAGAAAACGCTACTGCGCCTTTAAGAAGCACAAAAACTGTCACAGTTGAAATAACAATGAACCAAATCAGTTATAGCAACCACATTTTCACAGTAAATGTATTAAATCAGCAGAGCATTGCACCCACTTGCAAATGGATGATTAACCCCTTAATACCCAAAACGGATAATCAAATAGAGAAAAAAACGTTTTTAACACAGTCAACACACTGTCACAGGTCTGCTGTGACTGATTACCTCCCTCAAAAATGACTTTTGAAGTCCCTTGAGCTCTCTAGAGACGTCCTGGGTCATGCAGGAAGAAGCAGGAAGACTGAGACTGAATTTTTGCTGCGCAAAAAAGCGCTAAAATAGGCCCCTCCCACTCATTATTAAAACAGTGGGAACCTCAGTTAACTGTTTCTATGCAGAAATATAAGTCAGCCATGTGGAAAAATTCATGCCCCAATAAATTTTATCACCAATGTACCTCACAAAAAACGATTAAACATGCCAGCAAACGTTTTAAACATCAGCAGTATTTTCTTAGTCAATTCCATTCCTTAGAAAAATATTTTACTGCACATACCTTATTTGCAGGAGACCCCGCACGCTATTCCCTTTCTGAAGTTACCCCACTCCTCAGAATGTGCGACAACAGCCAGTGGATCTTAGTTACTTCTGCTAAGATCATAGGAAACGCAGGCAGATTCTACTTCCAAATACTGCCTGAGAAAAAAACAGCACACTCCGGTGCCATTTAAAAATAACAAACTTTTGATTGAAGAAATAATTAAGTATAAAACACCACTCTCCACTCACGACCTCCGTCTATGTTGAGGGTTGCAAGAGAATGACTGGATATGACATGTGAGGGGAGATGCTATATAGCAGCTCTGCTTTGGGTGATCCTCTTGCAACTTCCTGTTGGGAAGGGAATATATCCCATAAGTAATGGATGACCCGTGGACTGAATACACTTAACAAGAGAAATAAGGAATTGGAATAATTGTGCTTTATACAAAAAAATCATAACCACCTCAAAAAAGGGTGGGCCTCATGGACTCTTGCTAATATGAAAGAAATGAATTTATCAGGTAAGTTCTTACATAAATTATGTTTTCTTTCATGTAATTAGCAAGAGTCCATGAGCTAGTGACGTATGGGATAATGAATACCCAAGATGTGGATCTTCCACGCAAGAGTCACTAGAGAGGGAGGGATAAAATAAAGACAGCCAATTCCGCTGAAAAATAATCCACACCCCAAAATAAAGTTTAAATCTTATAATGAAAAAAACTGAAATTATAAGCAGAAGAATCAAACTGAAACAGCTGCCTGAAGTACTTTTCTACCAAAAACTGCTTCAGAAGAAGAAAACACATCAAAATGGTAGAATTTAGTAAAAGTATGCAAAGAAGACCAAGTTGCTGCTTTGCAAATCTGATCAACCGAAGCTTCATTCCTAAATGCCCAGGAAGTAGAGACTAACCTAGTCGAATGAGCTGTAATCCTTTGAGGCGGAGTTCTACCCGACTCGACATAAGCATGATGAATGAAGGATTTTAACCAAGATGCCAAAGAAATGGCAGAAGCCTTTTGAACTTTCCTTGAACCAGAAAAGATAACAAATAGACTAGAAGTCTTTCGGAAATCTTTAGTAGCTTCAACATAATATTTCAAAGCTCTAACTACATCCAAAGAATGCAACGATCTTTCCTTAGAGTTCTTAGGATTAGGACACAATGAAGGAAACACAATTTCTCTACTAATGTTTTAAAATTCACAACCTTAGGTAAAAATTTAAATGAAGTTCGCAAAACCGCCTTATCCTGATGAAAAATCAGAAAAGGAGACTCAAATGAAAGAACAGATAATTCAGAAACCCTTCTAGCAGAAGAGATGGCCAAAAGAAACAAAACTTTCCAAGAAAGTAATTTAATATCCAGCGAATGCATAGGTTCAAACGGAGGAGCTTGAAGAGCCCCCAGAACCAAATTCAAACTCCAAGAAGGAGAAATTGACTTAATGACAGGTTTTATACGAACCAAAGCCTGTACAAAACAATGAATATCAGGAAGATTAGCAATCTTTCTGTGAAAAAGAACAGAAAGAGCAGAGATTTGTCCTTTCAAGGAACTTGCAGACAAACCTTTATCCAAACCATCCTGAAGAAACTGTAAAATTCTAGGAATTCTAAAAGAATGCCAAGAAAAATGATGAGAAGAACACCAAGAAATGTAAGTCTTCCAGACTCGATAATATATCTTCCTAGACACAGATTTACGAGCCTGTAACATAGTATTAATGACGGAGTCAGAGAAACCTCTATGACTGAGAATCAAGCGTTCAATCTCCATACCTTCAATTTAAGGATTTGAGATCCTGATGGAAAAAAGGACCTTGCGATAGAAGGTCTGGTCTTAACGGAAGAGTCCACGGTTGGCAAGTAGCCATCCGAACAAGATCTGCATACCAAAACCTGTGAGGCCATGCTGGAGCCACCAGCAGAACAGACGAACGCTCCTTTAGAATCTTGGAAATCACTCTTGGAAGAAGAACTAGAGGCGGAAAGATATAGGAAGGATGATACTTCCAAGGAAGTGACAATGCATCCATTGCTTCCACCTGAGGATCCCTGGATCTGGACAGATACCTGGGAAGCTTCTTGTTTAGATGAGAAGCCATCAGATCTATTTCTGGAAGTCCCCACATTTGAACAATCTGAAGAAATACCTCTGGGTGAAGAGACCATTCGCCCAGATGTAATGTTTGGCGACTGAGATAATCCGCTTCCCAATTGTCTATACCTGGGATATGAACCGCAGAAATTAGACAGGAGTTGGATTCCACCCATACAAGTATTCGAGATACTTCTTTCATAGCCAGAGGACTGTGAGTCCCTCCTTGATGATTGACATATGCCACGGTTGTGACATTGTCTGTCTGAAAACAAATGAACGACTCTCTCTTTAGAAGAGGCCACGACTGAAAAGCTCTGAAAATCGCACGGAGTTCCAAAAATGTTGATTGGTAATCTCGCCTCCTGAGATTCCCAAACCCCTTGTGCTGTCAGAGACCCCCATACAGCTCCCCAACCTGTCAGACTTGCATCTGTTGAGATCACAGTCCAGGTTGGAAGAACAAAAGAAGCCCCCTGAACTAAATGATGATAGTCGGTGCACCACGTTAGAGAGTATTGTACAATCGGTTTTAAAGATATTAATTGTGATATCTTTGTATAATCCTTGCACCACTGGTTCAGCATACAGAGCTGAAGAGGTCGCATGTGAAAACGAGCAAAGGGGATCGCGTCCGATGCAGCAGTCATAAGACCTAGAATTTCCATGCATAAGGCTACCGAAGGGAATGATTGAGACTGAAGGTTTCGACAAGCTGAAACCAATTTTAGACGTCTCTTGTCCGTCAGTGACAGAGTCATGGACACTGAATCTATCTGGAAACCTAAAAAGGTTACCCTTGTCTGAGGAATCAACAAACTCTTTGGTAAATTGATCCTCCAACCATGTTCTTGAAGAAATGACACAAGTCGATTCATATGAGATTCTGCTAAATGTGAAGACTGAGCAAGTACCAAGATATCGTCCAAATAAGGAAATACCACAATACCCTGTTCTCTGATTACAGATAGAAGGGCACCGAGAACCTTTGTAAAAATCCTTGGAGCTGTTGCTAGGCCAAACGGCAGAGCCACAAACTGGTAATGCTTGTCTAGAAAAGAGAATCTCAGAAACTGATAGTGATCTGGATGAATCAGAATATGCAGATATGCATCTTGTAAATCTATTGTGGACATATAATGCCCTTGCTGAACAAAAGGCAGAATAGTCCTTATAGTTACCATTTTGAATGTTGGTATCCTTACATAACGATTCAATATTTTTAAATCCAGGACTGGTCTGAAGGAATTCTCCTTCTTTGGTACAATGAAGAGATTTGAGTAAAACCCCAGCCCCTGTTCCAAAACTGGAACTGGCACAATTACTCCAGCCAACTCTAGATCTGAAACACATTTCAGAAATGCTTGAGCCTTCATTGAAGTTTTGGGACACGGGAAAGAAAAAATCTTCTTGCAGGAGGCCTTATCTTGAAGCCTATTCTGTACCCTTGTGAAACAATATTCTGAATCCAAAGATTGTGAATCGAATTGATCCAAATTTCTTTGAAAAAACGTAATCTGCCCCCTACCAGCTGAGCTGGAATGAGGGCCGCACCTTCAAGTAGACTTGGGAGCTGGCTTTGGCTTCCTAAAAGGCTTGGATTTATTCCAGACTGGAGATGGTTTCCAAACTGATACTGCTCCTGTAGGGGAAGGATCAGGTTTTTGTTCCTTACTGTGACGAAAGGAACGAAAACGATTAGCAGACCTAAATTTACCTTTAGATTTTTTTATCCTGTGGTAAAAAAGTTCCTTTCCCCCCAGTAACAGTTGAAATAATAGAATCCAACTGTGAACCAAACCATTTATTACCTTGGAAAGAAAGGGAAAGCAAAGTTGACTTAGAAGACATATCAGCATTCCAAGTTTTAAGCCATAAAGCTCTTCTAGCTAAAATAGCTAAAGACATATACCCAACATCAACCCTAATGATATCAAAGATGGCATCACAAAGTTATTAGCATGTTGAAGAAGATTAACAATGCTATGAGTATTATGATCTGTTACTTGTTGTGCTAAAGCTTCCAACCAGAAAGTTGAAGCTGCAGCAACATCCGCCAAAGATATAGCATGTCTAAGAAGATTACCTGAACATAAGTAAGCTTTTCTTAGAAAGGATCCTTAAAGGAAGTACTATCTGCCGTAGGAATAGTAGTACGTTTCGCAAGAGTGGAGATAGCCCCATCAACCTTAGGGATTTTGTCCCAAAACTCTAATCTGTCAGATGGCACAGGATATAATTGCTTAAACCGTTTAGAAGGAGTAAATTAATTACCCAAATTATTCCATTCCCTAGAAATTACTTCAGAAATAGCATCAGGGATGGGAAAAACCTCTGGAATAACTATAGGAGGTTTAAAAACTGTATTCAGACGTTTAGATTTAGTATCAAGAGGACCAGATTCCTCTATTTCTAATGCAATTAAGACTTCTTTAAGTAAAGAACGAATAAATTCCATTTTAAATAAATATGAAGATTTATCAGTATCAACCTCTGAAACAGAATCCTCTGAACCAGAAAAATCATTATCAGAATCAGAATGATGATGTTCATTTAAAAATTCATCTGAAAAATGAGAACTTTTAAAAGACTTTTTATGTTAACTAGAAGGGGGAATAACAGACATAGCCTTCTTAATAGATTTAGAAACAAAATCTCTTATGTTAACAGGAACACCCTGAATATTAGATGTTGATGGAACAGCAACAGGTAATGTAACATTACTAAAGGAAATCTTATCTGCATTAACAAGTTTGTCATGACATTCATTACAAACAACAGCCGGAGGAACAGTTACCATAAGTTTACAACAAATACACTCATCTTGCAATATGTAATAGAAAAAAACAACATATAAAGCAAAATTGATAAAATTCCTTAAATGACAGTTTCAGGAATGGGAAAAAATGCCTATGAACAAGCTTCTAGCAAGCAGAAGCAAATAAACAATGAGACTTAAATAATGTGCAGATTTTTTAGCGCCAAAAAAGACGCCCACATTATTTGGCGCCTAAATGCTTTAAGTGCCAAAAATGACGCCACATCCGGTGACGCCGACACTTTTGGCGCAAAAACGTCAAAAAAATGACGCAACTTCCGGTGACAGGTATGACGCCGGAAATGACAAAGAAATTTTTTTGCGCCAAAAAAGTCCGCGCCAAGAATGACGCAATGAAATGAAGCATTTTCAGCCCTGCGAGCCTAACAGCCCACTGGAAAAAAAGTCAAATTTTAAGGTAAGAAAAATTGATTATTCAAATGCATTATCCCAAATAATGAAACTGACTGTCTGAAATAAGGAATGTTGAACATCCTGAATCAAGGCAAATAAATGTTTAAACACATATATTTAGAACTTTATATAAAAGTGCCCAACCATAGCTTAGAGTGTCACAAAAATAAGACTTACTTATCCCAGGACACTCATCTACATGTAGTAGAAAGCCAAACCAGTACTGAAACGAGAATCAGTAGAGGTAATGGTATATATAAGAGTATATCGTCGATCTGAAAAGGGAAGTAAGAGATGAATCTCTACGACCGATAACAGAGAACCTATGAAATAGACCCTGTAGAAGGAGATCATTGAATTCAAATAGGCAATACTCTCTTCACATCCCTCTGACATTCACTGCACACCGAGAGGAAAACCGGGCTCCAGCCTGCTGCGAAGCGCATATCAACGAAGAATCTAGCACAAACTTACTTCACCACCTCCATGGGAGGCAAAGTTTGTAAAACTGAATTGTGGGTGTGGTGAGGGGTGTATTTATAGGCATTTTGAGGTTTGGGAAACTTTGCCCCTCCTGGTAGGAATGTATATCCCATACATCACTAGCTCATGGACTCTTGCTAATTATATGAAAGAAAACTCTGGCAAGCCTCCAGACGCTTGGATAAAATATGTATATACTTTATTTGGAGACAAAAATTAAAACAAAAAAAAAGTTTAAAATAGTGCTCTCAGCTGAATGAAACGGCCCTTAGCATGTAATTGGCTTATATACAATGTCACAAAGAGTCATATAAAAATATATACAGACACCCCCTACACAGTATTAAACAAGCTTATAGTAAGAATAGAGAATACATATGACATAGCAAAAAGATCAATAAATAAATAAATAAATGTAGTTATGATAAAACTATTTACACTTATTGTGTTATTTTTGCCAGTTCTCGTAAGAAATTAGAAATTAAGAGGAAAGAGAGAACCAAACTCTAATTATTCTACACTATGGACAAAATTGTTACTGAATGTGTATAGGAATAGGTGTTATCATATATTTTAAACATTCTATTTTACCAAGAAACACAAACAGGCCGCTGGAGGCATTCAAAATTGATTGGAATAAGAGGAGCACATATATATGCAATCTACCCTACTGCCATAAGGGGTCCGAATCATTGTCTATACCAGAAATTGATGATGTCACCATCAATATTAACCCCTTAATGACAACTGACGTACCAGGTACGTCATGCATTAACAAGCAGTTAATGACAATGGACGTACCTGGTACGTCAGTTGTCTAAGAGAGTGCTGGAAGCGATCGCAATCGATTCCAGCAGCTCTCAGGGTATTGCAGTGATGCCTCCATATGGAGGCATCCTGCAATACCTTTTTAGAAGACTCCGATGCAGAGAGAGCCACTCTGTGGCCCTCTCTGCACCGGTAGCGATGGTGCTGGTTCGTTGGTGGGTGGGAGCGTAACAGGGAGGCGGGTGGGCGGCCCATCGCTACCCGGCATCCGGTTCCTAGAAGTGCAATGTGCACGCCGGGTGCCAGGAGCGTGCGCGCGTGCGCGCGCATTAGCTGGCCACTGACACCAATGAGGAGGGAAGAGGGGGGGGGAAAGATTTTTAAAAAAAATAATATTAAAGGATCTGGGAGGGGGAGGGGGGTAGGGGTATTGTGGGGGGCTGCTACACTACAGAACACATAAAAAAAAGCAAAAGAGCAAAAAACACTTTTGTTTTTGGGGCAAATTGGGTACTGGCAGACAGCTGCCAGTACACAAGATGGCCGCAATTAGATAGGGGAGAGGGTTAGAGAGCTGGGGGGGGGGGATCATGGAGGTTGGGGCTAAGGCAGGAGTCCATCACAGCTAAAATATTTTATTTTTTTTATAAAAAAAAAAAAAAACTCCTTTTATTTAGTACTGGCAGACTTTCTGCCAGTACTTAAGATGGCGGGAACATTTGAGGGGTGGGGGAGGGAAGAGAGCTGTTTGGGAGGGATCAGGGGGTGGGATGTGTCAGGTGGGAGGCTGATCTCTACCCTAAAGCTAAAATTAACCCTGCAAGCTCCCTACAACCTACTTAATTAACCCCTTCACTGCTGGGCATAATTTACGTGTGGTGCGCAGCAGCATTTAGCGGCCTTCTAATTACCAAAAAGCAATGCCAAAGCCATATAAGTCTGCTATTTCTGAACAAAGGGGATCCCAAAGAAGCTTTTACAACAATTTGTGCCATAATAGCACAAGCTGTTTGTAAATAATTTCAGTGAGAAACCTAAAATTGTGAAAAATGTAAAGTTTTTTTTTTTTATTTGCTCGCATTTGGCGGTGAAATGGTGGCATAAAATATACCAAAATGTGCCTAGATCAATACTTTGGGTTGTCTTCTAACAAAAAATATATACATGTCAAGGGATATTCAGGTATTCCTGACAGATATCAGGGTTCCAATGTAACTAGCGCTAATTTTGAAAAAAAGTGGTTTGGAAATAGCGAAGTGCTACTTGTATTTATGGCCCTATAACTTGCAAAAAAAGCTAAGAACATGTAAGCATTGGGTATTCCTAAACTCAGGACAAAATTTAGAAACTATTTAGCATGGGTGTTTTTTGGTGATTGTAGATGTGTAACAGATTTTGGGGGTCAAAGTTAGAAAAAGTGTGTTTTTTTCCATTTTTTCCTCATATTTTATTATTTTTTTTGTAGTAAATTATAAGACATGATGAAAATAATGGTATCTTTAGAAAGTCCATTTAATGGCGAGAAAAACGGTATATAGTATGTGTGGGTACAGTAAATGAGTAAGAGGAAAATTACAGCTAAACACAAACATCGCAGAAATGTAAAAATAGCCATTGTCATTAAGGGTAAGAAAATTGAAAAATGGTCCGGTCATTAAGGGGTTAAAACCCCATGGTCTCCTCGTTTTCAACTGGAAAATCCAGAAAGCCTCCCTATATAGCAACCTGCTGGCCCTGTCCCCTCCTCTCAGTGAAGGTCTGATCCATTCGATAACCTGCCATTTGAAACTATTAACATTTTGGTTGTGTACTTGAATAAAGTGCCATGCTAGATCAAAGCAATCATTATTATGTTCAATGTAAACTCCAAATAAAGTATATACATATTTTACCCAAGCATCTGGAGGTTTGCCGGAGTTCTTTCAAGTTTGGTTGTAGTTCTTTATTGACTCGGCTGAACCTCGACACACATACCCAGCAGCAGCATGATCTGCCACTCACAAGCCCGATTCCAGATGACGTCATGATCGTCCAGGTAACAGCAGGAGGAGTCTACGCCTGAGTTGGCGTGTTTACAGGGGTCAGCATGTTGGTACAAGGGCCGTGACGGAGGTGACTGAAAATAGAGCTTACTGTCTAGACGGAGTGCGCACAGAGAAGTGATGTTAACATATACAAACCCTCCTATTATTAATACACCTCTGAACGAGGGCGGACCTCGGACTTTACACTCTAGGAATGGATGTCTGGTATGTTGCTGCCATTGATGTAGGGTAAGAGTGTTTTAATACTTCAAAAGCAAACAAACAGTTCACAGTTCCGATGCAAGGAAAGGCAGGGAGAGATATCGGTAATTAAAATAATATATATTTATTTATACTTGCATTAAAAATGTTGACAAGGCACAGCAAACAAAAGGACTTCGGCTGACGCGTTTCCTGCCTTAACGGCAGTTCATCAGAGCACAAAATTCAGTGTTACCAGCAGGAGTTTAATCAGGTATGGGTCTGAACCTCAACCAATCATAGTAAGCAAATTCAGTGCAAAAATTAACCCTATAATTACTCCGGTTAAAATAAACACCTAAGTTAACTTTCTTACTTATGCGGTTAACACTGTAATAATATCAGAAACAACATTTCTTAAAACTAAAAACATATATACCTATAAAATACTACAACGACCTGGAAACAATGTAAAATATAAATAGTGTCACGAAAAAAATATCTTTTATATTTTATTTTTTATTTTTTCGTTACACACTCTAAATAAGATACAGGTAGAGCACAAGACAGCAAACGCAACACTGTAGCTATCAAAATATATAAAGTCAAATGCAACTTAATGTAAATGAGCAAGTGCGTAAGCTGTCTAATGTGTTCCAATCCTGTAAATATCGAGTGAAAACACAGAATTATATATTCAAAAGAATTGTTCAATGTGGGACATTTGTTGAAGAGCAGTAAAAGATAGTTTATCACAATAATAAAGAATACACATATTCTCATATACACCTTACTTAATTCAGCAGTTAGTAATCTCATCTTAAAAGCATCACAATGACATGTAATATCAAATTAAATCAAGTAAGGATTGATCTGGCAGCAAAACAGATTATATTGCAATGAGTCACATAAAGGCACGAACCAACCTACTAAATGTTTACCTATCAATATATAATTTGATATCACTAATTTTATTAATACCCATAGGGCTTCCAGTTTTGAGGGTATAGATCCAAAAAACCTCCCGCTTGGCAAGAGCTTTATATCTATCCCCACCTCTCATACCTAACTTGACCTGTTCAATACCTTGGAACTTAAACACACTGAACTTATCATTATGTGAAAAGAAGTGTTTCGCAACAGGAGTTTTGGGCTCCTCAGCCTCTAGGGACAAAAGATGCTCACGTATTCTATCTTTGAGACCCCTAGAGGTGAGACCAACATATTGAAAATTGCATTGTGTGCACGTAATGAGGTATATTACAAAATTTGAGCTGCAGTTTATCCTCTCACATATTTTGTATGTTAAACTTGTAGTGCTAGAGGAAAAAGTGTCCCCAGTTAATGCATAATCACAACTTTTACATGGTTTAACTCCACACTTATAGAAACCTACCCTGCCAGGTAGCCAGCTTTCCACTCTACTATTGCTGTTACTCTTTGAACTGAAATTTTTAGCAACCATATCACCTATTGTTTCTGATCTACTAGAAATAAAATTACAATGTTTACTGACTAATTTAAGATCCTCATCTCTCTCCAGTAGGGGTAACCTTCTTCTGATGATGTTGCAGATGTCATTATATTGTCTGCTGTATTTAGTTATAAAATTGATGCCACGCTGATTACACATTTTGTTATTCCTGTTCTTGTTTTTATTATTATCATCAAGCAGGCTCTTCCTATCCATATCTGCAATCTTGAAGGACATATCACTAAGATTTTTATGATCATAACCCCTATCGACCAAACGCAACGTAAGGTCATTAGCATGTCTCCAGTAATCCTCCAGGCTAGTACAATTACGTCGTAACCTCATGTACTGACCTTTAGGTATACCTCTTTTTAAGTGATTAGGGTGTAAAGAATCAGCTCGCAAGATGGTATTCCCTGATACTTTTTTTCTAAAAACCTCAGTAGTTAAAGCAAGATCAGTATGACCTATGAGTACATCTAGATAGGGTATATTGTCTGAGGAAGCACTGTAAGTAAATCCAAGGTTGCTAGTATTGTCATTTAGATATTCAACAAAATTAGTTAACTCATCATCAGTGCCTCCCCACACAATCAGAATGTCATCTATATATCTAGTATATAGTTTAATGTAGTTTCTATAGACATTCCCTTCACCAAAGATTTTCCAAATCTCAAAATCTGCAAGAAATAGGTTCGCATACGAGGGGGCAAATTTTGCCCCCATCGCTGTTCCCCTTAACTGTAAGAAAAACTCCCCATTGAAAACAAAATAGTTATGGTTAAGCAAAAATGTTATTGCCTGCAAAATAAATTCCATCAATTTGTTGTCATATCCAGAGTATCTTTCTAACATTCTCTTAATAGAACAAATACCAAGCTCATGAGGGATACAAGAGTACAACGATATCGCATCAATCATTGCAAATTTGTAACCCTCTTTCCATTGAAAATCCTGTATTTGTCTAAGTAGATGTTTAGTATCTCTAAGGAAGCCTGGTAGAGACTGCACTATGGGCTGCAGTTGAGCATCAACCCATTCACCCAACCTTTCCCCCAGGGAGCCAATAACTGAAATAATTGGTCTCCCTGGGGGATTAGTAAGTGACTTGTGTACCTTTGGCAAATATTTAAATATCGGTACTCTCGGATACTCAACATAAATATATTCCATTACTTTATCAGTAAGTACCGCATTTTCCAAGGCTAGATCTAATAAATGTCTCAGTTCTCTTTGAAATTTGATTGTTGGATTGAATGTAAGCTTCCTATAGGTTAATGTGTCATCCAATTGTCTATAAGCCTCACTAATATAATCTACTTTATCTAAGATTACGATAGAGCCTCCCTTATCTGAGCTAACTATCACCAAATCTGGATTTCTTGTGAGATTTTCCAAAGCACAGATTTCATTCTTATTTAAATTTCTATGTTTCACATTACCATTGACCTTACTGTACTCTGTTCTTTCTGATAACTCAATTAGGTCTTGTTCCAAAATCGAATGAAATAATTCTATGACAATACGATGGACAATACAAGGGAAAAAGGAAAAGAAAAAGAAAAGACAAGAGTCCCAGGAGAAAACATAGAGACTGTAGCAGCTGTACCGAGGTATCCGAGCCGCAGGGCCCAGTGAAAGAGGAAGGGTCACAAAGACAACAAGTAATCAATCTATCAACTACTGCACTGGACTCTAGTGAAATTGCTGTACTATCTAAGGGACTTGGTTTTTCTCCCACTAGGGATTTCAATTTGTTTGATACCATATTAGATATAAATAAATTTATTCGTAAAATTACTCTGAATAAACATTTCAGAGGCTCTGTGGAAACTATCCAGCCTGCTACTGCACCTTCGGACACACAAGTTCTGAGTGACACATGTAATTTTGAGGAACTATGTGATATTGTGTCCCTTTGTGCATTGCAGGATGGAAGTAATCTAACAGATGTATGTGATAAACAACAATCTGTGAGGAAAACTGTACCTAGCAATTTTTATCCAGTCCATGCAAGAAATGACGTCATAGAATTATTTCATTCGATTTTGGAACAAGACCTAATTGAGTTATCAGAAAGAACAGAGTACAGTAAGGTCAATGGTAATGTGAAACATAGAAATTTAAATAAGAATGAAATCTGTGCTTTGGAAAAACTCACAAGAAATCCAGATTTGGTGATAGTTAGCTCAGATAAGGGAGGCTCTATCGTAATCTTAGATAAAGCAGATTATATTAGTGAGGCTTATAGACAATTGGATGACACATTAACCTATAGGAAGCTTACATTCAATCCAACAATCAAATTTCAAAGAGAACTGAGACATTTATTAGATCTAGCCTTGGAAAATGCGGTACTTACTGATAAAGTAATGGAATATATTTATGTTGAGTATCCGAGAGTACCGATATTTAAATATTTACCAAAGGTACACAAGTCACTTACTAATCCCCCAGGGAGACCAATTATTTCAGCTATTGGCTCCCTGGGGGAAAGGTTGGGTGAATGGGTTGATGCTCAACTGCAGCCCATAGTGCAGTCTCTACCAGGCTTCCTTAGAGATACTAAACATCTACTTAGACAAATACAGGATTTCCAATGGAAAGAGGGTTACAAATTTGTAACGATTGATGCGATATCGTTGTACTCTTGTATCCCTCATGAGCTTGGTATTTGTTCTATTAAGAGAATGTTAGAAAGATACTCTGGATATGACAACAAATTGATGGAATTTATTTTGCAGGCAATAACATTTTTGCTTAACCATAACTATTTTGTTTTCAATGGGGAGTTTTTCTTACAGTTAAGGGGAACAGTGATGGGGGCAAAATTTGCCCCCTCGTATGCGAACCTATTTCTTGCAGATTTTGAGATTTGGAAAATCTTTGGTGAAGGGAATGTCTATAGAAACTACATTAAACTATATACTAGATATATAGATGACATTCTGATTGTGTGGGGAGGCACTGATGATGAGTTAACTAATTTTGTTGAATATCTAAATGACAATACTAGCAACCTTGGATTTACTTACAGTGCTTCCTCAGACAATATACCCTATCTAGATGTACTCATAGGTCATACTGATCTTGCTTTAACTACTGAGGTTTTTAGAAAAAAAGTATCAGGGAATACCATCTTGCGAGCTGATTCTTTACACCCTAATCACTTAAAAAGAGGTATACCTAAAGGTCAGTACATGAGGTTACAACGTAATTGTACTAGCCTGGAGGATTACTGGAGACATGCTAATGACCTTACGTTGCGTTTGGTCGATAGGGGTTATGATCATAAAAATCTTAGTGATATGTCCTTCAAGATTGCAGATATGGATAGGAAGAGCCTGCTTGATGATAATAATAAAAACAAGAACAGGAATAACAAAATGTGTAATCAGCGTGGCATCAATTTTATAACTAAATACAGCAGACAATATAATGATATCTGCAACATCATCAGAAGAAGGTTACCCCTACTGGAGAGAGATGAGGATCTTAAATTAGTCAGTAAACATTGTAATTTTATTTCTAGTAGATCAGAAACAATAGGTGATATGGTTGCTAAAAATTTCAGTTCAAAGATTAACAGCAATAGTAGAGTGGAAAGCTGGCTACCTGGCAGGGTAGGTTTCTATAAGTGTGGAGTTAAACCATGTAAACGTTGTGATTATACATTAACTGGGGACACTTTTTCCTCTAGCACTACAAGTTTAACATACAAAATACGTGAGAGGATAAACTGCAGCTCAAATTTTGTAATATACCTCATTACGTGCACACAATGCAATTTTCAATATGTTGGTCTCACCTCTAGGGGTCTCAAAGATAGAATACGTGAGCATCTTTTGTCCCTAGAGGCTGAGGAGCCCAAAACTCCTGTTGCGAAACACTTCTTTTCACATAATGCTAAGTTCAGTGTGTTTAAGTTCCAAGGTATTGAACAGGTCAAGTTAGGTATGAGAGGTGGGGATAGATATAAAGCTCTCGCCAAGCGGGAGGTTTTTTGGATCTATACCCTCAAAACTGGAAGCCCTATGGGTATTAATAAAATTAGTGATATCAAATTATATATTGATAGGTAAACATTTAGTAGGTTGGTTCGTGCCTTTATGTGACTCATTGCAATATAATCTGTTTTGCTGCCAGATCAATCCTTACTTGATTTAATTTGATATTACATGTCATTGTGATGCTTTTAAGATGAGATTACTAACTGCTGAATTAAGTAAGGTGTATATGAGAATATGTGTATTCTTTATTATTGTGATAAACTATCTTTTACTGCTCTTCAACAAATGTCCCACATTGAACAATTCTTTTGAATATATAATTCTGTGTTTTCACTCGATATTTACAGGATTGGAACACATTAGACAGCTTACGCACTTGCTCATTTACATTAAGTTGCATTTGACTTTGTATATTTTGATAGCTACAGTGTTGCGTTTGCTGTCTTGTGCTCTACCTGTATCTTATTTAGAGTGTGTAACGAAAAAATAAAATATAAAAGATATTTTTTTCGTGACACTATTTATATTTTACATTGTTTCCAGGTCGTTGTAGTATTTTATAGGTATATATGTTTTTAGTTTTAAGAAATGTTGTTTCTGATATTATTACAGTGTTAACCGCATAAGTAAGAAAGTTAACTTAGGTGTTTATTTTAACCGGAGTAATTATAGGGTTAATTTTTGCACTGAATTTGCTTACTATGATTGGTTGAGGTTCAGACCCATACCTGATTAAACACCTGCTGGTAACACTGAATTTTGTGCTCTGATGAACTGCCGTTAAGGCAGGAAACGCGTCAGCCGAAGTCCTTTTGTTTGCTGTGCCTTGTCAACATTTTTAATGCAAGTATAAATAAATATATATTATTTTAATTACCGATATCTCTCCCTGCCTTTCCTTGCATCGGAACTGTGAACTGTTTGTTTGCTTTTGATAATTCAATTTGAATCTCACGGGTTCTGGAGAGCCCCAGCAGCACCGGAGCTTGGAGCAGTCTCACACCTTGCACTAAACAGGTGTGTTACAGAGGCGGCACGGTGAAGTCCACTACACACTGAGAATTGCTTCGCAGATTTTATGCTATTTGCAAGAATTTGAATTTGGACTGCGAACATAGGTATTTGTACCTTTACGGTGGGCTTCGGAAAAGTGTGGTGAGTCCTTTGTTCTTTTATAATTGGATGTTACACGTATTTACAGGTTTGTTTGGTGTTATCCGCAACTGTGGGGTTCCTGTTTGGAATGTTTACACCATCAGACTACTAATTATACTGTTGTTTACGGATACTGGCTACGAACGAATTTTCCACAAAATCCTTGTTGATGTGTTTTAATACTTACCTGATAGCTGCTACTTAATGCATTGAATGTGGGTAATTCACAATATTGCCGGACATTTGTCTCTTGTGACTGACACCTAGTAGCCATATACAGGGGATTGTGTGTTTCTTCAGAAATTGAGTTAGCCTATTATAGACCAGTCGTTCCAATCATTTTGAAGCAAAGTGAACTAAGGAAACCGGTCGATAGTGGAGGGGTTAAGCGAGTGCTTGTTTAGGATTGGTATGATTGACACATGCTTGAATGTATCAGGAAATGTGCCAGTGGTGAGAGATTGGTTAAAGAGATGCTGCTTTAAAATAGGACCCTTATATATATGTATATGTCAGGGTTCTTATAAAGGAACATTTTCAAACTCACTCAAACTGTTTCTTTAAATGCCACCAACATTTGTATTTTTATAAGGGTCCTCTTTTAAAGCAATAATATGGCAACATTCTTTAAGAAAGCCACTAATGACTGAAGGACCCCTTTGATGTGTGGGCCCAACTGAGACTTCTGAGACCCCTGTAGTTATGCACCTGCACATACATTTTTGGGAATACATACAAAATCACAAACAGTGAAACAGTGAAGTTTACAAAGTGTGGTAATTTTAGGGTTATCAGAGTTGGCAAGTGTGAGCCTATTATGGTTGAAACAGGGTTAAACGATGAATGTAATAAAAAACACATAGCAATTACATCTGACTGCAACAAAGTTAAAATGCATCGGATAGCTAAAAAATGTTATTGCAGGATGCCTCAATATCGAGGTATCACTGCAATAACATGAAAGCGGCTGGAATCTATTGCAATCACTTTCAGCGCATGGACACATTGAGGACGTACAGGGTACGTCCTTGGTCATTAAGTGACATTTTTTGTAGGGCGAACCCTGTACGTCTTTGGTCCTTAAAAAGGGGTTAAAAAGAATATGTACATATCCTACACTAGTGGGAGATAGTTGGTGATTGGTGCCTGGACACATTTGTCTCTTGTGATTGGCTCACTAGATGTGTTCAGCTAGCTTTCAGTACTGCATTGCTGCTTCTTCAGCAAAGGATAACAAGAGAATAAGGTAAACTGCATAATATAAGTACATTGGAAAGTCTGTCTGAATCATAAAATAAAAATATGTTGGGTTTCATGTCCCTTTAACATCACACCAAAGTGTCACTCACAAAAAAAAAATATATATTTTGTGGAAAAATATTGCTGCTGCTTTTTCAATAGTCTTCTCTTGATATCTAACAATATTTGTGAATTGAAAGCACCATCCAAAATATCTTCTTGAAACAGTCTGTACTTCCAATGGTGGACAATCAACAGAGATTAATCAAGCCAAAATATCACAGCAAATCTGTTTACTCCCCACCTGCATATATCACATGTGACCTTACAATGCACACAGATTCGTTACACAAATATAAAAGGAGACAACACATATGAGTAACAAGCTGAAAAGATTAGCTATAAACTGTAGCTGTCTCTGGCAACCAACAGGTTAAATCATGTTAGACATTCAATAGCTCAGTCTGAAGGAAGTGTTTGTGTGGCAAGCTCATTTGCTTTGTCTGAATGCATATATATGTTGCTGCTTCTGAGGCATAATTATTGACTCCTTGAGGCATTGTAAGAGTGTATCAGTTACATTCTAATTGTCAAGCCAAATTAGTTAAGTCTGTATTATTTAACTCTCACGTGCAAGAGGGAATATGTATGACTGCCTTTTAGGAACTACTGACAACAAATATACACACACATACACAGAGCAAGTTATTTATGAACTTATTAACTCTCTTGCTGCCAAACCATTTCACATTTTTCTAGTTAACTTGCTTTACATCTTTTGTGCTTTTTTTTTTTTAGTATAATAAAAATGAGGAGAAAAGGAGCAGGGGCATTAATATGGCACACTTTAGGGGATTGTCCTCTCATTACATGAAGGGTAGGTGATTATGTAGTATGATTCTATGTATTTAATTAAAACTTAACATTTATTAGAGATTAGATAAAATATTATCAATGTTGTGGACCATGCCACTTTTAAATAAAACACATAAATAGATTATTTCACATATTCACAAACAAAAGAATAACTCAAAATAAATAAAAAAGAAAAAAAGATATATACATGCACTGTGAGCTCTCTGTTATAGGATTTACCTCCTATCAGCTACAAAATTAATTATATTAAGCCAGGGTAAAGGTGTAGTTAAACTATCGTTACCATTAGTAGCCGCAGCAATCTTAGGTGGAAGTGTAAGAAACGTAAACTATTATCAACAAAGCTTCTATTGCCTTAAAGGTAATTACACTATTACCAGTTTCCACACTCTCCTAATCCTAAGCAGGCTGAGTGATTACACCTATATAGGTGCCCTAAAAGAGGGCCAACGATTATTCAATACGATTATTCAATATGATAGTTATATTTTTAAAACCAATACCTGGTAAGCTATTATTATCCTAATTACAACAGAGAGCGCAGTGCGAACGGCCAAACACGCATTTCGCATACGCTTTTTCAAAGGCTGACCCGATCACCTCCCGGGATTTCCTTTTGAAGGTCCACTGACCAATCCTAGTCCGTTATTTTGACAGACAGGTCTAACCATCCAATCGCATGTAGCCATCTGCGATTGGTTAAAGCAGAGGGTGTGTGCCGTTTATCCAATAGTGTACGGTTGGATACTGATGTGGGCGTGAGTACGCCCCTTGTCACATCGCTCCATTCCGGACTTCACTGGAAACGGCCTTATGTTAATAGAGGGGAAAGTTTAGAGCAAGCACAGAGTGCTCATAGTGGCAATCGATCTACATATGTTTACAATCATCTGCCATCGTTATTTGGTTATATCTGTATAAAGGCCACAGAAAAGATCTTCATTTTCATAATTCTTAAAATGCGATTCTGAGTTTGTTACATTACATGTTACTTAGGTTAAGGAATATGGACATGTGGATTTAGGTAAACACCATTACTGTGTATGCTCATGCATACTAATACACTTAAATCAAGAGTATCATTCTTGTATACATACAATCAAAACATTATGCAAATAAAGTTCAAGATGATATCTTTGCCATTATTTCAATAGGTTTTTATATACAGTGTTCCTTCTTATAACCGGTTTGTTATGTTTATTATGCATTACTTGATGTTCATCACTAGGTTAAACCAGATTAACCCACCCTATATTCTATCCACATCGTGGTCCTCATCTGTAATCACTTGTAACAGTAGATCTAAATTTATAAGCCTTAATGTAACTTCAGTGATTAAGTTCCAAGAACTCTAAAATTAATACGCATTTATATTCACATGTGGAGAATTTCACAGTTATTACCACTAAGTTTAATAATAGTCTAGATTAAGCATCTCTTATTATTAGTCTAGTAACGAGAGAATAATTATATTTCATGATTTACAATCCTTCAAATTTTCTCTCTGCAGGTTTCACATTATCCAGATATCACTAGGATAATAAATTATATCTGTTTAGACTTTTTAAAATCATGTGTAGGTTATAGGGGGGATGTCGACTAAAATTAATATGTTCATTTCTTATTAGTCATCATATTAATTGATTTTACTCCAGAAATGCACTGAAAGTTAAAGTTTCATTGAGCCCCTTAGGACTCATGCTTTGCAGTCTAAAAATCCATTTCGTCTCTGCTTTGAGTAGTGCATTTTCAATGTCCCCCCCTCTTATTCCTAGTGAGACTTTCTGGAGAATACAGCTTCGCAGTTCTGGTTTACATTCATGTTTTTCTAGAAAATGTCTTGCCACTGTGGTTAGCTTTTTGTCATGTTCCAAATCATTCCTCGCATTTTTGATGTTACATATGTGTTCGCCCACGCGTCTTCTGAATTCGCGTGTCGACATACCCACATACTTCTTATTACAATTGCACTCAATACAGTCAATAATGTTTTTACTCCTACAGTTATAGAAGTCATTCATTACGATAACCCCAGATGGAAAGATATTCATCTGCTTCACATTCAGCATGTATGGGCAGAATTTACATGTCCCACATGCATATGCTCCCAAGAAATCCTTTCTTTTTTTAGGAGTAGTTTTAACAAAATTACTCTTTGTTATCTTATCCCTAATTGTAGGGGCTCGTCTCCAGCTCATTGCAATTTTATCTCCAATGCACTGGGATAAATCCTCATCTGTTTTTAAAATATGTACATGAGTATTGAGGATGTCCTTTATTTCCTTATGTGCAGTATTAAAGGTACTGACAAACCGAACTTTGTTATCCATGTTAGCTTTGGATTTAGGTTTTAACAGGTGTGATCTGTCCGTATGAAGGGCTCTGTGATATGCCTTTTTAAGGATAATATTTGGATATCCCCTAGTTTTTAGTCTCTTTTTCATTTCCATTGCCTGATTTTTGAAATCACTGATGTCAGAACAATTGCGCCGTAACCTAAGAAATTCCCCAAAGGGAATAGCTTTCTTAGTGGCTGGATGGTGAGCACTTTGGAAATTCAATATTGAGTTTGTAGCGGTTTCCTTCCTATAGAGGTCTGCTTTGATCTGACCAAACATATCTCTCGAAATCTTCAAATTGAGGAATGTAACACTTTCATGATTAATTTCATATGTTAGACGTAGGTTCAAATTATTGGTATTAAGGATTCCAATAAATTCTTTAAATAGGGATATGTCTCCTTTCCAAATCAGGAAGACATCATCTATGTACCTGAGCCTGAGGACAATATTGTCCGCATATCTTTCCATATCCATTCCAAAAACAAATTCTCGCTCCCACCACCCTAAGTATATGTTCGCATAGGTGGGGGCACACGCTGTACCCATCGCTGTTCCTCGAATTTGCAGGAAGAATTTGTCATTGAAGACAAAGAAATTACGGCTCAGTACAAATTTGAGTAATTTAACTAGGAATGTATTTTTGGGAGTATGTTCTGTTGTTTCCATTTGGAGAAAATATTTGACTGCATTGCAGCCCCAGTGATGTTCAATTGACGTATAGAGGGACTCCACATCACAGGTTGCTAAGAACATATCATCTTCTAATGTCATGTCCTCTATTTTACTGAGTACATCCATCGTGTCTCTTGTATATGAGGGAAGTGTTAGAACAATATTTCTTAGTCGCAGATCCAAATATCTAGATGCCTGTTCACAAAGACTACCAATCCCTGCCACAATTGGCCTGCCAGGGGGTGTCTGTTTGTTTTTATGTATCTTTGGTAGTAGGTAGAAGGTAGCGATTTTAGGGTTATCTACCTTTAAAAATTTCACTTCTTTTTCGCATACACTTGAAAAAGCGTATGCGAAACGCGCGTTAGGCCGCTCGCACTGCGCTCTCTGTTGTAATTAGGATAATAATAGATTACCGGGTATTGGTTTTAAAAATATAACTATCATATTGAATAATCGTATTGAATAATCGTTGGCCCTCTTTTAGGGCACCTATATAGGTGTAATCACTCAGCCTGCTTAGGATTAGGAGAGTGTGGAAACTGGTAATAGTGTAATTACCTTTAAGGCAATAGAAGCTTTGTTGATAATAGTTTACGTTTCTTACACTTCTACCTAAGCTTGCTGCGGCTACTAATGGTAACAATAGTTTAACTACACCTTTACCCTGGCTTAATATAATTAATTTTGTAGCTTATAGGAGGTAAATCCTATAACAGAGAGCTCACAGTGCATGTATATATCTTTTTTTTCTTTTTTATTTATTTTGAGTTATTCTTTTGGATGTGAATATGTGAAATAATTTATTTATGTGTTTTATTTAAAAGTGGCATGGTCCACAACATTGATAATATTTTATCTAATCTCTAATAAATGTTAAGTTTTAATTAAATACATAGAATCATACTACATAATCACCTACCCTTCATGTAATGAGAGGACAATCCCCTAAAGTGTGCCATATTAATGCCCCTGCTCCTTTTCTCCTCATTTTTATTAAATCATCATCATTGGCATTAGGCACTACCTTATCCAGTACATAGGTTTATCTGGACTTAGGTTTGTGATTGTCACCTCAAGTTCTTTCCCACCTTTCCCTTTAGGTTAAAAGGGTATTTTCTAACATACTTTTTTTTAGTATACAAGCACTTTATCTGTAAAATAGCTACACAAAAATCATAGGGTGAAAAATTAGCTTGTGTGTGTGTTTGTGTATATGTTTGCTTGCGAGTTTGTGTGTATGTATGCGTGCTCGCAAGTGTGTGTGCGTGCTCGCGGGTGTGAGTATGTATGTGTGCTTGCGAGTGTGTGTGTTTGTGTATGTATGCATGCTCACGAGTGTGTATGTGTATGTAAGCAGGCTCGCGAGTGTGTGTATATGTGTATGTATGTGTGCTCGCGAATGTGTGTATATGTGTATTTATGCGTGCTCGTAAGTATGTGTATGTATGCGTGCTTGCGAGTGTATGTGTATGTATACGTGCTCGAGAGTGTGTGTGTGTGTATGTATACGTGCTCGAGAGTGTGTGTGTGTGTATGTATGCGTGTGTGCTCGCGAGTGTGTGTGTATGTATGCGTGCTAGCGAGTGTGTGTGTATGTGTATGTATGTGTGCTCGCAAGTGTGTGCGTGCTCCCAAGTGTGTATTTTTTTTATTTGTGCTCGCAAGTGTGTTTGTGTATATGTGTATGTTTGCGTGCTCACGAGTGTGTATGTGTATGTATGCGCTCTCACGAGTGTGTGTGTGTATGTATGCATGCTCACAAGTGTGTGTGTGTGTGCGTGCTCGCAAGTGTGTATTTTTTTTATTTGTGCTCGCGAGTGTGTTTGTGTATATGTGTATGTTTGCGTGCTCACAAGTGTGTATGTGTATGTATGCGCTCTAGCGAGTGTGTGTGTATGTATGCGTGCTCACAAGTGTGTGTGTGTGCGTGCTAGCGAGTGTGTATATTTTTATTTGTGCTCGCGAGTGTGTTTGTGTATATGTGTATGTTTGCGTGCTCACAAGTGTGTATGTGTATGTATGCGCTCTAGCGAGTGTGTGTGTATGTATGCGTGCTCGCAAGTGTGTGTGCGTGCTAGCGAGTGTGTATATTTTTATTTGTGCTCGCGAGTGTGTTTGTGTATATGTGTATGTTTGCATGCTCACAAGTGTGTATGTGTACGTATGCGCACTTAAGAGTGTGTGTGTGTATGTATACGGGCTCGCAAGTGTGTGTATATATGTATATGCATGAGTGCTTGCGAATGTGTGCATATGTGTATTTATACGTGCTCACGAGTGTGTGTGTATATGTGTATGTATGCATGCTCGCGAATGTGGGTATATGTGTATTTATGCATGCTCGCGAGTATGTGTGTGTATATTTGTATGTATGTGTGCTCGCGAGTGTATGTATGCATGCATGCTTGCAAGTGTGTGTGCATGCATGCGTGCTTGGCTAGTGTGTGTGTGCGTGCTCGCGAGTGTGTATTTTTTTTATTCGTGCTCACGAGTGTGTTTGTGTATATGTGTATCTTTGCGTGCTCACGAGTGTGTATGTGTACAATATGTATGCGCTCTCGCGAGTGTGTGTATGTGTGTGTGTGCTCGCAAGTGTGTGTGCGTGCTCGCGAGTGTGTATTTTTTTTATTCATGCTCGCGAGTGTGTTTGTGTATATGTGTATGTTTGCGTGCTCATGAGTGTAAGTGTATGTATGCGTGCTAGCAAGTGTGTGTGTATACATGCGTGCTCGCGAGTGTGTGTGCTCACAAGTTTGTATTTTTTTATTCTTGCATGCGAGTGTGTTTGTGTATATGCGTATGTTTGCGTGCTCATGAGTGTGTATGTGTATGTATGCGCTCTCGCGAGTGTGTGTGTGTATGTATGCATGCTCGCAAGTGTGTGTGTGCTCGCAAGTGTATTTTTTTTATTCATGCTCGCGAAAATTTGGTCAATTATTCTTATGAAATTTGGTCAATTATTCTTATGAAATGAGTGCACTTGCCTTTCAGCAATAGAAGAGATTTTGGAAAGTATCAAGGATATTGGGATGACTTCAGAATGTACAAAAATGTATGCAAAAAGACTTGCAACACAAAGAGAAAGACTGCAGGTTGCTGGACTAGTCTAATACTTAAGCCCACTTGTAATAAGGGTCAGACAAAGAAAGAAAGATCAATATATTGATTAAATCACACACACATACCCATTTATACTAGATAACTTTATTGGAGAAAAAATAAAAGTCCAACTGGACTCATACTCATGCACACACACACACATACAATTAAAACTAGCTGAAACTCAGATAAAAATAATTTCCTATCAAAGAGCACTCAGATAAATAGTAATTTGTTTCTGCCAAGGGGTATCACTCATATATTAATATATTACAATAATTCAACCCTGGGAGTGCACAAATAATTCTAGACAGTGAGAAAATATGTCTGAGGAATTTATGTCTTTTCGAAGAGCACCACCTCAGAGTGAGGAATAAGCAAAATACTACGTACTTTTGTGTGCTGGAATATCAATGTGTTAAATAGCTGTCCATACACAAAAATAGGTATATTAGTAGCTTGTTCACAAACTAGGTGATGGTTGCATTGTAATTGTTTTGCAGATATTACAACTGGCGATTATGGGGTCTTGAATGTATAGGATCCACAAATGCTTTTGTATCAATCTTTAATTTGTCTTTAATTTGTCATAGGGTATGGTATATACCTTTAAGGAAAATATCCAACGTTGCAATTGCTGTGTATAACCCCCCACTTTTGAAATGTATCGATTAGATAGCTAAATGCGGTTTGTTTTCTAGTCAAATACATATGCTATTTCTTGCAGTAAAAGTGTCACAGCAGTAAATACAATGAGTCGCTGTGAATCGTTGTTACTATTTAGATATTAATTCTAGCAAAAAAGTATAGCTAAAGTACTGAAAACAGCTCCTAATACGTTAAGTATCGGTGAGTAGACGTCCTAGATAAATACTAGTTACAATGTAATGAAACTTATTGTTACGGATGTATTTATTACATAATATTGTAACTTAAAGTTGTTGTGCTTACAATATGCGGAATCCCCAGGTGTTTCTTTAAATCAGGCCACTGTGTCTCTGCATTTTTGAGGTTTATGTAATGTAATTGGTCGAATATTCCAAACTGAATCTTTTGGACAAACTGATTTTTTTTGCCTGTGCACATGTCTAGTAATTACAAGCCAGTTTAGTTGCAATAGAATAACATATCAGTTAACAAGTCTTAATGTTTTTTTAAAACAAATTAACATCCAAAATCTACCCATCATTTGCCTTAATTAGAGGAGCCATTGTGGGCTTTAGTCCACAGACAACAAACATGCATTGTTTTACAGGTTGTTATCTGATAGCCAATTAGGGACATATATGTAGCAGTTATCCCTAAGAAGTCAGCAGGGCACATTTAAAGTTCAACATTTAAAGAATTAGAAATGTGGTCAATTATTCTTATGAAATGAGTGCACTTGCCTTTCAGCAATAGAAGAGATTTTGGAAAGTATCCAGCACATTGGGATGACTTGTTTGGCACTACCTAGGAGAAATTGCAATGCATAATCTTGTGCACTATTCAGTAAATATCATCACATTTTAATTTTGAATTAACTGTAACTTTAAAGGGACATTTTTTTTTAAATGTATTTATTTGGTTTGATGCTTGAAAAAAAAGGCTGTTTTTTTGTTGCTTCTGTTAGTTACAGACATTCCTGTGTGCAATAACAAGACTTGTCCCTTTCTATCCATAAATGTGTAGTATTGCACTTATTAGATAGTAAGCAAATAAAAGTCAAGTAGCAGTTGTGCTCAAGCACATATTTCTTAGCAGAAAAAGCATTTTTGTGTACAGCTGATGATTTGTATTTAGATGACAGCACTACATCCTTATACAGGGGTATGTTCTATATTGTACTTTTTTCTTTCTTTCAGACCCTAATTTATGCTTTAAACATTTGTCATTTTGTTTAGTTTACTATTTGCTATTAATGATCTCCTGCATTTTAAAATATTGTATCTACAGCCTAATTGCAACCTGTTCCTATTTCACCACTAGGGAACTAATTGTGATTATGAAGAGCCCACATTAATACACATTACTAAGCACACCCAGGCAAGGAATATGGTTACATACTGAATTTCCCTGCAGTATACAAGTTCCCAAAAGTATAGATTAGCCTCTCTAGACCATGAAAATGTTTACATTTCAAGAATGTGCCAATAAAACAGATGAGAATATTGTTATTACACTCTTTCTGATAATTATACAGGGCCACACAAACTAGTATTTATTACTATATATATATATTTATATATATAAAACACACTGACATTATTATGAAAACAAATAAAAAATGATCTGTTAATTCATCTACAAAAGTAATATTAAACTTAGAAATGTATTAAATAATCTGTTTATTGTAATAGAAATCTACTGCTTTATGAGATCATACTTTAATAATTTCACAAACTTTTGAAAAAAGTCAAATAAATTGCACAGGTTAAAGGGACACTGAACCAAATTTTTTCTTTCATGATTCAGATAGAACATGAAATTTTAAGCAACTTTCTAATTTACTTCTATTATCAATTTTCATTCATTCTCTTGCTATCTTTATTTGAAAAATAAGGCATCTAAGCTAAGTAGCCAGAACATTTTTGGTTCAGTACCATGTACAGCACTTGTTTATTGGTGCTGTCCAATCAGCAAGGACAACCCAGGTTCACCAAAAATGGGCCGGCATCTAAACTTACATTCTTGCTTTTCAAATAAACATACCAAGAGAATGAAGAAAATGTGATAATAGGAGTAAATTAGAAAGTTGCTTAAAATTGCATGTTCTATCTGAATCACGAAAGAAAAAAATTGGGTTCAGTGTCCCTTTACATTAGCTTGCAATGTTACACTTTAATTCACAAGCAATTGTTGATTAGATTCATTTAAAAGAGTAAAGCCATGACAAAGTCACTTAAAGGGACACAAAACACCAATTTTTTATTCATGATTCAGAGAGCGCTAACAATTTAAAAAAAAAAAAAAATGCATTATCAAAATGTACTTAGTTAGCAGTGTATTAATTGCTACCTAGATAAGTAGTGCACAGGTTTATGGAGAAATATATGGCAGCAGTTTTGCAAAAATAATTTTGCGCGCTAGATGGCAGCAATAAATGCACAATGCATAACAGTATGAAACGCAAAACTGCTGCCATATAGTGTCCCAGACACCTAACCATGCCTGAGCCTTCCTACCTGCTTTTCAACATAGGGTACCAAGAAAACAAAGTAAAAGTAGAAAATAGAAGTAAACTGGTAAATATTATTCTTTTGTTTTAAATTGTACACTCTATCTTAATCAGAAATAAAATTGTTAGGTTCTGTGTCCCTTTAACACAAATGCACAACACAAACATATTTAGTACAGAAAGTGTATAAGAAACGTGCATTTTCACCTGATTCCTTCTCAGCTGCTGGAAATGCAGAGGGACAAAAAGTAAACAAAATATACAAAATTAAAGCTAACAAAAGGACAAATCAGGTATATAGTAAGTGTATATCAACTTGGTATTGCTCCACTTAGGTTTTACTGTGTATATATCAAAATCAGTTGTGAATATGATTGTAACTAGCCAGAACCTTTTAAATATTATATTATACAACATGAAAAGAAGTATTAATGTATTGTGATAAAGGCTAGTTTTCATAATGTATGGATGATTGGGCTTAAATACTGTTACAGCGCACTTAGGTGATAGGCTACTGGCATATGCACCTTATTCTGGTGAATTCAAAGAATGATAATAGTCTGTACAACTTGTCACAATTTCAGTAACCCTTTTAAATACATAAGAACAATATATACAGAAAGTCTTTGACCACAGTATGAACCTGAATGTGTGGTTCTTTGGTTCTTTTCTATTATATCACATATAATAAACTAAACTTAATTGATTCATGCTTTTATCCAAATTTCACTAATTCATGCTTTCATCCAAATTAAACTGATTCATGCTTGCATCCAAACTTTACTGATTCATGCTTGCATCTAAACTTTATTGATTCATGCTTGCATCTAAACTTTACTGATTCATGCTTGCATCTAAACTTTATTGATTCATGCTTGCATCTAAACTTTACTGATTCATGCTTGCATCTAAACTTTACTGATTCATGCTTGCATCCAAACTTTACTGATTCATGCTTGCATCCAAACTTTACTGATTCATGCTTGCATCTAAACTTTACTGATTCATGCTTGCATCCAAACTTTACTGATTCATGCTTGCATCTAAACTTTACTGATTCATGCTTGCATCTAAACTTTACTGATTCATGCTTGCATCCAAACTTTACTGATTCATGCTTGCATCTAAACTTTACTGATTCATGCTTGCATCTAAACTTTATTGATTCATGAAGAAAAAATAAAAGGGGGCGCCTCTTATTGTGTTACATTGAATTTTCAAAGGTGTAAAAAGGAAAAAGGTACACTCACCAAATATAGTGGCACTTGTGCCGAGACTGGGTGCAAATACGCCGACTAACACTTATCAGCTGTTAGCACACTGACCACAGATGCTCCATCAGCACGTCTCTACCGGATCTCTTGTCCTGGTAATGTTTGCTACATCAATTTGCAGGAAGCAGGTAGTTACAAGAGCAGCTCAGAGGACCACTAAAAACAGAGTGCTGTGCGACTGCTGTTAGTGTCAATATGTGAAAAGATACAACTAATGGTCGAATCTCCATTGGATAAAAGATAATTTTATTACAAAAATTTGCATAAAATTGCAAGTACTCCGATGCCTGATGAATCGACCTTAGAATGGTTGAGAAACGCGTTGCATTTTCTTACAATTTTATGTGAATTTTAGCAAAAAAATTGTCTTTTATCTAACGGAGATTCGACCGTTAGTTGTATCTTTTCAGTCCCACAGCACTCCATTTTAAGCAGTCCTCTGAGTGGCTCTTGTAACTACCTGCTTCCTGCAAATTTATGTGGCTCATTTGCACCCAGTCTCGGCAGAGGCGCCCCCTTTTCTTCTTTCTTTATTCTCAAACAGACAAGCCTTCAGCATCGGGGTCTTTTCCAGGGGAGCAGCCTGCATCCTTTTCCGAAATTTGCGCAATGATTGAACATACATTCGAGCATTAACTTTCGTGTGATACTTACATCACTTTTTTGGGGGACTAAATTTATTATCACATTTTAATTTTTATCTATATATATATATATATATATATATATATATATATATATATATATAGTATAATATATATTTTTTTGGGGATATATATATTTTTTTAATATTTTTTTTTCTCACTTTGGGGCATTTTTTTTTCCTTTTTCTCTTTTTTGTGGATAGTCATTAATATCCATCCATCGCTTAGTTTAGAGAATATATATTTTTTCACTTATATATGATATTTCCTTTTGTTTATACCATTTTTTTACATATGTATGAGACTGGATTTTTTATTTGTTTTAGGTTCTAAGATTACCTTTTGGGAACCATATTTTGAATAACAATTATTCACTTTATTTTTTTATTTTTTATTTCTCTTATTTTAATTAATTGATTTATTATATTTAATTAATATTATAATTTATCATATCTCACTATTATTTTTATTGTTTGTAAATCAGTGTATCACACACATTCACATATTTCAGGATATCACTTCTTGATTACCTGTTTCCTTTTTACTGATTCATGCTTGCATCCAAACTTCACTGATTCGTGCTTGCATCCAAACTTTACTGATTCATGCTTTTATCCACACTTCACTAATTCATGCTTGCATCCAAACTTCACTGATTCATGCTTGCATCCAAACTTCACTGATTCATGCTTGCATCCAAACTTCACTGATTCATGCTTGCATCCAAACTTCACTGATTCATGCTTGCATATAAACTTTACTGATTCATGCTGCATCCAAACTTCACTGATTCATGCTTGCATCCAAACTTTACTGATTCATGCTTTTATCCACACTTCACTGATTCATGCTGCATCCAAGCTTCACTAATTCATGCTTGCATCCAAACTTTACTGATTCATGCTTGCATCCACACTTCACTGATTCATGCTGCATCCAAACTTCACTGATTCATGCTTTCATCCAAACTTCACTGATTCATGCTTGCGTCCAAACTTTACTGATTCATGCTTTCATCCACACATCACTGATTCATCTTGCATCTAAACTTCACTGATTCATGCTTGCATCCAAACTTTACTGAATCATGCTTTCATCCAAACTTCACTGAATCATGCTTTCATCCAAACTTCACTGATTCATGCTTTCATGCCTCCATGTTCAATTTAACCCATTCAATACCAGGATTATCAGAGAAAAAAATTGGCCAAAATACCAGAGAATCTTTAGCATTTTTGCTATCACTCCATTTAAACAGAAATAGAGCCTTGTTTTTTTTTATTTAACTATCCAAACTATATATGTTTTAAGTAGACAACCCTTACCTTAATCTAGGCCACTGGTTTTCAACCCTGTCCTCAGGCCTCCCTAACAGGCCACATTTTCAGGATATCTGAACTAGAGCACAGGTGATTAGTAAACATGGATATTTTACCTACTCTCATCCAAGGTAAACCAGAAAACCTTGGCTGCTGGGTAGGCCTGAGGACAGGTTTAAAAAAACAGTGATCTAGGCTAATTTTTGTATATTTCATGCCAAATGCAATAAAAAAATATTTTTTAACAATTTTTGGGTTTCTCACTAAAATTTATTTACATAACTGCTTGTGCAATCATGGCACAAATGGTTGTAAACGCTTCTTTGGGATCCCCTTTGTTCAGAAATAGCAGACATATATGGCTTTGCCATTGCTTTTCTGTAATTAGAAGGTTGCTAATTGCAGATGCGCACCACACTACTATTCTTCCCAGCAGTGAAGAGGTTAATTAGGTAGCTTGTAAGGTTAGTTTTAGCTTTCTGTAGTGTAGTGATCCCTTCACCTCCCACCTCCCGCGATCGTTAGTTAGGGACCCTCCCACACCCACCTTTTTGTAGCTCCCCAAGCCCCAATCCCTCCATCTCCATTATTATTTTCCTTTTGCTCCAAACCACTTCCGCCGCCTCCCTCAGTTGCTGGGCCCACCGGCACCAGTAGATGGTTGTTACACACAGTGGCAGTGTCACTCTGTGTAACAATCTGGCATCTGCCCTCATATGGAACCGCATGATCGGTGCTCCGGTTAAATTTGAGGGCAGATGCCAGGAACTCTGAAACTTAACAGCCGAGATTACTGGAGCTTCCTGATGCTCCGATGTATGTATATATAAAATAATTTATGTAAGAACTTACCTGATAAATTCATTTCTTTCATAGTGTCAAGAGTCCATAAGTTAGTGACATATGGGATATTCATTCCTACTAGGAGGGGGCAAAGTTTCCCAAACCTCAAAATGCCTATAAATACACCTCCCACCTCACTCATACCTTAGTTTAACATGTATCCAAGAAGTGAGGTGTAAAAGAATGAGTAAAAAGCATACAAAAAGAGGAACTGGAAAAAATAAAGTGCTTTATACAAAAAAAAAATAACCACCAAAAATAGGCTGGGTCTCATGGACTCTTGCCAATATGAAAGAAATTAATTTATCAGGTAAGTTCTTACATAAATTATGTTTTCTTTCATGTAAGTGGCAAGAGTCCATGAGCTAGTGAAGTATGGGATATAATACCAAGATGTGGAAATCCACGAGTCACTAGAGAGGGAGGGATAAAATAACAATAGCTACATCTGCTGAGAAATTAAATCCAAAATATAAATATGTTTTCTTAAAAAAATGGAAAAAAAAAAACTCAAAACAAAGGCACTAGAATCAAACTAAGATAAGTGCCTGAAGAACCTTTCTACCAAAGGCTGCTTCTGAAAAAGTAAACACAACAAAATGGTAAAATTAAGAAAAAGTATGCAAAGGAAACCAAATTACTGTTTTGCAAATGTAATAAACTGATCTAATAAAATGGGCTATAATTCTCTAAAGAGGCAGAGACTGCCCCACCTTTAAATAAGCTTTATGGGAAAAAAAAGATTCAATCAAAATGCCAGATAAATAGCAGAGGCTTTTTGACCTTTCCTGGAGCCAGAAAAGTCTTTCTAAAATCTTAAATAGTCAACATAATATTTCAAAGCTCTTACCACATCCAAAGAATGAGAAAACCTTACAAGAGTATTCTTACAATTAGGACACAAAGAAGGAACAACAAATTCCTTATTGAATTTGTTAGAA
This sequence comes from Bombina bombina, assembly GCF_027579735.1. Lineage (NCBI taxonomy): Eukaryota > Metazoa > Chordata > Amphibia > Anura > Bombinatoridae > Bombina > Bombina bombina. The sequence continues at coordinate 167,900,090 of NC_069504.1, read as the reverse complement.
TTCACAACTTTAGGCAAAAATGTAAATGAAGTCGGCAAAACAGCTTTATCTTGATGGAAAATCAGATAAAGAAACTCACAAAAGAGAGCAGACAATTCAGAAACGCTTCTAGCAGAAGAGATAGCCAAAAGAAATAACAATTTCCAAGAAAGTAATTAATAATTAGAGAATACATAGGCTTAAAAGGAGGAGCCTGAAAAAAAGCTTCAAAACTAAGTTGAATCTCCAAGGAGGAGAAAGATAAAATAACAGGTTTGAACAATAAGTTGATAGTTCAACCACCAAATTAGAGAGAATAGAGTGTTGGGATTTAATTATATCAGTTGTGATATCTGAAAATAATCCCTGCACCCAGAGACTTAATATAGCCAATTTTTTACGTCAACAATGACGCAAAGATGACGCAAATGCAGAGAAAAAAACTCTGAAAACAAGAAATGACATGACTTTGCGCAAAAAAAATGGTGTCAACAAAGACGCAATAAATTATGTGACTCGCATCACAAAAATCGCAACCTCTATGCCAAAAATATTCACGCCAAGAATGACGCAATAAATAGAAGCATTTTGCATCATCGCGAGCCTAATTTGCTCGCGAAAATTTGAAAAAACTAGTCCGAAGTTACAACTAGCTGGAACCCCAGGAAAGAAAAAATTACTAAATTTCTCCCGAACATAATTTCCATGCTGAAACAGACTGCAAAGGGAAATACACATAGACCTGACTCATGGCAAATATATGCAATATATATTAAAACTATAAAATATAAAGTGTCAATCATAGCTGAAAGTATCTTTAAAAAAATATATAGTTACTTGAAGACACCTATCCACATATAGCAGACAGCCAGACCAGTACTAAAACATATCAGCAGAGGTAATGATAGAGGAGTATACTGTCGATCTGTAAAGGGAGGTGGCAGATGAATCCCCACGACCAAATTTACAGAAAGCCTTAGAATAGATTTCCCATAGGTGAAAACATGGCATCATCAGGCAATACTCCCTTCACATCCCTCATGCATAGAAGCTTCTTTCACAGAAGAAATCAAGCACAACTTGCTTCACCATCCTCCAACGAAGGCAACATTTGTAAAACTAAGGTATGAGTGAGGTGTATTTATAGGCATTGTGAGGTTTGGGAAACTTTGCCCCCTCCTGGTAAGAATATATGTCCCAAACGTCACTAGTTCATGGACTCTTGCCACTTACATGAAATAAATATATATATATATATATATATATATATATATATATATATATACATTTTGCTGTATAAAAGAAAAAGTACCGCACAACGTATATACATGACCAAATGAGTGACAGAGTTAAAAATGTAAGGTTATAAAGAGTTTACAAGTGTTAATTTTACATCAAAACATTTTTTTATCAAACAAATACAAAATAAAGAAATATATATATATATATATATATATATATATATATATATATATAAAAAAGAGGTAGATTTTACCTTTTTCAGTCATGATTAAGATAGAGCATGCAATTTTAAGCAACTTTTTAATTTACTCCTATAATCAAATTTTCTTTGTTCACTTGGTATCTTTATTTGACATTGAAGAAGATTGCAGAGGCAGAAGAGGCCTCCGCCTCCGCCGCAGCAAAGATGGGCCCCAGCACCAGGAACCCGGACATCTGATCAAGAGGAGCTGGGTTTCCAAATTATACCATTTTGGAGGTTAGTTATGTTGGTTTTTTTTTTGCAGTTTTTTTTTTGTTTGTTTTGTTTTTTAAGAATAGGGTTTTTTATTTTTACTTTTCTAGGCTAGTTTTTTTTTTTTTTTAAGTTAGTGAGATCTTGTTATTTTGGGGGGTTGGGGGTTACTTGTAGATGGGAGGTTTTCTAGTTTTTATTTTTGAAATGCCCTACAAAAGGCCCTTTTAAGGGCTATTGTATTTCTTTTAGTGTTTTTTTGTTTTTGTTTTGGGTGGGTATTTTATTTCATGGGGCATGTAGTTTAGTGTTAGGTATATTGGTGTGTTTTTATTTTAGACACTGTAGTTTATTTTTTTTGTAATTTAGCTTTTTTCATTTTTTTGTAACTTAGTGGGGTTAGTTTAGAGGGGGGGTTAGGAGTAAGTGTAGTTCTAGCTTGCGTTGGGAGGTGGCAGTTTAGGCCTTAATCTCCTAACCCCCCCCCCATACAGGTATGGGGATTGATTAGGTGATTATTGTTAGATAATATTTATTAATCTCCTAACCACCCCTCATACCTGTATGGGGGTTGATTAGGTTAATATTGATGGTTACCATTTATTAGGCCTTAGTCTCCTAACCACCCCTCATACTTGTATGGGGTTAATTAGGTGATTAGGTTGCAATAGCTTAGGGGTTAATAGTGCATTTATCTAAAAAAAAATATATATATATATTATGCATTCTTATGTATGATGTATACTATTTTAACTATTGTATATAAATTAATATGTATTTTTTTCTTGTTGTGTTTTTTATTTTAAACATAAACATATATTTTAAAATTTATATTCATGTTACAAAAGGCATTAGTATTACAATTATTTTATTACATAACTGTCATGCAGTTATGTAATAATATAATTATAATGCAACTTTTATATCTATTTTAAAAATATATTTAATATTAAAATAATAAATGCATTAAGCAAGAATATCTACATTTTAATTTATATATCCAAAACTTAAACTAATCTTCATTATATACGACCATACATTTTACTTCAAAGATTGTAGATATAATGTAGTCAGGCCTTGCATTGATATTCAATATTTAAAATGGTATGCATGTATGTTTCATATTGTTTCAAGTATTGCATGTACATTAAAATGTATTTATGTTAGCTTGTTGTGTTAATTAGTGATAACAGATATATATGTTAATATATATTTATGTTATAATAGTCAGTAGCATTAAAGTATATTTTACATAACATGCATGCAGTTATGTACAACTATTATTATTATTAATTATACTGTTTTTAACTACAAATAATAAACACAACAAGCAACATTAATTAAATTTTAATACATATGTAAATATTTAACAATATACATTCTACATAACAATGCATCATTTTAAATATTAAATATTTTTGTGTAGGGCCTTAGCTTCTACAGTTAACTTTAGGTTATGGCAGTTTAGGGGTCAACATTTAAATGATATGCATAGTCATGTACAATGCATATTGTTTAAAGCATTGTATATATGCTGAAGAGTTGCAATGTTTGCGATGTGGGTGGTGACGTCCCGCTCCCATTGACTTCTATGGGAGAGACATAGCCGCTCGCCGGCACTGTTCGGACATGTCCTTTTTTTTTTACAGACTGTGAGGCCGACAAGGCCAGCTAAGCAGTTTCCCGACGGTCTGTCGATACTTTGAATATTGGGAGTAAGTGCTATTGCATTGTCTTTTTATAATGCATTTGTTGATTATGCAAATCTACTGTATTTACTGGTCCTTTAATACACTCCCATTGAAAGTTAAAAGGAACACTTTTTTTTGTATCTAGTGCATTAAAAACCATTTGGTTAAATATTTTGCTTTGGTTAAAATGTGCTACATATATACAAATATAAGGTCTAATATGTGCATAATTTTCCCATATATCAGTACAAATAAGCACATTTGCCTGTTTACACTTGTCATCTGCATAACTAAATGAAACTTACTGAATAATCTGTCAGGTTGTTGAGACAGCCAAGAGGTTTTAGAATGCACTTTGAGCTTTTTTTTAAAAAAAAAAATGCAAATACACCTTATAACAAAGGATCAAGCATCAAAATGTTAATTCTGCTTTTTTTTTTAATGATTTTTCAAAATATATTCGTAAACATAGAATATCACAATAAAGTATGGTAAACTGGTCACTAAGGAATTCTACATGCTACACCTGTGATATAATAGTGGTTTCCATAGTGATGCTGTGGTCATTTTGCTGCACTTAATTAGGCTAGTTTGATTTCCTTATGTTTGTCACTGAGAGTAAAAAGGAAAGATCTCATCTTTAAATGGATTGCTTAAATCTCTCTGCATTGTGTTGTCTTGCATTTAAGATAACAAGATAACGACATAATACAGGTCTCTGAAGATGCACAGACAATGTCTAATAGGCCAATTGAGAAAAATGTAATATAAAGTAAAACGGTTTTATTAGGAATTATTACAGAAAACATTTATGTGCAACAATACAGTTGCGTTGCTTGGCTTTGTAAAATTAATCAATTACATCTCTAATATACATATTTACGCCAAAGCACAAAAGGCCTGTGCCTAGGGCAGCAGTTTTTTTAAGGTGGCAGGTTTTGAGACCCTTGAGTCTTGTGTCCCCTTGCCATAAAAATGTGTAGATTGTATCTAGGGTAATTATTTTTTAATGCACACCATAATATGTTGCTGCGTTATTCACATTACCCTTAAATTTCTAAATTATTCCATTTGCTTCTACCTGGTGCAAACATCCATTTGCTGGATACAAAAATCTATTTGCTAGGCAGAAAGACACCTTGCAGCGGCCTATTATGTATCTTTTACCAGTGATCACCAGGCACCTTTCTACCAAATGGGTGTGTGCCCCAGCAGGTAAAGTGTTAAAATCCTGCTTTGTGTCTTACTAGACATAAGGGGATTAATCATCTTCATTTTGTGCCACTAACACAAGAATGGTTAAATCATGCACTGTGTCTATCACTGGCAGTAAAGGAATAAACTCAAAGTACTGTGCGCATTACTGGCAACATACAAATTAAAGGGATACTGAACCCACACTTTCATGATTCAGACAGAGCATGCAATTTTAAGCAACTTTCTAATTTACTCCTATTATTAATTTTTTTGTTCTCTTGGTATTTTTAATTGAAAAAGCAGGAATGTAAGCTTACAAGCCAGCCTATTTTTGGTTCAGACCCCTGGATAGCACTTGCTGATGGGTGGCCAATTTATCCTCCAATCAGCAAGCGCTACCCAGGTGGTGAGCTAAAGATGGGCAGGCTCGTAAGCTTACATTCCTGCTTTTTCAATTAAAAATACCAAGAAAACTAAGAACAATTGATAATAGGAGTAAATAAGAAATTTGAATAAAATGTAATGCTCTATCTGAATCATGAAAAAATGGTCAGTATCCCTTTAAATCATTGTCTTTAAACACTGTTCTGTGTGATTATATTGCTGACAAAAAGGAGTTCTATAGAAATAAATTAGAAAAGCACAGAAGTGAATTTTAAGATACCAGAGCAGATACTGTCTACTTTTAAATACATATAGGGAGTGCTCTGGGTAAGCTGTATGTGATAGATGTGTACCTATTTGTTTTTACAGTGATGTTATGGGGTATGCGCCTAGTCGTTCAGATAGGACTCTCAAGAAACGTCTGCTTAAAGGGACATAATACTCATATGCTAAATCACTTGAAACTGATGCAGTATAACTGTAAAAAGCTGACAGGAAAATATCACCTGAGCATCTCTATGTAAAAAAGGTAGATATTTTACCTCACAACTTCCTCAGCTCAGAAGAGTAAGTTCTGTCTAAAAAGTTATACTCAGCTGCTGCCCAGCTGCAGGTAAAAAAAAATAAAAAATGAAGAAATGAACTGCAGCCAATCAGCATCAACAGTGCTGAGGTCATGAACTCTTTTACTGTGATCTCATGAGATTTCACTTAAAGGGACAGTATACACTCATTTTCATATAACTGCATGCAATAGACACTACTATAAAGAATAAGATGCACAGATACTGATATAAAAATCCAGTATAAAACTGTTTAAAAACTTACTTAGAAACTGTCAGTTTGGCTCTGTTGAAAAGGTAGCTGGAAAGCCCACTGCAAGTGGCAAATAAGACACTGCCCCCCACCCCCTCATTTTACATATGAAAAGACTCTTTACACAAACATGAGCAAGCTGGAGAAGGTAGCTGACAGTATTCACATAAAACTTTGGGGCTTGGTTAGGAGTCTGAAAATCAGAGCAATGTTATTTAAAAATAAGCAAAACTATACATTTATTTTTTTAAAAAAACTTTATGGGCTATATAAATAGATCATCTACAAAACATTTATGCAAAGAAAACATGAGTGTATAATGTCCCTTTAACTGAGATTTCATAGTAAACTTCCTTAAACTAAATAGTGAAATAAGATGAGTGTGCACAAAGCTCACTCCCTTTGCTGTCCTGGGATAGAAATACTGATTTGCTGCTTAGAAATCCTCTACCATGGGATGTGGCTACTGAGGAACTTTTGAGGTAAAATATCTTTATTTTTTGCATAGAGATGTTCTGGTGATATTTTCTAGTCAGCTTTTTACAGCTATGCTGCATCACTTTCAAGTGTTTCAACATTTGGGTATCATGGCCCTTTAAGTGTTCCTGACTTTTGGCCACTTGCACATTAGACAGTCGGCTCCTCTAATGCTTTTAAGCAATATTTCATACCTAAAAAGAAATGAGAAGAAGATACAGAGGCCAAATGTAAAAAGTGAGAAAGATCCAATGAGTAGGAAGGAATAAGATATAAAATGATTCTTGGAAACAGGAAAAGTGATGTAGAATAAGAGAAAGGGCAAAACCATGAAGTGGGTGATACAGAGGGGGGTAAAAGTCATTGGGAAAGAGGAGAATTACGTTAGCTGAGAACAGACATATGCTTACTAAAGGCTTTTAGATGCTAATGGATCCATTTAACAAGCTGTGCCTGCATCCAGGAAGCCCTTGCCCCAAGAGATGGCATTCAGGATGATTGACAAGCCCTGTTCTCATGTAATTGGTTGTAGGAGATCAGGGGACAAGGATACACAAGAAATTTTAGGACTTTGACTGGCAAGTTAATAAATGGAGGCCATATTATTAAATTGTTGTAGGACGCATTGCATATTATGGTGAAATTGTACCAGTATTTGTTATAGACAGAAACTAAATGAACACATAACTACTTGCTGATAAAATGCAATAGCAATTAAATATAGGCAAACACTGCGATTTACTAACCTTCTGTTTTGGCATATTCTGTAAGACGGTTGTAATTTATCAAAGCAGCTTTCTCAAGACATCTTCGTACAACCTTTTTTACTTCTTCTGCTGGTATAGGAGTAGCAATATCTTTCATCAACACCTAAATAGAGTCATTTAAAAAGGACAATGAAAGCCATCTCCGGAGACCAGTTGCATAAATGCATGTATTAATAATCCTTTATATTAGCAATGAAGCACTGCAATTTAAAATAAATTATTTGCAATGTTTATTCATAAACACCAAGTGTAATTCCTGTCCCTGATCTTCTTTGCTGTGGCCATTTAATGGCAGATGAAAATGACATTGTGCTCTGAGCTAACCAATGTCAGATAAATTTCACCATAATTAAAATTTTTGGAGAAACTTCAGCCAAACTGGGGAGAATATCACACTTTCCAAAGGTATTTTACAGCAAAGACAAACAAATAATTAAAATATGTATAAATATGTTTTTTTCCCTTTTCTTAAAGTGATAGTAAACTTTACCATTTATCTAAGCAGATCTGTAATGTTAGTGATATTTTAGTTGGAGTTTAATTCATCAGTTGTAATGAAGCTTACTTTTTAATGTAGTGTTTGAATTAAAATTCCCCGCGCTATGGCCGCCCACTTCAAAAGTAACATTTTTATTGAGCTAAAGGTTTGAAATATTCTCCAATCTGGCTACAGCATAGCGTGGGGAATTTGAATTTCAGCGCTACATTAAAAAGTAAGTTAACGTGCATCTTTATTACAACTGATAAATTAAACTTCATCTAAAAAATCGCTAAAATTCCAGATCTGTTTAGACAAAGGGAAAGTTTACTATTACTTTAAGAAAACAGGGTGTTGAATGTGTCTTTATAGTGCAATGTTATGACAGTACCGTATTGCTGCAGCAATGATTTCAATTTAAGCAGTTTCACTTAATACAGATAATACTAATTTAATATGACCAAATTGGCTTCAAATTTTAAGTGACTAAAAATTACTTCAGCATGAACACTAACAAAAATAAATAAATACTTCTTTCTTTCTAATATACAGTTATTTAAAAAAAATATATCTTAAATAATGTTAATGCAACACATGCTCAGTATCATTTCTTAAAAACCATCCTAATTTAACTAATACTTTTGTAGCATGAAAAAATAATTAATTCAGATTGTATAGGAACATAAAAATGTACTTCTCTAAAGCTTCCCTTTAGGAGATGTAATGCAAACTGGCCTTGATTAGAGCAGTACATTGCTGCTCTGGGGCTGATTTTAACTATGAGTTTAACCCCCTTTTCAGGAGTTGAGTTATATGGAAGTAAAAATGCATAATAAAGTGCTCTAACACATTACAGTTTTCTTTTTGACCTTCCATATCCCTTTAACACCTGTTCGTTTGCCTTTTCATACAAATCACATTATCTAGCTAAGCAACATTATAAAAGTATAAAGAAACTATATCACCGAAATTGTTCACAACACTTCAGAAAGTTTTGGAAACTAGTGCTATAAATTAAATCTAGCAGAACCCTCAATCTCCTACATGCTGCACAATGACTGGCTGAAATCTGCTGTTATCTGTTAAATACATTCTTGGTTGTTTAAAAAGATAGATAATCTCTTTATTACGCATTCCCCAGTTTTGCATAACCAACTCACTTTTTACCTCTGCAATTACCTTGTATATAAGCCTCTGCAGACTGCCCCCTTTTTTCAGTTGTTTTGAGAGACTTGCACTTTAGACAATCAGTGCTGACTCATAACTAACTCTATAGGAGTGAGCACAATGTTATATATGTGGCACATATGAACTAGCAGTGTCTAACTGGGAACAACTGTCAAAAAGCACTGATATAAGTGGCGGCCATTTGCATATGAGCCTACCTAGGTTTAGCTTTAACCCCTTGAGGACACGGCAACAATTTGCTCAATTCTATGATGGAATAACTCCATCATTAGTCAATAAGGGGTTAAAACTGCATGCCCTATCTGAATCATGAAAGTTTAATTTTGACTAGACTGTCCCTATAATCGTCACACAGAAAAACAATGAATATTATTTTAGCAAAACAGCAGCTTTAATTGATTTTAAAACATTTATTTTCATACCAATCTGCTGCAATACAGTGAATAGAAAAACAATGACATTAATGTCAATAAATAAATAACTATCCGACAGTGGCACATCTGCTTTGCTAAAAAGTGCCAATTGCACTGCTACTGCCCTTCAAATGCGTACAGCTGTGAATCTATTACACTTCGGCTCAGGATTGGTTGAGTGATCCTTGTGATATGGGAGTAATTTACATGAGAATGGCAACAGAGGCAGAGGTGCCTTTTACACTTTCAAGCCAACAGCAACTTTAAATTATTTTAAAACATTTATTTTCACACAGATCTGTTGCATACAGTGAAGAGTTTAAAAAAATAAACATTAAAGGGATATAAAACCCAGAAATGTTCTTTTGTTATTCAGACAGAGCATGCAATTTAAAAAAAAAAAAAAGTATCCAGTTTACTGCTATCAAATTTGCTTTGTTACTATTGTATTCTTTGTTGAAGAGACAACTAGGTAAGTGTCTGGAGCACTACATGGCAGAAAACAGTGCTGCCAACTAGTGCTCTTGTTAATGGATAACATTCTTGCAAAACTGCTGCCATATAGTGCTCAAGATACGTGCATGCTCCAGAGCTTACATCCCCGCTTTTCAACAAAAGATACCAAAAAACAAAAATATAATATAAGTGCAAATAATACAGTGGCTAACTAACACACCAACTCTGTCTAACCAGGCCCAGCACCCTCCCAAACCACCTGCAAACCCACCCTCAGGCTTCACCCTAATGGCTGATGGGTACCAGTTGGTGCACAAATGTTGGGGCCCTTTAAGGTAATCCATATGCATTTAAACAGTTACAACTCATAGGAAGGAGCTGTGTTTTAGTGTCTGTGATGGACAGAGTACCCTGTCAGTATGACGGGGGAGAGGATACTCCTTACCACTCAACAGGATTCAGCTGCACAGGCTGAAGGGGAGCTCCATGGTCTGGCAGTCATTTACTTTGTCTGGATCCTGCAACACAGCTCTCTCACAGGGTCAGACTGTAGCTGGCAGGATATACTAAATCAGCAGATCAGAGGAATTACACAAGATGGAGTCTCTATGCAGCTCATCTCACAGCCAGGCCTCACACACTCCTTCACTGTTCTGTCATGTCTGCTTCCCTCTGTGTCTTACACTTCTCGTTTTAGTTTCAACATTAGGATCCTCCCTATAGGCTCAATTGATCACATGACCAACCAGTCTGATAGGTACCTAGGCAACTTCTCCTGCAGTCATTGTATTCAGGTGCAAAAGGTTAACAGGAAAATGTGAGGGGCTACATTCTCCTCCCTTGTAAAACCCTTGCCTTCCACTGGCAATGTCCCACCAAGAGGTAAATTGAAGGAAAAAAAAAACAAATAATAATAAATGCACTAACAGTCCTATAAACAAATGTCAACTATCTTGCAGTTTACTCTAGTACAGAGGGGTTCCAACATTTATCATTGCCGCAACTGCATACAGAAAATCAACCATTTTAGACTGTACCTGGGGCATATGTACATAACTGGGTTCCCCTGACTTGATCGTAAGTAAGAACCCTGGGAGGCTGTCATATTCTAGTACCCAGTCTCTGTTCTCTTTGAGGAAGTCCAGAATGTGCATGAGAATCTTCAGCTCTGGCCACTTGGGTGGGGAGGTCACCAGAGGCTTGAGGCCCTGGCTTTCTTATGATACAAGAGTCTCTTTTTAGGATCCCAGGCACAAAGTTGGGACTGTTGGGATTCAATGTAGAGGAGGGAGGAGAAGAAGGCAAGTGCTGTGGTTCCTCAGCAGGAGGAGACCACCATTGATCATCAGCACTAAGAGCTTCTGGGGTCTCCACTGCCCCATTTTCAGGACTCTCCATTGTGCTTTTCTCCAATTCACTACTACTCCCTTCCTCATCATCTATATAGGCTATCGGTAGTAGATGGTTCCTATGCCAAGCCTTTATATGGCCTTCTGGGCCTTATATATTGTACACTGGCAATCCCTTTAGCTTAGGCACAACTTCAAATAGGGTATCCTTCCATCTGTCTGCCAATTTGTGTTTCCCAGGTACCCCTAGATTCCAGAGGAGAACCTTATCTCCCGCTTGGACTTCCCAATGCTTCACTTTGGAATCGTATCTTCTTTTGTTGCGTTCCTCCATTTTTGCTGCAGCTTGAGTGGCCAACTCATAAGCACTGTGAATGTTTTGTCGGAGGGTCCTCACATACTTGAAGTAAGAGTCTGACTTTGTTCCGTCTGCGGACACCCCCAACCGAACATCTATCGGTAGTCTGGCTTCCCTTCCAAACATTAGAAAGTAGGGTGAGAATCCTGTAGACTCATGCCTTGTGCAATTATATGCATTGAACGTGGCCTCCACATGTTTACCCCAGGACCGCTTCTCCACTTGTTTCAGAGTCCCGAGCATGTCTAGGAATGTCCTATTGAAAAGCTCAGGATGGGCATCACCCTCTGGGTGGTGGGGTGTTGTTCTGGATTTCTGAACGTGCAACATATCCAACAGTTCTTTGATCAGCTTACCCTGAAAGTCTCTACATTGATGAGAATGTATTCAATAGGGCAGACTATAGTGCACAAAATATTTCTGCCAGAGGACCTTTGCTACGGTCACAGCCTTCTGGTCTTTAGTGGGAAAAGCATGAGCGTATCTGGTGAAATGGTCTGTTACCATCAGAACATCCCCGATTCCAGTAGTATCATTCTCAATACATAGATAGTCCATGCACACAAGATCCAGGGGTCCTGTACTTCTCAGGTGGCCCATAGGGGCAGCTCTCACAGGCAGTGTCTTTCTCTGAATATATCTTGTACAGGTCTTCACATAATGTTCAACATGTTCTCTCATGCGAGGCCAATGGAACCGGTCTTGTAACAGGCTGTAGGTCTTGTCTACCCCAAGATGCCCATATTAGATCATGGAGAGCTCTCATGATCATTCCCCGATATCTATGAGGTAACACTAGCTGCTTTCGACCAGGGTGGTCATGGTATTTTATTACTCTATAAAGAATTCCATCTTCTAGATATAGTTTACTCCATTCTCTCCTGTACAAGTCTCTTTATCCAATGGGGAGAGAGCTCAGTAATTTAGGGTTCTTGGCTCTCATTGCCTTGAGGACTGTTCCTATATACCAGTCCTGTGATAGGGCTTTCTTCTTAACTTCAATGGTTATGTAAGATCACTGTTGGAGCATGGTTGGAGCAAAGAATACCTCTTGTACGGCTTCTGGGGAGTGACTTATGGAGTCTATTCCTCTGAGTTCAGAGAACTCCTCCTGCTTCTCAGCCACTACATATGTTTGGCAAAGGGCTCCTACCCAAAGCACAGGGATTTCTTCCCATTCCTCCTTTTCTTCATGAGGAGGAAGTCCAGGTCTGTGGGACAGAGTGTCCGCACTGACATTCTTAGGGCCTGGCTTGTTTTTAAGACTGAAGCTATAGTTCGACAATGCTGCCAGCCACCTATGCCCTGTGGCATCCAGCTTAGCTGTTGTTTGAATATAAGTAAGCAGATTGTTATCCGTCACCTCAAATGTTTCTCCATATAAATAGCCATGTAACTTGCCCATTTTTGAGCGCTAAGAATTCTAGCTTATGACTGGATAGTTTTTCTCTGCACCAGTTAGACTTCTACTTATGTAGGCCACTGGTCTTTACCCTTCTGGGTAGCTTTGATGCAGTATGGCCCCTAGGCCTTCCATACTGGCATCAACATGGAGTACATCAGGATCTGCATACGTCAATACAGGAGCTTCGGTGAGTCTTTTCTTCAAGGTTATAAGGCTTCTTCACATCCTGATGTCCATTTCTTTCCAAAGGCGTCTTTAGGACTTTGTGCCTTAACACCCTCTATATCAGAGGTAGTCTTTAACAGGTTGTGTAGCTCTAAAGCAATCTTTGAGTAGTCTTTCACAAACCTTCTGTAGTAACCGCAGAATCCAAGGAATGAGCGCAGCTCACTGATGTTATCCGGCCTAGGTCAGTTCACCACCGCCCCTCTATTTTGGTTGGGTCAGTTGTTACCCCTTGTGTGGAAACAATGTGACCTACATATGTAACAGAGCTCTAAGCAAACCGACATTTGTCTATTGATAATTTCAGACCCTCTGCTTGGAGTTGATCCAACACCTTCAGAAATCACTGTTCGTGCTCTTCTGAGGTCCTTCTGAAGACTATTAGATCATCTAGATAGACTAGGCACTCTTTGGAATTCATATCCCCCACAGTCTTCTCCATCAGCCTTTGAAAGGTGGCGGGAGCTCCAGTGACCCCTTTGGGCATCCTGGTAAACTCGTAGAATTCCAAGAGACAGATGAAAGCTGTATTTTCCTGATCCTCCTTCATGGGTACTTGATAATACCCAGACCTCAAGTCACTGAACCACAGGCTTCCAGATAAGTCCAAAATGAGCATAGCACAGAAGATAAGGAGTGCACGTAAGGCCAAGGGTACTGCCTAAACCCTCCAAATGATATGCACAACAACAAAGGTCTCCAGCACTCCAATGTATTAAAAGGCAATTTTATTTAGCAAATATTAGCAACGTTTCGGGGTCATAAAGCATGAATAAGGGGCTGTGACCCCGAAACGTTGCTAATATTTGCTAAATAAAATTGCCTTTTAATACATTGGAGTGCTGGAGACCTTTGTTGTTGTGCAGGCTTCCAGATAGGGCATCTAGCATATCTTCTATCCGTAGAAGCGTATATTGATCTTGCACAGTCCCTTTTATTTCCTTAATACCACTATGGGTGAGGCATATGGACTTCTGGACTCTTTAATAATGCCAGATTCTTCCATCTGTTGGAGTATATCCCAGACATCTTCCACATCTTGAGGTTGTATTCTCCTTGATCTTGCTCTGAAAGGAGCTGGGTCACAAAGTATGATAGCATGTGTTGCACTCTTTGTACATCCCACATCCATTTCTTTCCTGAAGAAGACTTTCTCTCGAGTAGCTAGTTTGGATCGGAGGCTCTCTCTCCACTTTTGTGGTCGAGAAAAATCTTCCAGATCAAGGTCACCCCCCTGTTCTGCCTTTACAGACATTACTTAAGAGACTTGGTGAATCACACCAATCCTCTGGTGACAATCAATTCTGATCTCTGTGGGTGTTAAATTTCTTTACACCAGTGATTCCCCCATTCTTTCACCTCAGGTATCAGTCTTTTTTTGCATCCTCCTCGGGCATGGACTCAATGAGGTATTTCCTGGTTCCTCCTAATATTTCATGGTGCATAGATGCTATGGCTCGTAGAGTCTTAGTCTCTCCAGGCTACCTCCATGTCTTGTGCAGGCCCATCTTGAGCCTCTACTATCTGGGAATTGGGGTACATGACTGTGGCAGTGCCTCCACCTGACTGGGCATCCAGGGCAAGGATGGGTTTCCCAGACAGGAACATAATAAATAACTACAACACACACAGTGATAACAGTAAAACAGTATGAACATATATTAAAGGATTATGGCAAATAAAAGTAAGGAAAAGAATACAGTGGCTAACACACCAACTCTGTCTAACCAGGCCCAGCACCCTCCCAAACTACCTGCAAACCCACCCTCAGGCTTCACCCTAATGGCTGATGGGTACCAGTTGGTGCACAGAAATGTTGGCGCTCTTTAAGGTAATCCATATGCATTTAAACAGTTACAACTCATAGGAAGCTGCAATCCACATGAAGAGCTGTGTATAAGTATCTGTGATGGACAGAATGCCCTGTCAGTATCACAGGGGAGAGGATACTCCTTACCACTATACAGGATTCAGCTGCACAGGCTGAAGGGGAGCTCCAGGGTCTGGCAGTCATTTAGTTTGTCTGGATCCAGCTCTACAGCTCTCTCACAGGGTCAGACTGCAGCTTGCAGCATACACTAAATCAGCAGATCAGAGGAATTACACAAGATGGAGTCTCTATGCAGCTCATCTCACAGCCAGGCCTCACACACTCCTTCACTGTTCTGTCATGTCTGCTTCCCTTTGTGTCTTACACTTCTCTTTTTAGTTTCAACATCAGGATCTTCCCTATAGGCTCAATTGATCACATGACCAACCAGTCTGATAGTTACCTAGGCAACTGTGTTGACGTAGTACTTATGTCGGTCCAACACTGTGGCACATGCTGTAGTCCTTGATGTCAGCTTAGACATTGGAGATTGCAGCTGGGGCAGAAAGCATCTGCCTTCATATAGTAAGGGAGCACTGATTGCTCTCTCTTACTAGGGTTCATGGACTATTACCGCCAAGAAAGAAAGAAATTTATCAGGCAAGAATAAATTATTTTTAAGGTAATGATAGTACACACACAAAAAAGTATGCTTACCTGATAATTTCATTTCCATCTGTGGGAGGAGAGCCCACTGCTTCATTCATTACTTTTGGGAATTAAGAACCTGGCCACCAGGAGGAGGGAAAGACACCCCAGCCAAAGGCTTAAATACCTCCCCCACTCCCCTCATCCCTAGTCATTCTGCCAAGGGAACAGGGAACAGGAGAAATATCAGGGTATAAATGGTGCCAGAAGAATACAATTGAATTTAGGACTGCCCAAAGGAGAAAAGGGCGGGGGCAGTGGACTCTCCTTCCACAAATGGAGGTAAGCATAATTTATGTTTTCCATCTTAATGGGAGGAGAGCCCACTGCTTCATTCTTTACTTTTGGGAACAAATACCCTAGCTCTAGAGGACACTGAATAAAAAAAACGGGAGGGCAAAAAGTGGCGGACCCTAAACTGAGGGCACCACAGCCTGCAGAACTTTTCTCCCAAAAGCTGCTTCGGCCAAAGCAAAAACATCATATTTGTAAAATTTTGCAAAAGTATGTAAAGAAGACCAAGTGGCCACCTTACAAATCTGCTAAATCTGCTCCATAGAGGCCTCGTTCTTAAAGGCCCAAGAGGAGGCCACAGCCCTAGTTGAGTGAGCCGTAATCCTCTGAGGAGGTTTATGTCCCGCTTTCTCATAGGCCGGATGGATCATGCTCCTCAACCAAAGAGACAGAGAAGTGGAAGGGTCTGTCTGAACTCCTTCGTGGCCTGAAGATAAAACTTCAAGGCCTGAACCACATCCAAATTATGAAGCAACCTTACTTAGATGAAGAATGGTTAGGACACAAAGAAGGAACTAATATTTCCTGATTGGTGTTAGGATTTGACACAACCTTGGGAAGAAACCCCAATACAGTGCAAAGAACGGCCTCATCAGCATGAAAGACCAGGTAAGGAGGCTCACATTGCAAGGCCGCTAACTCAGAGACTCTGCGAGCCGATGCAATCGCCAGTAGGAATAGGACTTTCCAGGAAAGAACTTTAATGTGAAGCGCATGCATAGGCTCAAACGGAGCCCTCTGCAAGACTGAAGAAAAGCCAAAATACTGGATACCCTAACCTTGTGCCAGGGGTATCCCCAATCCTCACACCAGGACAAGTAGGTCCTCCACACCTTATGATAGATGCGCTGAGTGACTGGCTTCCTGGCCTGAATGAGAGTATCAATCACTTTCTCCGAAAAACCTCTCTTGGCTAAGACTAAACTTCAATCTCCACGCAGTCAGCCTAAAAGAATCGAGATTTTGGTGTAGAAAGGGACCCTGAACCAGCAGATCTCTGTGACAGGGTAATCTCCATGTAGGAGACGATGACATCCCCACCAGATCCACAAACCACATCCACCGCGGCCATGACAGAGCAATCAGAATAGCCGAAGCTTGCTCCTGCTTGATGCAGGCCACTACTTGAGGTAGAAGAGGCAACGGTGGAAATATGTATGGTGGGTTGAACTCCCAGGGCACCACTAAGGTGTCTATCAGCTCTGCCTGGGGATCCCTGGACCGCGGCCTGTATCTGGGTAGCTTGAAGTTGAGTCTGGACACCATGAGATCTATCTCCGGCGTCCCTCATCTGTTGCAGATCTCTGCGAACACCTCGGGATGGAGAGACCATTCCCCTGGATGAAACGATTGTCTGCTTAGAAAATCCGCTTCCCAGTTGTCCACACTCAGAATGTGGATTGCTGAGAGCGAAAAATTGTGGATCTCTGTCCATTTCAGAATCCGAGATACTTCCCTCATGGCTAGGGAGCTTCTCTTTCTCCCCTGGTGGTTTATGTAGGCCACCAAGGTAATGTTGTCCGACTGGAATCTGATGAATTGGGACAATCCCAGGGGGGCCAAGCCCTCAGAGCATTGAATATCGCTCGAAGTTCCAGAATATTTATCAGTAGACTCAATTCCTCTCTAGTCGACCTTCCCTTTGCCTTTCTGGCACCGCAAACAGCTCCCCATCCTGAAAGACTTGCGTCCGTGGTCACAATTTCCCAGGATGCTCTCAAGAATGATGTTCCCTGGGACAGCTGTCCCGGGCGGATCCACCAAGAGAGGGATTCCCTCGTTTGGTTGTCCAGAGATATCCGTTGGGATAGGTCTGAGTGATCGCCGTTCCATTGTCTCAACAGGCACAACTGAAGAGGTCTGAGATGGAACCAGACGAATGGAATTACATCTATGCTAGATACCATAAGCCCAATCACCTTCATACACCTGGCCACAGATGCCCTTGAGGAGGTCTGAAGGGCAAGACAGTTGGACGCAATCTTGCAACGTCTCTGATCTGTCAAGAATACCTTCATGAATAAGGAATCTATTATCATACCCAGGAATTCCACCCTGTTGCTTGGAACCAGGGAACTCTTATCTTTGTTTATCTTCCATCCATGAGATCAAAGGAGAAGAGCCCTCGAGTGTTCCTCCCCGAGACTGCAGGACGAAGCCTGAACCAGGATATGGTCCAGATAAGGAGCCACTGCAAGACCTCTGGCTCTCGCTCCCGCGGCCAGCGCTCCCAGAACCTTAACTAAAGACTCTTGGGGCAGTCACCAGACCGAACAGTAGGGCCACAAACTGGAAGTGTTGGTCAAGAAATGCGAATCTTAGGAACCTGAAGTTATCCTTGTGGATTGGCATGTGAAGGTAAGCATCCTTCAAATCTATTGTCGACATGAATTGTCCCTCTTGAACTAGGGGCAGAATCGACCTGATCATCTCCATTTTGAACGATGGGACTGACAGAAACTTGTTTAGATACTTTAGGTTTAGAATTGGGACCACAAAAAGGTTTGAATAATACCACAAACCTCTTTCTGCTAGGGGGACTGGGACAATAACTACGAGAGAGGAGAGATCCCTTACGCATCCTAGGAAGGCGTCTCTCTTCTCTGGACTTGATGATAGGTTTGACAGGAGGAATGTGCCTCTGGGTGGATGAGTCTTGAACCCTATCCTGTAACCCTGGGAAACAAACTCCAGAACCCAAGGGTCTTGAACATCTCTTATTCAGGCCTCCACAAAAAGAGATAGTCTGCCCCCTACGCGATCCAGAGACGGATCGGGGCCACCCCTTCATGCCAATTTTGTCTCAACGGGCTTCTTACTCTGCTTGGATTTGTTCCAAGAGTTAGCTGGCTTCCAATATCCCTTGGACTGCTCTGACTTCACGGCAGGTTGCTGGCGATAAGACTTGTCCGGACAAAAGGGCTGAAAAGTAAACCCCTTAGGCTTATTCTTCTTATCCTGCGGCAGGAAAGCACCCTTGCCACCCGTGACCGTGGATATGATAAAGTCCAGGCCTGGCCAAAAAGAACCTTCCCTTTAAATAGGAGGGAAAGTAATCTAGACTTGGAAGTCATGTCAGCAGACCATTACTTTAAACACAGAGCCCAAAGGGTTAAAACAGAAAAACCTGATGTCTTGGCATTTAAGCGAATAATCTGCATATTTGCATCGCAGATGAATGAATGAGCTACCCTTAAGGCCTTAATTTGTTCCTAAATCTCCTCGAGGGGAGTCTCCACCTCGACCATAGCTGACAGAGCGTCACACCAATAGGTTTGCCGTACCAGCCACCACAGCGTCCGCCGCTGCCGCTTGAAAAACGAACCCCATGAGTTGGAACAACTTTCTCAAAATGGACTCTAATTCTCTTAGCGAGCGTGAAGATAGCACCATCCACTTTAGAAATTGCCCCCCACAGCTCAAGCTGCGAGTCCGGAACGGGGAACAGCTTTTTAAAAGAAGTAGAAGGGGAACCAAGTTTCTCCCATTCATTCTTAATAATATTAGCCATTTTAATGGGGAACGGGAAAGTCTGGGGCACCACCCTGTCCTCATAAACCCTATCTAGCTTAGGCATCAAAGGTTCCTATGGCAGTTTCGGCTCAGGAACCTCCAGCGTAGCAAGCACCTCTTTTAGCAGAAAGCGCAAATGCTCCATCTTAAATTTAAAATCTGGCTCCCAGAGGCGTAACTAGAAGCCTCAGGGCCCTGGTGCAAGAATCCATGAAGGGCCCCCCCAACTTGCAATACATACATATAAATACATATAAATATATATATATATATATATATATATATATATACACACACACACACTGTGTGTGTATATATATATATATATATATATATACAGGGAGTGCAGAATTATTAGGCAAATGAGTATTTTGACCACATCATCCTCTTTATGCATGTTGTCTTACTCCAAGCTGTATAGGCTCGAAAGCCTACTACCAATTAAGCATATTAGGTGATGTGCATCTCTGTAATGAGAAGGGGTGTGGTCTAATGACATCAACACCCTATATCAGGTGTGCATAATTATTAGGCAACTTCCTTTCCTTTGGCAAAATGGGTCAAAAGAAGGACTTGAGAGGCTCAGAAAAGTCAAAAATAGTGAGATATCTTGCAGAGGGATGCAGCACTCTTAAAATTGCAAAGCTTCTGAAGCGTGATCATCGAACAATCAAGCGTTTCATTCAAAATAGTGAACAGGGTCGCAAGAAGCGTGTGGAAAAACCAAGGCACAAAATAACTGCCCATGAACTGAGAAAAGTCAAGCGTGCAGCTGCCAAGATGCCACTTGCCACAAGTTTGGCCATATTTCAGAGCTGCAACATCACTGGAGTGCCCAAAAGCACAAGGTGTGCAATACTCAGAGACATGGCCAAGGTAAGAAAGGCTGAAAGACGACCACCACTGAACAAGACACACAAGCTGAAACGTCAAGACTGGGCCAAGAAATATCTCAAGACTGATTTTTCTAAGGTTTTATGGACTGATGAAATGAGAGTGAGTCTTGATGGGCCAGATGGATGGGCCCGTGGCTGTATTGGTAAAGGGCAGAGAGCTCCAGTCCGACTCAGACGCCAGCAAGGTGGAGGTGGAGTACTGGTTTGGGCTGGTATCATCAAAGATGAGCTTGTGGGGCCTTTTCGGGTTGAGGATGGAGTCAAGCTCAACTCCCAGTCCTACTGCCAGTTTCTGGAAGACACCTTCTTCAAGCAGTGGTACAGGAAGAAGTCTGCATCCTTCAAGAAAAACATGATTTTCATGCAGGACAATGCTCCATCACACGCGTCCAAGTACTCCACAGCGTGGCTGGCAAGAAAGGGTATAAAAGAAGAAAATCTAATGACATGGCCTCCTTGTTCACCTGATCTGAACCCCATTGAGAACCTGTGGTCCATCATCAAATGTGAGATTTACAAGGAGGGAAAACAGTACACCTCTCTGAACAGTGTCTGGGAGGCTGTGGTTGCTGCTGCACGCAATGTTGATGGTGAACAGATCAAAACACTGACAGAATCCATGGATGGCAGGCTTTTGAGTGTCCTTGCAAAGAAAGGTGGCTATATTGGTCACTGATTTGTTTTTGTTTTGTTTTTGAATGTCAGAAATGTATATTTGTGAATGTTGAGATGTTATATTGGTTTCACTGGTAAAAATAAATAATTGAAATGGGTATATATTTGTTTTTTGTTAAGTTGCCTAATAATTATGCACAGTAATAGTCACCTGCACACACAGATATCCCCCTAAAATAGCTAAAACTAAAAACAAACTAAAAACTACTTCCAAAAATATTCAGCTTTGATATTAATGAGTTTTTTTGGGTTCATTGAGAACATGGTTGTTGTTCAATAATAAAATTAATCCTCAAAAATACAACTTGCCTAATAATTCTGCACTCCCTGTGTATATATATATATATATATATATATATATATATATATATATATATATATATATATATATATATATATATACTATACATTAAAAAATGTATATATTATATATATTATATTATTTATCTCTCCTCTTTAAAACAAAAAATCATAACAAAACAAAAAAGAAAAAAACATTTCTCTTTTTTTTTATTTGAATGTATATTTTCCTTTTTCTGTTTTTTAAAATCTTTAGAACAAATCCATTGTAAAAGCCATACTAGAAAACAGCACAAGAGTCCTTCCACCATGATATAAATGAAAAATGGAACTGCCCTAATTTTGTAGCCAAGAGACAGACACATATATATACACATACATGCACTCACACAAGCACACTGTCACATATACATATACACAGACACACACACACACACATATATATATATATATATATATATATATGTATGTATGTATGTGTGTGTGTGTATATACATGTAAACCCACACACACATATACATACGCACACGCACTAACTCATACATACACACTCAAGCACACACATACATACACACAGACGCTCACCCAGAGACACACTATTACTTACACTTACAATCTAGAAGCTAGACACTTTTGATCAGCCAACCTAAAGAGACCACTGATAGCAGACACAATCTCACAATTGATGTTGAAGAGGGTTACAAATTTAAGAACTTATTTATTTAGATAAGGCTTCAGCAGTATTATAAAAGGTTTCACTTTATGGTTAGGTGGCAGTTAAAATTGCCAGAATAGCTCTATGGTTAAAACACTGGGTAGACCTGGTGAGTCAGTAGGCTGTGATTTAGGGCAATATATACCTTGAATAAATTGAATGGTCATATGTAGTAATTGAAGTGTTAATAATCTGGGTGTGAGACTCACACCCAGATTAACAACACTTCACTTACTACATATGACCATTAAAGGTATATATTACCCTAAATCACAGCCCACTGACTCACTGGGTCTAGTACCCACACAAACATTTTAGACACACTTTAAGCCCCCATCTACCTATTAACCCCATATAACCTGTGCCAAGCAGGCCACTCACCCTCTACCTTGTACTGTGGGAGCTGACAGTGGGTGAGTGCTCTCTGAGTAGTTCGGGCATAGTACATCTCTATGAGAGGACACCCGGTCCCAGAGGTAGAAACAGACCAGGGGGGCATGGTGGCACCCGGGCAGCATGCGGAGAGAGTGAGACTGTCGCAGAGAGACAGACTGTCATCAAGAGAGTGGAAGGGATTCGGGAGATTTTCTCACAGCCAGAGCCAACTCGACACGGCCACCCGTGTACACCCCAACCCCCCCCCTTAACCTGAGCTCACCGTGGCTGCCAGAGTCCAGACGTCTTTACAGTCAACTTCTCTGGTCTCCGTCTCATTAATTCACTACAGCGCGCTAGCCTGCAAACTCCCAGGACCCAGACCAGTTCCAGTGCCACTCCACTGACTCGACTCCTGCTACTGACTAGGCTGAGCCTGCACGTGCAGTCATGAGGAGATTGATGATGAGATACACTGTGCTTCCGTGCAGCCAGTCAGTCAGGTCCGGAGGAGGCAGACTCTTAACCAGTGCGTCAAAATGTGAAGTTCCAGGGCAGCTGGCGGCAGGTCAATCAAATGTCAAATACAGTTTGTTTGTGACATGTGCAATTGTGCTGCAATGCCTGGCTGCCCTGGAAATTGGAATTAGTTTTATTTAAATTAAAATGGATAAGGTCAGGCTTTTGAAAAAAAATAAAAATAAAAATAATAATAATAATAAAAAAAATACAAACTGAAGTCTTGGGCCCCCCTGTGTAAGGCACCTGCTGGGCCCGGTCGCAATGGCGACTCTGCATCACCGGTAGTTCCGCCCCTGCTGGCTCCTCCACAGACGGAGGCCTAGAAGTCGACGATTCCGACCCAGAAAGTACGTCCTCTGAAGAGTCTGAGTCATCCTTATCCGCTGAAAATCTGTCAGAGACATCCAGCAGAGTAGATGACCCCTTAGACGGATAGCTATGTTTAACCTTCCACTTGCGCTTAGCAGGGCGTGGTAAGGCATTAAAGGCCGCAGAAACTGCCGTTTGTAACTGATCAGCGAAATCTGGTGGCCAAAGGGCCCCTCCCATGGGAGGATTAGCAATGCCCTGGGGAGCTGCATGTGCAATCGGAGACAAGTGTAGGGAACACACCTCGCGGGACGGATAACCCTCAGAGGTGGACAGCCCAGTTGTACTAAATATCTTATTCTTTTTAGATACTGCAACTTTATCAAAGAATGTGGAACAAAGTTGAGCAGGCGGATCAACCGGAACCTCCTCACAATAGACACAGTGATTAGGTTTAATTAAAGAGGGAGTACCCTCTAACATATCAGAGTCCTCCATAGCTTGCACCTTTATTGCGGACTAGATAGAATTTAAATGGCACCTTTATATCCCAATGGCCAGAGCACTCACCTCCTCCTATCACCCGGACCACAGAGAAACAGCTTAATCTCCTATAACCCCCGGTAAAGAAAGAGGAAGTTAAAGAGGCCACACCCAGTCACATGGAGTGCCATGCAGGACCGCCCCTGCACTAGAGAGAAGGCGCGCCAAAAAGGACCCGTGTCGATCTCTCACTAAGAAACTGATAGTTCACACATTGACAGAGTCTCATCTTACACATGACACAGCATTAAAACACAATAAATAATATTATGCACAGATCCCCCCCCTGTTCAATAACCCCTTTTCCGAGGGTATTACCCTTGATTCTATACAGATAAAAGGAGACACACTGTGGCCCTGTCTTCTTACCTTATCATATGTGTATAAACAAAACTATCTTACCAGAATCTATGCCGTAGAACAGGAACACCTTTCAAGTGTGACAGGGTAGTAGTATCGCTCCTGACATGGCATTGAGAGCAGAAAAGCAGGCAGCAAAATTCGTCAACGCTGATTGCTTATGGAGTAGTTAATCTGAGTCAGGATGATTTCGCAGCAAGACTCTCCCTGCATCTCCGGACTCTAACATTCATCCATGCTCTCACTGAGAGGCTGACAGGACTACTTAAAACATTTCGAAGAGTACTACCCTCCGTAAGAGACTACTCTAAATCTACCAACACTTCTCTGCCAACCTCCAGTGACGAAAGGCAAAGAATGACTGGGGGATGAGGGGAGTCGGGGAGATATTTAAGCCTTTGGCTGGGGTGTCTTTGACTCCTCCTGGTGGCCAGGTTCTTAATTCCCAAAAGTACTGAATGAAGCAGTGGACTCTCCTGCCATTAAGATGGAAATTCTTACTTGTGGGAACTAATACCCAAGCTGTAGCGTCCAAAAAGGAAAATGGGTGGGAAAGAAGGAAAAGCAGGCACCTATTTACCAGGAACCATTGCCTGAAGGACCTTTCTTCCAAAAACGGTTTCTGCCGAGACAAATACATCAAATTATAGTTTTGGAAAATATAACAGCACCAAGGTGCAACTTTGTATTATGTTCTACTTAAACCTCATTCTGAAACCAAAGAAGTAGACGCAGAATGAGTTAATGAGCTATAAAACTTAAAGTCAATAACTGTTCTGCCTCTGAGCGAGCTACGAAAAACAAACTTTTCAATTTAGGAACAACTGTAACTGAAGCTGCCTTGTGACACTTATGATAACCTTTAATGTGCAACAAGCAAGAAGAAGACTGCTGACAATTTCTATGTAGCTCTTACTTAATATTTTAAAGCACTGCCTACATTCAGATCTGACAATAATCTCTATGTAGACAATTTTGGAATAAAACACAAGGAAGGAACCATCATTCCCTGGATAATTTTCAATGAGAAAACACCTTAGATAAAAACCAGACAAAGATTGCAAAACTTAATTGTGATGCTGAAACACCAGATAGTGAGGAACGCGGGAGAGAGTAGAAGATTCAGAAAATCACCTAGCTGAAGAAAATTGAAAAATCACCACCTTCCAAGACAGAACCTGAATAATTCTTAATGCAAAGGATCAAAACAAGACATTGTAAGCCTCTTAGAGTGGATTCAAACTTCATGGAGAAGAGATAGATTTGATAATAGGTCTGATTTTAACCAAAACCAGAATAAAAACCTTGATAAATATAAAAGTACAGTTCCAAACCTTCTGGTAAAAACCTTCCTGTAACAGGCATAAAAAAAAAAAAAAACACTCAGAGAAACAATTAAATGTTCCTCCCCAAGCAGATGCACCAGATCTGTGAACCACCTCCTGGGGGTCAAGCGGAATCTCTAAAAATTCTAAAGATTTGTTTTTGCTTAAATCAAGCCAATACCCTCAGTAAAACACAATTGGTGAAAAAGAAAACAAAAGCTAATAATAAGTCCTAGAGACTGCTGGCATGTCTAACAATTCTGCCTGAATATTTCTCAAGCTCGGCTCAAATCTGGAAGTGTCAGGGTTTTTTTCCCTGTTGTTTGCCATGTGCTGCTCGCAGCCATTTTACTCACCTCTCTTCCTGACTATGGTGCATTGTGGGGGATGCTGCTTATTTCCTACACTTCCTTTAATGGCCAGACTGGTGTGCATCATCCATGTGAGACAGGGTGCAGTCTCAGAATTGTGATGTCATCACTTATTATTTAAAGGGCCTCTGTTCAGTATGCTTTGCCTTTGCGTTGTCTCAGACCTGTTTGTGAGAGTTCCTTTGTATTACGTGGCTGCCTGACGTCCTTCCTGGTTCCTGATCCCTGGCTTGTTCCTGACTCTGCTGTTTTCCTTGTTCCTGACTCGGCTCGTCTGACTACCAGCTCTGGTTTTGACTCCTGACTTGTTATTTGACTTTTTATCATTTTTTGCTATGAATAAAGGTGTGATTATTTTTGCACTTCTCATCTCAGTCTGATTCCTGGCACCCTGACAGGAAGATGGTAGATTAGACAATACACCAGGAGATTAATCTCCTCAATAGAACCTCGCACTGCAGAAACAGATCAACATTTTGATTGAGGGACCCTTCCCCCAGTGTAAAGTCTGATTACTCACTGAAGAATCTCTGCAAAACTCAGAATACAGGAAAACTGTCAATGCCAGAACACTGCAGGTACCAACCCGTTGAATGAAATAAGAGAATGAAAATAACTAATTTGAGAAGGGGCCAGTATGAAGGGAACTGAACAGCACACAGTTTCATCTATTGGAAGCCTCACCTCCTGAGATGACAAACTCCCTGATCCCTTTAAGCATCCCAGAATGCCCCCCAACCCGCCAAGCTGGTGTCCATGAGAGCATGACCCTTAACAAACAAAGTAGAATCCATTCCCTGAAAACACTGTAATGGGAAATATCCACCAAGCGAGAAACTGTCTCACTAACTAGAAATAAAACATTTGTTTTAACAGGTTGGAAAGACCTCCATTCCACTGGCAACACATGTACAGTTGCCATAGATGCAATTGGTATCTGCAAATGGAATAGCAGCAGATGCTGACACCACTACCTCCATACACAGAGCTATGGTAACTGAGATAGGGATTGTAAATTCCGGTAAGTCAATTGTAATATGAGCAGGCATTGGACTGTCAAGACCAGCCTCATGGAGACCAAATCTATGGCTACCCCAAAAGGGCATTGTAAACTAATTGAACAAACTCTTGGACACACATAGTCTCCAGCCATAACTGCCAAGAAACCTGAGTAGGTTCTTTGTAAAGGTAGAGCTCAAGTTAAACGAAAGCATGGAATAAAAATGTATCCTTCATTCTGTCCTAGGAACAGGGGTAAATACTCCCAAAACCTCCAGATCCTGCCCATACTCTTTGATGAATGATGCAAAAGGAACCTCTGAAGACCTTGACTGAAAACTTGTCCTGTACTTTTGAGAAATTATTTCTAGAACCGAGGGATACCGAACAGACCAGGCCTTCGGAAAAAGCTAAACCTGTCCACATACAAATTTAGCATTGGAGATAGACTCTTTGATTGCTTGGACACATTCCAGACTAGAAAGATCAAGACGAATCCTTTTATTTCTTCTTCTTCTTCTTCTTCTTCTTCTTCTTCTTCTTCTTTTTTTTTAATAAAACCTGATCCTCAGCATGTCTGTGACCCTGAAGTGTTAAAGGTACATGAAACCCAATTTTTTTTCTATCATGATTTAGAAAGAGCGTGCAATTTTAAACAACTTTCTAATTTACTTCTATTATCTAATTTGTTTCATTCTCTTGATATTCTTTGCTGAAAAGCATATCTAGATAGGCTCAGTAGCTGCTGATTGGTAGGTGCACATAGATGCCTCGTGTGATTGGCTCACCCACATGCATTGTTATTTCTTCAACAAAGGATATCAAAAAAATAAAACTAATTAGATAATAGAAGTAAATTTGAATGTTGTTTAAAATTACATTCTCTAACTGAATCATGAAAGAAAAATTTTGGGTTTAGTGTCCCTTTAAGGTTATCAAATTTCCTAAATAAAGGAACTTGAACATCATAACTAAAGGAAGACAATCCACCCTGAGAAGGTGAAGAATTAATACAGAACCAGATATCTGAACTAGGAGTATACTCCCAGATAGAAAGGTATACTATTGCAATGTAATTAGTACCAGATATGGAAAATACCATAGTATCCCCATTACAACTAAAGGAGTACTATTGTATGAAAATAAATAACAGTAATAAAAGATAAGGGAAATACTGTAGTATACACTCACAAAAAAAGTATATATTGTATGGCAATAAATAACAGTACTTGAGCAACTGCACAGAAAATACTGTAATATCCACTCATAAATAACAGTAGTACAAGATCAGAATATATATATATATACCCCAATAACAAATTAACTTAACCTTCTACTACAATTGCTGGAACCTTAAAAACTAGGCCGCAAAAGAACGCTCAACCATGGCGTACAAAAAACATCAAAATATCCCCTTCACTCCCGGATTAAGGAATCTTACCTCCTCCGGTTAAAAAAAAGAGGCAGTCACGCTGATACACATAATGGCCGCCAGCAGAGTGATGCAGGGAAGCAGAGCGCACAAAAGATGCAACTAGATGGAGGTAGGTAACTTAAACCATTCTATTCCAGAGCTAAAAAAACACCCACACTGCGTTCTCTATAATACTGCAAGGCGCAATATACTTACTAATCCCTGCGCTCGTATAGCGATCCTTCCTTGGATCTGAACAACCTCCTTTCTATCTAAGAACATATTGCACAGTCAGTACTCTCCTATGTCCCTCTCTTCCATGAATTATCCATTGAAGGAAAATATTTTGGGATTAACATCCCTATAAACTTTTAATAAATCCTGAGCACCTCTATCCTTGCCTTTCTCCTTAACGAGTGGAAGGGAAGTAGGAGGGATACTTAAAGGGACAGTATATACCAATGTTCATATAACTGCATGTAATAGACACTACTATAATATGCACTGATACTGATCTAAAAATCCAGTATAAAACCTTTTAAAAACTTACTTAGAAGCTCCCAGTTTAGCACTGTTGAAAAGGTTAGACTGGGACACTCATTGAAATGGGCTGGAAAGCAAAAAGAGCAGACACTACCCCCTCCCATGCATATAAAAATACCCTTTAAACAAACAGGATCAAGCTGGAGTAGGTAGACAACAGTCTACTTCTAAAACGTTGGGGCTTGGATAGGAGTCTGGAAATCAGCACTTTCAGCTAGATTACGAGTTTTGCGTTATGAGTGAACGCCAAAAAGTGAGCGGTACACTCTATAACCGACAAGATCTGTACCGCCATCTAAAGTCAGTAGTTATGAGTTTTACGTTATAAAACTGTAGCATAAAACTCATAACTAAATGTTAAAAAGTAAACTAACACCCATAAACTACCTATTAACCCTTAAACCGAGGCCCTCCCACATCGCAAACACTATAATAAAAATATTAACCCCTAATCTGCCGCTCCGGACATCGGCGCCACTTTAAAAATGTATTAATCCCTATTCCGCCTCTCCCCGACATCATCCCCACTATAATAAACCGATTAACCCCTAAACCGCCACACTCCCGCATAGCAAACACTATTTAAAGATTATTAACCCCTAACCTGCCGTCCGCCCACACCGCCGCTTTAATAAACCTATTAACCACTAAACCGCAAGTCCCCCACAACGAAATATAATAATATAAACTATTAACCCCTAAACCTCTGGCCTCCCACATCACTAACTCTACATAAATATATTAACCCCTAATCCTAATGTAACCCTAACCATAACCCTAACTCTAACCCTCCCTAACTTAAATATAATTAAAATAAATCTAAATTAAACTTACAATTATTACCTAAATAATTCCTATTTAAAACTAAATACTTACCTTTTAAAAAAAAACTAAGCTAGCTACAAGATAACTAATAGTTACATTGTAGCTATCTTAGGTTTTATTTTTATTTCACAGGTATGTTTGTATTTATTTTAACTAGGTAGACTAGTTAGTAAATAGTTATTAACTATTTACTATATACCTAGCTAAAATAAATACAAATTTACCTGTAAAATAAAACCTAACCTGCTTTACACTTAAACCTAACATTACAATAGAATAAAATAAATTAAATTAATAAAATACAATTATCTAAATTACAAAAAAATATAAACACTAAATTACACAAAATAAAAAATAAAATAATCAAAAATAAAAACGAATTACTCCTAATCTAATAGCCCTATCAAAATAAAAAAGCCCCCCCAAAATAAAAAAACCCTAGCCTACACTAAACTACCAATGGCCCTTAAAAGAGCATTTTGCGGAGCATTGTCCCAAAAAAAATCAGCTCTTTTACCTGTAAAAAAAAAATAACAACCCCCCAACAGTAAAACCCACCACCCACACAACCAAAAACCCCCAAATAAAAACCTATCTAAATAAACCTAAGCTAAACATTGCCCTGAAAAGGGTATTTGGATGGCCTTTGCCCTTAAAAGGGCATTTAGCTCTTTTACATTGCCCAAAACCCTAATCTAAAAATAAAACCCACCCAATAAACCCTTAAAAAAACCTAACACTAACCCCCGACGATCCATTTACACAAGCACGTCAAAGCAGTGCTTGTATTTCGGTGCAGTATGGAGCTCAACGTCACCATATCGCCCGCACAAGCCGGCTTTTTTTAAACCTGTAATAGCAGCGCTATAGGGAGAAGAAATAACAACGCTTTTGTGGCGCTCATTAATTTCCCTATATCGCTCAAAACTCATAATCTAGCTGAATGTTATTTAAAAATAAGCAAAACTATACATTTTAAAAAAAAAAAAAAAAAAGCAAAAAAACCCGTATGGGCTATATAAATAGATCAACTACAAAACATTTATGCAAAGAAAAATCTAGTATACAACGTCCGTTTAAAGTTTGTTGTGGGGTGTCTATGTCTCGTCCTGGTGGCCAGGAGATGAATTCCCACAAGTAAGGATTTTCGTGGACTATCGTCACATTAAAAAGAAAGTTAACTGTTTCTTTTATACGATTGTATCTGGTGGCCAAATTGTGGCATCAAATATACCAAAATGGCCTAGATCAATACCTTGGGTTGTCAACT
Source organism: Bombina bombina (assembly GCF_027579735.1). Classification (NCBI taxonomy): domain Eukaryota; kingdom Metazoa; phylum Chordata; class Amphibia; order Anura; family Bombinatoridae; genus Bombina; species Bombina bombina. The sequence continues at coordinate 167,869,444 of NC_069504.1, read as the reverse complement.
TTAAAGAATACATCATTTTTAAAGGTAAATCAAAAAAATCAAAAACTCTCTGTTTAAACAATGTAATAGCAAATTTTTTTAAAAATGATCTGGTACGTTAGGCAAGTTTTTCTCTGAAATTCACAGTAGTTAAAGGGTTAATGGCAAGTAAAACGTTTTGTGCTAAATATTAGAAGTTTAATTTAAAAAATAAATAGGACAAAATTCTAATTCTCTATAAAATAAAATTAATTATTACATTTTGGTTTGATAAATGGAGGGGAAAAAAATCAAATTAAATTAAATATAATTCATTTAGTACTGTACCCATACAATGTAATTGTTATTCTAAAATCAAGTATATTTAAAGTCAACTGTTTACAGAGATGAACAATATACTTTCATTGAAGAGAAAAAAGTCATTAACTGCACATATCACATTTCCAATATAAATAATATTGTGTAGGAGGATTCTATAAAATCACAGTTACAACTGCCCTTTTTCATTATCATCTCGTACAATTAACAATGAGGGATTTATACCTAAATATGTATTGATGTACAGGGATACCCCTTCACAAGCATGGAAACAAAAATAGATTTATTGAGCACAAACAAATTTATTTTGAAAAACTGAAATGATTTACTTTTATTTTACATGTATACTACATACATTTTACACAAACTTTCTTTTTACAGGGATATATAATTATGAACTGAATGAAATGCACATACACATAACATAAAATATGCTTAACCTCTTTCCTAGAATGCGGTTGCTATTTTAGAGGTCAGTTCCACTCTATTCACATGGAAATTAGTGAGCACAATGTTATCTTTATTGCCCACATTAATTAGCAGTCTCCTGTTGTGAATATCTAATAAAAAAGCATGGGGTGTCTGTAGGCTTACCAACAGGCAGAAATTTTGAGGTTTAAATATTATAAAGTATATTAATATAACAATGTCGGTTGTGCAAAGCTAGGGAATGGGTAGTAAAGGCATTATCTATCTTTTTAAACAATAACAATGTTGGTGTTGACTGTCCCTTTAATGAAGCCCCTATTTTCTCCATTTCATTTAGAGAGGAGAAGCCCCTCTCTCAAATGAGAGAACACTTGTCCCCCTAGGACACCAGGATTTAGTTATGAGGAGAAACCAGGCAATGACATGGTCACTATCTCCAGCTCTGATTTAATCTGAGGTGAATGACACTGCTTATTTGAAAGAGGGAATATATCTCACAATTTTGAATGATGTGGTAGTATGTACCTATAATTGCCAGGTGATCACTATGGTATTGATCAACACTTGTCCCAAATCTTTTAGAACCCTTATCACCCCCCAGCAGACCAACAAGAGGGGCATAATATTTAGCACCTACAGGTCTCTTCATATTTAGAATGTGCCTCAGTGCTCCTTGATAAACTGCAGTGCTAATACTATTTTAGGAAAATGTGTCTGACACTTGGTTGTCTGTGTACCATTTATTTGTAGCCTCTGGACTTACATCTCCTTGTCCTGATGCCTTTGCATATAGTGTCCTGCTGGTCATCAACCACAGCTATGTCCTGCTGATGTGTCACTAGTATCATGCTAACCAGTACCTGCTATCCAGGGGACTTGTTCTTTCACTATCTGCTAGGCTTGATGTCAAACTCAGACTTCAAAAAACTATTACCACTACCTCAGTTCTCTTGCTTGATTTGTTTTTATCTGTACTATATGTATTTAAATATAAATGATCAATACTTTATTTTTTTTATTGAAGCACTAAAAGCCATTTCAGATTATCTGTTAACTCTTACCACTTCATCGTCAGCACTCAAATTATTACCCATTCATTAAATATATGGACCTTTTGTGGGATCAAATCATCTTTTCTTGAACTACACTAAACTAAGACGTTAGGCAACTATATTTACATATGTGTATGTGTATATATGTATATGTATGTCTCATAATCATAAATAGAAAACTGTGCCACATATATATATATATATATATATATTTTTTTTTTTTTTTTCTTAATTAAAGAAGGATCCAGGTAAGGTAGTTGATACATTTTTTTCACTTATCTTTTTAGATAACTTAAAGGGACATAAAACCCAAAAATTTTCTTTCATGATTTAGTTAGAGAATACAATTTTAAACAACTTTCCAATTTACTTCTATTGTGTAATTTGCTTCATTCTCTTGGTATCCTTTGTTGAAGAAGCAGCAATGCACTACTGGGGGCAAGATGAACACATTGCGTGAGCCAATAACATGAGGCATATATGCACAGGCACCAATCAGCGGCTTCTGAGACAACCGAGGTATTCTTTTCATCAAATGATACCAATGTATCTATTTATCTAATTATCTATTTATGCAGATGACGATGATATATGCTTGTTTGGTTCAAAGACTCTAGTTACTCAAATTGTGGGAAAATAAGATGCCTCATTACGTACCCTTTCAAGCAAAGACAGCGTAGCTTTCAGCGCTCCTTCTGGTCTTCCAAAAGGAAAACAGTATCTGTTCAGTACAATAAAATAATATTACATATCAAATATTTTGCACATTTCAATAATTCCAAGACATTTAATACATTTCAATATTAGTGTAACATATTTATTCCCAGAGGTAAATAATAAAAACATCATTTGATTCATAAAAAAGAGTTCTCCTCTACTCAACATGATTCTTAGCTTCATTAGCATTAGTACATGTGATAATGAGGACCACAGACTGAATTAACTTGTAACTCGTTGTGGCTAATCCTTTTTAAATAAATTGAAACATTATCTTTTGTATTTGCCTCCAATCCATAATAATTCTTCATCAGGCATTTGCATAAGCCTTCTAATTGAGCCATTGTTTACAATCTTGGTACAACCAAGAAACAGAGTTTATAAATGAATGTTATAGATCCCAGGATTACCCATAACACTTGGGATAAAGAGGTCCCACTGGGCATGCTGAGGAAGATTATTAGGCTTACATGAAATGTAAATAATGTAACACATTTCAAGTGCATATCTCATTTAGCATTATTTGAGATCAATGCACACCACATATGGCCTTAATTATGACTTTACTAAATTATTAATTGTTGGCAATGTAAAAATATATAATAGCAAATACAAACTCTGTGTACTCAATTAAGATGGCAATTCCATTTAATTAAATTCTGATTTTGAATACATATTTATATCAGTATATATAGGTTGCAATCACAGATGTTAAACAGACAGTCTATTCAAAATTAAACTTTCATAATTCAGGTAGGGCATGTAAATGTAAATAACTTTCCAATTTAATTTTATCATCAAATTTGCTTTGTTTTCTTGGTATTTTTTGTTAAAACCTAAACCTAGGTAGGCTCATATGCTAATCTCTTAGCCCTTGAAGGCCACCTCTTATCTGAATGCATTTGGCAGTTTTTTCACAGCTAGAGGGTATTAGTTCATGTGTACCATATAGATAATATTGTGCTCACGCCTGTGGAGCTACATAGAAGGCAGCACTGATTGGCTAAAATGCAAATTTGTCAAAAGAAGTGAAATAAGGGGAAGTCTGCAGAGGCTTAGCTACAAGGTAATCATAAAGGTTAAAAGTATATTGATATAACAGTGTTGGTTATGCAAAGCTGGGGAATGGGTAATAAAGGGATTGTCTATCTTTTGTAAACAAAAAACAATTCTGAAGTAGACTATCCCTTTAAAGATACATTCGGCTGGATTACGAGTTTTGTCGGTAAAGACTTGCATTGCTAACGAGCCTTTTTTTCCAGCGCTCACTTTAAACAACGCTGGTATTACAAGTTTTCTGAATGGCTGCGTTAGCCTCAGAAAAGTGAGCATTGAGCAAATTTAGCTCCACATCTCACTGTAATACCAGCGTAGCTTACAGTAGCGGTAAGTTGGCTAAAACGTGCTTGTGCACGATTTCCCCATAGGAAACAATGGGGCTGAGCTGGCTGGAAAAAAAAACTAACACCTGCAAAAAAGCAGCTTCCAGCTTCTAACGCAGCCCCATTGTTTCCTATGGGGAAAGAAAAAATATGTCTGCACCTAACACCCTAACATGAACCCCAAGTCTAAACACCCCTAATCTTACACTTATTAACCCCTAATCTGCCTCCTCCGACATCGTCGCCACCTGCATTATATTATTAACCCCTAATCTGCCGCTCCAGACACCGCCGCCACCTACATTATACTTATGAACCCCTAATCTGCTGTCCCCAACATCGCCGACACCTACATTATATTTATTAACCCATAATCTGCCGCCCCCAACGACACACCCCTACTCTAAAACCCACCCAATACTCCCTTAAAAAAAACCTAACACTACCCCATTGAAGATCACCCTACCTTGAGCCGTCTTCACCCAGCCGGGCACCAGTGGTCATCCGATCCATCCAGAAGTCTTCATCCGATGGGCCAGAAGAGGACATCCAGACCGGCAGAAGTCTTCATCCTATCCGGGCAGAAGAGGACATCCGGACCGGGAGAAGGCTTCATCCAAGCAGCATCTTCTATCTTCATCCATCCGACGAGGAACGACTCCATCTTGAAGACCTCCGGTGCGGAACATCCTTCTAGGCCAACAAACTAACGATGAATGACGGTTCCTTTAAATGACGTCATCCAGGATGGCGTCCCTCGAATTCCAATTGGCTGATAGGATTCTATCAGCCAATCGGAATTAAGGTAGGAAAAATCCGATTGGTTGATACTATCAGCCAATCGGATTGAAGTTCAATCCGATTGGCTGATTGGATCAGCCAGTAGAATTGACCTTGCATTCTATTGGCTGATCCAATCAGCCAATCGGATTGAACTTCAATCCGATTGGCTGATAGCATCAACCAATCTGATATTTCTTACCTTAATTCCAATTGGCTGATAGAATCCTATCAGCCAATCAGAATTCAAGGGACGCCATCTTGTATTACGTAATTTAAAGGAAACGTCATTCGTCGTTAGTTCGTCAGCCTAGAAGGATGTTCCGCGCCGGAGGTCTTCAAGATAGAGTCGTTCCTTGTTGGATGGATGAAGATAGAAGATGCCGCTTGGATGAAGCCTTCTCCTGGTCCTATTTTCCTCTTCTGCCCGGATAGAATGAAGACTTCTGCCGGTCTGGATGTCCTCTTCTGGCCCATCGGATGAAGACTTCTGGACGGATCGGATGACCACTGGTGCCCGGCTGGGTGAAGACGGCTCAAGGTAGGGTGATCTTCAATGGGGTAGTGTTAGGTTTTTTTAAGGGGGTATTGGGTGGGTTTTAGAGTAGGGGTATGTGGGTGGTGGGTTGTAATGTTGGGGGGTATTGCATTCTTTTTTTTACAGGTAAAAGAGCTGATTACTTTGGGGCAATGCCCTGCAAAATGCCCTTTTAAGGGCTATTTGAAATTTGGTATAGGGTAGGGCTTTTTATTATTTTGGGGGGCTTTTTATTTTATTAGGGGGCTTAGATTAGGTGTAATTAGTTTAAACTTCTTGTAATTTTTTATTTTCTGTAATTTAGTTGTTTTTTTTCCCGTAATTTAGTGTTTGTTTGTTTTCGTAATTTAGTTTATTGTATTTAATTGTAATGAATTGTAGGTAGTTTATGTAATTTATTTAATGATAGTGTAGTGTAATTGTAACTTAGGTTAGGATTTATTTTACAGGTAATTCTGTACTTATTCTAGCTAGGTAGTTATTAAATAGTTAATAACTATTTAATAACTATTGTACCTAGTTAAAATACATACAAAGTTGCCAGTAAAATAAAAATAAATCATAAGATAGCTAATGTAATTATTAATTATATTGTAGCTATCTTATGGTTTATTTTACAGGTAAGTATTTAGTTTTAAATAGGAATAATTTATTTAATTGTAGTAATTTTATTTAGATGTATTTAAATTATATTTAAATTAGGGGGGGTGTTAGGGTTAAACTTAGGTTTAGGGATTCATAACTTTATTATAGTAGCGGCGACGTTGGTGGTGGCAGATTAGGGGTTAATAAATGTAAGTAGGTGTCGGCGATGTTAGGGCAGGCAGATTAGGGGTTAATAAAAATTAACTAGTGTTTGCGAGGCGGGTGTGCGGCAGTTTAGGGGTTAATACATTTATTAAAGTGGCGGCGATGTCCGGTCGGCAGATTAGGGGTTAATAAATGTAGTTAGGTTGCGGCGACGTTGGGGGTGGCAGATTAGGGGTTAATAACTATAATGTAGATTGCAGCGATGTTAGGGGCAGCAGATTAGGGGTTCATAAGTATAATGTAGGTGGTGGCGATGTCCGGTCGGCAGCTTAGGAGTTAAAAATATTTATTATAGTGTTTGCAATGTGGGGGGGCCTCGGTTTAGGGGTTAATATGTAGTTTATGGGTGTTAGTGTACTTGTTAGCACTTTAGTTAAGAGTTTTATGTGCCAGCGTTAGCCCATAAAACTCTTAACTACTGACTTTTAAAAGCGGTAGAAGTCTTGCCAGGGGAGGGTCTACTGCTCACTTCTTCCAAATCTTGTAATACCGGCGTTAGGCAAATCCCATTAAAAAGATAGGATACGCAATTGACGTAAGGGGATTTGTGGTAGCCTCGAGTCGCGGAATAAAAGTGAGCGGTAGACCCTTTCCTGCCTGACTCGTAATACTAGCGTTAGATAAAAAGCAGCGTTAGGACCCCTTAACGCTGCTTTTTAAGGCTAACGCCAAACTCGTAATCTCGCTGATTGTTTTTAGGAAAGAAGCTGACAATAGGACAATATTCAAAGCTGCTATAGGAACAGAATTACAAGTGGCATGGACTCTCTATCCCAAACCCACTGGGAAGTTGATTTCTGCTGATGCCTCTTACTTCACAGTTTTTCCCCCTATTGCCAATTCTGCAGTATTTAAATTTTTAGTCTAAGTAGTGGGTTTAAATGGCAAAGCAGATATTTCAAATGACAAAATAAAAGTAAAGAAAGCTCTATGTAAACAATCTAATTTGTTCCAGCAAGTAAAATGGCTCATATGGAATATTTTAAAGAGTAGAACATTTTACAGTACAATGCCTCTTTAAAGTGAAAGTAAATTTTTATGATAAAGTGCCCGGTTTTTAAAAATTTGATTAAAAACAGGGGCACTTTAATTCATAAAAATTTACATTTCACTTGTGTTGCGAAAATACTTACCTTTTAATCTTGACAGCCACTCCAGCTTCCCCCGGTTGTCGCAAGCTTCGTCCTACGTCAGAAATGAATGATCAGTCATCCTCCCCAGGGGAATCAGTGTCTGATTCAACGCCGTGATTGGAGGAAGCCGGATTACTCATTTTAGACCCAGGAAGAGGCTTTGTGACAGGCGGAGGAAGCAATGCAGTGGCTGTTAAGATTCAAAGGTATTTTCACAACACAAGTGAAATGTACATTTTGATGAATTAAAGTGCCCCTGTTTTTAATAAAATTTTTAAAAACCGGGCACTTTATCTTCAAAATTTACATTCACTTTAAGTGACATTTACTGCATTCATTTGTAGGCCTGAGGCTATCTGCTGGAATTAATTTGAAGTACAAAATCAAACAATAAAAACAATTTGCCTGTATTCTAATTTATGATAAAACAAAACATATTGCATTACTACGATAAAGAATAGCTGCACAAATTGGACAGTTAGTAACTAGAATCAATAACACCTGCTGACTATTGTTTTAACATACATTTCCTTACCTGAAGTGGCTTATTTGGTTTTCTAATAGTGAGGCAAGTCGCTCTTTTATTGCTTCAAATCTTTCTTTTTCTTCAACTGTAACTGATCCAAGTCCATCCGGTCTGTAATAAAATGGAAATAAAAAAATGGTAAAACAATATTTATACTAAAATTGATTTTCTACTGTCAAATGAAAATGAAACTCTTGTTCTGATATTTAATATTTCTCTGGCATATGTCTGTGAAGAAAAAAAAAAATGACAGCATTTGGCGCCTGGCCATAGATCAGAAAGATGTATATTGAGGTGGGGGCAAAGTGTTTAGAAAGGTCCATTGCAAGCAATTAATTGTGAGCGAAGAAAAAGTCATTAACCATTTTCTGTACTTTTCTGACTCTGTAAAATTAAAGGGACATTCAAACCAAAATTGAAATCCATATGGATGCATTTCAGTTTTGAATAGAAGTATTTTTGTAATATACATGTATTAGCACAAACACTTCTAATAAAAGCTATAGTTGTTTCAAATGTGTATTAAAGGGACACTCAGGTTAAATTAAATTTTCATGATTCAGATACAGTATGTAATTTTAAACAACTTTCCAATTTACTTCCATTAAAAAAAATGTGCACAGTCTTTTATATTTACAATTTTTGAGTCACCAGATCCTACTGAGCATGTGCAAGAATTCACAGACTATACATATATGCATTTGTGATTGGCTGATTGCTATCACATGGTACAAGGGGAGTGGAAATATACAAAACTTTGAAATTTGTTTGCACCGTGCACCAGCATTTTAAACACAGTACTTCCTCAGAGAGACTAAGGTGCTTGTATCATCTGGTAATGACTCACGGCTAGATTACGAGTTGTGTGTTAGGGTAAAAAAGCAGCGTCAAGAGGTCCTAACGCTGCTTTTTTTTACGCCTGCTGGTATTACGAGTCTTGCAGGTTTTGGGTCACTTCTTTGGCCTTACCGCAAAACGATTTACATAAACTTCGTAAAGTCTTTTTTCTATGGGACTTCCATAGCGCCGGTATTACGAGTCTGCCCTGGAAGGCCAAAAAGTGAGCTGTACACCCTACCCTGTCAAGAGTCCTAACGCTTTTAAAAGTCAGTAGTTAAGAGTTTTATGGTACAACGCCGTAACATAAAACTCATAACTAAAGTGCTAAAAAGTACACTAACACCCATAAACTACCTATTAACCCCTAAACCGAGGCCCTCCCGCATCGCAAACACTATAATAACATTTTTAACCCCTAATCTGCCACTCCGGGCACCGTCGCCACCTACATTATATTTATGAACCCCTAATCTGCCGTTCCCAATGTCGCCGCAACCTACACTTATTAACCCCTAATCTGCTGCCCCCAACGTCGCCGCCACTATAATAAACATATTAACCCCTAAACCGCCACACTCCCGCCTCGCAAACATTAGTTAAATATTATTAACGGTATGATGTACAAAGCGCCTAAAAAGGCTAAGGTGACTGGGGTGATGTGAGTCCCTGAACTGGATATAGTGGTCCTTGGAACTAATAAGATGTGGTAATGGATTTAATACAATACAAGTTCACAATAAGTACAATAAAACAATCAAATAAAACAATCAAATGATGCAGTTAAAACAATCCAATGGAAAATCAAATCGGCAAAATAGAAAAACTATCTATTATGGATCCATAATGTATAAAACAAAACCTGGGTGAACATAGATAAATGTTTGCAATGATGAATGAGTGGCTAGGATCAAATGGTGTCCAATTAAAATTCAATGTTAAGGTCCAAAAAAGAAAAGGGGGAGGGTGTCCAAGTGGGTTGCAATAAATGTGTCCAATTGTCAAATAAATCGGTCAATCAATCCAAACAGCAGTAGTAGTGTAAAAAAATAAGTAAAAAAATGGGTGAAAAAATATATGAAAAAATGAAAAAGAAAAAGTGGAAAAAAATTAAAATTAAAAATGAAAGTCTGTGTATTAACACACAAAAATATATATTGCAGTGCTCCTCCAAAAGGGTCCTAGTAGTGCTGTGTGTCCTCCTATATGATTCTGAGTGTCCTATAAAAGATTAAAAATCATGGTGTAGATCGTACATAAAAAGTAGGGGGTATTGAAAATATGCTTACCAGCTATGTTGACGCGTTTCGGCCCATATAAGGCCTTTTTCAAGACAATAACTTTGTGTGGCAATGGTGGCCTTATATAGGGTAAGCAATAATGATTGTTTTGGTGCCAAATCTTACATTTTGAAATGCCCAATTCCTGATTAATGCATTGTGGGTATGTCTACAATCAACAAATAAAAACAAGCTAAAAGCGATAAATATATTTCACATTAAGTTAAAAAGTAGTTCATCTATAGATGCATATGATGTTGACAATTGTTTTTGGCTTTAATGGCTTCATAAACTATAAGACCGTGTTGTTACATCCAGTTATTCTGGGGTAGTGGCGTCACTTCCGGTATCGGCAACACCGGTGTCGAAACAACAATGAATGTATTTCTCCTCAGGTTAAGGGATAACTTATCTATAGAACTGTGTGATGTTGTAAATTATTTCTAGCTGTAGTGGCTTCATAAATTATACAACCGTATCAATATTTTAGTTCCAAGGAGCACAATATCCAGCTCAGGGACTCGCATCACCCCAGTCACCTTAGCCTTTTTAGGCGCTTTGTACATCACACCATTAAATCACTCTTTTCACCGGCCGGCTAGGAGGCCTCTGTACAAAGCTAAAGGTCATACTCCGGGCACTTGGTCTAAACCCTTACTTAAATATTATTAACCCCTAATCTTACGTCCCTAACATCGCCGCCACCTACCTACATTTATTAACCCCTAATCTGCTGCCCCCAACGTCGCTGCCACTATACTAAATGTATTAACCCTAAATCTCTAAATCTAAGTCTAACCCTAACCCTAACACCCCCTAACTTAAATATAATTTAAATAAATCTAAATAAAATGACTTTCATTAACTAAAATATTCCTATTTAAAACTAAATACTTACCTATAAAATAAACCCTAATCTAGCAACAATATAACTAATAGTTACATTGTAGCTAGCTTAGGGTTTATTTTTATTTTACAGGCAAGTTTGTATTTATTTTAACTAGGTACAATAGTTATTAAATATTTATTAACTATTTAATAACTGCCTAGCTAAATAAATACAAATTGACCTGTAAAATAAAACCTAACCTAAGTTACACTAACACCTAACACTACACTATAATTAAATAAATGATCTAAATTAAATACAATTACATAAATTAAATTAGCTAAAGTACAAAAAACAAACACTAAATTACAGAAAATAATAAACATATTACAGATATTTAAACTAATTACACTTAATCTAATAGCCCTATCAAAATAAAAAAAGCCCCCCCCAAAATAAAAAAAACCCTAGCCTAAACTACACTACCAATAGCCCTTAAAAGGGCCTTTTGCGGGGCATTGCCCCAAAGTAATCAGCCTGTTTTACCCGTAAAAAAAAATACAAACAACCCCCCAACAGTAAAACCCACCACCCACACAACCAGCCCCCCAAATAAAATACTATCTAAAAAAAACCTAAGCTCCCCATTTCCCTGAAAATGAAATTTGGATGGGCATTGCCCTTAAAAGGGCAGTTAGCTCTTTTACAGGCCGAAAACCCTAACTTAAAAATAAAACCCACCCAATACACCCTTTAAAAAAAAACCTAACACTAACCCCCTGAAGATCGACTTACCGGGAGAAGTCTTCATCCAAGCCGGGCCAAAGTGCTCAACGAAGCCGGGAGAAGTCTTCATCCAAGCTGGGCGAAGTGGTCCTCCAGACGGGCAGATGTCTTCATCCAGACAGCATTTTCTATCTTCATCCATCGGTGCGGAGCGGGTCCATCTTCAAGACATACGATGCGGACCATCCTCTTCAAACTATGGCTTCTTCAGAATGAACATCACTTTAAGTGATGTCATCCAAGATGGCGTCCCTTAGATTCCGATTGGCTGATAGAATTAGTGAATCGGAATTAAGGTAGAAAAAATCCTATTGGCTGATTCAATCAGCCAATAGGATTGAAGTTCAATCCTATTAGCTGATCCAATCAGCCAATAGGATTGAGCATTCATTCTATTTGCTGATTGGAACAGCCAATAGAATGCGAGCTCAATCCTATTGGCTGAATGGATCAGCCAATAGGATTGAACTTCAATCCTATTGGCTGATTGCATCAGCCAATAGGATTTTTTCTACCTTTATTCCGATTGGCTGATAGAATTCTATCAGCCTATTGGAATCTAAGGAACGCCATCTTGGATGACGTCACTTAAAGGTACCTTCATTCATCTTTAGTCGTCGGATGAAGAGGATGCTCCACGTCGATTGTCTTGAAGATGGACCCGCTCCACGCCGGATAAATGAAGATAGAAGATGCCGTCTGGAGGGCCGCTTCGCCCCGCTTGGATGAAGACTTCTCCCGGCTTCGTTGAGGACTTCGGCCCAGCTTGGATGAAGACTTCTCCCGGTAAGTTGATCTTCAGGGGGTTAGTGTTAGTTTTTTTTTAAAGGGTGTATTGGGTGGGTTTTATTTTTAGGTTAGGGTTTGGGCCTGCAAAAGAGCTAACTGCCCTTTTAAGGGCAATGCCCATCCAAATGACCTTTTCAGGGCAATGGGGAGCTTAGGGTTTTTTAGATAGCATTTTATTTGGGGGTTTGGTTGTGTGGGTGGTGGGTTTTACTGTTGGGGGGGTTGTTTGTATTTTTATTTACCAGTAAAAGAGCTGATTACTTTGGGGCCATTCCCCCGCAAAAGACCCTTTTAAGGGCTATTGGTAGTTTAGTTTAGGCTAGGGTTTTTTTTTATTTTGGGGGGGCTTTTTTTATTTTGATAGGGCTATTAGATTAGGTGTAATTAGTTTAAATATATGTAATTTGTTTATTATTTTCTGTAATTTAGTGTTGTTTTTGTACTTTAGCTAATTTAATTTAGGTAATTGTATTTAATTTAGTTAATTTATTTAAATATAGTGTAGTGTTAGGTGTTAGTGTAACTTAGGTTAGGTTTAATTTTACAGGTACTTTTGTATTTATTTTAGCTAGGTAGTTATTAAATAGTTAATAACTATTTAATAACTATTCTACCTAGTTAAAATAAATACAAACTTGCCTGTAAAATAAAAATAAACCCTAAGCTAGCTACAATGTAACTATTAGTTATATTGTAGCTAGCTTAGGGTTTATTTTATGGGTAAGTATTTAGTTTTAAATAGGAATAATTTAGTTAATTATAGTAATTTTAGTTAGAATTATTTAAATTATATTTAAGTTATGGGGTGTTAGGGTTAGACTTAGATTTAGGGGTTAAATACATTTAGTATGGTGGCGGCGACGTTGGGGGCGGCCGATTAGGGATTAATAAATAGTATGTAGGTGTCGGCGATGTTGGGGGCAGCAGAGTAGGGGTTAATAAGTATAATGTAGGTGGCGGCGGTGTCCGGAGCGGCAGATTAGGGGTTAATAAATATAATGCAGGTGTTGGCGATGTCGGGGCAGCAGATTAGGGTTAATAAGTGTAAGATTTGGGGTCTTTAGACTCAGGGTTCATGTTAGGGTGTTAGGTGTAGACACAAATTGTATTTCCCCAATGGCATCAATGGGGCTGCATTACTGAGTTTTACGCTGCTTTTTTTCAGGTGTTAGACTTTTTCTCAGCCGGCTCTCCCCGTTGATTTCTATGGAGAAATCGTGCACGAGCACGTACGAACAGCTCACCACTGACTTAAGCAGCGTTGGTATTGGAGTGCGGTAATGAGCAAAATTTTGCTCAAGGCTCACTTCTTGCCTTTTAATGCCGGGTTTCTGAAAACTCATAATACCAGCGCTGCAGGTAAGTGAGCGGTGAGACAAAACTGCTTGTTAGCACCGCATAGCCTCTAACGCAAAACTCGTAATCTAGGCCTCAGTTTGTTAATTGCTGACATGACACAAGCCCCACTGGTGATCTGAGCAACTGTATTATTTAAAATGTTGGTGCACTGAGAACATCTAGCTACAGTGGATATAAAAAGTATACACACCCCTGTTAAAATGGCAGGTTTCTGTGATGTAAAAAAAATGAGACAAAGATAAATCATTTCAGAACTTTTTCCACCTTTAATGTAATCTATAAACTATGCAACTCAATTGAAAAATAAACTGAATTCTTTTAGGTGAAGGGAAGTAAAGAAAAATATATATATATATATATATATATATATATATATATATATATATATATATATATATATATATATATATATATATACGGTTGCATAAGTGTGCACTAATACTTTGTTGAAGCAACTTTTGAGTTTATTACAACACTCATTCTTTTGGGGTATGAGTCTATCAGCATGGCACATTTTGACTTGGCAAGATTTGCCCACTCTTCTTTGCAAAAACACTCCAAATCTGTCAGATTGCGAGGGCATCTCCTGTGCACAGCCCTCTTCAGATCACCCCACAGATTTTCGATTGGATTCAGGTCTGGGCTCTGGCTGGGCCATTCCAAAACTTTACTCTTCTTCTGGTGAAGCCATTCTTTTGTTGATTTGGATGTATGCTTTGGGTCGTTGTCAGTTCCCTCTACCTAGAATAAGGCCCCAGTTCCAGCTGAAGAAAAAAAGCCCCAAAGCATGATGCTGCCACCACCATGCTTCACTGTGGGTATGGTGTTCTTTTGGTGATATGCAGTGTTGTTTTTGCGCCAAACATATCTTTTGGAATTATTGCCAAAAATTTCAACCTTGGTTTTATCAGACCATAACACCTATTCTCACATGCTTTTGGGAGACTTGACAGATGTGTTTTTGCTAAATTTAGCTGGGCTTGGATGTTTTTCTTCATAAGAAAAGGCTTCCGTCTTGCCGTCTACCCCAAAGCCCAAGCATATGAAGAATACGGGAGATTGTTGTCACATGTACCACACAGCCAGTACTTGCCAGATATTCCTGCAGCTCCTGAAATGTTGCTTTAGGCCTCTTGGTAGCCTCCCAGACTAGTTTTCTTCTCGTCTTTTCGTCAATTTTGGAGGGACATCCAGTTCTTGGTAATGTCATTGTTGTGCAATATGTTCTCCACTTGATGATGACTGTCTTCACTGTGTTCCATGGTATATCTAATGCCTTGGAAATTCTTTTGTACCCTTCTCCTGACTTATACCTTTTAACAATAAGAACCCTCTGATGCTTTGGAAGCTCTCTGTGGACCATGGGTTTTGTGTAGGACGCGACTAAGAAAATGTCAGGAAAGACCAACTAGAACAGCTGAACTTTATTCAGGGTTAATCAGAGGCACTTTAAATTATGGCAGGTGTGTGATGACTCTTATTTAACATGGTTTTGAATGTGATTGCTTAATTCTGAACACAGCTACATCCCCAGTTATAAGTTATATGCAACCACATTATTTTAGTTTTTTTTGTTTACTTCCCTCCACCTTAAAGATTTCAGTTTGTTTTTCAATTGAGTTGTGTAGTTTATAGGTCACATTAAGGTGGAAAAAGTTCTGAAATGATTTATCTTTGTCTAATTTTTTTACATCACAGAAACCTGACACACAGGGGTGTTTAGACTTTTTATATCCACTGTATGCTTCACATGCACATGCAGAGTTAAAGTCTCACACTAAACTAGTAATAACTTTTACTAGAAGCATTTTTTCCAATACATGCATATTACAAATATGTTTCTATTCAAAGATGTAATTCATCTATGTGCATTTATATTTTGACCGGAATCTCCCTTTACTTTTTTTTTTTTTTAAATAATTTTTTTTATTGAGGTTTTTGCATAACAAATATAAAACACAATACACCTTTTTGTCACAAGAAAGAGATACAAACAGACTTGATCGGAACATTTCGGCAGCCATATAATACATTGGTGAAAAGCTAATGAAACCTCGATTTTTCAATAAGATATCATGTATGACTGACCAGCTGAGAACATATTATTAGGCCCCATGGGCCAGACGTATAGAAAATAAAAGGTATCTGATGGTCAGATGTCCAGCTCTTTAGAAGCTTTGAAAGGAGCGTAAATGCGTATATAGAAAAAAGGGGGGAGGGGGATATTCAGCGGATAAGCACCGCTATATATATGAGGGAAAGGGAGGAGGGCGAAGCCTTATATATATGTAATTATCATATGAAACTTGGTGTGGACTCTTAGTCTTGCCAGTGAATTAATATAGATGAGCTATGGGGCTGAGTTAGCATATTGGGGGTATACAAAAGGATATTATAATATCATGTATGTAAGTTAAACAATCCATTGGGAATCAGACAATATATAATGGACTAGTTTCTTAACGTAAATGAGGGAGAGAGCTATGTCAAGACCAATTGTTTAGAATTAGAGAGGGGTAAAGTGGTGAGTAGGCCGTAGGATTATAACAATATGTGCTAGGAGTGGATATCTATATTAAGTAGTAGCCAGAATCAGAGCAGCCACTAAACTAATAGTAGGTTGACGTAAGTAGGATGAGGCATATCTGGAATCACAGTAGACATAAGGAACTAAGTAAGAGCCTTACAGCATTATAAGATATATCTTATATTACACTTAAACAGGTAGGTAGCATATAATACTATTGGGAGAAAGGGACACAAACTGTCTCCTACATATAAGCACTTTTTAGGTGAAGTGTGGCAGTGCATCAGAGTCCACTGTGTGCAAGATAACCTGAATAAGAATATAACATCATTATAAGGTGTAAGTTATATTAATACCAAACAACTAGTGAACATATAAATTGTTGGTAGTGTTCACACTATGAATATAGGTTGACCTTTAGATAATGAACTATATCTTTATATGTCTTGAGTTATATACATTATAGAGAGTATGTGAGGGTGGAAGCATATAATCCTAAACTTAGTTCAGCAGTACCAGTAATACTTTAACTAGGCAGAGTTTACCAGGATATATATAGGCATATCTAGAGAAGGGATTATTGTGAGTCTTGAGGGTTAACTATCGAAACAAATACTGCTAGCTTACAATCCGTAACCCAAAAGAGGATATCAGGATCCCTCTCTAGGGGGGATGTCGTGGTCAGTGGGATCTAGTGGAGTATCTATCTCCTGTTTTATAGTAGAGTCTGATTATAAATAAATGAAAAATAGTTGGCATACATAATATAACCCATTAAACAGTCATCCATGCACTAGAGTTAACAAGCATAAAAAAAAAAGCATAAACAATAGCAGTGCACATATTTAAAATAATATATCGCATGGGAAGTGTTTTAGTCTGTATATCATTGCGACAGACATAGAACATGAGAATAGTCTGACTTGTCCCTGAGAAAAGAACTGCTGGGTTCTTTTATACAATAGGAGGATATAAAGTTAAACAGACCTATATATAGGAAAAACATTTAGAACTCTACACATAAACAACAATTTTAGTGACTCTCAACTCAACCATGGACTTTTAAATCAAGCCTCATTATTAACATTGATGACCTGAGAATCAGAAATAGCATTCTTAAGCATGCCACTTGGTATTACATCACTCTGCCAGGAGATGCATAGGGTTGAAATAACTGGTGATGGGGATATAACAGGAGAAACAATATAGAAACTCAAATCTAATATATAGTGAAAAAGGGCACAAAGTCACCCTTTTATATTATAAAAAAATACTCCCTGTAATATCTAACAGGTCACTTTTGAAACTTTCTGAGCATTCCAACTAATATATTTTAGTAGATTGAAGTAAACTAGAAAATAATTTTAGGATAGACTATATCAGTAGGGTAGCGTAGGGCTGCTAATAGTTTGCATATAGATAGGGATCTATCAACTTAAAAACCCTTAGCTAAAAGTAGATTAGCTTTACTAAATAGAAATACTTTTAGTGGAATGTACAGTGAATACCAGGATGAAAGTGTATAGATTAGGTAATAAACAGGCATAGTAGGTTGGACACAATTATCAAGTTTGTACACTCTCATGTATGTGCCTTAATCTTGGTATCCTGCAAGATCAGTCCGACCAGAAATAACAAAGTCTAAGCGCCGGGCTCTCTAATATTGGGAGGGTGGCAAGATTACCCTACCCCTATCTTTACGGCAGTCATAGGACTGATTTTCAACACCTGCACTCGTGAAGGAGCATGGGGCCGCTATCCGATAGATCTCTGTGGTGTCTCCTTACACAACCCCGGCTGGGCAATCTGGCAAGGTAGGGTATCTTCATTCACCAGCTCCGACTTCCCACATGCTTCATATAGATCTAGATCACGTCTGTGGAAATCGGACGCCTCTCCCAGCGGGAACATAAAAGTTGAAGAGGTAAGTTGTAGGTCTCCAGCTAAGTACAAGACAGGGGTAAATGGCTGGAGTAGCGTTAAGCGTTTTATGGGCAGCAATCGTTTGCCATCCGACATAGGAGCAAGAGTATGTGTCCCGGGCGTAATTGCTGTATCAGTGACAGTCGGAAAGCCAGTAGAGGCGGAAGCCTCCAAACCGAGGTCAGTAATTTCTCTCTCGGTGTGCGCTGCAAACTGTCCATACCTCGTTGTTAGGTCAAGTGGTAACCGCTTTAGAGTGGGAACATCCTTGTTTGGCGCTACAGCATCTTGTTCGGAAGGTATAAGCTGCGTTGCGCCATTTGTCATGCTGATCTGCTTGATGGAAGCTTGTAAGTCAGTGAAGTTATCTTCCATCTTACGAGCTAGATCTAGTACCAGGGTATATAGGGATGCATGTAAACTCTCCATCTTGCAGACTGAAGTCATTAGGTTAGTTGTGCATAAATCTGGAACAGCTTCTCCTTTCTTTAGTGTTAGGTCTGTTGTAGGCCCCAAAAGCCTGGATATTTCCCAGCTAATAGAGGCAAGAGAAAGTTCTACCTCTGTACCAGTTCCCCTAATGCTGTAGAAAACGTCCTGCAGGTACTAGACTAGTTTTTGGGGCAAATTTCAGAGGGTTAGTCCAAAATTCACCATTATATTTGTTAAAATATAGCAGGAGCTCTCTCAAACACGTCTTCCCTGTTTGGCTGCTGGCTCCGCCCCCCTCCCTTTACTTTTTTAACTTGCTGAAGCTTCAGAATCCTAAGCCAAAACTAGTTTTTTTTAACAGTATCTTATTTAATCACTATTACTGAGTCTAATTAGGGACAGTCAAATAGAAGGGTTAGTCTTATGAAGTGTGCTGTGTGCTCTTCCAATTCTCGGAATTGGAAACCAACCATTTTCAGAGCTAAAATACAGGGGGGGGGGGGGAGCAGCAAAATAAATCACAAATATATATATATACAGTATATATTGCAGTTGTTTACTATAGACAGTTGTACATCATAATAAACTAAAAGAGGGGGACAGAGCAAAAGGGGGGGGAGAGAGAGAGCAAAAGAGGGGGGATAGAGAGAGAGAGAGAGCAAAAGAGGGGGGAGAGAGCAAAACAGAGGGAGAGAGAGCAAAAAAGAGGGAGAGAGAGAGCAAAAGAGAGGGGGAGAGAGAGCGCAAAAGAGGGGGAGAGAGAGAGCGCAAAAGAGGGGGAGAGAGAGAGCACAAAAGAGGGGGAGAGAGAGAGAGCACAAAAGAGGGGGAGAGAGAGAGCTCAAAAGAGAGGGGGAAGAAAGAGCACAAAAGAGAGGGGGAGAGAGAGCTCAAAAGAGAGGGGGAAGAGAGAGCACAAAAGAGAGGGGGGAGAGAGAGAGTGCGCAAAAGAGAGGGAGAGAGAGAGCTCAAAAGAGAGGGGGAAGAGAGAGAGCGCAAAAGAGAGGGGGAGAGAGAGTGCAAAAGAGGGGGAGAGAGAGAACACAAAAGAAGGGGAGAGAGAGCTCAAAAGAGAGGTGGGAGAGAGAGGGGGAGAGAGCGCAAAAGAGAGGGGGAGAATGAGAGCAAAAGTGGGGAGAGAGAGCAAAAGTGGGGTGGGAGAGAGCAAAAGAGGGAGGAGAGAGAGCAAAAGAGAGGGAGAGAGAGAGAGCTCAAAAGAGAGGGGGGAGAGAGAGAGCTCAAAAGAGAGGGGGGAGAGAGAGAGTGCAAAAGAGGGGGGAGAGAGAGAGCAAAAGAGGGGGGAGAGAGCAAAAGAGGGGGGAGAGAGCTCAAAAGAGAGGGTGGAGAGAGAGCAGAAGAGGGGAGAAGAGAGAGAGAGCACGAGCAAAAGAGGGGGGAGAGAGAGCAAAAGAGGGGGGATAGAGCAAAAGAGGGGGAGATAGAGAGCAAAAGAGGGGGGAGAGAGAGAGCAAAAGAGGGGGGAGAGAGCTCAAAAGAGAGGGGGAGAGAGAGCGCAAAAGAGAGGGGGGAGAGAGCACAAAAGAGGAGGAGAGAGAGGGAGCAAGGGTTGGAAACGCGGTACTTAAAAAATTGTCCCGTGTACACGGGCTTTAGGACTAATTATTTATATAGGGCCAGAGGAGGGGTTGTGTATGTCTACTGGTAGGGTGCAAGATTGCAGAAACCATTATACACAGGCAATGAAATCCATAAATCAGCAAGTGTTAAACACTAATGAAAAATTATACACATTACAGTTGTCTTCAGTGGCTGATAAATAGCACACTAGGATTTAAGAGAGTGGTAAAATATGCTACATTTATGCATAGCCTGGTTCACCTTTGTAAACAAATATTGCAGTGTTCAGTTGTTGTTTTTTTTAACACACTGTACTTGTAAATCGATTCATCTTTGTGAAAGTGATGTAAAATATTCTTGTCAAGGTCTCTGAACTACTTTAGCACTTATCTTAAATCATTTATTCTATGAATGCTCATACATTCCATTAACAGTCATCTTAGGCTTGAAGTTAGCCAACACAAACACATTGGATACTTAGAGATACATCTGTTATGTGCTTTTCACAGTTTCTCTTCACACCTAACATTTTAAAATGGCAGAGTATATTCTATAGAGACACTATTATTTTAGTAGAATGTAAACTTGCGGTTAAATAATATCTTATATTTTAAATGATATTATTTTCCTTTTTACATAATATACAACATAACTTATTTATTGTTAGGATTTAGTCTGACCACATTGTTTTCTTCCTTATTTTTATAACTGAAAAAAAAAAAACAACGTTCAGCTCATCTCCAATCTAGAATTTTGTCTGTGCATTATTTAAGAACAATCTGCTGAGGAAAGAAATACACATTTTTTCTTCATTCTCTTGGTATCTTTATTTGAAAAAGAAAGAATGTAAGCATAGGAGCCGGCCCTTTTTTGGTTCAGTACCTGGGTAGCACTTTCTGATTTGTGTCAAAATGTAGCCACCAATCAGCAAGCGCTACCAGGTGCTGAGCTAAAAATGGGCCGGCTTCTAAGCTTACATTCATATAAAAATACCAAGAGAATAAAGAAAAATTTATAATAGGAGTAAATTAGAAAGTTGCTTAAAATTGCATGATCTATCTGAATCATAAAAGCAAAATTTTGACTAGACTAATGTCGCACCGCTCTAGCCGTTGCTAGGGGCACGGCATCTCCTTCTCTGCTCGTTGTCAGGGGCAGTGTCGGCTCTGGATGCGTGCGGCGTTGACGTCATCGCCGCACGCTCTAGATGCCGGGCGGACCACTGAGGCACGAATCTTCGCCTATTTAAATCTGGGAGGAACGATCTGTCACTGCCCAAGTATAGGTGTTACTCTGTGTGCTCCTGGGTGTGAAAGATCGTTCCATTTAGCTAATACCATTGTTGCTGAACCTGTCTGTTTACTGACTACTCTACCTGCCTTAAAAAAACCCTATGCATACATCCAGTCTTCCACATCTCACTACTTAAACTGTACATCAATAACAGATATTCCTGGCTCCGAGCTCCTCCTCCTCCGCTCTTGGTTCATGGT
The DNA here is from genome assembly GCF_027579735.1 of Bombina bombina. NCBI lineage: Eukaryota > Metazoa > Chordata > Amphibia > Anura > Bombinatoridae > Bombina > Bombina bombina. Next base: position 167,847,947 of record NC_069504.1, on the reverse strand, counting down.
GACCCTGAATATGAAGTAGCTAAGATTCTGGACTCCAGATACAGGCGCAGACAACTGCAGTATCTGATACATTGGAAGGGTTACTCCGTGGCAGATCGTTCCTGGGTTCCTGCCCATGATGTGCATACTCCATCTTTGGTTTCCAGATTCCATGCTGCTCATCCTTTGAGGCCGACTCTGGTTCGCGGCACCGCTAGCAATGGCTAGAGCGGCGCGGCGTCTCCTTCTCTGCTCGTTGTCAGGGGCAGTGTCGGATCTGGATGCGTGCGGTGCTGACGTCATCGCTGCATGCTCCAGATGCCGGGCAGACCTCTGAGGCGTGAATCTGCGCCTATTTAAATCTGGGAGGAACGATCTGTCACTGCCCAAGTATAGGTGTTACTCTGTGTTCTCCTGGGTGTGACAGATCGTTCCATTTAGCTAATACCATTGTTGCTGAACCTGCCCATTTACTGACTACTCTACCTGCCTTAACCCTTAAACTGCTGGACTGATCTGTGTTGCTGAATCTGCCTGTCTGACTACTCTGCCTGTTTAACCCCTGAATTGCTGGATTGATTTACTGCTGCTGAACTTTTCCTTTCTGACTACTTTGCCTGTTTAACCCCTGAATTGCTGGACTGATATACTGCTGCTGATCCCTGCCTGTCTGACTACTCTGCTCATTAACCCCTGTTGTTCTGGATAGCCTCTTTGTTGCCAAACCCTGCCTACCTGACTATTCTATTGGTGTGCCCTTGGACTGCTTTACTGTTGCCGAACCCTGCCTGCCTGACTATTCTAGTGGTGTGTCCTTGGACTGCTCAGCCGTTTCCGCTGGGGACTGTCCTGCCTATGGTGAGTGCCGCTCTCCTCATCTTACTAACTTTCTCTGCTCTGGGATTATCCCTATCATTTTGTCTCGACGCCGGGATAACAAGACTACTGGCTGAGGTTGGTCTGATAGAGGAGTATCCCACGAGCATTACAATTATCCCTTTAATATTTCTACAACTTCTACCTCTACTCTTATTATTACTATTATTATTATTATTACTACTAATAATCATCATCCTCCTCAAAATAAATGATAATCATCATAAAAAAGAAGAGAATAGAGAATGGTAATTGGTACTTTGCCGAGAAGTATTAAGAAGTTAAAATAGTAAAATAATTCAACTATAACATATTCCTAATAACTGTAACAATTATATACATTTATACTTTAGGCAGGGGCATATTTTGGCCTAGGCAAACAAGGCACTTGCCTATTGCGGCAGATGGGAGGGGCAGCACTTTTTGAGTCTCTATTGGAAGCAGCAGGTGACTTAACTAGAACTATCCGTCTCTATTTTACTGTGTACACATGTGCTAATTTAAATCACCTGGGTGTATGCAAGTGTTTTGAAAGCCCTGGTGAACATTTACTTTGCATATGCCATGAAAGAAAAATTCCCATTGTATCCTGACCAAGAAATATTATGGCCAAAGAAGGCCTATAACCTGGGGGGGGGGGGGAGCAGAATTGTGAATGCCTAGGGCTGCACAAAACCTAAATACACCTGTTTCTTCCTTTCTTTCATATGTCTCAGGAAAACTGGAAGAATCCTGATCAAATCCTTTCACATTTAAGAGAAATTCAGCAAACATAAACTTGATGTAATGTGGATGAACTGATGATACGTTACCAAGCTCCTGTAGTTAGTTTGGAGACTAATTTGAGAATTTACAAACTGCAAGTGCTTTATATTTGTCTTCTATGTAAACTATCTTATTGTGAGCTAGATTACAAGTGGACCGCTATCGTTAGCTGGTGGAGTGTAAACACGATTGCGTGTTCTTTACATTCAAATCCATATTACAAGTGGTGTGCTTTTCAAATTACTCAAAATTCGTTTTTATTATATAAAAAAATAAGAATTAGAAAGCACTCACTGGACTGTAGACAACAACTTCAATGAAATATCCTTTATTGTGACGTTTCGGGACCAACAACGTCCCTTCTTCTGACAAGCAAAAAAGTGAAAACAGACAAACTTATAAAGACCCTTACAACCACTCCCCATGGTGAGTTACCAATCAAAATGTGCCGTGTGCAAAAGTACATGGGCCGGGTGCAAAACCGGCTTTCATATAAGTGATACAAAACAGATATAAACTGTTATTATTTAAAGTGTACATCAAACAATATATATATTATTATCCCTGTGAATGTGTAATACAAATGTAACAAAAAACTGGATCCGATCACACACATGCTCAAAGTTGTCCGAGGTGTATTAGACCTAATATAAATAACAACACAAACCTGATAGGAGGGCGAAACACACCCTCGCAATGCGATAGGTCCAAAACATTCATCACACAAAAACACACCTATCACTATTACGCCAACCAATAACAAGAACTGAAATCTGTAAACAAATAGACTGATTGGTAATCTTCACCCGTCCTCTATGATGTCAGGGGGCGTGTTAGCTAGCAGACCGAGTATCAATAGAGCTGTCAAACCGCAGGTCCGGGGCTTACTATAGTGTCCACTGACACCTAATCCCCCTATTTCAAAGCGCAGTCATCGCATCAATCATACGTGTCCCTTATTATCAGCGCACTGTGTATCATCAGAAACCTCATGCCACAGATGCGGCTGTGTGCCCCAGTTCCCGGTTGTCATGACAACCTGTATACATAATCCATGATACATAACCTCTCACTCGCAGCGCTCAAAGGGTCATATCATCCACAACATCATGGCACCGACACGGCAGAGTACATCACAATAGTCCTTACTTCATGCCGCGGTTGCCATGGTGACCAAGTGTTTCTCCCATATTTCAACACGCCAGGCATATTCTCGATAGTAATTAGCTATACTAGGCTTATGCCGCGTTCCCCTAGTTAAATATTGCGGACTTCTAAGAAACCGCACTGCCAACACAAGAACCCACAATTGCATACTTGGGACCGCCACCTGTGGCCAAAGAGACCACAATGTAAATGGAAACCATAGCAACCATAAATGCGTGCTGGAGGCCGCTAACTGATACAGACGGCTGTGCTGCTCACCAAGTGTCACCTTCCAAGCACGGAACACAAATGCAACCCAAATCATAAAAAAATAACAGTAAAAATAGATATAAATATAAACTTATCCTCTACTATATGCATATACTCAGGTCAAACAATTCTCCTCAAAAGTATTATATATCTGGTAAATTACTACACTCAATCGCAAATCAAACCACTCATATGCAATCACCTCTGCACATATAATGACATAATAACCACCTAATTCTACTGCCAAAGTGCTGTGTACCAAGTACTCTATTACTCACAATACAAAACATAACCACCCAACTGCAGTCACCACTCCGGGGTCTGCAAGTGTAAACCCCCACTCTCCGTGGGATATTATCCCCAATAGTAAACCACTCGTAGACAACCTACATAGAAGAAAGTGTACGTGAATATAATAAAATAGAAGATCAAACAATTCTCCTCAAAAGTATAATATATCCGGTAAATTACTACCCTCAATCGCAAATAAAACCACTCATATGCAATCACCTCTGCACATATAATAACATAATAACCGCCTAATTCTACTGTCAAAGTGCTGTGTACCAAGTACTCTATTACCCACAATACGAAACATAACCACCCAACTGCAGTCACCACTCCGGGGTCTGCAAGGGTAAACCCCCACTCTCCGTGGGATATTATCCCCAATAGTAGACCACTCATAGACACCCTACATAGAAGAAAGTGTACGTGAATATAATAAAATAGAAGATCAGGGTTATATGAGTGTGGCCCTAGATGTCACAAACTCATCAGAGCCAACCCACAATCATCCATCTCGATATATGTATCCCAAGGAGTCACAGTAACGACTGTTCAAGCGTGCCAACCAGGAAGACACTAAGCATCATGGTCTAGCCCCCCCAAGAAAAAATAGTCACACAACTTGAGCATGTGTAGAAAGCATACCAGTCATAGAAAAAACAAAACATAAACATGTATGTAAACTAACGAAGATAAGAACAAAATTAAAAACAGATAAAAACATAGCACACCTCATATACATGTATATTCACAAAATGATCATCAACTGCGAGAAAACATGGAACTCACAATTTCTAAATGAAATAATTTCTGGATGAAATACTTTCTAAAACTACCATCAGAGTAGGAAGTGGACTCTCATTTATGGCGCTGCATCTTATAACGCCTGCCCCATTGGGCCAAACCTCAATGGATCAGTGGACTCTCACATCACGACTTAGTTTTAGAATCAATGTGATTGTGGACTCCAAATGTGAACCAGTGAACTCTTGCACCTCATCTTCATTATAGAAAGTTCTGCCATCCCGTCTGTATGTTCAAGCCTCTAGGGGCCAATGTACACAATTCGTGTATCCAGCGTGCTTCCTTTCTCAGGAGTATCTTGGCTCGATTCCCTCCTCTTCGTAGGACTGGAACATGATCTATAATTCTGAAGCGTAAGTCGCTCACAGTGTGTCCTGCTTCCAGGAAGTGGCGGGCCACAGGGTGCTCTGCCTTCTGAGAATTGATTGCCGATCTGATGCTGGAGCGGTGGTTCGCCATCCTCACCCTGGCATCATCCGTCGTCTTGCCAGTGTAGAATTTCCCACAGGGGCAATTGAGTAGATATACGATAAATTGGGTTGTACATGTCAGATAGTATTTAATCTGGTATCTTTTGCGGCGGTCAGGATGTTGGAATGTCGTGCCAGTGTGCATACTGTTGCAAGTTACACAACTAATGCATTTATAGCATCCCATTTTTCTCTTTAGCCATGTTTGTTTCTCATTTCTTAGGGGGATGTCTGTCTTTACCAGCAACTCCCTCAAGCTTCTGCCCCTGCGGTATGCCAATCGTGGAGCTGCCCATTCAGCGAATGGCAGTGTAGGGTCACTCTGGAGTATTTTCCATTCCTCCTTAATTGCTTTGGCAATTCTGTGTTGGTCTGGATTGTACGTGGTCACAAACGTGAGTTGGGGATTTGATGTAATACCTGTGGTGCTTACTTCTTGTTGAGATAGAAGAGCCGATTCTCGTTGTTGCTCTAGATTTTTCTTACTGTATCCACGTTGCATGAATCTTTGTGTCATTTCTGACATCTGTGTTTGCATCAAATCACTGTTGGTGTTGTTTCTGATCACCCTTTGCTATTGCGCTTTAGGGATATTTCGTATGAGTGCAGGCTGATGGCAGCTTCTGGCATGTAGTAATGTGTTGCGGTCTGTTTTCTTCCGGAACAACGTTGTTCCCAGTCTGTTAGAATTTTTGAACACCCTGACATCCAGAAAATCAACTGTGGTACTGTTGGCAGAGTGTTGAAATTTAATTGTGCTATCCATCTCGTTTAGAGTATGGATCCAGTCGTTCAGTGCCTGTTCACCATCACGCCATATCAAGAAGACGTCGTCTATATACCGACAGTAGTGTAGGATGGCATCCATTTCGTACACCCTCATTTGTATGGCCTCATAGTCCGCCATGAACAGATTAGCCAACGATGGGGCCATGTTTGACCCCATCGCGGTCCCCTCAATTTGTAGGTAAAAGGTGTTTTCAAACCGGAAGAAGTTATTCTCCAAACATATCCTTAGGAGCTCAACCAGCACATCCTCTGGGGGCCCCACATATGGACTTTTCCGTAGATGGTTAACCACGGCTGCAATCCCTGACTTATGGGGAATAACCGTGTACAAACTGCAGACATCCATCGTCACAAGTAAATCAGTGGGTTGTATGTCATCTAGTTTGGTAATGGCACGGATAAAGGCATTTGAATCTTGTGTATATGATTGCATTCTTTTAACCATTGGCTGTAGATGAAAATCCAGAAATTCGGCAAGTGGTTGAAGGAGTGATCCCCTTGCTGAAACGATGGGTCTTCCTGGGGGATTTTTTGGATCCTTGTGGATCTTTGGTAACGTGTAAATGATGGGTATTATAGGATAATCTCTCTTCATGAATTTGTACTCCTGTGTGGTTATGAAACCGATTGTACACCACATGTCCAGTTTTTCATCAATATATCTTTTCAATTGCTGAGTCGGATCCGTTTGGAGGGCCCTATAGGTGTTCCTGTCTGTTAATTGGCCCAAAAGTTCAGCTCTGTATTGTTGCACATCCATAACAACCACCGCCCCACCCTTGTCTGCCGGGCATATTATGATGGTCGTGTCTTCAGTTAGTGTCTTAAGTGCCTGTCTTTCTTCCTTAGATAGATTGTCCACTCTCCTCCTATTGGGAACCTTCTTGGAGACATGACTTAAGTAGTTCGTGTATGCGGTAATGGATGGGTTTTGTGACTTCGGGTCAAATGTTCCAGGTGTTCGGAAAGGTGTTATTTCGCTATTCTCTGTCTGATAATATTCTTTAAGTCTCAAATTTCTTCCAAATTTTTGAATGTCGATGTACATATCAAATGAACTGGACCTCATTGTTGGGACAAAGGATAAGCCCTTATTTAATAGGGAGTTTTCCGATTGTGATAGTGGTCTTGTACTGATGTTAAATACATTGTCAATTATCTCCTCTGTATCGGAGGGCGGCGTGACATGCCCCCCCCTCCTCGTGTGTGGCCTGTGCCTCGTCCTAAAAAACGAGCCGGAGGAAGGTGAGATGGAGGGTATGCGGTACCTCTAGTGTTCATTCCCCTCATATTGTCCCACTGTTGTCCTCTATTGGCACCTCTGGATCTGGTGGTAATGCCACAATATGAAGATTCTCCGCTAGTTGTGGCCACCTCTGGATCTGAGCTATCACCTGAGCTAGTATCAACTGTATTGATGTTTCTTTTTGTGAATCTCCTTTCACGTCTTGATCTGAAATTCTTTCTTTCGTCTGGTGATAGCATCCACCGATATACACTCTTATAGGTGTAATCCTGATTAACTGTTTGGAGTTTCCGATTTTTGAACGCAATAAGTTCTTGTTTATATACCTTGACCTGTTGTGTCAATTTGTCAATCCAATCCACGGTCTTGTCTGCTCTCAGTGTATGTAGCTGTTCTGCTTCAAATGCTTGGATCTCATTTCGTACTTCTTGGAGTAGTCGTCCCGCTTCTCTGATCACCAGAAGCATAAGATCAAACAAGCATTTGTTGAGGATTTTGCACCAATTGGTGCAAAATTCAGCATTTGATCTACCAATTGTAGGGATGTTCTTCACTCTGAACCCTCGTGGCAGTAGTCTCTTTTTGTGGTAGTCCGAAAGATAAATCCCATGAAGATTGAGATCTATCTCACGTTGTTTAAGCTTCGCCAGTGTGTTATACAGAGATTGACACGACTCTTCTACTTGTTGTTCTTCAACGGAACCAAATCGGATGGCCTCTGCATCTTCGTCCGTGAATGTAAAGATGTCCTCATGTCTCTCTTCCATACTCTCGCTCTGGGTTAAATCAGGTGTTTCCATGTTTTCACTGTTTGGTTCAGTCATACTGATAAAAGATTGAGGCACAAATACTGAGAAAGAAGGGAAATGATAGGGGCTAATTCAGCCAAAATATGGGTGCACTGTACAGTGGGAGTATAAGTAAAAGTTTGTATGTGGTATATGCACTCTCATCAACAGACCACAACTTGCCAGGGTGCTGTAGCCAGGTATATAAAAAAATAAGAATTAGAAAGCACTCACTGGACTGTAGACAACAACTTCAATGAAATATCCTTTATTGTGACGTTTCGGGACCAACAACGTCCCTTCTTCTGACAAGCAAAAAAGTGAAAACAGACAAACTTATAAAGACCCTTACAACCACTCCCCATGGTGAGTTACCAATCAAAATGTGCCGTGTGCAAAAGTACATGGGCCGGGTGCAAAACCGGCTTTCATATAAGTGATACAAAACAGATATAAACTGTTATTATTTAAAGTGTACATCAAACAATATATATATTATTATCCCTGTGAATGTGTAATACAAATGTAACAAAAAACTGGATCCGATCACACACATGCTCAAAGTTGTCCGAGGTGTATTAGACCTAATATAAATAACAACACAAACCTGATAGGAGGGCGAAACACACCCTCGCAATGCGATAGGTCCAAAACATTCATCACACAAAAACACACCTATCACTATTACGCCAACCAATAACAAGAACTGAAATCTGTAAACAAATAGACTGATTGGTAATCTTCACCCGTCCTCTATGATGTCAGGGGGCGTGTTAGCTAGCAGACCGAGTATCAATAGAGCTGTCAAACCGCAGGTCCGGGGCTTACTATAGTGTTCACTGGTTCACATTTGGAGTCCACAATCACATTGATTCTAAAACTAAGTCGTGATGTGAGAGTCCACTGATCCATTGAGGTTTGGCCCAATGGGGCAGGCGTTATAAGATGCAGCGCCATAAATGAGAGTCCACTTCCTACTCTGATGGTAGTTTTAGAAAGTATTTCATCCAGAAATTATTTCATTTAGAAATAGTGAGTTCCATGTTTTCTCGCAGTTGATGATCATTTTGTGAATATACATGTATATGAGGTGTGCTATGTTTTTATCTGTTTTTAATTTTGTTCTTATCTTCGTTAGTTTACATACATGTTTATGTTTTGTTTTTTCTATGACTGGTATGCTTTCTACACATGCTCAAGTTGTGTGACTATTTTTTCTTGGGGGGGCTAGACCATGATGCTTAGTGTCTTCCTGGTTGGCACGCTTGAACAGTCGTTACTGTGACTCCTTGGGATACATATATCGAGATGGATGATTGTGGGTTGGCTCTGATGAGTTTGTGACATCTAGGGCCACACTCATATAACCCTGATCTTCTATTTTATTATATTCACGTACACTTTCTTCTATGTAGGGTGTCTACGAGTGGTCTACTATTGGGGATAATATCCCACGGAGAGTGGGGGTATACCCTTGCAGACCCCGGAGTGGTGACTGCAGTTGGGTGGTTATGTTTCGTATTGTGGGTAATAGAGTACTTGGTACACAGCACTTTGACAGTAGAATTAGGCGGTTATTATGTTATTATATGTGCAGAGGTGATTGCATATGAGTGGTTTGATTTGCGATTGAGTGTAGTAATTTACCAGATATATAATACTTTTGAGGAGAATTGTTTGACCTGAGTATATGCATATAGTAGAGGATAAGTTTATATTTATATCTATTTTTACTGTTATTTTTTTATGATTTGGGTTGCATTTGTGTTCCGTGCTTGGAAGGTGACACTTGGTGAGCAGCACAGCCGTCTGTATCAGTTAGCGGCCTCCAGCACGCATTTATGGTTGCTATGGTTTCCATTTACATTGTGGTCTCTTTGGCCACAGGTGGCGGTCCCAAGTATGCAATTGTGGGTTCTTGTGTTGGCAGTGCGGTTTCTTAGAAGTCCGTGATATTTAACTAGGGGAACGCGGCATAAGCCTAGTATAGCTAATTACTATCGAGAATATGCCTGGCGTGTTGAAATATGGGAGAAACACTTGGTCACCATGGCAACCGCGGCATGAAGTAAGGACTATTGTGATGTACTCTGCCGTGTCGGTGCCATGATGTTGTGGATGATATGACCCTTTGAGCGCTGCGAGTGAGAGGTTATGTATCATGGATTATGTATACAGGTTGTCATGACAACCGGGAACTGGGGCACACAGCCGCATCTGTGGCATGAGGTTTCTGATGATACACAGTGCGCTGATAATAAGGGACACGTATGATTGATGCGATGACTGCGCTTTGAAATAGGGGGATTAGGTGTCAGTGGACACTATAGTAAGCCCCGGACCTGCGGTTTGACAGCTCTATTGATACTCGGTCTGCTAGCTAACACGCCCCCTGACATCATAGAGGACGGGTGAAGATTACCAATCAGTCTATTTGTTTACAGATTTCAGTTCTTGTTATTGGTTGGCGTAATAGTGATAGGTGTGTTTTTGTGTGATGAATGTTTTGGACCTATCGCATTGCGACGGTGTGTTTCGCCCTCCTATCAGGTTTGTGTTGTTATTTATATTAGGTCTAATACACCTCGGACAACTTTGAGCATGTGTGTGATCGGATCCAGTTTTTTGTTACATTTGTATTACACATTCACAGGGATAATAATATATATATTGTTTGATGTACACTTTAAATAATAACAGTTTATATCTGTATTGTATCACTTATATGAAAGCTGGTTTTGCACCCGGCCCATGTACTTTTGCACACGGCACATTTTGATTGGTAACTCACCATGGGGAGTGGTTGTAAGGGTCTTTATAAGTTTGTCTGTTTTCACTTTTTTGCTTGTCAGAAGAAGGGACGTTGTTGGTCCCGAAACGTCACAATAAAGGATATTTCATTGAAGTTGTTGTCTACAGTCCAGTGAGTGCTTTCTAATTCTTATTTTTATATATATATATATATATATATATATATATATATATATATATATATATAAGTCCAAAAGGAAAAAAAGTGAATGGCTCCAGCACTGTTTCTTTAAAAGTGAAAAAAACCTTTATTAAGGTGACAAAATGAGCAGACAGCAACGTTTCGGGTAACGCAGACCCTTAATCATGCTATGGATTGCTCTGCAGCACAGCTTTAAATAGGCCAGATGGCTTAATTACAAACATATTAACTCCATATTGGCTAAACTTTTTTTGACCATTGATTACTACTGCCATCTATTGGGCCAATTCATGAATTACACATGTAGAAAAAGAATTTTTTTTTAAGTCTAAACAAAAATGTTAAATACATAGGTAAAGTTAAACACATGAGCAGTGATGCAAAGTTTAATCATGACATCCAAAATTAAAAATGCATATATGTATGATGAAAGATAAAATTTATAAAAACAAATGGAGATCATAATCTCTATTCAGACCTACTGGATGTAGAGTTTTTAGCTGTTGAATCCACCATACCTCTCTCTTTTTGAGTTCAAGTTCCCTATTCCCTCCTCTCCTAAGTTTAGGGATATGATCAATTATTTGGTACCTGAGTTGGCTGACAGTGTGTCCCATTTCAAGAAAATGGGAAGAAACTGGAAGGGTTTTATCTTGGCATCTAATTGAAGATTTATGCCCACTAATCCTATCTCTAATGGGGCGTGTAGTTTCCCCTACATAGCCCCTCCCACACGGGCATTTTAATAGGTAGACTACAAAGTCTGTGTCACAGGTATACTACCCATTAATTTCCCGAATTTTTCGGTCATTTGGTTTGTGCTATGTGTTTACCTTTTATCATAGCATTACATTGTGCACAATGAAGACAGGGGTATGAGCCCTTTTTGGGGGTAGTAAGACAGGTAATCCTACTGGTGTTTGTACCGCCAATGTCAGCTTTAACTAAGGTATCCCTAATATTTTTGACTCGTCTGTATGAGTGTATAGGGGGGGGGGGGGGCTTGAAATTCAGATATATGAGGGTTAAACTTACCCAAAAGATACCAGTGTTTTTTAATGATATTAGCAATATGATCACTATGTGTATTAAATTCTGAAGAAAAAAATATACGTTTATTGTTCTTCTTTGGTTTAACAATTTTCTCTTGTAGAGCTTCATTTTTACATCTAGTGATCATAGATGGGGGATATCCTCTCTCTTTAAATTTGTTAGCCATTTCCTCAAGTCTAATTTCTTGCATATCCTTGTCCTGTACATTTCTAATAGTTCTTATAAATTGACTTTTTGGAATGGAAGAAAAAACTCTCTTAGGGTGGTAACTATTATATTGTAGCAATGTATTACGATCAGTTGGCTTAACATAAAGATCTGTTTTAAGAACTGAATCTTTTTTGTATATGATCGTGTCAAGGTAATTTATAGAGGTGTAAGACAAATTTAAAGTAAATCTCAAACTATCAGTGCACTTATTAAGTTCATCAACAAAGTCTATTAAAGATGAAATAGGGCCCCTCCATACGACAAAGACATCATCTATATAGCGAAGCCATAGCCTACATTTAGTTTTAATGTCTTGATTGGTATAAACATTTTTCTCCTCAAATTGGCTAACAAAGATGTTGGCGTATGAAGGGGCCATATTCGAACCCATTGCGGTTCCACGTTTCTGTAAATAAAATGTGTCCTGAAAAAGAAAATAATTGAGATATAACAATATATTGAGTAAATCCTCAATGAAATTACTTTGTTGCAAAAAGAAGTTAGTTTCTTGTATAATAGATTCAAGGGTAGCCTGAATGCCTGCTTCATGGGGGATACATGTGTAAAGGCTCACAACATCTAATGAGAAAAGGATATCATTATCCACATCCGAAATATTAGAAAGTTTTTTCAACAAATCACCTGTATCTTTAAGAAAAGAGGTTTGTTTGGATGCAATAGGATTAAGAATCTTATCTATAAAAATAGCGATATGTGAAAATACAGAATCTGTACTGGCGACGATAGGTCTGCCAGGGGGGGCATTGTAATTTTTATGAAGTTTAGGTAATGTATAGAACACAGGAATAATAGGATCAGTTTTTATGAGGAATTTTGCAAGATCTTTTGAAATTATATTATTTTTCAGAGCTGTGTCTACTGTTGTTTTAATTTCCTTCTTAACATCCAATAAAGGGTCTCCCTCTAAAATCTGGTAGATGCCACCATCAGATAACTGACCTAAAATTTCTTGTACATAAAACTCAGTATCTAATACAACAACCGCCCCACCCTTATCTGAATTTTTAATGGTGACGTTTTTATTTTTTGCAAGATTTTTTAATGCCTGCCTTTCTCCATAAGAAATATTACCTTTTTGTTTAAACTTTTTCTGTGATAGTAAATTCTTCACATCATTTTGAACAAACTTAATAAATGTTTCAACACCTGGGTTAGTTGAACTGGGGACAAAGGTAGACTTATTCTTAAGTTTTAAAGACTTTAGATTAAACATGGCATTATCACTATCAATAGATGTATCACAAACCATACCATCATTTTCATTGCCAAAGTGTGCCTTTAATTTTAAAGTGCGAAAAAATCTATATAAATCTTTTTCAACAGTAAATTCATTTACATGACTTGTAGGACAAAATGATAACCCCTTGCCTAACACAGAATATTCATCTTAGATAAAGCATATTTAGAAATGTTCACAACAATATTACTATTATGAACTTCATTAGGCATATCAGGATTACCATTCTCCTGTTGGATCAGTCCAGCCGGGGTGTATATAGACAGTTCAAATGGATGTTGATCAGGGAGGTTTTTTTGGTACCTTCAATTTAGTGAGTCACTTTTTTCTTTCCCCTTTGCGGCTGTTTGTTCCTCACGCTGCTCCGCTGTGAGCGGGTGTCTCCACTGGGACCGGTGTTTCTATCCTCCCCTCCGGTATCGTTTTCTGCACCTCCGCCTCTGCCTTGTCGCTTCCACATGACGTCACGGACGCGACTATCATGTGACCACCTGTGTACACGATCTTGCTGGTAATCTTCTTCGTCTCTTGTAAACTTTTGTCTTTTAATTTCTTTAAGTTCCTTTTGGTAATCATCCAACAGTTTGTTCACCTCTGCTTTGATATTTTGTAGTTCTTCAGCGGAGAAATGGATATTCAATGCTTGTTCACATTCTGTAACCAACACTTTTTGTTTGTCCATTTCTTCCTGGAGTCATTCAACTGTCCACACAATAATGTCGAAAGAACACTTATTTAAAATGCACTCAAATCTTTTGCGATACTTTTCATTATTGGCCATAATGGTAGGTCTTAGCTTGATTCTCAGGCCTCTTGGAATCCGCCTTACCCTGTAGTATTCAGCCAAAGTGGTACTGTGTAGCTCATAGGATAACAATTTTTTGCGTGCTTTTTCCCAATTCTTTGACATATTGGTGTTTGCTGTGTCTCTAAGGAATTCTCTTGAACCTCTTGCAAGAGCTGTTATCCTAGAGGAATCTACATCCGAGTATGATAAAACATCCAAACCTTCATTTTGCACCTCCATCAAGTGTATATTGTGCTCGAGACCTCCACAGAAAGGTAACATACAAAGAGAACAATAGGTCCAGCACAAGTAACAGTTCAAAGTTGGTTAGCAAAGTGCACGGTAGCCAGAGGGTCCTGCTCACCTCTCATATATAAGTCCAAAATGAAAAAAGTGAATGGCTCCAGCACTGTTTCTTTAAAAGTGAAAAAAACCTTTATTAAGGTGACAAAATGAGCAGACAGCAACGTTTCGGGTAACGCAGACCCTTAATCATGCTATGGATTGCTCTGCAGCACAGCTTTAAATAGGCCAGATGGCTTAATTACAAACATATTAACTCCATATTGGCTAAACTTTTTTTGACCATTGATAGAGATTACTACTGCCATCTATTGGGCCAATTCATGAATTACACATGTAGAAAAACAGAAAAAATGTTTTTAAGTCTAAACAAAAATGTTAAATGCATAGGTAAAGTTAAACACATGAGCAGTGATGCAAAGTTTAATCATGACATCCAAAATTAAAAATGCATATATATATGAAGAAAGATAAAATTTATAAAAACAAATGGAGATCATAATCTCTATTCAGACCTACTGGATGTAGAGTTTTTAGTTGTTGAATCCACCATACCTCTCTCTTTTTGAGTTCAATTTCCCTATTCCCTCCTCTCCTAAGTTTAGGGATATGATCTATTATTTGGTACCTGAGTTGGCTGACAGTGTGTCCCATTTCAAGAAAATGGGAAGAAACTGGAAGGGTTTTATCTTGGCATCTAATTGAAGATTTATGCCCACTAATCCTATCTCTAATGGGGCGTGTAGTTTCCCCTACATAGCCCCTCCCACACGGGCATTTTAATAGGTAGACTACAAAGTCTGTGTCACAGGTATAGTAACCATTAATTTCCCGAATTTTTCGGTCATTGGTTTGTGCTATGTGTTTACCTTTTATCATAGCATTACATTGTGCACAATGAAGACAGGGGTATGAGCCCATTTTTGGGGGTAGTAAGATAGGTAATCCTACTGGTGTTTGTACTGCCAATGTCAGCCTTAACTAAGGCATACGCCAACATCTTTGTTAGCCAATTTGAGGAGAAAAATGTTTATACCAATCAAGACTTTAAAACTAAATGTAGGCTATGGCTTTGCTATCTAGATGATGTCTTTGGCGTATGGAGGGGCCCTATTTAATCTTTAATAGACTTTGTTGATGAACTTAATAAGTGCACTGATAGTTTGAGATTTACTTTAAATTTTTCTAACACCTCTATAAATTACCTTGACACGATCATATACAAAAAAGATTCAGTTCTTAAAACAGATCTTTATGTTAAGCCAACTGATCGTAATACATTGCTACAATATAATAGTTACCACCCTAAGAGAGTTTTTTCTTCCATTCCAAAAAGTCAATTTATAAGAACTATTAGACATGTACAGGACAAGGATATGCAAGAAATTAGACTTGAGGAAATGGCTAACAAATTTAAAGAGAGAGGATTTCCCCCCCAGCAACTCTCTTTCTCTACGCGTTTCACAGCCGCTTAAGAGTGTCATCGCGCTTGGCGAGGAAAAGTTCCGGTAAAAAGTATAAGTAGTTTTTGCTAAGTAAAATGACATACAGCAGGCTGTTAAGGTGAGAAGTGTATACAAATACTAATAATCAGTGACTATCGAACAAGGCTCACAGAGTCAATACTCATTTATCTGTAGTGATCCAAATATACCTTTCTTTATAAACAAAGTCCCACCTACTGCACATTCTGCACATACTGAAGCAGTATTTTGGCCTACACATAAGATTATGGGAAACAATTGCTATATGTGTTAACACTTGAAGAGTTGATACAAACATAAGGAGTAACTACTATATTGACACTTTCTAATCAGCAACATTTGTTTTCCAACCCTGATACACACTGGATCCCACAGCAACAAAGAGGAACATCTGACGTTTCCTTTGATTGGACATTCTCTTAGCCAGCAATATTGTTTTTTAGATTTTTGTTTTTTGTTTTTTGATTTTTGATATTTTTTCATTTTTTACATTTTTAATTTTTAGGGTGGTATTCCATATAGTACTTTTCTTTTGATTTATTTTATTTGTAATATTTATCCTCTGCAGGGAGACGTCCCGCATATTGTGCAATTTATTTTTGATAGTAAAACTTTTTAAATTACTTGGTGTATTGTTTTCTTTATTATGGATGCCTAATTAATGCTGATTAAGTGTGTTGGTTTCTCTTAGCTTTTAGCGCCCTCTCATTTACGTTTTCTGTTGAGTTTTATAATTTTGCCATCTAGGGGAGGTGGCAGGAGAGTGGCTTAGATAAACCTTTGGATTTTAGCGCTGTATTATCCTTTTCTAACTTTCATCACTAACTGAGGTACATGTAAAAGCTTAACAAAAGTCCATAAAGTCCCCAGATTAAGGTTTGTTATGGCTTTCATCAATAGGTATAATCAGAGTCTCTGCAGACTTAGAGATAGGAGAATATCATTTAAGGGGTATTCTCTATTTGTTTCTCTGATCAATCTTACCCCACTCCTCTTCTGTTAAGATGCTCTCCTATATTCCTGCGGGTCAATGAGAAAATGTGTCTCTGCAATAGTAAGGTCCCATAGAATGTTGTCTGGAATATCATGGGTGTTGTGCTTGAGCAGTAATAGTAGGCCCAGTCTCATCACAGACTTTCTAGGGCTAGAAGGCTGGGAATGAAGGTCTTGGGTTTCGGTAGAGGTAACGGCAGAGGCTTCTATGAGTAGGGGTATTGTGAAGGTGTTATGATCTTTCCGCTGGTCATTGGCTACCAGGCTGGGATGTTTTCTTCCAGCGGATTTCAAATAAGGTGGAAAGACACTAAGCAATTTTTGAGTCCAATGCTGTGGGGTCTTGTTCCCGAGGTATACGCTTTGAGTTCAGCTATAGGTACAATCACACACGGCTCGTTTGTGGGAGCTGAGGAGTCCTGCCTCTTCCTCATTATCGCTAGCCAGATACTCTGAATATACTACCTTTACGCTTAGGGCCCCACTGCCTGTATCCAAGCTTCCCTCTGTATCCATACAAGGAGGAGATGGTTGATGAGATTCCACATCAACCCCATTACAGATGTACCCTAGTGACAAACTGCAGTTATCATTTGATCTGGGAGAGCCAAATGTGGCCCGGCAAGGTCTCTTCAAGCACAGTGTGATGGTAAGTCAGCGGTAAGTCAGCAGCTTCTGAATCACCCATAGGATTTGGTCCTCCATCCCCACAGGTTCCTAAGGTATTTAGAGGTCTCCAGCGGTTTATGCACACATGGTATCTCGGTGTTGAAGGCCACAGCTTAAAACGTAGCTCCAGGCTCTAAAGCCAACAGCGATCTCAGTGAAGTTGGACTCATGCAATAGGCTTTCTTTAGTAGATTTTAATTGGGTTAATTTTTATCATAGATGCTTAGTCAGAAAATGGATATCATGCAGATTACACTGGAAAGGTAGGTAACTGGGTAACATAGTAACATACATGATAAGGTTGAAAAAAGACTGAAGTCCATCAAGTTCAACCTATACAAATCTAATATACTTACAAAAAGCTCCAGTTGAGTTTAAATTACTCCCAATAAAAGGCGACCCATTTAATACAAGCAATCATATCCATGAATTTTTTTTCTATCCATAAATGTATCCAAACATTTTTTTATGTATCTAGGGTATTGGCATTCACTACCTCCTTTGGTAATGAATTCTACAATTTTATTGCTCTTACAGTGAAAAAATGTTTTCGTTGCAGGAGATTAAATCTTGTTTCCTCCAACCTTAAATTGTGACCTCCTGTCACAAACAATTTTCTTGAAATAAACAGAGCTTCTGCCATCTCTGTATATGGGCCTTGAATATAATGATATAAATTAAATAATAATGGGTAATAAAGAGATTATCTATCTTTTTAAACAATACAAATTCTGTCCTTTAACTGAAACCACCATCTGTGCATGTTTTTTTTTCCACACAAACATACAAAATCAAATTAGTGTGCCTTTATAGCTAAATATAATGCCTTTATAGCTCAAGATAATGCATTTTTATGCAGCCATTTTTGCTGTAGCCTTGTCTAAAAATCATCCTATCTTTCATTATACGAAAAAGGAATTTTCACATTTGTTTAAACATGAATTCATACACTTATACAATTTTTTTTTAGCAATTTGGGTAACACAATCTCCAAATTTTCAGTTAATTGAATTCATTCAAATTTATATTTAACATAGAACTGTGGTTTGTGCTATAGCCGTACAATATATTAACATGTGAGTATGTATTTTGTATTTCTATACTTTATCACATTTGTAATTGGTACCTGTTACAAAGCCTTGTGATGAGATGTAATAATCCTGATGTCTATAGGAAATTAAGGATTACTTTTAGCTCTCTACTGAGCTCCAAGATGCATAAAAGCTTCCTGGTTAAACTATAGAATTTTCTATGAAGATTTTTGCAGCCAATACTTCAAGCAAATCCTACTTAATTCACTCTCAATGTGGAAAAAAAAAAACTATATCCTGGCTTAAGCAATTTGTTTTGTAACCCTGCTGAGAAGCTAACTTTCACAGCCCCCTTTCTACATTAACAAAGGATCTGAATTGAATACATAGCAATGGGGATAAGGAAAAAAATACATACTCTAATATTTGCAGGATATATTATAAAACCAAATAGAGATTAGATTATATTACAAATGAGATGAAAAAGAGGAAAATCAGTAAATTTCATAAATAAGCATTAACTAACATGCTTAGGTACAGTGCAGTACAGAAAATGAGACAATAACATACTTATGTTCATTACCTATTCATTTATTAAAACAATTACTGTTTTACAGTTTTTAAATTATTTTACTAATATGCTTTAATAATCGCAAAAGAAAGATAAAAATGAATTATAACTATGTAAATATGGTGCATATACATTATATATATATATATATATATATATATATATATATATATATCATTTATGAATTTCTTTAAAATTGTGTCTCAAGTGTCTGTAAATGCTAAAACTTTGAAGCAAATTAAGAGATAGTCTAGTCAAAATTAAACTTTCATGATTCAGATAGAGCATGTAATTTTAAGCAACTTTCTAATATACTCCTATTATAATTTTTTCTTCATTCTCTTGGTATCGTTATTTGAAAAAGCAAGAATGAAAGCTTAGGAACCGGCCCATTTTTCATTCAGCACCTGGGCAGCGCTTAAAGGGACATTCTACTCCAGAATATTTTTTTTTAAAAGATAGATAATCTCTTTATTACCCATTCCCCAGTTTTGCATAACCAAAACAGTTATATGAATACACTTTCTTGCCTCAATGGTTACTTTGTATCCAAGCCTCTGCTTGACAGACTTGCATTATAGCCAGCCAGTGCTGACTCCTAGGTAACCACAGCATGAGCACAATGCTATCTATATGGCACACATGAACTAACACACTCTAGCTGTAAACACAGTAAAATTCACTGAGATAAGAGGCAGCGTTCAAAGGCTTAGAAATTAGCATTTGAGCCTACCTAGGTTTAGCTTTCAACCAAGAATACAAAGAGAAGAAAGCAAATTTGATGATAAAAGTAAATTGCAAAGTTGTTTAAAATTGCATGCCCTATATTAATCACGTTAATTTTAAAAAAAGCTGAAAAGTGATACTTTTTAAGATGAACCTAAAGCAAAAATGCATTAGACCAGTCTATTTAAAATTTGTCATGTACATGGAAGACATACTCAGTAGCAACTTGGCAGCAAAGGTTTGACAGATTTGTTATTTTTTTAATTTAGCCACATTGTCTTTTTGTAATCTTTCCCAGATTTTATTATAAACACTAACATTACTAATACAAAACCAATGCAAATCCATAGGATACAGAAGTCATTCAGATTTTTAACACCTTTCATACTATTTTTAAAATTGAGATAACTTGAGATAATTTGAGAATATAGTGACAGAAGAATAGACAAGAAACCCAAAATAAATACCACTATTTACTTCCAGACAGAACATGATGTTAAAATTGCTGTCTTATCACTTCATAGACACCCCAGTCAAGTTGGAAAGCATATCAGTTGTTTCAGTCCTCTCAGGAATCAAACAACCTGTTCTACCATACTGCTTTATGTTTTAGAAAAAGTGTTTAAAAACTGTACATTTTCAAAGTAGCTATGTGAGAAAAATGCAATCAGGTTGGCTATACGAGAGCTTGATGAATTACCACAGGCCACGCTCTCATGTTGCACAGTAAATATCCTGTCCTGGGGAGAGGATTGATGGCCCAGCAAGGTTCAGACTTCCAATGAGGTTCTCCCCATTAAGCTAGTGATGTAGTAGCCAAGGACACAACTTTTTAACCCATTCCTACTTTCTGGTTTAGTTCCTGCATATGAGAGTAAGAACACCAGACCAGATAAGTGAGTGATCAATAGGTTTAATTACTTCTGTGTTACAAGCTATCATTGTTGACGGTGTCTTAAATTGCAGTATTTTAACTACTTCTTGTATATTACGCACCAGCATTTTAACCCTTAATTGAACTTTGTGTCTTGGAAATCAGGAGGTTCATTTGCCACTATTAGTTTGTTAGGGGCATTCAAGGTGGGTAAATCCCTGCAGTGTAATAAACTCCCCCCAAAAGGGGTAGAATCATTGCACAGTAACACATTTTCAGAAGTGGTTGCTAGCTATAAGAGGCAAAATGTCCTTTGTGTGTATAAGATAGATTGACAGACAGGCAGACATACTAAGTGTTAAAGGATAAATAGATTTAGATACATTATTGAACTGTACTTGCAGACTGGACTGTGTGCACTTTCCATAACCTGGTAATCACTCAGAATAAACTGGGTACACATCTCATTAAATGGCCTGCCAAAAACTGGTTAAGACTAAAAAAAAAAACAGGACAGTAAAGTAAAAATGAAACATTTATGTATATAGAACATGCAATTTTAAACCACTTTCCAGTTTACTTCTATTATGAAATGTGCTTTGTTTTCTTAGTGTCTTTTGTTGAAGAGTAAACGTAGGTAGGCTGATAGGTGTTTGGGAGCATGCAAATGTTTATGGTGACAGTAACATGGGCAAGAAAAAATCTCTTACAGACAGAATTGGCAGGCATCACAAGATTAAAACATACATTAGCTGCAAGTAATCTATACCCTTCAATGTAAATTCCCATGTATTTGTATTGGTATGCCCTAAAGGAAATTACATTCTAGGGTCATGGAACACCTACATAATATTCACAATGCTCCCAAAGATCTGACAAGAGAAAAAAGATAGCATCTGTAGCTTCTCATTTTCATAAATTTCATCAATCCAAAACATCAGAGCTTAAATGCTATGGTATATAATGAGTGTCATTGGGACAAAAAGGAGGTGACCTAGAGAAGGCTTTATTGAAAGCAGAAACCAGATGGATATACCTAATGGACAGTGCATACCCCAAAAGTTTACATGAAAAAAACAATGATTCAGTTTTTATATAGGGACACTATAATAATGGATATTCCCAACATCAAGGTGATGCTAAATGTATCTGAAACACTGATCTGCATTTTTGCAGCCACCAAATGCAATAGGACAACTCAGGGCAGAAATCAAATTGTATAATGGTTGAATAAGCTCTAGTATTGAGCTTCACATTCCTTCCGTTTTTTTAACACTTTTTTCATCTCTTTTCTAATTTTTCTATTTAATTTTGAAGCACACTTATTAAATACTAGATAAGACTGAGTTCACCTACACATTTATTTCCAAGACCAGAACACATGCGATTGGAGCACATATTACAAATATCAACAGGAAGTGTTGAACCTTATGATACACAATTCCTACTCATCTATTTTTTATTATTATTATTATTATTATTATTATTATTATTATTGTTATTACATTTAATTCATTAGTATATTCTCACTCACTTGTTTTTCTTTAACACATTTCCCTGTTTTTTCACCAGATTTGAGAATTTTCACTTAGATTGTACAAAATTCCCATGCACTATGTCGAGTCTACAAGATATTCAAGTATATATTTTATCCATAACTCAAATATTGGTTTCACACTAATTCACACTATGTAAACCATGTAATGTGTTGTTGATTTTCCAGCAGCATAGATTAATGTCCTGAGATAAGCACATTATTTATAAACATGCAAACTTAATACTTGAGTGATCGATAACATATTCAAAATCATAAACATGGTCTTTATTAGATCTAATATTATACTACCATTATACCAATGAATAAAAAATAATAAACACAATCATTATTAATTCCTAAGCTAAATGATTATCACACAAATCAATGTATGAGATACACTCAAATTGAACATATTCAGCTATATGAAATCGATTTACAATAGTACAATAAAATGTAATAATACACCACAACAGCATTTTATTGAGATCAGAGAAACACTCGTATTGCTATAATACAATAATACATTATATAATAACACATTAATAGTATCCTCGTTAAAGACAAATAAAGAAACAATACACAATCATGAGATCTTTTCTAAAGATTATCAAACTCATATTCAATACAAACTTATACAAACCTAATCAAATACATTTTGTTCCAAAACATAAACTTGTCCCAATGACATCTCCATAACTTCAGCGTCAATTAAATTGAGGATGGCTCTGATTTGTTGAGGATTGAACAAGGGGCGGGACTAACACTACTTATACCCGCGGACGCCGGCGCGCATCACCTTTTGAGAAAGCCGTAACCTAAATGGCAAAACATGTTAAGGGAGGAAATTTAAATGTATTACTTGATTTAACATTTTTTTAATCAGTTATATGATCTGATGCGGACTCCGATGCTTTATTAAGATACCACTGTTGGTTAAAATAAGGGATAAGTGGGTTACATAGATTCAATAGAAAATCCACAGACTGTATATGCACCAATTGGTGGGTAAATATCCAAAATATTGCAGATCAATATATAGCATAACTGTGCAAATATATACTATTTAATACCTGCAATCAAAGCAATACTCACTTTGAAAGTAATGTTGGGATATATGGAATGCTAGTTGTGTGCATATAACTTTTTTATTGATTAATTAGTGTAAACCTACGCACACATTTCTAACATTTGGGCTTCCACAAAGAATAAAATCCCTCTTAACTTATTATTGGCATTTGAAAACCATATTAACTTGAGAGATTTAAACCTGGAGTTACAAACAATTTGATACGTTATAACCTTATATGTTACGGCTTGGTTTGTAACAACATACGTAATAGCAACTTAGTTGCAATATTGCAACATAAACAGACATCTCACAGCTTTTCAAGCTTAAAGTGATGGTAAATTTTGCAAATTACGATAACGGTTTATGACATAAAATATAATATCGTATAATTAGATATGTACTTACTTTATATTATACTCCGACATAGATACACTCCGCCCCCCTTTTACTTCCTTGTTTTAGCATTGTGATGTAGAGATCGGTCCCACCCGCTCTCTAAATATGCATGACGCTCCATATCGAAAGGACTGTGGGCATCAGTTGCCTTTATGCTACGCAGCATGACGTCTTTAACGCATGCACAACATATGCAGTTTTTTCCCCTCAATGATACATGCCAAAATGCCACGACTATGATTGGTGAGGGAAAAAATGTCATTATAAAAAATAAAAAATAAAGTCTAAGTGTCCGGACTGCCGGAGCTTGCTATAGAAATGGAGCTATTTCAATTCAAATACTGAATTAAGCTTGCAAATTTAACATTTTCATCAATTAAACTGCTATTATTTTAAAAATTTTACATTGGGTGGTGAAGAGTACTCCTTGTGAAGTTACCATCACTTTAATAGCAATCTAACAAGCATAACACTGGTGGGGACTCTAATATAGACATATATTCAGACTCCAATTAATTGTCATTTTATTTGCTCTGCATAACGCTAGAGATCTGGTTACATAATATACCAATATATAGCAACTATTGGGTAAATATTAAAAAAAAAAACTTAATGAATTGAAGCATACCTTAAGCAAAATGAGATTTACCTCTATGACACTTTTCATTTAAAATTAAAATAAGGTTACCATTTAGAATCAGCATTACTTGTATAGTATAACAGATCTGGTTACAAATCCAATTTCTGAATAATATGGATATAATTTTCACAAAGTTTACTGAAATTAAACTATACAATAAAATAAAACAAGTAAGTTGCTGGAGTAACAACAATAGTATTTATTCCAATGGTGATTTGCTATATACAAAACATAAAGTGTTAGATACTGTTTGCA
This sequence comes from Bombina bombina, assembly GCF_027579735.1. NCBI lineage: Eukaryota > Metazoa > Chordata > Amphibia > Anura > Bombinatoridae > Bombina > Bombina bombina. Next base: position 167,823,717 of record NC_069504.1, on the reverse strand, counting down.
CAATCAGTACCCTAACACCCACATTCAGCATTTCCAATGTGGGAATAAGTTAACCCACATTACATACAAGCTATATCCCTCATCAACCACAATATATATTGTATACTCAAGTCACAACCAGATAATTATATTATCACTGAGCATCTATGACTGATGATAATCTAAAAGGGGAAACAGAAGTGCTACTATAAGTGCATACTTTTTCTCAGTCTGTTCTGACTTTACCTTGTAAATTTCCCATATGCACAAGCACTCTAGCCCAAATTTAACTATAACCTACAAGAATATATTATAGGGCGTCCCCAACAGTACCAGTGGAGTGCTATTGCAATTTGCTTTTGTTGCAAATTTATGGTAGCAGTGTTTGCAACAACAAAATTTCTATAAAAATTGCACGTTACTGAGCTCACCTTACTCTTTAAGCAATAAATGCCAAGAAAAACTAAGCAAAACTGAACAAGTAAATTGAAAAGTTGTTTAAAATTTCACTTTCTATCCAATACATTTAAGTTTAATTTTGGCTTTATTTTCCCGTCTTAAACCTTCTATGGTACGCAAACCAAAACAATATTTTAACTTATTTCTTGTCAATTCCTACCCCATAAGTATAAAATGCAAAATTCATAAGCAAGTTTTATTTTATTTTATGGTATTTTTAGGATATGAAAATGAATATGCAATTTTATTTTATTTATTTTTCACCTCCAACTAAGAACAAAAATACATCATAATTTCAACAATCTGTTCTAAGGAGTGTGGAAAGTTCAAATCAATTACACATTTGTGAACAATAAATGAATACACCATAAAATAAATAAAAAGGTTACATTGCTATAAAAAGATGCATGTATTGTAGTTGTGTCACATATCATATGGAGGGTGAAATTGGTAACCGCTTTACTTCTACAGATCCAGACACATCAGCCATCAAATACACAAATTTAAAGTGAAACAGCAAATAACGAATATCTTGTTCAAATGACACCTTGCTTCAAAAACTTTAACAGATTTAACATGACCATATATTAGTAAATTTCACTGTCTGAGTGGGCTGTCAGAGAAGATTGTGTATCATAATAAAGAGAGTAAACATTGCTGTCATAGTTAAACTTACAGAAGCTTTTCATGTCTGTGACAGAGTATATAGCCGGAGGATGAGACGATGGCAAGTGAAAAGGAAGACGCACCATAATGTCATATCTGTCAACAAAAGCTAGGGCTTTGATCACATGTGCTGAGAAAATGTCAGGCTACTGACTAATTTCTGACATCAAATCTCAAACTACACAGGCAAGTTTCAAATACAAAACCACAAACGTTAAACCATGATACCGCTAATCTAGAAAGTAATATAATAATAAAATAGATTCACTTCAAGAGAAAAGTAAACAATAAACACCTTCATCCTAAGAAACAAGCATAGAAAAGCCTCTAAGCAGCTAACAAAAAAGTAAATAAAATAAAAAAAGGAAACAAAAAAACAAACTAAGGGCTCAATGTACTATGCAACAAAAAATGGAAATGTTTTAAAGAAACATATGGTTTGATGTTGCTAATTTGCACAAAAAAGTGCAATTTTATTGTCGGAAATATATGTTTTATCTTCAATGTACTAAGATTAAAGGGACATCAAGTCATTTTTTTTTATATATGTAGCATAGATGAACAATTAAAGGGATGCAAATCTGTTGTAATAAAAAAGCACTTAACAGTTGCTTATACTTTATAGAAATTGTAATTTGTATTATTTATCTATTTAAATGGATTTTACCTTTTATTAATTTTTTTACACTATATTTGTGCTTTCTGTCACAGCCCTACAAAGAGAATGAAACCTTTGCAGGAAGTTGTATCTTAGCCTGATGTCAAAAAACCTCTAGGCTAGTGAATAGACTAGATAACAGGGAGTCTGATTTGCTCATGCCCAAAACTGACAGAATCAAAACATAGGTTTTGGGGGGCGTGTCCAGGCTAAGGCCTAAGATGGCAGCAAAACTGGGAGCTCTGCACAGATTAATTACAATCCGCCATGTAATCTAGACTTTTTGCATCCATCTAGAGAGAAACTGACCTGTATATAATAGATAAAGCTTAGCTGGTTTGGAATATATTAATATTGTAACAAAAGGGGCTTCCCAGACTGGACTGCAGGGATCTCTTGGTGGCCTACAAGGACAGAGATTCCAGCACCCCCCCCCCCCCCCCGGACTGGGGTAAGCAGGGTAAACACTGTGCCTCAGCATTTACTTGTTGTTGATAGAATCAAGCTGCAAACATTGAGAATGTATATCCGTGCATGCAGGCCCTGTTCTATGAGTTTGAGGGGAGCATGTTGGATTGATTTGACCGCTTACATTTCATGATGGAACGCATGGTGGACAAGAGGAGCTCCTTTGAGCCTTCAACAGTATCACCCATGGGATCTGAAACAGCGGCAAGAAGTTGGTCTATACTACAGTCCTCAACCCCCAGTGACTGAAGCAGTATCTACATTAATAGATCCCTGTGACCAACTCTCGCATTTTTCTATAGTTCCTGCGCAGGGGGGGCGGCCGACCCGCCTGTGCTAAGCATGGAACCTGTTTGTTTGCGGGAAGAGACAGATTTTATTAGAGCTGCAGAGGGGAAAAACACGGGGCCCCACACTAAGAGCTTACTGGAGACAAGGGACTACGACACCGCACCACAAGATGTACATATCCAGCTTAGCCGGGGGAACCACCTTTATGGGCTCTTATGGCAGATTTATTACTGCCCCAATGCTTTCATCGCAGCACACACAGCCATGACAGCTACCCAATTTAAAAGAAGGTACTGCTGGGCTGTTCTCACCCAAGATCTCCTTTGAAACAGTGGCGTCACTAGGGGGGTGCGGGCCGCACCTGGGTAACACCCTCCAGGGGGTGACACCAAATTTTTTTTTTTAATTTTATTGAAATTCAAAGAAGTACGATGTTGAGATTCATAGATTATTTTATTAGAGGCTGAAATTTGTGAACATTAGTGGGACTGGGGAAGTTGTAGACACACAATTTTTTTGCCCCTTGAGCCAGTGCTGCGATTTCAACAAATAGTTTTCCCGGCTGCTTTTGCTTGTTTGTACTTTGCTCCTCCCCTGCCCAATTTCACTATGAATGTTGTGGGTGTGCCGTGGAACTTGCAAAGTTGCGCTGCTAGCCTAAACCTACCTGCCTATCTGTGCTCACTGCTCAGTGACATGCAGCCCAGGGCAGTGCACTGACAGACTTGGAACAGAGTCAGAGAGCAGAATTTTCATAGTTTGCGTGCCTAAACCTTTTCTTCAGTGATTTATTTTAGAGTGCTCTGTTTATCTTTCATTTGATGTTCTGCTGAGCCAGGGAGCAGCTCTAGGCATGAGCTTCATAATTAATGCAGTGCAGTTTACATATTTTGTATGTGTGTGTCTGAGTTTTTGTGTGTCTCAGTGTTTTTGTGTGTGTGTTTTTGTGTGTGTGTCTGAGTGTGTTTCCGAGTGTTTGTGTGTGCATCTGAGTATGTTTTTAAGTGTGTCTGAGTGTTTGTATGTGTGTTTGCCTGTGTTTTTGTGTGTGTCTGCTTTCTGCGGGGGGGGGGGGGGGGTGACACCATGACTTACCGCACCAGGTGACACCAACCCTAGTGACGCCACTGCTTTGGAATAAAAACAGAATTTATGCTTACCTGATAAATTACTTTCTCCAACGGTGTGTCCGGTCCACGGCGTCATCCTTACTTGTGGGATATTCTCTTCCCCAACAGGAAATGGCAAAGAGCCCAGCAAAGCTGGTCATATGATCCCTCCGCCTACCCCAGTCATTCGACCGACGTACAGGAGGAAATATGCATAGGAGAAACCATATGATACCGTGGTGACTGTAGTTAGAGAAAATAATTCATCAGACCTGATTAAAAAAACCAGGGCGGGCCGTGGACCGGACACACCGTTGGAGAAAGTAATTTATCAGGTAAGCATAAATTCTGTTTTCTCCAACATAGGCGTGTCCGGTCCACGGCGTCATCCTTACTTGTGGGAACCAATACCAAAGCTTTAGGACACGGATGAAGGGAGGGAGCAAATCAGGTCACCTAAATGGAAGGCACCACGGCTTGCAAAACCTTTCTCCCAAAAATAGCCTCTGAAGAAGCAAAAGTATCAAATTTGTAAAATTTGGCAAAAGTGTGCAGTGAAGACCAAGTCGCTGCCTTACATATCTGGTCAACAGAAGCCTCGTTCTTGAAGGCCCATGTGGAAGCCACAGCCCTAGTGGAGTGAGCTGTGATTCTTTCAGGAGGCTGCCGTCCGGCAGTCTCATAAGCCAAACGGATAATGCTTTTAAGCCAAAAAGAAAGAGAGGTAGAAGTTGCTTTTTGACCTCTCCTTTTACCAGAATAAACAACAAACAAAGAAGAAGTTTGTCTGAAATCTTTAGTGGCCTCTAAATAGAATTTTAGAGCACGGACTACGTCCAAATTGTGTAACAAACGTTCCTTCTTTGAAAATGGATTCGGGCACAAAGAAGGTACAACTATCTCCTGGTTAATATTCTTGTTGGAAACAACTTTCGGAAGAAAACCAGGCTTAGTACGCAAAACCACCTTATCTGCATGGAACACCAGATAGGGCGGAGAACACTGCAGAGCAGATAACTCAGAAACTCTTCTAGCAGAAGAAATTGCAACCAAAAACAAAACTTTCCAAGATAATAACTTAATATCTACGGAATGTAAGGGTTCAAACGGAACCCCTTGAAGAACTGAAAGAACTAGATTAAGACTCCAGGGAGGAGTCAAAGGTCTGTAAACAGGCTTGATTCTAACCAGAGCCTGAACAAACGCTTGAACGTCTGGCACAGCTGCCAGCCTTTTGTGAAGTAAAACAGATAACGCAGAAATCTGTCCCTTCAGAGAACTTGCAGATAATCCCTTCTCCAAACCCTCTTGTAGAAAGGATAAAATCCTAGGAATTTTTATCTTGTTCCATGGGAATCCTTTAGATTCACACCAATAGATATATTTTTTCCATATCTTATGGTAAATTTTTCTAGTTACAGGCTTTCTAGCCTGAATCAGAGTATCTATTACAGAATCTGAAAACCCACGCTTTGATAAAATCAAGCGTTCAATCTCCAAGCAGTCAGTTGGAGAGAAACCAGATTCGGATGTTCGAATGGACCTTTTACAAGAAGGTCCTGTCTCAAAGGTAGCTTCCATGGTGGAGCCGATGACATATTCACCAGGTCTGCATACCAAGTCCTGCGTGGCCACGCAGGAGCTATCAAGATCACCAAAGCCCTCTCCTGGTTGATCCTGGCTACCAGCCTGGGAATGAGAGGAAACGGTGGGAAAACATAAGCTAGGTTGAAGGTCCAAGGTGCTACTAGTGCATCCACTAGAGACGCCTTGGGATCCCTGGATCTGGACCCGTAACAAGGAACCTTGAAGTTCTGACGAGACGCCATCAGATCCATGTCTGGAATGCCCCATAATTGGGTTATTTGGGCAAAGATTTCCGGGTGGAGTTCCCACTCCCCCGGATGGAATGTCTGACGACTCAGAAAATCCGCTTCCCAATTTTCCACTCCTGGGATGTGGATTGCAGACAAGTGGCAGGAGTGATCCTCCGCCCATTGAATTATCTTGGTCACTTCCTCCATCGCCAGGGAACTCCTTGTTCCCCCCTGATGGTTGATATATGCGACTGTCGTCATGTTGTCTGATTGAAACCTTATGAATTTGGCCTTTGCTAGATGAGGCCAAGCTTTGAGAGCATTGAATATCGCTCTCAGTTCCAGAATGTTTATCGGGAGAAGAGATTCTTCCCGAGACCATAGACCCTGAGCTTTCAGGGGTTCCCAGACCACGCCCCAGCCCACCAGACTGGCGTCGGTCGTGACAATGACCCACTCTGGTCTGCGGAAGCTCATTCCCTGTGACAGGTTGTCCAGGATTAGCCACCAACGGAGTGAATCTCTGGTCCTTTGATCTACTTGAATCGTCGGAGACAAGTCTGTATAATCCCCATTCCACTGTCTGAGCATGCACAGTTGTAATGGTCTTAGATGAATTCGTGCAAAAGGAACTATGTCCATTGCTGCAACCATCAATCCTATTACTTCCATGCACTGCGCTATGGAAGGACGAAGAACAGAATGAAGAACTTGACAAGAGCTTAGAAGTTTTGATTTTCTGACCTCTGTCAGAAAAATCCTCATTTCTAAGGAGTCTATTATTGTTCCCAAGAAGGGAACTCTTGTTGACGGGGAAAGAGAACTTTTTTCTATGTTCACTTTCCATCCGTGAGATCTGAGAAAGGCTAGGACGATGTCCGTATGAGCCTTTGCTTTTGACAGAGACGACGCTTGAATCAGGATGTCGTCCAAGTACGGTACTACTGCAATGCCCCTTGGTCTTAGAACCGCTAGAAGGGACCCTAGTACCTTTGTGAAAATTCTCGGAGCAGTGGCTAATCCGAAAGGAAGTGCCACAAACTGGTAATCTGAACGTTCCCTCTTTTTTGGGAACTATGAACAGGTTGGAGTAAAATCCCATCCCTTGTTCTCTTATTGGAACTGGATGAATTACTCCCATCCTTAACAGGTCTTCTACACAATGTAAGAATGCCTGTCTTTTTATTTGGTTTGAAGATAATTGAGACCTGTGGAACCTTCCCCTTGGGGTTAGTTCCTTGAATTCCAGGAGATAACCTTGAGAAACTATTTCTAGTGCCCAAGGATCCTGAACATCTCTTGCCCAGGCCTGAGCAAAGAGAGAAAGTCTGCCCCCGACCAGATCCGGTCCCGGATCGGGGGCCATCCCTTCATGCTGTTTTTGTAGCAGTGGCAGGCTTCTTGGCCTGCTTACCCTTGTTCCAGCCTTGCATCGGTCTCCAGGCTGGTTTGGGTTGAGAAGTATTACCCTCTTGCTTAGAGGATGTAGAAGTAGAGGCTGGTCCGTTTCTGCGAAAGGGACGAAAATTAGGCTTATTTCTAGCCTTAAAAGACCTATCCTGAGGAAGGGCGTGGCCCTTTCCTCCGGTGATGTCTGAAATAATCTCTTTCAAATCAGGACCAAACAGTGTTTTGCCCTTGAAAGGGATGTTAAGCAATTTTGTCTTGGAAGACACATCCGCTGACCAAGACTTTAGCCAGAGCGCTCTGCGCGCCACGATAGCAAACCCTGAATTTTTCGCCGCTAATCTCGCTAATTGCAAAGCGGCATCTAGAATAAAAGAGTTAGCCAATTTAAGTGCATGAACTTTGTCCATAATCTCCTCATACGAAGATTCCTTATCGAGCGACTTTTCTAGTTCTTCGAACCAGAAACACGCTGCCGTAGTGACAGGAACAATGCATGAAATTGGTTGAAGAAGGTAACCTTGCTGAACAAACATTCTTTTAAGCAAACCCTCTAATTTTTTATCCATAGGATCTTTAAAAGCACAACTATCTTCTATGGGAATAGTAGTGCGTTTGTTTAGAGTAGAGACCGCCCCCTCGACCTTAGGGACTGTCTGCCATAAGTCCTTTCTGGGGTCGACTATAGGAAATAATTTCTTAAATATAGGGGGAGGCACAAAAGGTATGCCGGGCCTTTCCCATTCCTTGTTTACTATGTCCGCCACCCGCTTGGGTATAGGAAAAACATCGGGGGGCACCGGAACCTCTAGGAACTTGTCCATCTTACATAATTTCTCTGGAATGACCAAATTGTCACAATCATCCAGAGTAGATAATACCTCCTTAAGCAGTGCGCGGAGATGTTCTAATTTAAATTTAAATGTTACAACATCAGGTTCAGCTTGTTGAGAAATTTTCCCTGAATCTGAAATTTCTCCCTCAGACAAAACCTCCCTCCTGGCCCCTTCAGATTGGTGTGAGGGTATGTCAGAAGCGTTATCATCAGTGTCCTCTTGCTCTTCAGTGTTTAAAACAGAGCAATCACGCTTTCTTTGATAAGTAGGCATTTTAGATAAAATATTTGCAATAGAATTATCCATAACAGCCGTTAATTGTTGCATAGTAATAAGTATTGGCGCACTAGATGTACTAGGGGCCTCTTGTGTGGGCAAAACTGGTGTAGACACAGAAGGGGGTGATGCAGTACCATGCTTACTCCCCTCATCTGAAGAATCATCTTGGGCACTATTATTATCTGTGGCATCATTGTCCCTACTTTGTTTGGACACCATGTCACAATTATCACATATATTTAAATGGGGAGACACATTGGCTTTCATACATATAGAACATCGTTTATCTGATGGTTCAGACATGTTAAACAGGCTTAAACTTGTCAACAAAGCACAACATTTTTTTAAACAGAACACACTTTATTACTGAATATGCGAAAAAGTATGAAGCAGTTGTTCAAAATTCACCAAAATTTCACCACAGTGTCTTAAAGCCTTAAAAGTATTGCACACCAAATTTGAAAGCTTTAACCCTTAAAATAACGGAACCGGAGCCGTTTTTACATTTAACCCCTATACAGTCCCAGGAATCTGCTTTGCTGAGACCCAACCAAGCCCAGAGGGGAATACGATACCAAATGACGCCTTCTATAAGCTTTTTCAGTGGATCTTAGCTCCTCACACATGCATCTGCATGCCTTGCCTTCCAAAAACAACTGCGCATTAGTGGCGCGAAAATGAGGCTCTGCCTATGACTAGAGAAGGCCCCCATCTGAAAAAGGTGTCCATACAGTGCCTGCCGTTTTTTAACAACAATCCCCAAGATTATAATAATTATAAAGCGCTATAATCTGTCAAATATGCTTAGCAAGTAATCGTTTTAGCCCAGAAAAATGTCTACCAGTTTTTTAAGCCCTTATAAAGCCTTTATTCTTATACTTAATCTAAGAAAATGGCTTACCGGTCCCCATAGGGAAAATGACAGCCTTCCAGCATTACCAAGTCGTGTTAGAAATGTGGCCATCATACCTCAGGCAGAAAAGTCTGCCAACTGCTTCCCCCAACTGAAGTTACTTCATCTCAACAGTCCTGTGTGGAAACAGCAATCGATTTTAGTAACGTTTGCTAAAATCATCTTCCTCTCACAAACAGAAATCTTCTTCTCTTTTCTGTTTCAGAGTAAATAGTACATACCAGCACTATTTTAAAATAACAAACACTTGATTGAAGAATAAAAACTACATTTAAACACCAAAAAACTCTTAGCCATCTCCGTGGAGATGTTGCCTGTGCAACGGCAAAGAGAATGACTGGGGTAGGCGGAGCCTAGGAGGGATCATATGACCAGCTTTGCTGGGCTCTTTGCCATTTCCTGTTGGGGAAGAGAATATCCCACAAGTAAGGATGACGCCGTGGACCGGACACACCTATGTTGGAGAAACTGGAGTTGGTTGATCTCTCTCGCTCTCTGTATCGACATGGACAGCAGAGGGTATATGACTGTCCCCATCTGATGAGTATACTGCTATTCACATTAAAAGTTCACTGTGTGGACTATTATGAGCCTTTGTTTTTTGTTTTTCTCCTATTTAACGATGACTTTGTCTAATGCTTTGATCAGGAGCCTGCATGCAGAAACTAATGTATTACATTGCTTTCTTTATACTTTACACTTTTTGTGGGTTAAAAATGTGTGCCTTTCTGTGCTATGGTTCCCTAGATTTGTTTCCTTAGCTCCATTATATGCTCCAATATAATCTCCACTTCAAAATAATCTTGGAAATCCCCCCTGGGTCTAGTCATTAGTTGGGATTCTAGTGAGCTTATGGAACTGGCAGTTTGCCTTAAGCAGATCTGCACTATTTTATCACCAATTTTGTTTTGTTCTGTTTGTATTCTTAGTTAAAAGCTAAACCTAGGTAGGCTCATATGCTAATTTCTTAGACTTTGAAGGCCGCCTCTTATATGAATGCATTTTGACATTTTTTTACCACTAGAGGGCGTTAGTTCATGTTTGTCATATAGATAACATTGAGCTCACTGTAATTTTGATAGCACAGTTTACAAGGTTTTGTATATAAATAGCAGTTCAGTTGTCTGACCTTTTCAAATTAAGATCAGAGTTTTCAAATTGGCTGTCACAGTGTGACTGTACAGAAAAACCTGAAACCATTTTTGAACAAGAAGGATTGGCAAGTGCATGTTTTCTAGGGCATACTAACCAAGGGGGAAGAATGACTTTCAATCACAGTAAAGCAATGGGGTTAAGTTATGCCCCTCTGCATAAGCACTGTTTAGTCCAAAAAATATTTGCAACAAGAAGGCACACTTAAGGAATGGCTATTTAATGTCCAGCAATTAAAAAAATTTTTTTTTACTGTAATGGCAATTAGACATGTGAATTTCAGCCGAATTTCGTTTTCGGACAAATTTTGGCTGATTCAGAGATTTTAATGCATCCGAATTTCCGAATCGGCACCATAAAAAAAATCCAGAAAATTAATAAATCAGTTCAAAAACATCGCCAACACTAACTAAACCTATTAACCCCTAAACCGCAGTTCCCCGACATCGCTGACATTAACTAAACCTATTAACCCTTAAATCGACTGCCCCCACATCGCAACAACCTAAATTAAACTATATTAACCCCTAAACCTAACACCCCTAACTTTAACAGAATTAAAGGGACACTGAACCCAATTTTTTTTTCTTTTGTGATTCAGATAGAGCATGACATTATAAGCAACTTTCTAATTTACTCCTATTAGCAAATGTTCTTCATTCTCTTGGTATCTTTATTTGAAAAGCAAGAATGTAAGTTTAGATGGGTGCCCATTTTTGGTGATCAACCTGGTTTGTTTTTGCTGAGTGGTGGATAAATTCATCCACCAATAAACATGTGCTGTCCAGGGTTTTGGACTTTCTTTTTCAAATAAAGATAGCAAGAGAACAAAGAAAATTTGATAATAGGAGTAAATTAGAAAGTTGCTTAAAATTGCCTGCTCTATCTGAATCACAAAAGAAAAAGTTTGGGTTTAGTGTCCCTTCAAAATAGACCTAAATTAAAGTTACAATTATTGACTACCTATTTAAAAATAAATACAACCTTACCTGTGAAATAAAAATAAAACCCAAGCTTACACTAATAAAACCTAACATTACTACAAGTAAAAAACCTAACATTACTAAAAATAAAAAACCCTAAGATCACTAAAAAATTAAAACTACAATTACAAAAAATAAAAAGAAATACCTTAACAAAAAATAACAAACAAAATTATCCGAAAAAATAAAAAAATATTCATGTTCTAATACCACATTTAAAATTAAAAAAAAAACACCCCAAAATAAAAAAACCACACAAATCTATAATAAACTATCAATAGCCCTTAAAGGGGCCTTTTGTAGGGCATTGCCCTGAAGTTAACAGCTCTTTTGAAAAAAAAAATGAAAAGAAACACCCCCTAACATTACAAACCCCCACCCCCCAATCCACAAAATAAAAAAAACTTAAAGGGACAGTCTACACCAGCATTTTTATTATATAAAAATATAGATAACCCCTTTATTACCCATTCCCTAGTTTTGCACAACCAACACAGTTATATAAATACACGTATTACCTCTGTAGACTGCCCCTTATGTCAGTTCTTTTGACAGACATCCATTTTAGCCAATCAGAGCTGGCTCACCTAAACTCCACGTGCGTGAGCACAGTGTTATCTATATGACACACATGAACTAACACCCTCTAGTGGTGAAAAATTGACCTTCAAGGGCTTAGAAATTAGCATATGAACCTCCTAGGTTTAGCATTCAACTAAGAATAGCAAGAGAACAAAGCAAAATTGGTGATAAAAGTAAATTGGAAAATTGTTTAAAATTACATTCTCTATCTGAATCATGAAAGTTTATTTTGGACTAGACTGTCCCTTTAACTAAAAAAACCTAATCTACCCATTGCCCTGAAAAAGGTATTTGTATGGGCATTGCCCTTAAAAGGGCATTCAGCTCTTTTTTGGGCCATTAAAATAAAAATAAAAAACACCCCCCAAACAAACCCCTAGGATTTAAGCAGCTTTCACTCCTATTGGCTGTTTTGAATCAGCCAATAGGAATGAGAGCTGCTTAAATCCTATTGGCTGTTCAAATCAGCCAATAGGATTTAAGCAGCTCTAATTCCTATCAATGTGTGGCGGACGATCGCATGAAGAGGACCTCCATGTCGGACCGATGGACCTCCGCCTATTGACCGCTCTGCATCCGCAGGGATGAAGATGATGCTGGTCCCGCGATGGATGAACATGGAGCTGTCTGGATGAAGATGCTTCGCCAATGGGATGAAGATCGTTCGCCCGACTTCAGCAACTGTGAGTACTCTTTTTGGGGTTTGTGTTAGGGATTTTTTTTTTTTGGGGGGGGTGTTTGCTTAAGGGCAATGTCCATTCAAATGCCCTTTTTGGCGCAATGGGTAGATTAGGTTTATTTTTATTTTGTGGATCTGTGGGGGTGGGGGTTTGTAATGTTAGGGGGGTTTGCTTTTATTTTTTTGCAAAAGAGCTGTTAACTTTAGGACGATGCTCTACAAAAGGCCCTTTTAAGGACCCTTGGTAGTTTATTATAGGTTAGGTTTTTTGAATTTTTTTTTTTTTATTTTTCTTTTTAAATGGGGTATTATTAGTTTAGGAATATTTTTTATTTTTTTGGATAAATTCGTTTTTGTTATTTTTTGTAATGGTAGTTTTTTTATTTTTTGGAATTTTAGTGTTAATTATTTTTTGTAATTGCAGTTTTAATTTGTTAGTAATGTTAGTTTTTTATTTATAGTAATCTTAGGTTTTTTATTTTTAGCAATGCTAGGTTTTATTAGTGTAAGCTTAGGTTTTATTTTTATTTCACAGGTAAGTTTGTATTTATTTTAACTAGGTAGTTAGTAAATAGTTATATTGTAGTTATCTTAGGTTTTATTTTTAATTCACAGGTAAGTTTATATTTATTTTTAAATAGGTAGTTAGTTGATAATTGTAACTTTAATTTAGGTCTAATTTAAATTTGTTAAAGTTAGGGCGTGTTAGGTTTAGGGGTTAATATAGTTTAATTTAGGTTGTTGCGATGTGGGGGCCGGCAGTTTAGGGGTTAATAGGTTTAGTTAGTACCAAAAGCAAAAAGTTCCCTTATAAACAGCGCACTGTATTTCAGTGTGGGCTAAATGGCAGTGTCCCAGTCATATATGCAGAACCATATACACCAAAAGCGATAACAGTAGTCACAACTTACTTATATATAAGACTTACTGTTACTTGCTTGTAGGGTTCTTTGTTCAGGTTTTTTCTTCCAGCTCCACAAATATAAATATCAACGTAACATGCACCAGACTGTTTCAATATCTTCATAACTCCATTCTACAACGTTACACGCTACTCATAGGCTCCACCTACTTCCCTTTGTAAGAAAACATCCATCTGCAAACCGTAGTTAGGATCCCAAACCAAAGTGTAACAAATGCAAAAAGCGAGGCAGCGGATGTAAAAGTATAAAAAATAACTTTTATTCCATATTTAAAATTGCAAGACAGGATCAAGAGGCCAGTGCAGTACCGGTCTTACGCGTTTCAGCTTGCGCCTTCTCATAGACCACACTGCACTGATCCATCAGCCTCTATTTAGTTACAATATCCTGTGATGTGTAGTATACTTGCATAAATTTAACCCTTTACATGGTTGCAACATATATACAAAAAAGTACATTCCATTATGCAAAAAACAAACGCTATTAATACAACAGAGCAATACAGAGTCCTCACAGCTTAGAGTTGCTATATTTAAATCTATATTTAGACAATGCAACCCAGAGTAATTACACTCTATATGTCGTGCTCCTATGTGTAATATGCAATCTATTAGACTTAAGAGAAACTGCTCATCACAGGAGGGCTATAACAAAGAAGCAGATATTCAGAGAGAAAGATTCCTTAAGAGAGGTTACCCTAGATACCTTATAGACAAGGTATATATGGAGGTAGAGAAAATGGACAGGAATGCTATGATATATGGTACCCATATAAAAGATAAGAAATTCAAAGATAATAAACCAATTTTTGTAACCAATTAAAGTAATCAATATGATGAGATTGTTAAAATCATAGAGAAATGTTTGCCTATCCTAAAAGGAGATGAGGCTTTGTACCCATGGATCAAGGATGGGTGCAGGTGTGTCTCTAGGAGGAATAAAACACTGGGTAATATTCTGTCCCCAAGTGAAGTAAAAATTAAAAAGACAAAAAATGAAAGTAGCTAGTTGAAATGTAAAGGCCACTATAGATGCGGGACAGGGAATTGTAAAGCCTGTACATATACACAGACAGGTAAACAATTTCAGTCTTCAGTTACTACACAAAGGGTTTTTTATATAAATTCCTGCAAAAACTGTAGGACCACTCACGTACTATACTTGGTTACATGTTACAGTGTAACTACTCTGGGTTGCATTGTCTAACTATAGATTTAAATATAGCAACTCTAAGCTTTGACGACTCTGTATTGCTCTGTTGTATGAATAGCGTGTGGTTTTTGCATAGTGGAATGTACTTTTTTGTATATATGTTAAATTTATGCAAGTATACTACACGTCACAGGATATTGTAACTAAATAGAGGCTGATGGGTCAGTGCAGTACGGTCAATGAGGAAGGCACAAGCTGAAACGCGTAAGACCGGTACTTCACTGGCCTCTTGTCCTGTCTTGCAATTTTAAATATGGAATAAAAGTTATTTTTTATACTTTTACATCCGCTGCCTCGCTTTTTGCATTTAGGTTTAGTTAGTGTTGGCGACATTTAGGAACGGCGGTTTAGGGGTTAATTGGTTTATTTAGTGTTTTAGTTAGTGTCAGCGATGTTTGGGAACAGTGGTTTATGGGGTTAATAAGTTGTTAGTGTTGGCGATGTTTGGGATCGGTGGTTTAGGGGTTAATAGGTTTAGTTAGTGTTGTCAATGTTTGGGAACGGCAGTTTAGGGGTTAATAGGTTTAGTTAGTGTCGGCAATGTCGGGAAACTGCTGTTTACGGGTTAATAGCATTATTTAGTGATTTACTTAGTGTCGGCAATTTTGGGGAACTGCGGTTTAAGGGTTAATAGGTTTAGGTAGTGTTGGTAATGTGGGGGCGGCGGTTTAGGGGTTAATAGGTTTAGTTAGTATCAACTATGTGGGGGGACAGCGGTTTAGGGGTTAATAGCTTTATTTAGTGTCAGAAATGTGGGTGACAGCGGCGGTTTTAGATAATTTAGATTCAGCAATCGTCGGCATATTAGTTATGTTTAGTTAAATTGTTTTTTCAGATCCTTTCGTTTTTTCAGATCCATTCTTAATTCATATGCATTATTCTATTTTAAACTTCAGAATAGAATAATGCTTATGAATAAAGATTGGATCCGAAAAAACTAACGGATCCGAATTTTTTTTTTTAACTTAACATAACTAATTTACCAAAATTTTTTTTTTTTTTTTAAACGTAACAAAACTAATTTGCAGAAACAAAATTATTTATTTAACTAATGAAAACAAAACAAAACAATTTTTTTAGCGTTGCACATATCAAATGGCTGCCAATATATTATTGGTTAATCTAGATCCAAGGATGTGATTGTATGTGTTAAATTGGTTGACTTTTTTTTTTTTAATTCTCTTTTTTATTGAGGCAAAAATTGTAGAGTTAGACATACATTCTAAAGGTACAAACATATTTCTGTAGTTGTATTGTTAACATAGAATCATGAAGTACATCTTCCCAGAAATTAATTACCTTCCCCTGTACCTGCAAGAGTGCACCAACATTTTCCATATATAACATCAAACATAAAATAAAACTACAAACATTAACTATATTAACCTAAGCTAATCACTTGTATCTTAGATCACCTATCAGAGGAAAAAAAAGAATGCTAAAAGAGGGCTTCGATAAGTATCTCTTCTGCGTTAGACTGTGAATTAGGGGTCAGAGTGGTGTCATATAATGCAGTCCACTCCCCTCTCAGAGCCACAGACAGCATCAATTAATGCTGTAGAAAGGGTCTAAGAAATTGCTTCTGTACATTAGGCGGAAAAGTTTCTATAAGAAACTTCCATTTTTTTAGAAGAGGGTAGCCTATGATTAGAGTCTAAGAGTGTATCATGTTGCTCAATAAATAAGTTTCTATACATGAGCCTTTTGAATTAGGGCAGAGAGGGTGGGGTTTTTGAACACCACAAGGTCAAAATACATTGCCTGGCAATAAGGGTGAAAAATGTTAGTAAGGGGTGCAGTTTATCATAGATGCCCGTCCATTTAAATAAAAAGATATTAGTAGGTAAAAATGTGAGTTCAATGGCCATCGTTGTTTTGATCCAATATTGAAGGCAATACCAAAAGCGCCTGACCCTTGGGCATTCATAAAAATAGAGGGATATAGAAGGGTTGGGGTGCTGACACTTAACACAGCAATTTGGGTGTGTGGGGTTCCACTTTACATATCTCCGCGGGGTGATATAATCCCTATTAATGAGTCTGGTCTGTGCCTCTCTCAATGTCAAGGACAAAGTAGTTTTTCTAGAAAGCATTAAGCTATTCTCAATATCCCATATGGTGACATCAGCATTCATATATATTTGTAGTCTTTCCACTATTTTAATATGGGTTTGGTTAGTGTGGTGTTTAAGTATGTCTTGGTAAAAGCTGGTTATTGAGTAATGACCAACTCCAAATGCCATCCTGGAGGCAGCAAATGGAGTGGGATTCCAAAAGGCTGGGTGCTTGGCGATTAAAGGGACAGTCAAGTCCAAAAAAACTTTCATGGTTCAAATAGGGCATGTAATTTTAAACAACTTTCCAATTTACTTTTATCACCAATTTTGATTTGTTCTCTTGGTATTCTTAGTTGAAAGCTAAACCTAGGAGGTTTATATGCTAATTTCTTAGACCTTGAAGGCCGCCTCTAATCTGAATGCATTTTGACAATTTTTCACCACTAGAGGGCCTTAGTTCATGTGTTTCATATAGATAACATTGAGCTCATGCATGTGAAGTTACCTAGGAGTGAGCACTGATTGGCTAAAATGCAAGTCAGTCAAAAGAACTGAAATAAGGGGGCAGTTTGCAGAGGCTTAGATACAAGGTAATTACAGAGGTAAAACGTGTATTATTATAACTGTATTGGTTATGCAAAACTGGAGAATGAGTAATAAAGGGATTATCTATCTTTTTAAAAAACAACAATTCTGGTGTTGACTGTCCCTTTAAGTCATTAATATAATGTCTGAGCTGCAAGTATGCATAAAAATGTATGTTTGAAATGTCATATCTTTTAGCTCCTGGAAAGACCTGATGGTGTGCAACAATGGGTCCAGCGCATCAACCACCTCTCTGAGTCCTCGCTCTCGCCATTTTGTAAAAAAGAGGCCGTTTCATTCCCTGCAGGTAAATCCGCATTCCCACTTAAGGGGATGTATTTAGGGGTGGGATATGGAATCTTTAGCATTTTATGTGCTAGTGACCAGGCTCTTAGAGGGTCCTTGTATAGAATGTTATTCTTTAGAGATGCTGTATTGATTGTGCAATATGGCAGAAAAGACAGGGCATAAGGTGTGGTCACTGCGTTTTCCAGAGGAGGTTCGCAAAAGTGTGCTGTGCCCATCTGCCAGTCCATCACCAGTCTTATCAAAGTTGCCAAGTTATAATACTTAAAATTAGGTAGGCCCAAACCCCCACCGCATAGGGGATGTGTAATTTAGAAGCAGTTATTCTAGGTCTTTTCCCTCGGCAGAGGAACCAGGTAATCGCACGTTCTAGGTTTTTGATATCTTTGTTTGTCATTAGGAGAGGCAGCATGAGTAATGGATATAGAGGCTTTAGAAACAAGGACATTTTAAGAAGGTTAACACCGTCCGAAAGGGTCAGGGGGATATTTTTCCAGCGAGCTAGAAGAGTGCATAGCAGTGTGCATTGGTTTGTTATATTTAGGTCGTAGAATTTATTTGGATTTCTATGTAGTTGAATACCCAAATATGTGAGCGAGTTGGGTACTTCAACAAAAGGGTATGTAACAACTGTAGTAGCGCTACATGTCAGCCACATAATTTCTGATTTAGAATTATTAACTTTGTAGCCAAAGAGTTTACCAAAGGTCTTCAGATTCTCCAAAATTATTGGTATGTATGTCTCCAGGGAGTCCACAAACAGGAGCATATTGTCCACATATTATGCTAGCTTATGAATGCTACACCCAATGGACACCCCCGGGAAGACCTGTCTCAGTTTAACAGCCAGCTGTTCCAAGGCCAGGTCAAGAATCAAGGGTAAAAAGAGGACACCCCTGTCTCGTGCCCCTCTCCAAAACAAAGTCGGAGAACAGTCCATTCACCAATACCCTAACGAAGGGGACAGAGTATATCCCACGTAAAGCATTTAGAAAAGGGACCCCTGAAGTTATATCTGTCAAGTGCCCCGAAAAGATAATCTCATTTGACGCGATCGAAGGCCTTCTCCGCATCAAGAGATAACAGGAATGCCTCACTCCTAGGGGTCTTCAGCTCTGACCCATCTCTCTCCCAATAGTGACTGATAACATGAATCACACGTCTCAAGTTGCTCACCGAAGTGCGGCAGGACACAAAGCCCGTTTGATCAGGGTGAACCAATGAAGAAAGTATACCCTTTAGGTGCTCAGCGAGAATCTATGTGAAGAGCTTATAATCGGTATTGAGGAGAGAGATAGGGCGGTACAATTCTGGCATACAGGGGTCCTTTCCCATATGCTTTCTGTTATGTACATATATACTGTTTTTTTTATTGCCGCCCTTATTCCATATTAAAGTTGCGTGACACCTTATGTAAGTTTGCAAAATTGCCAGCTATAAGGGAAGTGGCAAACGGCAAGATAGCAGTCCACTGCAGGTTAGGTGGTTAGTACTGAGCAGTTATGAGTGGGAGCTTAACTTATCCCATGTGGGGGGCAATGTGGGACTACAATAATGTTAGTGGCACTCACTTGATCCTCCGCAGCTTAAGTGAGGCAGATAGAATGCACTATGGCGTGTGCACAGTAGTGTTGCTGGATGTTCCTTGGATACAGGACTGTTCAGGCTGCACCTCGGCAAGATGGCGCCGTTACAAGGTGCGTAGTGAGTTGTCGGACCCCCCGGAGGCAAGGATAGATGTAGCAGTCCCTTCACACTTAGATATATGGCCAGAGCACTGCTTTATGCAATGTCAGGCAAGTGTTAAGTGTGGGTAAGAGGCAGTGAAAATGATTTTCAGACAATTTCATAGCTCCTAAGCACGGAGCTCTTCCCTGCACAACCGTCTCTTAGCTCCGCCCACCGGAAGTCTCCAGTGGTTGATATTTTTAATTTTTTTACTAGACCGGTTTAAAGACACAAGATTCAAAAGGATCTGTACTGGTTGAAAAAAGAGAAACTCCATCATCTACTATGTTACATCTATAAAAAGTTTAAAAACGGTTAGACTTGTTACATCTGTTATGTGCACGCCCAGTCCTTAGGATTATAAAACTCTTTATTTTCAGAGTTAAAGGGACATTACAATTAAAGTAAGTTAAAACACTACTTTAATGAAAATATGGGGAAGTGGAAAGCCTACAATATTCAGAGTTAAAGGGGCAGTGTACTGAAAAATTGTTTTACCCTTAACGTGTTTCCATTGACTTGCTATACTAGCAGCAGAGTATAAAATGTATAGGAAATGTATCATATATGTTTATTTTTGTATATCAAATAGCGGGTGGTTTTTCCAATGAAACCACAACTAATTAAAATGGACTAAGCGTGCAGGAAAATTAGACCTCCTTATCGTATGACTTTCTAGACACATAGATGCTTCCTTAATTTATCTCTTATTTCTGCGAGTGTCATTTCTTCTGCTAGTTATGTTTTTATATAGCCAATAATTCTCAAAGTGTTCTGTGTTCCTTTAAAAAACAACACAAGTCTCCTATGTCTTGGAACTTAACTAAAGCTGCCCCTAAGCTTTAAAGAGACACAAATCCCAAAAAGGTTTCTTTTATAATTCTGATAAAGAATGCATTTGTAAA
Organism: Bombina bombina; assembly: GCF_027579735.1. Taxonomy (NCBI): domain Eukaryota; kingdom Metazoa; phylum Chordata; class Amphibia; order Anura; family Bombinatoridae; genus Bombina; species Bombina bombina. The sequence goes on along the minus strand of NC_069504.1, from coordinate 167,803,723 downwards.
CAAATTTGCAATGTAATTCTATTATCAATATTTATTCTCTTGGTATCCTTTCTTAAAGAAGCAGCAATGCTATAGTGGTAGCAAGATCAACACATCAGAAAGACAATCACAAGAGGCATATACGTACAGTAGCCAATCAGTAACTTAGCCAATCAGCAACTAGCTCCCAGCACCTGAGCCTACCTAGGTATGATTTACAAAAAAGGATACCAAGTGAACAAATCAATTTAAACTAAAGAGGCAAATTGGAAAGTTGTTTAATATTGCACGCTCCCTCTGAACCATAAAATATTTTTTTTGTCACTTTAAATTCCACCTCTTGATTACAGTCTACAATTAGAAGATGGGAAATGTAATAGAACAAGGCTGCATTTCTTATTTTGTATGGGCACGGTAATTCTCCAAATACATGAAAATGTTGTCCCACAATGTCATAGGGTTTTGTAAATGTTACTCCACTTTATTATTAATACATTCTTTTTAGTACCTTGCACTGTTCTATAAATTGCTTGTATGATCTTTGCAAAGAGGAATCTAGCTAGGGTTGCCACCCTAGTCATGTTTTCCTGGACACTTATGAGTTACACATGCTGCAGGGTGTGCAGAGGGGAACATGAATTGCACGAGGAAGCCAGTGAAGGGATTGGCAGAGAGGTGCAGCAGATGAAGAGTGACGTGTAAGGAAGATGAGTCTGGCAGAGGCATTCATTATGGATTGTAAGGGAGCTAGGCGGCAGGTGGGGAGACCAGAGAGGACATAGTTGCAGTAATCAAGGTGGGAAAGAATGAGAGAGTGGATTAAAATCTTAGTTGTGTCTTGTGTAAGGAAGTGTCTAATTTCAGAGATGTTTTTAAGGTGGAAGCGGGAGGCTTTAGCCAAGGACTGAATGTGAGGAGTGAAAAAAAGATCTGAGTCAAATGTGACCCCGAGACATTGGGCATGAGGGGTAGGGGTAATGATGGAATTGTCGACAATTATAGAGAGATTGGGGTGGAGAGTTTTGAGGAAGGGGGGAAAATAAGGAGCTCAGTTTTGGAGAGATTTAGCTTGAGGTAGTGAGAGGACATCCAGTTAGAGATGTGAGAGACAGTTAGTGACACGGGTTAGCAAGGAAGGAGATAGGTCAGAGAATATTGTTTTTAAAAATGGACAAATTAATGCTAGGAAATTACAAGCAACATTTAAAAATGATTTGAAGATAATATATGTATGTACAAAAAAAGTAATGATTTCAACAAAAGAAGAAACATTAGCTATTTCAGTTCTGAACAATAAAATGCATGAAGCTGCAATTAAGAACACATTTCTGATTTTTACTTCTGTTATTTATCTAGGTCAGAATGGTAATCATTATCATTTAAATAGGTTAATTGAACAACTTTCCATTTCATTTTCATGATTACTTCATTCAGCCTTAATTATGAATATGAGGCTCAGAAACATTAACGCAGATTTTTAGAGAGGAAAAAACGGTTACTGAAAAAATGTAATGTACAAAGTGCATATGAAGACAATACATGATATAGAATTAATTCTTGCAAAAGTAATTAGCACAATGAACATTACAATATCTGGCTAACACTTGTTTTAATTTAACCGTGTTTACAAGACATCACTTGAAGGGAGAACAGAAAGCATTAATTTGCTCAGTCTCTCAACCAAGTTTTCGTACTTCAAGCTTTCCCTAAAAGGAAACCCCATCCAATCTTAAAATACTGCCCCCAAAATCTAACAAGCACCCTCATTAATTACCCAGTTTGTTTAAATTAACAAGCACATTCACGTGAAAACTTATCACAAAAGCAGTTAGCAGTGGTATAAAACTAAGATGTCCCTACTAAGACAGTTCTGTGTCAATTAAGCAATTGTGCAATACACTCTACTGCTCCTTACTCTTCTACTTTATAATGCAACAGCCATGGGAAGCAAACCACACATGGGTTAAACTTTACACCATTGGAGAGATACAATTTAAGATGGTTTAAGCATGGTATATATCTTGCATAAAGGGATTGCAGAAGGTAAATATCTGGCCTACGGTCTGTTGTAGGCATTCAGCATAAATGTGGTGTAGGGGCCATGGGTCAATCATCTGATGCAGGCATATAGCTAGCATAAAGGGTTGGAAGATCCATATGTATACAGATGGCATTTAATATTTATCACTTGTAAGCCTGTTTTTATAAGTTTTATTTCATTTTGTCTGAGTTATAACAAATAATGGCTTTTATGACTGAAAATTCAATAAATGCTCCCCTTAAAAAAAACAGTATATGCACATAATAATAAAATGAGTTGAGCCCACCTACACTTGCAACATTTTTAAATTAGTAGTACAAGTGGAAAATTAACCAACTGAGCCATGTCACCAACCTAATGTACTATCTTCAGCCTCAATAAACTCAGCCCTACAAACTAGGCTACTGTCCACAAAGCAACTCACGTATCTTTCTTGCACTAATGCTATTTCTACCCATCCTCACATTTATCTGTGGCTTATGAGAAATGCCTCACACATTGCCTTAGTTAACCCCCTTTCTGCTACCTTCATTCAACATTGAATACCCTTTGCCTCTTTGCATTTACATTATAAAATGCAGAAAACAATGGAACCCTGGAAATGGGGTTAGAACATTTAAAGGTGTGTGATTTGACTGTACATTCCTTCCACAGCTGCCTTTCTATGACAATCATAGCAAATATTTTAAGAAATGCATAGGCTCTGGTACACCGTGACTGGCTAATAACACAAGCCTATGTCCTCCTTAGCTCTCTATGTTTGTATTAAATGATGTTTAATTTGTTGGGGCATTTGATAATATTGGTAGACAATGAAAAATGGGCACCAAATCAAAATAATAACGCATTTCAACAATTTACTTTATCCCTTGTGATAGTTAGAGTTCTCTATTACCTACTCAGAAGCTGATAAAAAATGATTTTGGTAAAAAGATACGACTAATACGTGTTTAAAGTGTAATTTATACAACCCCGAACTAAAGCACTATATGTGGCTATGTCCTAAGGTCCAGAAAATTTGGTGTTTTGTAAATGATTTCCTAACAAAATCTATTGAGAAAAAAAATAACTATTTCAGAGTTCAATATTTTCTTGTTTGATACTAATTTTAAGCCAAGTATCTTTGAAAATTCAATAATTAATGTTATATTATTGGCATGAAAATTAGTTTTTAAATATTTGCTTTCCAATAAAGCACCATCAATAGCCAATCTTAAAGCTTTAATCAAAAATTAAATTATGATAGAACAATGCAATATGATATTTGATTGGATGAACATAATTAAATTGTTTTTGAAAAATTAGTTCGTATATTTGAAAATGTTCAACAATAAAAATGGCATGGAATTCAATAGGTTACTTATAAAAGAAACCTCATATGAGGTAGCTTTTTTTAAGCGTACTAGTCCTAAAGCTCGTGTACACGGGCCAAAATCCCCATCCACTTGGATCCCCTCTCCCTCTCTTCTTCCCCTTCCCTGCCACTCTCAACATTTTTTTCTGCAGTGCTGCAGTCCCACCAGCTCCTGCCCCCTCCCGCCTCCATTCCCGCCCCGTCCCCTCCTACCCGTTCCCGCCCCTCCTGTCCCCAACCCGCCCCCTCCCACCCCCTCTTCCTCTCTTCTGTCTTATCCTCACAGCCTTTGAAGTGTTGCGCAGTCTTGTGCGCAGTCACTGACTGATCCTTCCTTACAGCTAGGTATGTTTGTCTCGCACTGCAGTCTCTACTGCACATGACTGCATCGGACAAAAATACCTGGCCTTTTATAATATATGATGTATTACTGGATTGTATAAGGATTATTATATTTTGGTACATTTTTATAATATGTGTTATGTTTTGTTTTTGTATTTTGCATTAAAGAATTAATAACATTAAAAAAATATATGTTTTGAAAAACAAGAATAAAAAATAAAACAAAATTCTTATACAAAGAGGTGAAAGTCTTGCATATCCATACAACAACCAACATTTGCTTTTACTAAGACACAGTTGGGTCAATTCCAGTTCATCTGAGGATCCGTAGGAAGTGCTAAGCATTGGTATTCAAAACCAAGGCCATTCAAATCTATCTAAAAAAATAATCTGGTTTTGCATGGTTTTCAAATGTTTTAATTTGTATTTTGCATTCTAAAACCCATCAGATACCATGAACTAAAAACGCTCAACAAAGGTATTGCAATGGGGGCACAGAAAGAAAATTGGCATCACTCGGTATGCAGTAATCAATGGAATTGTTCTAGAATGGAACATACAGTTAAAAAGCAAAATTCTATGTGTAGGATGATACAACAGAAAAAGCAATTAACAATGTTGTAATCTACTGAAGACCTAACGCATAGAAGTGAGCCCTAATACATATTTTTATTATTAACATCACAAAACCTCTAAGTTTAAAAACATAAATTGCTTTTTCACACAGAAATCAATTGAATGAGTAGTGAATTATGTTCTCAATATGACACAACTGGCAAAGCCTTAGCCTTTCTAATGAAAGAGAGGGAGACAGAGCACACTGCTCATCCATCTGTCCAAGGTGTTTAATTAGGGTCTAAAGACTCTTTGTATTGCTATATTTGTCTTTCCCTACTTCAGCATGACTTACAAAGCTAAAATGTTTGACGATATGACAACCTTGAACTCTGAACTGCTGTAAGATACATTGCATATTAAATTTTCTTACACCTTTCATCTCAGTGTTGTTTGGCGGTAGCTGAGTGGGTGAAGGTATTGTGTGCTCTATACATGTGTATTGGCTGCATCTCTGCCTATCAGACTGACTATTTGTGTTTTTGTCCTTGGTTATTCCTGCTTTATACACTGTTTCAATAATAGCCAGAGCCTTTCTTTGGTTCTATGTTCTCCAAAAGAATTTCTGAAAAACTCTTTAACTCATTACACTCTGTCACACCAGCTTTTCCCCCAAGTCACAAATCTATCGTACTATAAACATTTTATAACTTAAAAAAATAAATAAATAAAGTAAAACAATGCAACATATTCTAGTTTGTTAGGAAACATTGTTGCACTGGTATTTTAGGAATATTCAAATTCAAGGCTAGTCAAAAACGGGTTTTCTAAAGACTTCTGACATATTGCATTAAAGGAATAGGAAACACCTTCTTCATAAAAAAAATACACTTTCCAGTTTTATTCTATTATCAAATGGGATTAAGTGTGCACGTGCCTGATGTTCTATATGATAGCAGTTTTCCAATAATACTTTGAATAATATTATACATTTGCAAGAGCACTAAGAGTTCAATTTATAAATCCATGGCAGTCAGAGGCATACATATTCGCCCCTGTCCGCCCAAGCTCTCCTCTGGTGGGCAGCAATCGACTGCTGGAATTTAACATTGTGCAGACAGGAGCTGTCAATTTCCCTAGTCGGACGAGACCACAAAGTTTGAAATTCTCTACTTAAGAGGTAGAAAACAGGGTAGGGAAGCAGTGGTCTGATGACCGCTGCTTAATAAATCCTGACTGCAGGTTTGCTTGTGCCATTAAGTGCTCCGGATACATGCACACTACCTACCTAGATATGCTTTCAAACAAAGAATATCATGAATATGAAGCAAATTTGTTAATAGAAATAAATTGTATGCTCTGAATCTGAATAATAAAAGAAAATATTTGGCTACCATGTCCCTTTAAGATATCTCACCAAAAGTACTGTAGTCCATCAGAAAAAAAAAAGTCCCCCTTGTTTTCTAACTCAACAGTTACAAAAATTGTCAAGCAGTCATTTCAAATGTTTTTTTTTAATTTTTAAAACGTTGAAACAGTGAAAAAAACACAATCTGAATAGATTTAATTAATGCAGTGTAGTTCATGGAATTTTTAAAAAGTTAATTACCAAATTACAAAAAGTTATATGAGATACTTAAAGGAATAGTTTAGTCAAAATTAACCTTTCATGATCCAGATAGAGCAGACAATTTTAAGGAACTTTCTAATTTACTCCTATTATCACATTTTCGTTGGTATCTTTAATTGAAAAAGCAGGAATGCAAGCATAGGCCCATTTTTGGTTCAGTACCTGGGTAGCGCTTTCTGATTGGTGTCTAAATGTAGCCACCAATCAGCACGCGCTACCCAGGTGCTGAACCAAAAATTGGCCAGCTCCTAAGCTTACATTCAAATAAAAATACCAACAGATTTTTATATTATTAGCAAAGTAAACAAAACTGCAATCGAACAAAGTCGGTCATCATTTGCCATATTTTACTTTCTGTAAAGATCACTGAGGAAACCCTACAAAAAGTCTTGGAAAATATGTATATTTTTTGCATATTTACCTAATCTGAATGCTGGAAATACAGTTACTAGAGAAATACTGGATCAAAAAATGAATGCATTTTACATTAAAGAAACATTAAAGGGACATGAAACACAAAATGTTTATTTCATGATTCAGATAGAAAATAAAATGTATTAGTTTGCTTCATTCTCTTGGTATCCTTTGTTAAAGAAGCAGCAATGCACTACTGGGAGCTAGCTGAACAAATTGGGTGAGCCAATAACATGAGGCATATATGTGCAGCCACCAATCAGCAGCTCTGAGCCTACCTATGTATCCCTTTCAACAAATGATACAAAAAGAACAAAACAAATTAGATAAATGAAGAACATTTGAAAGCTGTTTAAAATCGCACACGCTCTATCTGAATTATGAAAGAAGAAATTTGGTTTTTATGTCCCTTTAAATTCAAAATGATTTTCCACATAAAATGTTTAATTCGACATATTTGTTTAACTACACAAACTTTTATTATCTACTTTATCAGCTACTTTTTCTGCAATTTAAAGAGACACTCAAGTCAAAATAAACTTTTATGATTCAGAAAGAGCACGCAGTTTTAGGATACTTTCCAATTTACTTCCATTATCAAATTCTGCAGTCTTTTTATATTTACACTTTCTGGGGAACAAGATCCTATTGAGCATGTGTACGAGCTTACAGGGTATACGTATACTAGTCTGTGATAGGCTGATGTCTGTCACATGATTCAGGGGGGCTGGAAAATGGGTGAAAAAAATATGCTGCATATTTGAAATTCAGAGTAGGTGTTAAATCATTGTCTTTATATTATGTACTTGTTTATTATGTAATTCTACCGCATTGAGTGATCCTTTAACTCTAAACATTGTAGTGTTTAAAATTTCCACTGAGAGGCTAGAGGTCAACTGCGTAACAAGCACTGCTGATTGGATTGGCGGTGGTTTCCGCTTCAGATCAGCAATACTCTGCAGGTCCTGAGCAGTACTTCTACTGTAAAGGGGGTTAAAACATATATTAGTGCAGGGTTGATAGACTTAAATTTACATGCGCTAACCAATTACAGCATACAATATGTAGACTATTATAGCCCTTAAAATAATAAATAAGTTTAAGGGACAGTCAAGTCAAAATTAAAGTCCATGATTCAGATAGGGCATGCAGTTGTTTTGCTTTGATCTCTTGGTATTCTTTTTTGAAAGCTAAACTTAGGTAGGCTAATATGCTAATTTCTAAGCCCTTGAAGGCCGCCTTTTATCTCAGTGAATTTGACCGTTTTTCACAGTTAGGCAGCTTTAGTTCATGTGTGTTATATAGATAACACTATGTTCACTCCCATGGAGTTATTTAGGAGTCAGCACTGATTGGCTAAAATGCATGTCTGTCACAAGAACTGATATAAGGGGGCTGTCTGGAGAGGCTTAGATACAAGATAATTACAGAGGTAAAAAGTGTATTAAAATAACTGTGTTGGTTATACAAAATTGGGGAATAGGTAATAACAGGATTATCTATCTTTTTAAACAATAAAAATGTTGGTGTATACTGTCCCTTTAATATCAAATAATATGTTTTTTTAAGAAGAGGATTTATATGAAAACTTTTTGTATGAAAATTGAGTACATAACCTTGCGCACACAACAAAATAGATTCAACATTTAAACTCAGTATGTTACATGACTGATGATACAGACACAAAACACATGCACACATATAAACACATACACATGCACACCTACACACACACACATACGTACATACATGCACATCTACAAACACATGCACACATACATAAATACATACACATGCACACCAACACACACATGCACACATACATGCACACCTACACACGCATACATACATGCACACCTACACACAAATACATACATGCACACATACACACACACACACCTACACACACACCTACACACAAATACATACATGCACACCTACACACACATGCACACCTACACACACACACACACACACACACACACATACACACCTACCCACACATACATACATGCACACCTACCCACACATGCACACCTACACACCCACACACATACACACCTACCCACACATACATACATGCACACCTACACACACATGCACACCTACACACACACACACATACACACCTACCCACACATACATACATGCACACCTACACACACATACATACATGCACACCTACACACACATGCACACATACACACCTACCCACACATACATGCACACCTACACACACACACACATACACACCTACCCACACATACATACATGCACACCTACACACACATACATACATGCACACCTACACACACATACATGCATGCACACCTACACACACATGCACACATACACACATACCCACACATACATACATACATGCACACCTACACACACATACATACATACATGCACACCTACATACATGCACACCTACACACACACACACATGCATGCACACCTACACATATATTTACACCCAGATACACATATTTTACCATCTTCTCTGTTTCAAAAAAAGAAAAAAGTATCTTCTGTGTCATACCAGTAACATTGCCTTACGACTCAGTCCTCATATCCAGCATATTTATATGATTCTGAAATGTTTATATATGATTTGTAGAACTTTTGATTGCAACTGAAAAACCTATAATAAACCATTACCATCATTCTAGAGAAATACCTTTATATTAGTCAGAAAGCCTTAATAAAGGGGGTAGGGGGTCATGGACACCAAATACAAGTTAGTTCTGAAAACTGTTATCTTCCTTTGAGATACCCAAAAAACATTCTACTAATATCGATAGGCTGTGCTAAAGAAAATCAATTATTTTCTAACAAAGAGAATGGTATAATATACACAGCTACAACATTAAAAACTTTGGAGCTTTTGAGTATGTTACCTATTTCCATGAACATGAGAGGCACAGAACGCAAAGCTGTAATGAAGCAATGTTGGGTCAATCACTGCCCCTGTTTCAGAATGCTCAATCAGTTCCATCAGGTAACAGAGATGACGATGGCAACCACGTACTCCATATCTGGCACAGTATTCATCTAATACAAAAACCTGTCCAGGGCTAAACCAACCCTACAAAGGAAAGAAGAACATTTAGATACACATATATAGATACACACACACACACATATATATATATATATATATATATATATATATACACACATATGTAAACACACACTTTAAATTCTTCACCCAGGGAGCTGCCTGACACTTTGAGGTTGTGCATTACCGATATAACCTATTTACAGTATATCACAAAAGTGAGTACACCCCTCACATTTTTGTAAATATTTTATTATATCTTTTCATGTGACAACACTGAAGAAATGACACTTTGCTACAATGTAAAGTAGTGAGTGTACAGCCTGTATAACAGTGTAAATTTGCTGTCCCCTCAAAATAACTCAACACACAGCCATTAATGTCTAAACCGTTGGCAACAAAAGTGAATACACCCCTAAGTGAAGATGTCCAAATTAGGCCATATTAGACATTTTCCCTCCCCAGTGTCATGTGACTCATTAGTGCTACAAGGTCTCTGGTGTGAATGGGGTGCAGGTGTGTTAAATCTGGTGTTATCGCTCTCACACTCTCTCATACTGGTCACTGGAAGTTCAACATGGCACCTCATGGCAAAGAACTCTCTGGGGACCTAAAAAAATTATTTTTTGCTCTACATAAAGATGGCCTAGGCTATAAGAAGATTGCCAAGACCCTGAAACTGAGCTGCAGCTAGGAGGGCGAGACCATACAGCGATTTAACAGGACAGGTTCCTCTCAGAACAGGCCTCGCCATGGTCGACCAAAGAAGTCAAGTGCACATGCTCAGTGTCATATCCAGAGGTTGTCTTTGGGAAATAGACGTATGAGTGCTGCCAGCATTGTTGCAGAGGTTGAAGGGGTGGGGAATCAGCCTGTCAGTGCTCAGACCATACGCTGCACACTGCATCAAATTTGTCTGCATGGCTGTCTTTCCAGAAGGAAGCCTCTTCTAAAGATGATGCACAAGAAAGCCTGCAAACAGTTTGCTGAAGACAAGCAGACTAAGGACATGGATTACAGGAACCATGTCCTGTGGTCCGATGAGACCAAGATAAACTTATTTGGTTCAGATGGTGTCAAGCGTGTGTGGCTGCAACCAGGTGAGGAGTACAAAGACAAGTGTGTCTTGCCTACAGTCAAGCATGGTGGTGGGAGTGTCATGGTTTATGCCTGCATGAGTGCAGCTGGCACTGGGGAGCTACAGTTCCTTGAGGGAACCATGATTGCCAACATGTACTGTGACATACTGAGGCAGAGCATGATCCCCTCCCTTTGGAGACTTGGCAGCAGGGCAGTATTCGAACATAACGACCGCAAACACACCTCCAAGACGACCACTGCCATGCTAAAGAAGCTGAGGGCAAAGGTGATGGACTGGCCAAGCATGTCTCCAGACCATGTCTCCAGAGCATCTGTGGGGCATCCTCAAACAGAAGGTGGGGGAGCGCAAGGTCTCTAACATCCACCAGCTCTGTGATGTCATCATGGAGGAGTGGAAGAGGACTCCAGTGGCAAACTGTGAAGCTCTGGTGAACTCCATGCCCAAGACGGTTAAGGCAGTGCTGGAAAATAATGGTGGTCACACAAAATATTGACACTTTGGACCCGATTCGGACATTTCCACTTAGGTCTAAAGTGTCAGTGAAGTGAGTGCCTAGATACAAGGCTAAGGTGAAATAATTGTATATGTAGATATAAGGATATAAATAGATGAAATTAACGTTTATTCTGTGAAGAATTCAAATCCCAAAGATACACTTTAAAATGCACTTTAAAAACCGTTACATTTAGAATGATAAAATCATGGATCCATGATTTAGCATTCATTGACATACAAATAGATACAGAAACAACATTTGAATAAAAAAACATGGGTAAAAATGGCAAAAATCAAAACAAATTATGCAGGTGTTTTAGCTAGAGAATTGTCCCTTAATGATTATGACGTATGGTACATATAATGTGTGAACTCGCTTAAAAATTAATAATAAACATTTGTATTTCCCAAGTTAAATGTCTAATGTGTCCTTTAATAAGATAATGTCTGAATGTATTGTTGTGGGGATCTGGTGCACAATGTGATGATATCCAATCCAAAACCCCCCAAAACAATGGTGTAGAGATGGAATAAATCTTGTGATGGGTGAGATGTAAAAATGTATAAAAAATAAGAAATAAAGTTGAAAAAAGGAAAAATCGTGAAAAATGCACTTTGTAAGATGGTGAGAGTAAAAATGTCAAAAAAATGAAAAAAATGTGGAAAAAACAGGTGTTAAAAAAGGCAGAATGTTATATTAGGTATCCAAACATGTTGAGGTGGACCTCCTGTGTATTCTAATAGTAAAAAAATCCCATCTGTTGGTAAAAGATATCTTGAGTGATCCTGTGGGAAACAAAAAGTACAATAGTGCAAAACAGTTTGAACACCTGATTAGGGTATTAAAAAGGAGCTTACCAGTAGTATGTCAAGTTTCGGCCTGTTAACATGCCTTTATCAAGACTATAAAACGGTATGTGGACTGGTAGCTTTTATAGGCTGTTAGTTTAGTTAGTGTTTAAAGCCACTTTGTAATCTAATCAATCTGTTTGGGCTCATATGAGCTTAAACACTCTAAACCAGCAGGAGCCTCTAAGCCCGCAAAACACCTCAGTCAACTTCCAGGAGAACCGAAACCGGATGTGACGACATTAAACCGAAATCTGATATGATGTCAAGATATCACGAATGACCGAGATAAACTCCAGAGCTGTCTGTGCATTTGAGGACAGTAATAATAATACATCAACACATACTTCTTGAGATCCAAGCTAGAGTTAGTACTATAAGGCACTATAAGAAAGTGAAGACCAACCATATACGGTATTAATACAGATAGTTGCCATTTCCATTTTTTTCTACACCCACAATACATCAGTTACAAGCAGGAAGTGGGTGGGCTGTAACATCCATTTGGCACCTAAACACTCCCTATAGACTTACTAACTTAGCCTATAAAAGCTACCAGTCCACATACAGTTTTATAGTCTTGATAAATGCCTGTTAAGCTGAAACGCGTTGACACACTACTGGTAAGCTCCTTTTTAATACCCTAATCAGGTGTTCCAACTGCTTTGCACTATTGTACTTTTTGTTTTCCACAGGATCACTCAAGATATCTTTTACCAACAGATGGGATTTTTAGATTAGAATACACAGGAGGTCCACCTCAACATTTTTTGATACCCAATATAACATTCAGCCTTTTTCACACCTGGTTTTTTTTACATAATTTTTTCTTTTTTCTTAAGGATTTTTTCCACATTTTTTAATTTTTTGATATTTTTTTGACATTTTTACTCTCACCATCTTACAGAGTGCATTTTTCACAATTTTTCCCTTTTTTCAACTTTATTTCTTATTCTCAATTTTTATAAATTTTTACATCTCACCCATCATGAGATTTATTCCATCTCTACACCATTGTTTTAATTTTTTTGGATTGGATATCATCACATTGTGCACCGGATCCCCACAACAATACATTCAGACATTATCTTATTAAAGGACACATTGGACATATAACTTGGGACATACAAATGTTTATTATTAATTTTTAAGCGAGTTCACACATTATATGTACCATATGTCATAACCATTAAGGGACAATCCTCTAACTAAAACACCTGCATAATTTGTTTGGACTTTTGCTATTTTTACCCATGTTGTTTATTCAAATGTTTTTTCTGTATCTATTTGTATGTTAATTCATGCATTTTAAAGTGTATCTTTGGGATTTTAATGTTTACAAAATAAACGTTAATTTCATCTATTTATAATCTTATATCTCCATATACAATTATTTCACCTTAGCCTTGTGTCTAGGCGCTCACTTCACCAACACTTTAGATTTATACCCACTAGGTCCACTAAGAGACCCACTGAAGAGAGCCGTAGGTGTACCCACTAGCGCTAGGTCTACTACCTCACAACACATTTCCACTTAGGGGTGTACTCACATTTGTTGCCAATGGTTTAGACATTAATGGCTGTGTGTTGAGTTATTTTGACGAGACAGCAAATTCACACAGTTATACAGGCTGTACACTCACTACTTTATATTGTAGTAAAGTTTCATTTCTTCAGTGTTGTCACATGAAAAGGTATAATAAAATATTTACAAAAATGTGAGGGGTGTACTCACTTTTGTGGGATACTATATATATTTTTTAGAAATATAGATATTACTTTTAATTTATTCTTTTTTTCCAGGGTTGTGATCTCGTAGCAGAAAAATGCAAATTGTTAGTAGGAATAAAGGAAAGACAGAAGGATCCATTTTCACAAATAAACTTAGGACATAAATATTAACACATAAAACTACCTAGAATATAATAATTATTTTATCATCTTAATTGGCTGAGGTGAGTTCTCACTTGGAATAAATCAAGATGTATTTAATTGGTTGTCTCTCCCTCAGGTTTCAAGCAATTGCTAAGAGAGTGATTTTAAGTGGCCAATCAGTGTAATCTGCTGGTTACTATGTGTATGCTGGTTATACTTATCTAAAGAGGAGAATGATCTTCACTGTACCACTAGGGAGCAGATATTAAGGGACAGTAAACACTTTGTAATTACAAGACATTCCTGTCATCTTGCTATAGAATGCATAGCTACGTTTTTTTTTTCTCAAAAAAAAATTACATTTTAATTAATATACGTTTGCTACAATTGTTCCTCAATAGCCAAACTGCACCCACCACTTGTATGAGCCCATCTCAGCTTGAGTTTGCACTGGACAACCAACAACTGTTAGTATAAGGTGCATTGTTTTGCCTTGAGTAGTATGTATTGTGCATTTCTAGCTCTGAGAGTTAATTCACCCCCCACAATTTTCAGAGCACAATTGCATGAAAAGAAGGGAAAATAAATCATACAAAGTTGTTTTACTATCCATAACTAAACCTTTTACATTAAACTAAGGTGTTTACTGTACCTGTAAACAACAACTTTTAAGCAAAACAAGCTTAGCCTGTAGTGCTATCTGATAAAAACTTAGACTTATGTACAGCTAAATACTAAAGCTTAAGGTCTCCAATCCTATGCAGTATCCAGACACCTATTACTGTCACATACTGTAGGTTTCTATTTGAAATAATAATGTGTGAACTTACATAGTTATCTCTCTCTCTCTATATATATATATATCATTTTAGTTTAATTTCTGTTGCTTTGCTCTGTGGTATGCAGCTTTTGAGGGTCACATTTATATGTTAAAAAAAAGAAAGCATTTGTCTTATAAAATATTTCATTATTAAATACAATATAAGAATAGTAACTAAATGATCTCTTCAGATAATCCTCTTGTGTTTTGGGGAAAATGCCTAGTTCAAATTTTTTTTTAAGGTCATAGTCAGGGTCTATTACAAGGGTCCAGAGTGGCTTGTTTAATACAGTAATGAATGCAGTTAAATCTTCCTTCTTCACCTGTGTAAGGCAGCTTGCACTTGCACAACAGCAAGATTACAAGTAGCGGGTTATGAGTTTTACGTGTGCGATATGATCTTTTCGCAATCAATTTCCATTGCGCAGGTATTACAAGTCTTGAAAAATTGTGATTGCGCGCACATTCACCTTTTACGCAACAATCCTTATCGGCGCTCGAAGAGCTGTAGTTAATGCTTTTCCGCAACAAAAACATTTCACAAAACACTTCAAAAATACATTACAAATTACATTTACACTCATATTCACACTGTCTCATAAAAATGATATATTATATCCAAGTAGATCTCAAGAGATATAAAAAAATGTTTACATTGACATACATACACATACATAGAGAAACATGGATTTATATGTATAGACATATGTTTAACTATGTTTAACTATGGAGATAATGAAAATATTTCACGTTACAAACTTAAGCACATTAAGCAATATATCAGATGGATTTTCAAAGATATATTGGCATATTTTGCAACTTGTAATACATGCACAACCGCAAATGTGAAAAAGACATAACGTGCGCATTGTTTTCGCAAGTGATTTGCCGCGCAACTTGTAATCTTGCCCAAAGGTAGAACCAGCACTGACTCATGCAGGAAGGGGTTGGTTATAACTTGTGGACTTGCACCCCTCTAGAATTTAGTTTAGTAATTATATAGCTTTTGCACTGCTCAAAGCGACAGAAATATACATAGAGAAATATAGAGCAAACAGACGGCTAGATTACGAGTTTTGCGTTATGAGTAAAAAAGCAGCGTTAAGGCTCATAATGCTGCTTTTTCACTACCGCTGCTATTACGAGTCTTGTAGGTACAGCTGTCCCGCAAACTTTTTTGGCCGTACTGCAAATTAACTTACGCAATTTGCATAAAGTATTTTTTCAATGAGGCTTCCATAGCGCCGGTATTACAAGCTTTTTTTTGGAGGCCAAAGAGTGAGCGGTACAGCCTATCCGGCAAGATTTGTAACGTATTCTAAAGTCAGTAGTTATGAGTTTTACACTGCAAAGCTGTAGCATAAAACTCATAACTAAAGTGCTAAAAAGTACACTAACACCCATAAACTACCTATTAACCCCTAAACCGAGGCCCTCCCGCATAGCAAACACTAAAATAAAATGATTAACCCCTAATCTGCCACTCCAGACATCGCCGCCACTAGAATAAACATATTAACCCCTAAACCGCCACACTCCAGCCTCGCAAACACTAGTTAAATATTATTAACCCCTAATCTGCCGCCCTTAACATTGCCGCAACCTACAGTACAGTTATTAACCCCTAATTTGCCGTCCAATGTCGCCACCCCTATACTAAAGCTATTAACCCCTAAACCGCCGCACTCCCGCCTCGCAAACACTAGTTAAATATTAACCCCATAATCTGCCGCCCCTAACATCGCCACAACCTATATTACAGTTATTAACCCCTAATCTACCGCCCCCAACGTCGTCACCACTATACTAAAGTTATTAACCCCTAAACCTAAGTCTAACCCTGACACCCCCTAACTTAAATATAATTAAAATAAATCTAAATAAAACCTACTATTAATAACTAAATAATTCCTATATAAAACTAAATACTTACCTGTAAAATAAACCCTAAGCTAGCTACAATATAACTAATAGTTACATTGTATCTAGCTTAGGTTTTATTTTTATTTTACAGGTAAGTTTATATTTATTTTAACTAGGTAGAATAGTTACTAAATAGTTATTAACTATTTACTAACTACCTAGATAAATTAAATACAAATTTACCTGTAAAATAAAACCTAACCTGTCTTACACTAACACCTAACCTTACACAACAATTAAATAAATTACCTAAATTAAATACAATTAACTAAATTAATACAAATACCTAAATTACAAAAACAAACAAACACTAAATTACACGAAATAAAAAAACAAATTACAAGATATTTAAACTAATTACACCTAATCTAATAGCCCTATCAAAATAAAAAGCCCCCCCCCCCAAAAAAAAAAACCCTAGCCTAAACAAAAATACCAATACACCTTAAAAGGGCCTTTTGCAGGGCATTGCCCCAAATAAATCAGCTCTTTTACCTGTAAAAAAAATACAAACAACCCCCCAACAGTAAAACCCACCACCCACACAAGCAACCCCCCAAATAAAACCCTAACTAAAAAACCTAAGCCCCCCCATTGCCCTGAAAAGGGCATTTGGATAGGCATTGCCCTTAAAAGGGCATTTAGCTCTATTGCTGCCCAAACCATAATCTAAAACTAAAACCCACCCAATAAACCCTTTAAAAAAACTAACAGTAACCCCCGAAGATCCACTTACAGTTTTGAAGACCCGACATCCATCGTCAACGAAGCGGCAAGAAGTCCTCAACGAAGCGGCAAGAAGTCCTCAACGAAGCTGGGAGAAGTCTCCATCCAAGCAGGGAGAAGTGGTCCTCCAGACGAGCAGAAGTCTTCATCCAGATGGCATCTTCTATCTTTATCCATCCAGCGAGGAGCGGGTATATCTTCAAGACATCTGGCGCCAAGCATCCTCTTCTTACGATGACTCCCGACGAATGAAGGTTCCTTTAAGTGATGTCATCCAAGATGGCGTCCCTTAGATTCCGATTGGCTGATAGGATTCTTGGATGACGTCACTTAAAGGAACCTTCATTCATTTTTTTAAGGGTTTATTGGGTGGGTTTTAGTTTTAGATTAGGGTTTGGGCAGCAATAGAGCTAAATGCCCTTTTCAGGGCAATGCCCATCCAAATGCCCTTTTCAGGGAGCTTAGGTTTTTTTAGTTAATTACTGTTGGGGGTTGTTTGTATTTTTTTTTACAGGTAAAAGAGCTGATTTCTTTGGGGCAATGCCCCGCAAAAGGCCCTTTTAAGGGCTATTGGTAGTTTAGTTTAGGCTAGGTAGGTGTAATTAGTTTAAATATCTTGTAATTTGTTTTTTATTTTGTGTAATTTAGTGTTTTTTGTTTTTTCATAATTTAGGTATTTGTATTTAATTTAGTTAAATGTATTTAATTTAGGTAATTTAGTTAATTGTAGTGTAAGGTTAGGTTTTATTTTACAGGTAAATTTGTATTTATTTTAGCTAGGTAGTTAGTAAATAGTTAATAACTATTTAGTAACTATTCTACCTAGTTAAAATAAATACAAACCTGTAAAATAAAAATAAAACCTAAGCTAGATACAATGTAACTATTAGTTATAGTGTAGCTAGCTTAGGGGTTATTTTATAGGCAAGTATTTAGTTTTAAATAGGAATTAATTAGTTAATAATAGTAGGTTTTATTAAGATTTACTTTAATTATATTTAAGTTAGTGGGTGTTAGGGTTAGGGTTAGACTTAGGTTTAGGGGTTTATAACTTTAGTATAGTGGCGGCGACGTTGGGGGCAGCAGATTAGGGGTTAATAAATGTAGGTAGGTGGTGGCGATGTTAGGGGTTAATAATATTTAACTAGTGTTTGCGAGGCGGGAGTACAGCAGTTTAGGGGTTAATATGTTTATTGCTGGGGCGGCAGATTAGGGGTTAATAAATGTAGGTAGGTTGCGGCGACATTGGGGGCGGGAGATTAGGGGTTAATAAATATAATGTAAGTGTCGGCGATGTTGGGGCAGCAGATTAGGGGTTAATAAGTATAATGTAGGTGTCGACGATGTCGGGGGCGGCAGATTAGGAGTTAATAAGTGTAATATTAGGGGTGTTTATACTCGGGGTTCATGTTAGGGTGTTAGGTGTAAACATAAAATTTGTTTCCCCATAGGAATCAATGGGGCTGCATTACAGAGCTTTACACTGCTTTATTGCAGGTGTTAGGCTTTTTTTCAGCCGGCTCTCCCCTTTGATGTCTATGGGGAAATCGTGCACGAGCGCGTACAACCAGCTCACCGCTGACTTAAGCAGCGCTGGTATTGGAGTGCGGTATGGAGGACAATTTTGCTCTACGCTCACTTCTTGCCAAATAACACCGGGTTTATGAAAACCTGTAATACCAGCGCTGTAGGTAAGTGAGCGGTGACAATAATGTGCAAGTTAACATCGCACCCCTCTTACTACAAAACTCGTAATCTAGCCGAGAGATAGATAGAGATACAGACAGATATTATGAACTTCAACATCTCTTACTACAGAATGATAAAATAAGAAAATCACATCATATAATATCATATAATATCATATATATCAAAAAGGAAGCCTTAGATAAAGAAGTCACAAACTTTGGTGCTCAGGAAACAAATAGGAAACTCATATTATGTACAATAGTAAAAATTGTCTGTGTGCAAATCACTGCTAACCATAATTAAAGTATCAAAACGAATGCTAAATCACGATTGTAGTAAAGCTTTAAAGCTTAAAGGGCCACTGTAAGTAAATATTTTCTATGCCTGTTACTAACTAACTACCCCAAATACGCTTTTTATCAATAGCATTTCATTAACATATCTCTACCGTATATCAGAAATCTTGTCTGCAAATTTAATTGTTTTCCAAACCCACTCCGTGGGTATCCTTTGCTCTGTACCAATCCGTTTACAATACCTAGGTTTCAAAATGGCGCTTTAAACACAATTTCATTGGTTTAAGTATTTTGAACACACAGTGCTGAAAATAGTGGGCAGGATAACGTGACATCATTGGGGAATAAAATATATAACTTTTATAACGTTATGAAACTTCATTTTGGAGAAAATATAGGTCAGTAGGTTTTAATTAATGTTTATTAACTTTAATATGTTAGTTGTTTAGCTTAAAAATTATAACAGAAAGTAATCCTTTAAAGGGACGGTAAAGTCAAAATTAAACTTAAATTAATTGGATAGATCATGACATTTGAAAGAACTTTCCAATTTACTTTTAATATCAGTTTTGCTTAGTTTATTGGTATCCTTTATTAGAGTAATCCTGGCTGAGCTCAGGAGTGTGCATGCGTCTTAAGCCATCTGTCAGCAGTTTGCAAACTATAGCAATGTTATGCATAGTTACAAACATTGCTGCTATAGACTGTAATAGCCATGTGCACTTTCAAAGCTCCTATTAGCCTACTTGGGTTTAGTCTTCAACAAATGATACCAAAAGAACAAAGCAATTTTGATAATTGAAGTAAATTGGAAAGTAGTTTACATTTATACTTTATCATTCCTTTAACACCTGCAACTGACCAAAAGTGCATGATTACATGTTTTTAGTGCCTGAAATTTTGTCAAATTTAGAAAGTTGAAAAAAAGAGTAAATTTGTTTACCTGTCCTAAACAGACAGGATAAGAGATGGATAATGAGAATCAGACAGTCTCTATATTGACAAAGGATATTACACTATCTGCAAGTAATGTTTTAAGCTACAGTGCCTGTGCTCTAACAGAATAGCAAACATATCAGATCAGCAAACAGTAGTGACGTTCAGTCAGCTGCCTGATCAAAAATACTCACAGCGCATGTCCTCTGTCACAACCCATCAGAGTTTATGTTGTCAGTGCGGCCGCGCACACTAATAACATAGCCATCAGATTGTTGTACACTTGTTAGAGCGCATGCGTCTACAAATGCCTTTATATATATATTAGCCCAAAAAGAAGTGCACTCTCAGGTCTTTCACAGCAAAGTTACTTTATTCGTGTAACGTTTTCGGAGGTCTTGCCTCCTTCATCAGCATAATTAAAACAAGACAATATAATCATATATATAGTGACATACTCACTCACACCACTTCAAACCAAACCTCTATACTTGGCGCCAAACTCCCGGTGTTGGAACTCATACTGCGTTCCACCAATACTGCGTGCCGGAAATAGTGCGCCACATCACTTCCGGTAAGCAAAATTTACTAAATTGTTAATACACACTGATAATGTGATAAACAAACAACAAGGGATCGCCCCTATGTGTATATACTTAGTGTCAATAAACCAAAAATCACATTATAAGTTAAAATAAGTTATTTTAAACAAAGTGTTATTCAAATTGGCTGCCCATTGTCATGGCAACCAGTGTACACTATCTCCCCCATAACAAACTGCGGGTGAATAAGCCCAAATAGTTATATGTGATCCTCAATCTTGTGTATTCTTATTCTACCTCATATGGTGCACCATGCTAGTTGATATATATACATGCCATCCTTTAAGTGCCTCACTGACAGATAGCAAAATTAAGATAGCTATACTAATTGGCCAACAGTGAATCTGTGTTTTATGCTACGGTGTTACAGCCATCAAATACTGTAGTGTAAAGTGAACGCATCCTTGCTGTATATTTTGAGATATTCATAATGTGGCAGATCAAGGTAATCTGAATCCCAGCCTGGTACTTTAAGATGTTTGTGTCCCACAGAGCCCAATGTCTGCTAAAACTCAAAAGATAGAGACTTGAATTTCAAACTGCTGTAATACAACCTGATTTGCATTGTTCACTATTCTGAGTATTACTTAAGGAACCTTAATATAGTGTCACCCCCCATCTACAGGAAAAAACAATTATAAGGTCCCCCTAACTCGTACTATACTACTTAATGGGACTAAAATATTGTGTCAATAACCTATGACTATAGCCAAAGACCATCACTCCCATACAGCATCCACATTCCCTACCAGGATCACACATCACTTGAAGACACGCTTCAATGAAAAAATAAAAAAACAAAAGAATGATTAAAAGCAAATATTGGTCAGGGTCCTCCTATTCAATAATATGGTTACCCGCGGGGTAATGTCTCAACTCTATTACTTCCAGGTTAGCAATCTCAACCTCAGCCACTTCTTATATCTAATGTAGTAAATGCTCAAGTGGCTGCTCTCAGTCAAAGGTATCCTTTATCTTCGTTAAATTTTTTTTATTGATCTTTACACTCAAGATTCTTAACTTTATTGGTATCCAGACCGGCCACACTGAGATTATACTTCTACTCAGATATCAGATAACTCCAATATAATTCATACATTATGATCCCTGGGTTGTCTAGGTCCTAAGAGTACCGTTCCTTCACGGATCATCCTCATTGCTCATATCTGGACGTAGATTCAATCAATTGCTGTGCCCATACATTGTGATCCAGGCTTTAGATGCCATCTCAGCTTGGTGTACCTTATAGTGACATATCGGCTATGTGTGTTAAAAACTGGTAACTCCAAGGCACCACTACCTGACTTCCACTCAGGTATTGGAAATATCACAGATCCCCATGCCTGGTGCTGTGTACCAACCTGGTTAGGAGATCTCCTATGACAGAGTTCACCCACCACTGGACTCACAGAGTCATGGTAGTCAAGGCACCGTACCCCTGGATTGTATCACACCTTATAGCCACACTATATTAAGGCTTTAAAAGGGCTCATCAGTACGAATATATTTCACCACCCTCATACTAACAGGCAATTTGGTATCCGTCACTCTATCACCTGCACAACCACGTTTGTTGTATATCTGTTGGTGTGTCCTTGTTCTTGTTTTTACGTTGGCAAAACGACAGGCACACTAAGAGAGAGGATGGCTAATCACCAACATACCATCCGGTCGGTTCTCAAGTCTGGGGACTCGGACCAACCAGTGGCGAGGCACTGTGCACAGTACACACATCCGGTGGCATCAATAAGATACACACTTATCGATCATGTCCCCCCTTTGGACAGGAGAGGAGATAGAAGTAAGATACTCCTGCAACGGGAGGCACAGTGGATGTATCGGTTGGGCATGGTGCACCCAGGGGGGCTTAACACAACACCGGAATTTAAAGCCTTAATATAGTGTGGCTATAAGGTGCGATACAATCCAGGAGTACGGTGCCTTGACTACCATGACTCTGTGAGTCCAGTGGTGGGTGAACTCTGTCATGGGAGATCTCCTAACCAGGTTGGTACATAGCACCAGGCATGGGGATCTGTGATATTTCCAATACCTGAGTGGAAGTCAGGTAGTGGTGCCTTGGAGTTACCAGTTTTTAACACACATAGCCGATATGTCACTATAAGGTACACCAAGCTGAGATGGCATCTAAAGCCTGGATCACACTGTATGGGCACAGCAATTGATTGAATCTACGTCCAGATATGAGCAATGAGGATGATCCGTGAAGGAACGGTACTCTTAGGACCTAGACAACCCCGGGATCATAATGTATGAATTATATTGGAGTTATCTGATATCTGAGTAGAAGTATAATCTCAGTGTGGCCGGTCTGGATACCAATAAAGTTAAGAATCTGGAGTGTAAAGATCAATAAATAAATTTAACGAAGATAAAGGATACCTTTGACTGAGAGCAGCCACTTGAGTATTTACTACATTAGATATAAGAAGTGGCTGAGGTTGAGATTGCTAACCTGGAAGTAATAGAGTTGAGACATTACCCCGCGGGTAACCATATTATTGAATAGGAGGACCCTGACCAATATTTGCTTTTAATCATTCTTTTGTTTTTTTATATTTCATTGAAGCATGTCTTCAAGTGATGTGTGATCCTGGTAGTGAATGTGGATGCTGTATGGGAGTGATGGTCTTTGGCTATAGTCATAGGTTATTGACACAATATTTTAGTCCCATTAAGTAGTATAGTACGAGTTAGGGGGACCTTATAATTGTTTTTTCCTGTAGATGGGGGGTGACACTATATTAAGGTTCCTTAAGTAATACTCAGAATAGTGAACAATGCAAATCAGGTTGTATTACAGCAGTTTGAAATTCAAGTCTCTATCTTTTGAGTTTTAGCAGACATTGGGCACTGTGGGACACAAACATCTTAAAGTACCAGGCTGGGATTCAGATTACCTTGATCTGCCACATTATGAATATGTCAAAATATACAGCAAGGATGCGTTCACTTTACACTACAGTATTTGATGGCTGTAACACCGTAGCATAAAACACAGATTCAGACGGGGGCGGAGCTAGCTGTCAACAGGAGCAGATGTGCAGGAAGAGAGCTCCTGTTCTTAGACCCATAAAAGTGTTCCCTAAGGCATATAAACACTCATATCTAGGGGCTATTTTTACCCAATATATTCAAAATTAGTAGCCCATCATTGTCAAATTAAGAAAGGGGGCCTTTGCAAATAATTTTTGGTCCGTTGGGGCCTACACGGACTCGGCCGCCGTTTAACCTCACCAAAGTGCCCAGTACTAGCTCCGGAGGGTCGGGGATCCGCTCCGGAGCATAACACTTTAATCTCCTTAAGAGCTAAGAGATTGGCCTGGCTTCAGCACTTGCGACCGGGGACCCGGTTGTTACACCAGTCGCACCGCTTCACCTAAGGATCATTCTACTCGGGAGTATCTTACTTGGCCACTTGGTCCACCATCCTAGGAGGTAATTAGACTCCCCATAACCCAAGATCCTTGAACCCCTACTCACTGCCCGGCATAGAGGGACCCCACGCTCTGGTACACCTTTGGGCGCGAAAATCCGGGCCTCCGTCTAACGTCGCGGCACGGCCCGCACCAGTGCTCTGAGGGGTAACTATATACTTAGCCGATTGCCACCTCTGTTAACCCACAGCCTCCCGGTTCCATAGAGGTCACCTCACCTGCATCCCCTGATTGCCAGCACACAAGAGATCCGTCCGACATAGGCGCAGCTGGGGTGGAGGCCCCTGAACTGGATCTGAGGCTGCAGGCTCCTAGACAAATGCCGGAGGGTCGGGGTTCCGCTCCGGAGTTGTGACCTAGTGTTCTAAGGGCTGCAGGAGTGCTGTCCGATCAACTGTTACCCACCATCAAGCAGCTGGAGAGGAGCTGGAGGACACAGCAGGAAGGCAAAGAGGTGAGACCACTTGTTACCTGCCCCTGGGCCCCCACAGCTATCATACCCAGTATAGTATCTAGACACCCTAGAAGACAAGGCAGGTTTGCTCTGCCCTTTACTGATCAAAGTCCAGTCCCAGCAGCCCAGGGCTGCAGGGGGGCTATTACTCTTCTGACTCACCCTTACTCATAAAGATCCTGGGAACAGTCAATAAAAAATTCAAATCTCAACTGAGGTGTTTTTTAAAGCCCTCTTACTGGACTTCCTCCCTTTATTACTTGCCCCAAGGGAGGCACAGCCTTTTGTCAGAGACACCGTTTCTGAGATCTAAGAGTTCTGGATCCTAGTTTCTTCAAACCACAATTTTTCCTACATTATTTGAGTACACATTTGCACCCCCCAGACCCTTTGTGAAAGTGCATGTGTTCTCAGGAGGACTTAAATTACATTAAAACCTCACCTCATATACAGGAGCCAACAACAATAAGTTCTCACTACCTGAGTGCTCTTTACATTTACATTAATTTGGTCTGCTACTTTGTCATTTATGGCTGCTGCGACAGCTTATGTACCTTTGGGTTCCTAGCCCAAAGTGGAGTGTTGTTTTATATTACTGCTCTTCTAACCACTTTTACTCCTTACAGGTAGTACCTACAGTTATTATTGCATAAGGGCTACCTGCAATAATAAGCATCTACCCTCTAACATTTGGCAGTTTTTGTTCAGCGCTGGAGATGCAAGTTCTATGTTGAGGGTATTACATAACTAGCTGCCTGATATCAGTTATTCCCTCATTGTGGCCTGACCACAGAGCAAAACTATTAGGCTCATTTAGTACCCACATACTCCATCTGGGGTCACTCCTCACCACTATACAGCATATCCAATTTTACAAGACATTGCTTAGATGGGAATGGTTGCTACCTGTGGCAGGCCCTAAATATTACCTTATAGGCTTCTAATACCAATAGACCTACAATCAAGTTTTTGGGGAAGACAAATTACATAACCTCTGCTCATCTGGGGTCCCATCTCCCCATAGTTGCCCACACGGAGACATAAAGTGTGGCCTCTCCAGGACCTATATTCCCCTACACTTTTAACCCTTGTAATAGCAGCTGCGACCTGGGTTTGTGATCAGTGTTCTGCTGGGATCTGACTTTAAGGTGCAGCACAAGAAGTGTACATAAACTCCTGTATTCATTTACTAAGGCTGCTGCGTCAGCTCAAGTGTCTCTGGAAGTCACTTTTTCAGGGTGTAGAGTTTTTCTTTTTTTTTTTTTTTTTTTTTTCTTCTGTGATATATTAACCATACCTTTCTCTTCACAGGAATTTGGACACTACATATTATTGAACATAGCTTTCTCCTGCAGGTCCAGTCCATAATACTAGTCTTGCCTGTATATTAAGCAACTGTATGCTTCATTTCCTTTGCAGGGACTGCTGTATAATATCGCCCATACTCACTCTGTGATTCCATTTTGCCTGAACCCCAGTTGCTCCTGTCTGCTTATTGCACTTACCTGAATTATTTACTATCTTAGGAAGCAAACTTAGCTTCTTGTTCTGAGCACTAGCTGACAGGGGCCACTACTCCGGGTAATCTAGGTTTATAAGCCCGTCTGTGTAATACTCTCACTCTCTCACCTCATATTTTGACACAGTCAGGCTTGCCCTCACTGAACTAACAATTCACCTGTGGTATACTGACTGATTTCTATACCCTACTGACTAACCCCTCACCTCCCCGCTCCCGCCCGGCTTGTCCGGGTGGGTCACTTCCAACTCCCTTTTCCCTTCCTTCGGGTCGTATCCCCCTGCTCCCCGAGGTGAGGGACTAGCGTGGTGGTAACAAAACTGTACACTCATGTAATTTCTCCTCTTGATGTGTAAATCAGCCCCGCTCCAACAATGTGATAGGTATTATGTAAACTACGTGCTTGATTTTAGTATGTATAACCCTTGAATTTCTTTCAAAACAGCAGGATATTGCTCTTGAGCCTCCAGAGATTCACTACTTTGCCTTCCAGGGATCTAACCAGTAACCTATAAGATGCCTCACATGATAAAGAAGCATTCAAAGTCTAACCCCAAACCCAGGAAGACAGTCTTTGACCATTTTGCCCACGTTTCTAAGGAAACCCCATACCAACCAGGAGGTGCAATGAGTGAACCGGAGTCCCAAGATGAAGAATCTCAATCTAGCCAACACTCAGCATCTTCCTCCCAACATTACATTACAGAATCATCCCTCAAGAAACTTCTGGCCATCCAGACTAAGTCCATCACCCAAGAAATCCAACGCAGCTCAGCTGAACTCAAAAAGGAAATCTCAGAAATTGGTGACAGGGTTGATGCGCTGGAGCGCAAGCAAGATGATCAAGCTGTGGACCAATCCAATATCCTGGCCTACGCTGAAAACCTGGCTGAGCAGATCTCACAATTAGAATCTAAACTGGCTGATATGGAGGACAGATCGAGGCGCAGTAATATCAGATTCAGAGGAGTCCCAGAAACGGTAGCTCCAGCAGATATCCAAGGTTACCTCCAAGACCTCTTCAAAGAGCTGATAGGCACCCCTGAAGGACTGTCTGGCACAATAGAGAGAGCGCATAGGGCTCTGCGCCCCAGGTCGGTGAGTTCTGACAAGCCGAGGGACATTGTGGTGTGCTTCCATAGCTACCTATATAAAGATCGCCTCCTTCAAGCTGCTTATCATAAACCAAACTTAAGTGGAAGGTTCGAGGGAGTACAAATATTACCTGACCTTTCAGCACACACCCTCCAACAGCGCCGACACTTCCAGTCGGTGACCACTGCTCTGCGTAGGGCTAACTACCGTTATCGATGGGGGTTCCCAACCAGACTCATAGTTACCAAAGACAACCAGTCCATAACCATTACCACACCCTCGCAGGGTGCGACTCTGCTGACCTCATGGGGTTTATTAGTCGACCCCCAAAATGTACAGGCTCAACCTCAATCTACCCTGAAAGCTTCAGCTCCTGAGTGGTCAATAAAAGAACAGAGAATAAAAAGACCCAAGACTCAACATCTGCAAGTTTCTCAAGGACACCCTGAGCATGCTGAATAGGCTCCTTCTGAAGTTACTTGATCTAGTTTATAAATAAGTTGGCTATTAGGTCTCCCCTGATGGTTTCTACTGACCAGCCTGCATTCTGAGGCAGGCAGGTCCCCTGTGAGATTCTATAAGCCGTCACAATGTTCACCTTTCGAATAAGTTATATTTAATAAGTTATGATAAGTTTTGTTACCTGCTGTTTTGTAATTACTTCGATTTAAGCACTTTATGTTTTGATAAATTCGTCCCTGGAGCGGGGCTGACGCTTCTGCTACACTGAGCTAGCTCCGGAGCTGTTCATTCAGCCCCCCAATTGAAGCCCACACTAGGGCTCTCTTGAGGTGGACTACTTCCACCACACCAGAGGCACTGCTAAGTGCCACCCTTTCCTACCTACCTTTCCCCCTCCTCTCTATTCTCCCCATTTTGTCTTCCGGGCCTAGGTACAACGACTTCCCGGTCCCAACTCTCAATCACTACTAGACATGACTTCCTCTCCTTTGAGGTTTCTAACCCACAACGTTAGAGGACTTAATACTCCCTTTAAGAGAAGTCTCCTTTTGCGCTCGTTGAGGCACCACAACCCTGACATAGTATTCCTCCAAGAGACGCATTGGTTAAACGATGAACCGATCAGACTCTCCTGTAGGGATTACACGCACATTGAACATGCTCCCTTTACCAAAAAAGCCAGGGGCACTGCAATCCTCTTGCATAAGAGACTAGCTTTTGAACCAGTCATGACCATCAGAGACCCACAGGCCAGATATATTATTCTAATCTGTAATATTAACCACGTGCTCTACACACTTGTCTCAGTCTACCTACCCAACATTCATCAACCTAAGTGCCTCAAATACATCCTCCATGTCATCTCTCAGCACAAACAAGGTAGGGTCATTATCTCGGGTGACTTCAACATGACTTGGGAACCGAAACTAGATAGAAAATCCTCTGACTTAGCTAGGACTCCTCCCCCTACAGAAAGACTTTCTGCGAAATTCCGCACACTTATGACAGGCTCAGGGTTCTTCGACATCTGGAGGGCTTTCCACACTCAGGACAGAGACTACACCCACTACTCACCGTCACACCGACAATACGCCAGACTTGACTACATATTCTCTACGGCAGACTCCCTTGACCTAGTAACTAACACGGCCATCCATATTTGCCCTTGGTCTGATCACGACTGTGTTACCATCGACCTTATATCTTCAAATACCACTCGCTCCAGACCCTCCTGGCGCATGCCCCACAACCTTTTGCAAGATATCCCCCTTAGAGAAAAATTACGCACAGAAATCAGACACTTCCTAGAAATTAATGACCGAGCACAAGTGGGTGATGACACCCTCTGGGGAGCTACTAAAGCGACCATAAGAGGCTTAATGATCTCTGAACAGGCTAAACTACGAAAACAAGCGGGACTCTCACTGTCTCAGTCTCACATTAAACTTAGAGAATTAGAGGCCCTAAATAGAGTAAAGCCTACTAACTCCGTAACGACCCAAATCACCAACATTAAAAACCACATATCTCAACTAGAGCTTCGGAGAACCCAGGACAACTTAACTAAACTGAAGCAACTATACTTCTATAAGGGCAATAAGGCGGATACTCTCTTAGCCAATAAACTTAGAAACAGAACTAGTATCGCACGTATACATGGCATCGTTAAAGGAGGTTCCCTCCTTAAAATCCCCTCACAAATTGGGGAGGCTTTTGCTGAGTTTTACTCCAGCCTCTATAACATAGAAAAAACTGAGAACCCCCCCAGTAACCTCAGAAGACTCCATTCGTGAGTACCTAAAAGCACTAAACCTACCGTCCCTCTCACCTGATCAAAAAGACACCTTAAATTCGCCATTCACCCTTAGGGAAGTACAACTGGTTATCAAGAACTCTAAATCATTTAAATCACCTGGTCCAGATGGCTTCCCAGTGCATTTTTATAAAACTTACATCCAAGAGCTCTCCCCCCTGCTTCTTAGACTTTTCAATTTAGCTAGAGATGAAGGCAAATTTAGGAGTGAATTCCTTGAAGCCACGATTGTGACTATACTGAAACCTAATAAAGACCCCTCTTTTTGTGCCAGCTATAGGCCAATCTCACTAATCAATACTGATATTAAGTTCTTCTCCAAAATCCTAGCTAACCGTATTGCCAACCTCCTCCCCTACTTAATCAATTCAGACCAAGTTGGATTTATTCCCAAAAGAGAGGGACCAGATAATACTAGAAGACTCTTGAATGTGATGTCGCTGTCGTCTAGCCTTAATAAACCTATGGCGATTATATCACTAGACGCAGAAAAGGCCTTTGATCGGGTGAGATGGCGGTTTCTGTGGGAAGTACTTGATGCCTTTCAATTCCCGAGTTCCCTCATGGGAGCAATTAAAGCCCTATACTCTACTCCTTCCGCTTCAGTTAAGGGACTAGGTTTCCAAACCCCCCCTTTTCAAATCTCCAATGGGACTAGACAGGGTTGCCCCCTGTCACCCCTACTTTTCGCGCTGGCCATAGAGCCATTGGCAGAACAAATTAGACGCGACCCACACATGAGTGGGATTACCCTTTGTGGCACCAAGCACAATATAGCTTTATTTGCGGACGATATCACCCTTTTCTCTTCAGATCCCGCGTCCACCCTCCCTAGACTCTTACTTATAGTCAAGGAATTCAGTGCCCACTCTCACTACAAACTAAACATTCCCAAAACTGAGATTTACACCCAAGGCTTCCAGAGCTCGTCTATGGCCCCTCTAAAACTCAAATATCCTTTTAGATGGTCGGACACTTCAGTGACCCACTTGGGAGTCAAATTATCCAATGATTTTCCCCGGATTATCAGGGACAACTACCTCCCTTTGCTATCGGAGCTTCGCTCCCTCGGCAAGAGCTGGAACCTCTCGCAAGTTTCGTGGTTAGGGCGGATAGCAGCATTAAAGATGTCCTTTTTGCCTCGTCTCACATACCTATTCCGCTGTCTGCCAATCAGAGTGCCCAGGCACATTCTATTACAGTTCCAGAGCGAAATAACTAAACATATATGGCAGGGCAAGCCCCCAAGGGTGGCGCAGAGAGTGCTACAACTACCTAGATCTAAGGGCGGTCTGGGCTCTCCCTCCGTGGTAAGATACTACGAGGGAGCAATGCTCACCCATGTCTCCCAATGGGGAGTCACGCAATCTTCCTGCAAATGGCACTCCATCGAACAGGCTTCACTTCCTTATAACCTAAGTTTACGTGACCTGATATGGACGCCGTCCCATTGCCGTAGGGAACTATCCTTGATAAACCCCATCATCCAGGAATGCCTGAAATTTTGGGATAAAATCCGCCACTCTAGACAAATCGCCCCTCTCCCATAACCTCATTATCCGGCCTGTTAGTAGGTCTACAGGATGCCCACCCTCTGAGATGGACCCAAATTGGAATAAAGGTGGTCTCGGACCTCTGGCTACCGGCACCGGAGTGTGGATTTAAAACTGAGTCCCAATTGGGGGCTGATGTGGCCCTACCCCATACCCTGAAATTTGAATATTACAGAATCAAAAGCTTTATGACCGCCTGGGGCTTCAAGCCTCAGTTAAATCGCCCTCTGACCCCGTGGGAGTCCATTTGGAACCTAGGAAAGAGGCTATATAGACCCCTCTCTAGACATTACACCCTGTTGGACTCGGAGCCAAACCCAGTTCCGGCCCCTCACCTGGCCAAGTGGAGCTCCCTGCTAGACAAATCGCTCACAGTAGACGATTGGGAACAAGCGCTCGAACGAACCAAAAAAGCTGTACATTGCACCACCCTATTTGAAACTTATTATAAGTTGGTGGCCCATTGGTACTATGTGCCCATCAGGCTAGCTAAAATATTCCCTAGCGCATCCCCGTACTGTTGGAGAGATTGTGGTCAGAAAGGGGACGCTCTGCACATTTGGTGGGAGTGCCCTAAAATACGCCCTTTATGGACAAAATGTTTTGGAGCCCTCTCCAAACTGGGAATCTCCTTACGTAGCTCTCCTGCAGTTGCCCTATTACACATTGGTACCCACTCTCTCCCCAAACACTATGCTTACATTAGTATATACCTCTTTATGTCCATCAAACACCTGATTGCCTGTGACTGGAAATCAGAGCCCTCACCTAGTTGGACGAGAGTTTGCTACTATATGGCCTATATATATAATATGGAAAAAAGTATATTTTACAACCTAGGTAATTCTGACCTATTTGAGCTTACATGGACCGACTGGAAAGACTCTTATGATACAACCTGGAGACCTAATGTCCTCACTCCCTCCTAGTTCTTCCCGGAGGGAATGAGAGATCTGACCTAGGGATAGTTCTTACCAGACCGAGCTGGATTTCCTTTGAAACACCCACCTACGACCAAGGACTTATTACTCAACCCTTTTCCCTACCCCCTCATCCCACCCTCAGACCTTTCTCCCTTCCCCCCTCTATTTTGGCCAAGAGACTTTTAGGCCTCAACTGCGTTATAAAGTACCTTTAATTATATTTGTTCATGATGGTGTTATAAGTACTTCCTTGAACAGTATATCAATTATTTCACAATGTATGTCTATAGGCAGTTTAGAGGACGGACTGTGTCCTCGCATTGTTATATTTGCATTTGTATTGCTCTTTTGGTTTTCATTAATCGTATATTTATACCTGTAAACTTGATAAGTTTAATAAAGCTCTTTTGAAAACTCAAAAAAAAAAAAAAAAAAAAAACACAGATTCACTGTTGGCTAATTAGTATAGTTATCTTAATTTTGCTATCTGTCAGTGAGGCACTTAAGGATGGCATGTATATAAATCAACTAGCATGGTGCACCATATGAGGTAGAATAAGAATACACAAGATTGAGGATCACATATAACTATTTGGGCTTATTCACCCGCAGTTTGTTATGGGGGAGATAGTGTACACTGGTTGCCATGACAATGGGCAGCCAATTTGAATAACACTTTGTTTAAAATAACTTGTTATTTTCACTTATAATGTGATTTTTGGTTTATTGACACTATGGGGCCTAGTTATCAAGCTGTCAACCTCAAATACGCTGGAATTTCGCAGCGTATTTGTGGCGAGGCTGATTCGTCTTAGTTATCAAAGGCTAGAGACCGGCAAAAGTAGAATTTTGTGACGTAAGCTTCGATCCTGCTGGACTCAGATCGATTCTAACGTCACTCCAGATGTTCCGCACACAAGTGCGGCACAATCTGACTACTTTTGCTAGTTATCAAAAAACTAGCAGGTACGCTCGGCACTTTTACGGCCCAGCGTACCTGGTGTTCCGATCAGCCAATAGAATGCGAGCTCAATCTGATTGGCTGATTGGATCAGCCAATCGGATTGAACTTCAATCAGCCAATCAGATATATCCTACCTTAATTCCGATTGGCTGATAGAATCCTATCAGCCAATTGGAATTGAAGGGACGCCATCTTGGATGACGTCCCTTAAAGAAGCCTTCATTCGTCGGTAGTCCGTCGAGAAAGAAGGATGTTCCGCGTCGGCGGAATGAAAATGGATCCTGAAGAAGAAGATTGAAGACCCCGCTTGGAAGATGACATCGCCCGGATCGAAGACTTCTTCAGCGTCGCTTGGAGGATCACTTCATCGGATGGAAGACTTCTTCAGCACCGCTTGGAGGATCACTTCATCGGATGGAAGATTTCTTCAGCGCCCCTTGGAGGATAACTTCTGCCGCTCCGGATCTCCTCTTCGGTTCCATCGCTGCTCGGCTGAGTGAAGACGACTCAAGGTAGGATGATCTTCAGGGGGGTAGTGTTAGGTTTTTTTAAGGGGAGTTTGGGTTAGATTAGGGGTATGTGGGTGGTGGGTTTTAATGTTGGTGGGGGTTGTATTTTTCTTTTACAGGCAAAAGAGCTGAATTTTTTGGGGCATGCCCCACGAAAGGCCCTTTTAAGGGCTGGTAAGGTAAAAGAGCTTTGAACTTTTATAATTTAGAATAGGGTAGGGCATTTTTTTTATTTTGGGGGGCTTTGTTATTTTATTAGGCAGCTTAGATTAGGTGTAAGTAGCTTAAAATTGTTGTAATATTTTTGAAATGTTAAAATTGTTAATTTTTTTATTTTTTTGTAACTTAGCTTTTTTATTTTTTGTACTTTAGTTAGTTTATGTAATTGTATTTAATTGTAGTTATTTGTAGTTAATTTATTTAATTAATGTAAAGATAGTGTAGTGTTAGGTTTAATTGTAACTTAGGTTAGGATTTATTTTACAGGTAATTTTGTATTTCTTTTAGCTAGGTAGTTATTAAATAGTTAATAACTATTTAATAACTATTCTAACTAGCTAAAATAAATACTAAGTTACCTGTAAAATAAATATAAATCCTAAAATAGCTACAATGTAATTATTAATTATATTGTAGCTATCTTAGGGTTTATTTTACGGGTAAGTATTTAGTTTTAAATATGAATAATTTATTTAAGTATAGTGTAGTGTTAGGTGTAATTGTAACGTAGGTTAGTTTTTATTTTACAGGTAAATTTCTCTTTATTTTAGCTAGGTAAGCTATTAAATAGTTAATAACTATTTAATAGCTAGTGTACCTAGTTAAAATAAATTGAAATTTGCCTGTAAAATAAAAATAAATCCTAACATAGCTACAATATAATTATTATTTATATTGTAGCTATATTAGGGTTTATTTTAAAGGTAAGTATTTAGTTTTAAATAGGATTAATTTAGTTCATAATAGAAATATTATTTAGATTTAATTAATTAATATATAAGTTAGGGGGTGTTAGGGTTAGTGTTAGACTTAGGTTTAGGGGTTAATAATTTTATTACAGTGGCGGCGGTGTAGTGGTTAATAAATGTATTATAGGTGGCGACGGTGTAGGGGGGCAGGATAGGGGTTAATAAATTTAATATAGGTTGCGGCGGGGTCCGGGAGCGGCGGTTTAGGGGTTAATACATATATTATAGTTGTGGCGGGGTCAGGGAGCGGCGGTTTAGGGGTTAAACTATTTATTTAGTTGCGGCGAGGTGCGGGATCAGCAGGATAGGGGATAATAACTTTATTCTAGAGGGCGACGGTATGGGGGGGCAGGATAGGGGTTACTAGGTTTAATATAGGTTGCGGCAGTGTCCAGGAGCGGCGGTTTAGGGGTTAATACATTTATAAGAGTTGCGGCGGGGTCTAGGAGCGGCGGTTTAGGGGTTAATAGCTTTATTGAGTTGCAGGGGGCTCTGGGGGCGCTGGTATAGGGGGTAGAACAGTATAGTATAGTGTGGGTGCTTAGTGACAGGCTAGCAAGAAAGCTGTAAAAAAGCCGAAGAGCAGCGAGATCGGATGAGTGATAACTCTCACAGTCCGCTGCTCCTCGCCCCGTACTTGGTGCGTGGCTTTTTGACAGCTTTTTTGATAACTTAGGCGAATTTTTGCAGGTCCGCGGCGGCAATGTGAGGCGAGCTTAGGCGGGCGTATTGGGCCGGCGAAGGCAGGATAAGTAGACGCGTTGATAACTACCCCCCTATGTATATACACATAGGGGCGATCCCTTGTTGTTTGTTTATCACATTATCAGTGTGTATTAACAATTTAGTAAAGATTTTGCTTACCGGAAGTGATGTGGCGCACTACTTCCGGCACGCAGTATTGTTGGAACGCAGTATGCGTTCCAACACCGGGAGTTTGGCGCCAAGTATAGGGGTTTGGTTTGAAGTGGTGTGAGTGAGTATGTCACTATATATATTATTATATTATCTTGTTTTAATTATGCTGATGAAGGAGGCAAGACCTCCGAAAATGTTACACGAATAAAGTAACTTTGCTGTGAAAGACCTGAGAGTGCACTTCTTTTTGGGCTACTATTTGATTACAAAGTTGCACCCAGGCGGTTTTCCAATTGAGGGCAAGATCTGGTTTTTGGATATCTATATATATATAT
The DNA here is from genome assembly GCF_027579735.1 of Bombina bombina. Taxonomy (NCBI): domain Eukaryota; kingdom Metazoa; phylum Chordata; class Amphibia; order Anura; family Bombinatoridae; genus Bombina; species Bombina bombina. Next base: position 167,768,120 of record NC_069504.1, on the reverse strand, counting down.
TTATTAAACCTGCCACAAACTGCAGCTACAGGGCATGTTTTTTTTTTTATAAATTAAATATACATGGGCATTGTGCTCCTCTGTGTAACCACATTTATTCTAAAAAAATAAAGAGTCCAAAAATCTGATGGCTATATTCTTAGTATACACGGATGCAAATGAAATAAAAAGTAATATATATATAATCATTCCTTACATTTTATTTAATTCACACTTAGGCACTGATGGTACAAGAATATAGCCATCAGATTGTTGGACACTTTTTATGTTTTGGAATAAATGCCCATGTATAGATCATTTATAAAAAGAAACATTACTTTCATTTATAATTTTGCACAATCTTTTTATATACACACTTTCTGGGGAACAAGATCCTACTGAGCATGTGCTAAAGCTCACAGGGAATATGTATACTAGTCTGTGATTGGCTGATGTCTGTCACATGATACAGGGGGTCGGAAAATGGGAGGAAAAATAAATTTGTCAGAAAAAAATCTACTGTTTATTTGCAATTCAGAGTAGGCGCAATTGTATTGTCTTTTTATTATGCACTTGTTAATTATGCAGTTCTACTGCATTGAGGGGTCCTTTAAATGCAAAGGACTCCAATGTACTAATATATATATATATTTTTTTTAATAATATTGATTAGATGGTGTTATTATGAGTGTAACTGCACTTTGTAATGTATTATTGATGTGTTTTGTGACACTTTTATGTTTCACAAAACAGTTAACCACAGCTCTAAAGTCACGGTAATCCTTTTAGCTTAAAACCCATAATACAAGTGTAATTTGACCTGTGCTCAAACGATCGTGAAAACCGGAGCGCAAACGTTTGCATCCCACTTGTAATCTGACCCATTGTAAGCAAATGCTCTTTATTTGTACGTACACATTGTATGTAATTGTTTCAATAATATGTCATCTTCTTCGCCAATATGTAACAGTCATAGATAGAAGTACCACTTTTATTTTCTATAATGAGTTTATGTGCCATCTGTGTTTTAACCCATCAGGGATGTTAAGTTATTTAAAAATGAGCATTGTATCATGTAGTTAGTGAGCTTGAACTATGGCTTGGGCCGAAAAACGCAAGCTCTAGCATTGGCACGTGAACCTCAATGTGCTCCCCATTATATATATATATATATATATATATATATATATATATATATATATATATATATACTCTTGTATATGAAGCAATAAAAGTTAAGTTTATATAGCCGGCTCAAGGACTTTTTGTTTATTCGTGTCTATGCTGGTTTTGGGCTAAATTACGAGTGGTGCGATATGGTTTTTTTTCTCCACTTTCTGCACGCAAAAGAAATAGTGCGTGTATAACAAGCTGAAAGTAAATGCGTTTAATCATGTGCAATTGCGATTTATGCACGTCAGGTTAGTGCGACTTCATAAATGCACGTAAAAGTACAGTTACACTCATATAAACACTGTCTGATAAAAATTCTTTAAAAAAAAAGGTATAAGGGCTCAAAGATAGATAGTATAAAGATTTTGAAAAAAAGTGCTGCAAATAGCTTTAACATATATATGCAAACATGCACTTGTCTAAATGTATATATATATGTGTGTGTGTGTGTGTGTGTGTTTGTGTGTACAGAGGCATTTAAGTATTTATGTGTTTTACTGTATATTTACTGTACATATTTAACATTCCACTGTTCATTTAAAAGATAATGCACTTTTTATTGTAAATACATATCTCTTTATATGCATACACAGTATATATGTAAAAAGACAAAACTAACAGAGGGGCGCCTACAAAACCCCTTAATATGCAACCCATTTCTCAGCCCCAGGTAGGCCTGATGAAACAGCCTATCTGGGGCTGAGAAACGGGTTACATATTAAGGGGTTTTGTTGATACCCCTTGATCCACTACTTGTTTTAATGTTTTTGTTTTTTAATAAAACATCAATATTTTTAACTAAAGTGTAGTGGTATCACCTTATATTGCTGTGCCCACTTCCAATTGGTTTGGACACAGACTCGCTTTCCTGCATTGTTTCCTGTCACTGGGGAATGTCCAGAGGGGGTGAGCTGATACACCTGTTTGAATTATATCAGCTTGCTCCTACCAGCACATAGGTGTGCTCAACTCAAATGTGAGTATCCATTTGGCTATTACCCACACTATATGCCACATTGCTCTAAATGATCTGCACAAGTAGTGCCTTTTTCTCTATCTATTTATAGAGTACTTTGACAGGGATAACTGGAGTGGGTGAGCTGACACGCTGACATGCCTACTAGCACATATAGTGGGGGAAAAAAGTATTTAAAAAATGAATTTAATCTAAAGTTTGTGGGGGATCTGTATGAGTCAGTGGTTAACGTCTTGGATCTTACCTTAAAGGGAGATGTGGAAACTGGTGAGGTGATCAGTGACACTTATCGTAAGTTGACAGCTGGGAATACAATTCTGCATGCTGAATCATGTCACCCACCGCATTTGGTACGATCTATTCCCAGGGGTCAACTTATGAGACTGCATAGAAATAATAACTCAGATAGTCTTTTTTGACGCGCAAGCTAAGTCCCTTATTGAGCGCCTCAAAACAAGAGGCTATGATGAGAATCTCTTGGACCAGGTTTTTAATGAGGTGAGACAAAAATCCCAGCAGGAATTAATCAGAGGGACCAGGAAACAGAATATTATAAAACATGATACTGTAGTATTCTCAACTGAATATTCTAAACAATTCTATCAGGTATGCTCTATCTTGAGGAGGAATCTTCATTTGTTAGAAAATGATGATGTTTTAAGACCAATTATTGGTTCATGTAAATTTGTGCCGAGAAGGGCACCTACATTATCATCAAAGTTGTCCCCTAGTTTAATTTGCTCCAACAACTCAGATAAAAGTGATTGGATTAGGAGGAGAGGAACCTATAAATGTGGCCATGGTTCTTGTATAACTTGTGGTTTTGTGCAAGTAGGTGATGGCTTCAGGAGTAACCAGACAGGAGAAGAGTTTAAACATAAATTCTACGCCAATTGCAGAACTACTTTTGTAGTTTATCTCCTAGAATGCAAGCACTGTAACCTTCAATACACAGGTCAAATGAGTAGGGAGTTGAGGTCCAGAATTAGGGAACATGTTAGAGACACAAAGGAGTATGTAAAAGAATCAGCAATAGCCAGACATTTTAATCTGGTACACATGACCAATATTTTTGACATGAGGGTTCAGGTAATAGATCGTGTCATGTTTCCACCTAGGGGTGATGATAGGAATAGGCTGTTGTTAAAACAAGAATTGTATTGGATATATAAATTGAGAACTATAACCCCCCTAGGTCTAAACCGTGAATGGGACATGAGTTATTTTGTAGAATAATAAATTTGATTTATTTCATTTATCATTATTTTAGTACATTTAAGTAATTCATCTATCCCCTATATGGGTTTTTGTATTTATCCCCTATATGGGCTTTTGTATCTATCCCTTATATGGGCTTTTGTATCTATCCCCTATATGGGCATTCTGTATCTTGTATTATATATATATATATATATATATATATATATATATATATATATATATATATATATATATATATTTATTTATTTTTTTTTAATTTTTTTTTACTAACATGTATAACTTATGTTCCTCAAGAGGGAAAATTGATAACATTTTGTCATCCAACAATTTTGTTATACAACAGTTAGTTGGAAATGGTGTAACACTTATCTTACTAGTGATGAAGATGTATTCTCTAGTACAGTTTATAGCAACTAAGGGAGTTTTCTATTTCACATAATACATTGGAGAAATGTTTGTTTTGCATAATATAATAATTCTGAATGCGATAATGTAACTTAATATCTTGCTCCTGTTTTTCTTGTTGATTATTGATTTGTTTATTTGTTCCTTCTTCTACACACTATACATAGAGTTTGTAATAAGGTAGATTTTGAAATGTATTTTTAACATTGTTGTAACTTTTAATGTGTAATTGTCTTCAGGTGTTCTGTGCCTTTAAATAGGCTATGAACACTGAACAAACTCACCCTAAGATTAAGTGCTCAACTGAGCACGAAACTAGTCAGGGAGTTTGTGTGCCCTGTATTGCCAATATTTAATATGATATAATAAAGTTTAGCTTTTTTAACCATTTTGTCAGCCCTTGCCTTTACTCCTTACTGTGCAGCTGCCTGCCCTCCTTTTGTAAAAAAAAAGTATTTAGTCAACCACCAATCGTGCAAGTTCTCCCACTTAAGAAGATGAGAGGCCTGTAATTTTCATCATAGGTATACCTCAACTATGAGAGACAAAATGTGGGAACAAATCCAGACAATCACATTGTCTGATTTGAAAAGAATTTATTTGCAAATTATGGTGGAAAATAAGTATTTAGTCAATATCAAAAGTTCATCTCAAAACTATGTTATATTTCCTTTGTTGGCAATGACAGAGGTCAAATGTTTTCTGTAATTCTTCACAAAGTTGTCACACACTGTTGCTGGTATGTTGGCCCATTCCTGCATGCAGATCTCCTCTAGAGCAGTGATGTTTTGGGGCTGTCGCTGGGCAACACAGACTTTCAACTCCCTCCAAAGGTTTTCTATGGGGTTGAAATCTGGAGACTGGCTAGGCCACTCCAGGACCTTGAAATGCTTCTTACGAAGCCACTCCTTCATTGCCCGGGTGGTGTTTTTGGGATCATTGTCATGCTGAAAGACCCAGCCACGTTTCATCTTCAATGCCCTTGCTGATGGAAGGAGGTTTGCACTGAAAATCTCACGATACATGGCCCCATTCATTCTTTCATGTACACGGATCAGTCGTCCTGTTCCCTTTGCAGAGAAACAGCCCCAAAGCATGATGTTGCCACCCCCATGCTTCACAGTAGGTATGGTGTTCTCTCTCCTCCAAACACGACAAGTTGTGCTTCTACCAAACAGTTTTTCTTTGGTTTCATCTGACCATATGGCATTCTCCCAATCCGCTTCTGGATCATCCAAATGCTCTCTAGCATACTTCAGACGGGCCCGGACATGTACTGGCTTAAGCAGGGAGACACGTCTGGCACTGCAGGATCTGAGTCCCTGGCAGCGTAGTGTTTTACTGATGTTAGCCCTTGTTACGTTGGTCCCAGCTCTCTGCAGGTCATTCACTAGGTCCCCCCGTGTGGTTCTGGGAGGTTTGCTCACCGTTCTTGTGATCATTTTGACCCCACGAGTTGAGATCTTGCGTGGAGCCCCAGATTGAGGGAGATTATCAGTGGTATTGTATGCCTTCCATTTTCTATTTATTGCTCCCACAGTTGATTTCTTCACACCAAGATGCTTGCCTATTGCAGATTCAGTCTTCCCAGCCTGGTGCAGGTCTACAATTTTGTTTCTGGTGTCCTTTGACAGCTCTTTGGTCTTCACCATAGTGGAGTTTGGAGTGTGACTGTTTGAGGTTGTGGACAGGTGTCTTTTATACTGATAACAAGTTCAAACAGGTGCCATTTATACAGGTAATGAGTGGAGGACAGAGGAGCCTCTTAAAGAAGAAGATTCAGGTCTGTGAAAGCCAGAAATCTTGCTTGTTTGTAGGTGACCAAATACTTATTTTCCACCATAATTTGCAAATAAATTCTTTCCAAATCAGAAAATGTGATTGTCTGGATTTGTTTCCACATTTTGTCTCTCATAGTTGAGGTATACCTATGATGAAAATTACAGGCCTCTCTCATCTTCTTAAGTGGGAGAACTTGCACAATTGGTGGCTGACTAAATACTTTTTTCCCCCACTGTAAGGGTGCTACAACATAATGGGAGTACTCATTTGGCCGTTTTTGGATATCTGTTATACTCATTAGTTTGGTAGATCTACACATGAGGCACCCTTCTGTTCATTTTGTTTTTTTGCCATTTATCCGGAATTATCTGAGAGGAGGAGGCAGCCATTACTTCGTTTGAAGACTCGCTCTTTATCCATTGATTTGGGACTTCCATTAGATCACGTATAATATCAACTTTACCACATAATATATATATATTACTTGTTAGGGTGTTAATAATATTTACAACATTATCTCTTATTGTAATTTAGCTAATGCGCCCCCTCTGTTTCTTGTTATATAAGGTATAGATATGTATTTTACATTAAACAATATATATAAATATATATTTCAAAATTAAAAGTACACTATTTTCTATGTAAAGAACATAGGAATGTGAAATATGCGCAACATGCATCAGGATTTGCAATTTAGGATGAACATGGTTGAGTTAGTGCACATTAAGAATTGCTATCTTCCATGCATGTTATTGAAATACTAAATATTTACTATTAAAAATATTATTTTTTTAAATTATTATACATACTGTAAAAGATTCTAAATCCATATAATATATCTATATGTTTAATTGTATGTTTAATAGTTTTTATTTAATATTTTTTAATAGTTTATATTTAGTATTTCACTAACAGGCATTGAAGATAACAATTCTTTATGTGCGCTAACCAAACTGTGAGCATCCTAAATTGGGAACCCTTGATGCCCGTTATGCATATTTTACATTCCTATGTTCTTCACATAGAAAATAATGTAGTTTTTACTATGAAATATATATTTATATACAGTATACGGTCCCACGTCTATGGCGAGGGTAACCCATATCGAGACTGCATCAACACCTATAAAAGATATATTGATGATCTTTTGATCATCTGGACTGGCACAGAGGATCAGAAATCTGATTTTGTGTCCTTTATCAACCAGAACGAAGCAGGATTAGAATTCACCTACCAATCTGATACTCACACGACAACATATCTAGATCTCACCCTAACAGGTGATGTTGAAAAGGGCCAGGTGATCACGAACTTGTACCGTAAACCCATTTCATGCAATAATATTCTGCATGCAAAAAGCAATCATCCCAGACACACAGGTTTTGGGATAGCAAAGGGACAATTTACACGCTTGAAGCGCAATTGTACAACAGATACTTACTTTGAAACAAATAGTGAGATACTAGCCATTCAACTTTTAGAAAGAGGGTATTCGAAGAAGGTTGTCAATAGGGCTTTATTGGAGGTAAAACGCATTGACAGGTCAACCATGTTGTCAACCAATTACAATTCTTCTAGGGGTGATAATTTTGATAAGTCTAAACCCCTTTTCACAACCACTTATAGCTCCCAATATAGGGATATCTGTGCAATCATCACCAAACATCTCCCTATACTCACGGCAGAAGATAGTCTAAAAGACTATGTTCAATCTGGGTGCAACTTTGTAGCCAAAAGAGGTTGCACCATAGGGAACATGCTTTCACAGAGTATGTTAAAGAAAAAATCTGGAACTAGCAGTTGGTTACATGTTAAGGGGCATTATAAATGCCATTTTAACAAATGTATAGCCTGTAGCTACACACGTATAACAAAAAATGTTCAATCTATGGCTACTCAAAGGGTCTATTTTCTTAAGAACTGTACCAATTGCAGGACACACAATGTCATTTATTTGGTGGACTGCACATCCTGCAGAAAACAGTATGTAGGTTGCTCGACTAGAGAAGCACGCACTAGAATCCGTGAACATCTCAATAATATTGACAATGGTATTGAGTGTTCAGATCTAGCACGACACTTTATCCACAAACATGGTAAAAATGTTAAAAGCTTTCAATGGCAGGTCATAGAGCAAATTAGGACACCAGATAGAGGAGGTGACATGACTACTAGATTACTATACCAAGAGGCATACTGGATATTCCAACTTAGAACTAGGAGACCGGAAGGTTTCAATATAGAAGGAGATGTTATTAACCTCTGGAAACGAAGCTGATTATTGGAATTCATTTGATTCTAATGGTCAAGCATTTATAAATTCAAAGAGTCCATGTCACTTTTGTATTTGTAACAATAAGCGTATAGAGAATTTAACATTCTAATTCTAATTATTTGCCTGATATTTGTCATTTTATAACCACAGTCTCCTCTCTATTATACCAAGCATTTAAGTCCCAGTAATTAAGGGTTTTATCATTAGAATACGAATCTTACATCCATTTGTTAAATAATGAGGAGTACACTCCCAAACTTACAGCTATTTTCCAAATGTTATTATATGTCCTGTTAAACTTCTTTTACAATTGGGCATAACTCATGCTTGGTATGGATTCAAGCACCTCTACTCAAGCGCATGTCCCTTTAAATATTTAAAAAGTTCAAAAAACAAAATATTTGGTTTAATATCTACTCTGTAATGAGGGACTTGCTAGCCTATATGAGTGTATATGTCTATTCATACTTATGTGAGATTCCCTGGTTTTGTTCTTTTTTAACTTTAGCCATTTCTATCTACATTTTAATATACGGGTATGTTCCTTTAAATTGCAGGTCACCTTGCCCGCTCTATTTATATACATTTACATTCATAATACTGATGATAGTAAGCGATTACCACTGGTTAACACTCCTATCTATATGTTTGCACTGGTCCCTCTTTTGACATTGTATTGTTACAATCCAGTTAATTTCCCTTTCCATATCTGTCACATTTATAAAACTTTCTTAGTATAACATATGAATGCACCTCATGTTAATTACGTTCAGCTGGGGCTTTGTTTTCCCGGCCACTTGGCTATTTAAGCCTGGTGTCTGTGCTTACAAAGTGTGTCTATGAGTAAGGCTAATTGTAGCCGAAACGCGTAAGACAGCCCAGCTTTCTTATTTTATGTTTACCATGTCTTAAACTTTTTTTATCTGGTTTCCAATAAACATTGAACTTTTATTCTATAGTGCCTGGAGACTCGCCTGTTTTTTTTTGCAATTTTTGTTTGGATATACACTGTTACCAGGCTCGAATCTCGGCATTCAGGTGGATAGTTGGTGTATGGGGCTACGATCGTGTAGCAGGGAATCCCATTGGCGTATGCAGACTATTACGTCATGAACCAGGAAGTGCCGGATCACGCTTAGCCACAGCGTGCTAACAACACAACACTACGGATGCTGTGAAGCGGTATGCCCTTTTGGACGGATATCGGAGCACAGGCTAAAGACCTCCAGGAGTGAGGAGCAAGTGAAAGCCAGCGGGGCAGGATATTATAAAGGCTCGCGGAGAAAGGCTAAAGCAGCAAGTTTGGTGAGTTATACACCACTCCGGTGTTTAGCCGTATTTAAACCTGCCACACCGCAGACAGAGCTCTGTTCATATTTCCACATACCGCATGATTTGCACGCACCAACAGCGTCTGGACAAGATTTATTTATTTCCCTCCCCATACACCAAACACCTTGAGCAACACTGGGAAGAGTTTCTTGCTTATATTATATACAGTATATATCTGATAATTTTAAGGTAAAATACATATCTATACCTATATATCTACATGAATATAATTACATGAATAGGTATATATAGATAAATAAAGAAATATGTATTTATAATAAAAAATACATTGTTCTTTATGTGAAGAAAATTGTAATGTTACATTTTCCTAACTCTTGTCGGGTTAGCGCATGAGTATAGGTGATAGGTTTTTTCAGTTTGCACTCTCCATTGATTTCTATGGGGAGAATACATTAAAGGGACAGTCTAGGCCAAAATAAACTTTCATGATTCAGATAGAGCATGCAATTTTAAACAATTTTCCAAATTTACTTTTATCACCAATTTTGCTTTGTTCTTTGGTATGTCCACCTCTTTCAGATTGCATTTTAACAGTTTTTTTACCACTAGAGGGTGTTAGTTCACGTATTTCATATAGATAACACTGTGCTCGTGCACGAGAAGTTATCTGGGAGCAGTCACTGATTGGCTAGACTGTAAGTCTGTCAAAAGAACTGAAAAAAGGGGCAGTCTGCAGAGGCTTAGATACAAGATAATCACAGAGGTTAAAAGTATATTATTATAACTGTGTTAGTTATGCAAAACTGGGAAATTGGTAATAAAGGGATTATCTATCTTTTAAAACAATAAAAATTCTGGTGTAGACTGTCCCTTTTACATGGTCGCAATATTTTGTGAGCATAAGTCGGGTTTGGCTCACGTGCAAACTTTTTACTTTTAAATCCTAGCGAAGTTAATGTGCAATCGGAAGTGCAAAACAACACTCCACTCGTAATATAGCCATTTAAATGAGCATGCCACAGTGTGTTGACCCAAGAGTATCTTAAAGCCAGCTGGAAGTCTATTGGACCTTCCAGCCCACATGTTTGCATATAGTGAATGCCAGTTGAAGCTGATCAGGGACGTGAGATTTCATGTCTGGTGGTCAAGCGACCATGAGGAAGTAGCCATGTGGCCAACGAATGGCACAAGGAAACTCCTTCCCTAGATGAGGTGGAAGTGGATATAAAGTGAGTGGCAGTTAAAAACTTTCTCCCTGATCTCCCAGATCGCTGACAGTGTATCAGCATGGAAAGTCCTTTAATGCCAAGCAGAGCTTTTGAAGTGAGTCTTACACTTTTTTGTTATTGCTTGCCCGTATACACTGGATACCTACTCATATATTAAAGGGACAGTCTAGTCAAAATTAAACTTTCATGATGCAAAATTAAACTTTCACCATGCAAATTTAAACAACTTTCCAATTTACTTTTATCATCAAATTTGCTTTGTTCTCTTGGTGGTATTTTTGAAAAGCTAAACCTAGGTAGGTTTAAACTGATTTCTAAACCGTTGAAAATCGCCTCTTAACTCAGAGCATTTTGAAAGTTTTTCACAGTTAGACAGTATTAGTTCATATGTGTCATATAGATAACATCATGCTCACTCCCGTGGAGTTATTTAGGAGTCTGCACTAATTGGCTAAACTGCATGTCAGTCACAAGCACTGAGATAAGGGGGCAGTCTGCAGAGGCTTAGATACAAGGCAATCACAGAGGAAAAAAAAGTATATTAATATAACTGTGTTGGTTGTGCAAACCTGGGGAATGGGTAATAAAGGGAGTATCTATCTTTTTAAACAATAACATTTTTGGTGTAGACTGTCCCTTTAAGAAACTTACTGATACTCTTGGGGTACTATGGCTTTGAACAATTTTAATTATTGCTTGGCCGAAAAATATTTATACAAATATATATATTAAAAAAAAGCCAAATTATATCTCATGTTTACCAATTCCACAGAACATGGTAAACTTAATTTCAAACATTAATTTGAAAAGAAAAAAAGTGAGTAAGCCACAAATGAGTTTGCCTTAACTTCCAAATAGATAAACTAGATAAAGTACCGAAAGGAGTCAACTTAAGTTAAATAGAAACAAATAAAAAACTATCCATAAAAATCAATTTAAGAGAACTGGTACCCAATATACAATTCTGTTTCAGAGTGTGCTTCTTTTATTGGCAACGAATGACAGTTGTACAGAAATATGCTCTCAACTTTATTAAAGAGATTATTAAAAAAATAAAAATAAATATGTAGGTGATTTATTTTTCTCTTAGTCTTGACAATTATTTTCAGGGCAGAATGCCAACTCACAACTGGAGAACTCATCACCAGAGCTGACACAGGCTTTGCATCATAGTAAATGCACTGTATGTAAAATCCAGTAGGCCTGGATGTAGAATAATATTAAAATCTGCCCATATGTATGAACCTTCTGTGTGATATAAATATAAAAATCTCTGTATCACAGTTATAGTGTATTCTTCTACATTGTATTATAAACTACAAATATGCTTTTTCTGCGTTTTTTCTATATTTATAAGGTGTGCGTACAAGTAACAAGGATCATTACTAATTTCACTTAGAATACAGCCTTCTAAAGTGCTTAAAAACAGAAATCCTTGATTACTAACTTTTTATTAAACATTTTCCCAGAGTAGCAACAGCAACATCCAACATCTGGTACAGTACAGCCTGAAGATTTAAAATGTCTGTGTGGTTACAAATTCTCTCTATTGAGGCTTCCACTTTTATTAGGCTTTCACTCTGTATTCAACCCTCTCCAGAGGAGCTGATGAACCACATTTCAGTGCTAGTTTGATTCTATTCTCCCCTCTATTGAGTGGCACAGCAGTAATCTCCAAGTGTATAATTTTCAAATTTGAAGCCAATCGATTGAAATCTTTTATCCCAAATTGTAGCACAGCTATTAAATGAGTTTGGAAGAAAATACCACTTTGTAACATCTATTTCTCACTTCATTTTTATACCTTAGTTCCTAGTACTTACAAGACAAGAATAGGAATCATTTAACCGGTGATCCAATGTCTGCTGCTGGAGAACTTTAAACAAGGAGGCATGGTCAAATCTACAGGGATTAGCAGAAATGAATTCATCCATGCCATGTCTCTGGGCACGATCGGAAGCTGTTAAAAAAGAGAATAAAAATGATTATAAAAAGACAAGTCACTCTGTCTTTGAAATATGAACTCAAATAATGTATTATGCACACAGTTTTTTTCTTGATTTCAAAAACTGATCAACACATTGACTAGAGCTTAATTCACTGTAAACTTGACCTTGGTGCGTTTCAAAGCACTTAGCAGACATACTGTTTCAGAAAGAAAATGGTCTGAGAAAAAGCTCTTCCGTATTGCCATATTTTACATCTCACCCTTTCATAGTTGTTATTCTTTGTTATTTGTCTACAGTCGTATATGCAAAAAATAAAAGAAAAAATTAAAAATACACATTTCAGTTAGCAATCTACTTTCCAAATGGCAAACTAGAGCAGAAATGAACATGTCAGCATTAGGTAGGTCACTTACAGTCTTTGTTTTGTGCTAAGCTTTTAATGAGACAGACCTTGATAATGTAATGGGGAATGTTGCATGGAGATACACAAAATAAATTATAACCTTCAAGCATAAACAAAAACAAAGAAAAAAATACTCAAATATATATCTACCACGCTGTTCCAAATGGTAGTCGAAGGACCAGTTACATTGTTCATCACAGATGCATCTTTCAACGCCTTTAGACCCCGCGGGTTTGTCAAAAGACGAGTTGTACTGATTGCTTTTATTAATGGTGTGTTTTGTTAGAAACATCTATGTGAATTGTCTATCACATATAGACCGAAAAAGTCAAAAGGTTTGGTTTTCTAATAGAACAGTAGCTCTGTTTGATACCAAAGTACACTTTGTGTTTGGAATCATCTTAAAAAGCCATCAGTTTACCAAAGGGCTTTTAGCCTCTTTTGTTCCTCGAAATTCAAATACATATCTTTGTATGTAAGTTACTGCAAATGTGCTATTCTAAATGTGCTGTTGAGAAACGGCTTGCTAGAAACTTGATGTTGTAAAGGAAACAAGACAATAGCTTATTGATCAAAGCCAATTATGCAATCAGCTCCATAAAAACACTCAATATTGATCTGTGGTCATGATGCTAACATAATCAGTCACATTGAGGAATTTAGCCCCAGATCATATTGATCCATGTCAAGTTCAACTTTCAGCTGTATCTGCAGATGGAAGAATTATTTAATTCAAGCTGAAAGATGTGCAGCATCAAATCTTCAGAATATACACATCTAATTCGTATCATTCGCTTTGCACTGTCAAAGCAAGAGTCACATTCATGTGACAGGTTTCACAAGGTAGATGTAGCAAGTAAACAAGTGACACGGTTTGCTTAGAGTTTTATGCAGAGACCATGAACCACATCTACATTATTCCTAAGGCACCTATGACCAGAAGACATTTCAAAATATATTGTAATGCATGATATTCTTTGCTTACTGGGGACTGTATATGCCGTCAACTCAGAATCATATTGTAAACATGGCTGGTGCATAATACACTTATTTATAAGGTAAACTAGCAGTAAATATGCTGAAACAAGAATTGTATTGAAAGAAAACAGGTTATATCATTATAGAATAAGAGCAAAATAATTTTCTAGGAATACTTTTCTGATTTTTGTATTTACTTCCATCACATTCTGAAATAATTTGTTTCTTTAAAAAAAAGGATATTTCATGCATGGGAAAGCCCAGCTGTTACACATGTTAAAATATATATGTAGTGGGGGGGGGGGGGGTTCTTAAGTTTAAGTTACGGTTTCTTAAATTGATAATTAAACTAAAGGGAAACACATATTTGTGATAGACTGAATTTGTAAACAGTGATACAAGCACACAAGCATAAAAACTAAATGTAGCTTTTTTAAACACAGAAAATTCTGCCGTCAAAAAGCAAAATATACATACAGTATATATACATGCATATTAATGTCCCTGTAATGTACACTTTTCTTTGTCCACTTAAAATTTTCTTTAAATCAGGAATACCCAAACACCTGGCTCTATAAAACAGACTATTAATTTGCTATCTAAAAAAAAAGGTACAGTTAAAGGGACATTGTAATTGAAAATTTTTTATACTTTATTGTTGCCCTGTGTTCCATTTGACCTGCTGGGCTGCATTTAATTGTTTGCAAACCAATTATTTACCCTTATTTTGTCATTTAAAATTGCAGCTTTTGCTCACTGAAACCACCATAAATACTGACAACATTAATGCAGATATACAGGAGAACAATAGCAATAATTAAACTCCCAGTAGGATTAATAGATTTTTGTATCTGAAATAGCTGGTTGTGGCCATTGAACATGGGCATGTCATTGATAACAATAGGGGATGGTTTTAACTAACAGATTTATTATGATATTTTATTTTGAGGTTTTATCTTTAGCATAAGTTTGTGGATAATGCAATGTGGCCCCCAACCAATCCCACTATTATAATAACCTTCACTCCAAGCAGAAAGTGTGGTGTCCCTCTTTTATATAATGATGCAATATACATCCCATCCTATTGTTTGAATTTAAATATGCACTACTGATCTGCAAGTTATAAAACTATAATTAGCAGATAAAACCAGTGTTCTAACAGAATAGCAAACAGTGATGTTCCGTTAGCTATCTGATCAAAAATACTCACCGTGCATGCTCTCCTCTGTCACAACCCATCAAATTGCGGCCACACACACTAAATACATAGCCATGAGATTGTTGGACCCTTTTTAGAGTGCATGCGTCTACAAACGCCTATATATATACTATATATTGTATGTGTATATATATATATATATATATATATATATATATATATATACTGTATATATATATATATATATATATATACACACACATACTGTGTGTGTATATATATATATATATAGTTATATGAAAAAGTATAAAAAAAAGACAGGCGCACAGGGGCACACTTCGTGTAATACATTCACAATCAGTGTATAGATAACAGTGGGGGAAATATCCGCGCTCATCTGGTGTACCCTCAAGTAGTGAGGTACTTAAAATGCACTTCTGTTGGTATACTCTGTTCCTTTGCACCCTTTCCGTTTGTCCACACTCCTTCAGCGTTTCGTATGTCTCCAGCAGGTCACCGTAGTCCGTTGCCAGTGTTTTAGGGAGTAAGGGGGTATTATATGTATAGGTGTAGATGTCTAATATTTACCAATTGACAACACTATACAATATACCAGAGTAAAATACCATATATTTATTAGATAGCTAAAAAGACACAAATGTCTCTTAAAAGTTCAATATGAATAGATATAATACAAATGTACAAACATACATACAGGACATGAGCCGTAGTACAGACAAGTAAACAGATCCTTGTATAAAGGCCTGTTTGCAAATACAGACTAAATTGCTCCACAGGTAGAATACAGTATAAAATACAAAATGCACAGTTTAGGGAGCACCAAAGGCTTGACTCTGAGCTGCCTTGCTATATTAGTAGCGTTGCAGCCGAGTACCTTATGCATCTCCGTGTATGCTGTGCACTCAGTGCGTGCAAATGTAACGTGTGGTGGGGGCGGAGCCAAATGCGTTTCGTAACCAATGGGTTACTTCACCAGAGGTGTGGGCCGCCCCCCAACCTAACTCTATAAATGCGTGTGGCTGTGGCTGATTGGCCAAATACTAGCCCCTCTATCGCCATTTTGTTTAAGGGCAAGAGACATTATTATTATATTAAGCTACAGTAATAATAATCATCATATACTATCCATTTGTTTCTAAAAAATGCTAGTCTGGTAATATTTTATGGCTGATACGGTTATTTTTAATGCCATTTGCGCTTTTTTAAAAATTCAGTTATCTGATTCAACAAAAGGATACTTAGAAGAACAAGATGTTACTTGTTAATATTAAAAATGAGGATCTTTAAAGCAGAAAACATATGCATAACTTGATACTATCAATATGATCCTAAATAAAACAATGCTTAAAATGTATAAGTAGATAAATATAATGTTATTAAAAAATATATATATACACATATTTTGTTATTTCTTTCTTTATACCTCATATGATTCTGTGCTTGTTCCATATAATTAAAATATATAAAAATATATAAAAATATACACATCACTTTACTGACCACTGGTTTTAAAAGGGGGGATAAAAAGTAAATGAATAAAATGTGGATGAAGGGAAAAGGGGTTAGTGTTTAAAAAGAACCCCCAGAGGCATATATGTGAATAATTTATGTAAGTAATTACAAAAAAGCTGCTAGGTCAATATCTCTATTTAACCCATTGGGTTCTAGGGTCCCCAATTTATGAATCCAAACAGTCTCTCTTTTATGTAACTCTTAAAGTCTACTACCTCCTCGATTGCTTTGGTGCACTTGTTCTATAGCCTTAATAAAAAATGCATTCTTATTTTTGCCATGAATATTTGTAAAATGGTTGATAAGAGGATTTTTGAGGGTTCCCGCTTCAATATTTTTCATGTGTTCTAGACAGCGGATTTTTAAACCCTGTGTCGTGCGTACAATATACCTTTTTGGGGTGCTGCACGTACACTCCAGCATGTAGACTACGTGATCAGATCTACAGTTCAGTAGACCTTTGATTGGATAGTTATCTCCATTTTTTCCACAGTCTATAAATTTATTGAATGTTTTATTTCTATGTGTATGTGCGCAGCACACACAATTTTTTCTTGCACACTTAAAAAACCTTGTACATTGGTAGTCTGACCTTTGATTTGCTTCCCAGTTTTTTTATTTTTCTGTATGTCACTAGGAGCTAAGAAATTCTTTAGATTTTTGTTTTTCTTGTACGTAACATGTGGTCTATTACCTATAGTGTCTTTCAATATTGGGTCATTTTTCAATATTGACCAGTTTTTCTGTAAAATGTTTTTAATCTTCCAGTGGCCCTCATTGAATGTTGTGACAAAGTTAATTCTAGTATCTCTTTTTTGTTTCACCTTTGATGTATCAGGTGTTAATAATGGTAGTGTTTGTGTTTGTTGATTATTACCGTGTACTAATGTCTTTCTATCTAGTTTAGTTGCTTTAACATATGATCTTTGAATAGTTCTAGTTGGATAATGTTTTTCTGTAAACTTCTCTTTAAGACATTTTGCTTCTATTTCAAAGTTACTAATGCCTGTGCATTTTCGCCTCAATCTCTGAAACTGCCCAAACGAGATAAGGTATAAAGAAAGAAATAACAAAATATGTGTATATATATATATATTTTTTTAATAACATTATATTTATCTACTTATACATTTTAAGCATTGTTTTATTTAGGATCATATTGATAGTATCAAGTTATGCATATGTTTTCTGCTTTAAAGGTCCTCATTTTTAATATTAACAAGTAACATCTTGTTCTTCTAAGTATCCTTTTGTTGAATCAGATACCTGAATTTTTAAAAAAGCACAAATGGCATTAAAAATAAGCATGTCAGCCATAAAATATTACCAGACTAGCATTTTTTAGAAACAAATGGATAGTATATGATGATTATTATTACTGTCTTAGTAGCTTAATATAACAATAATAAACAAAATGGCGATAGAGGGGCTAGTATTTGGCCAATCAGCCACAGCCACACGCATTTATAGAGTTAGGTTGGGGGCAGCCCACACCTCTGATGAAGTAACCCATTGGTTACGAAACGCGTTAGGCTCTGCCCCCCGCCACACGTTACATTTGCACGCACTGAGTGCACAGCATACACGGAGATGCATAAGGTACTCGGCTGCAACGCTACTAATATAGCAAGGCAGCTCAGAGTCAAGCCTTTGGTGCTCCCTAAACTGTGTATTTTGTATTTTATACTGTATTCTACCTGTGGAGGAATTTAGTCTGTACTTGCAAACAGGCCTTTATACAAGGATCTGTTTACTTGTCTGTACTACGGCTCATGTCCTGTATGTATGTTTGTACATTTGTATTATATCTATTCATATTGAACTTTTAAGAGACATTTGTGTCTTTTTAGCTATCTAATAAATATATGGTATTTTACTCTGGTATATTGTATAGTGTTGTCAATTGGTAAATATTAGACATCTACACCTATACATATAATACCCCCTTACTCCCTAAAACACTGGCAACGGACTACGGTGACCTGCTGGAGACATACGAAACGCTGAAGGAGTGTGGACAAACGGAAAGGGTGCAAAGGAACAGAGTATACCAACAGAAGTGCATTTTAAGTACCTCACTAATTGAGGGTACACCAGGTGAGCGCGGATATTTCCCCCACTGTTATCTATACACTGATTGTGAACGTATTACACGAAGTGTGCCCCTGTGCGCCTGTCTTTTTCTATACTTTTTCAGACAAAGCGAGAGGAACCTCACCTTGTGGGGGATCATCTTTCTACCAGATGGGCTGCCTTCACCTATAGCACACGAGAACTAGTATTGTGGACTATATGGAATACTGTACACCCACAGACTGTCCATCCAAATAAGACTGCTAG
Organism: Bombina bombina; assembly: GCF_027579735.1. Classification (NCBI taxonomy): domain Eukaryota; kingdom Metazoa; phylum Chordata; class Amphibia; order Anura; family Bombinatoridae; genus Bombina; species Bombina bombina. The sequence goes on along the minus strand of NC_069504.1, from coordinate 167,749,425 downwards.
CTACACAAACTGTATATTGTCTCATACATACACATATATATACACCTATATATAAAATATTTATCCTTACAAGCGCTGATTATTTTTGTTTTTATATATAGTTATATATATATTTATACTGTATATATATCCCTGCATGCTTTTACCCAGTAAAACTCCATATACACTGTTACTAATCCACAAGAGGATTCTGGGTAAGATATGCAAATTAGATATGCAACATCTCACATTTTTTTGCTTCATACTATGTTCATACTATTTGTTTGCTTCATACCTAATAGGAAGATTGCAGCAAATACAGAAATTACTATTAAACAGCCTGTTTCGTTCTTGTTAGAACTCATCAGTAGTAGAAACATTTCTGCTTGCTGCTTAGGTAAAGCTAATTTCAGGGTTAAATCAAAATTCATTAAATTTATGGTGGAGATAAAAGTCTGAGATTAAAATCCTCCATGTCTCAAAAGTAAATCAATAAAGTTTGTTGTACAGGAATTTAGCACATCTAGGCAAGTATCCCTGCTTGCTTTTACCCAATTAAACTCCATATAAACTGTTACCACTGCACAAGAGGATTCTGGGTAAGAAAAGAAAAGACATTCCTTAAGAAACAGGATTGTTGGCGCTTTATAAATAAATAAATAATAATAATTTAACCCTGAAATTAGCTTTACCTAAGCAGCAAGCAGAAATGTATCTAACACTGATGAGTTCTAACAAGAACGAAACAGGCTGTCTAGTACTAATTTCTGTATTTGCTGCAATCTTCCTATTAGGGAATCGCTGTGTGTTAACACAGTATAAAGCAAAAAATCTGAGCTGTTGCATATCTAATTCGCATATCGTACCCAGAATCCTCTTGTGCAATGGTAACAGTGTATATGGAGTTTTACTGGGTAAAAGCAAACAGGGATACTTGCCTAGATGTGCTAAATTTCTGTGGAACAAACTGTATTGTTTTACTTTTTTAAGACATGGAGGATTTTAATCTCAGACTTATCTCCACCATAAATTATATATATATATAAATAAATAAAAATATAACAACGATTGGGTGCACACTTATCCCGGGATTTATTCAAGGTGCAAACAGTCATATACTATTATTTAGCAAAAGAAAAAGAGAGAAGACAACCACAATTATACGTGGGTATCAAAGAATGACAAGGTTGCACACTAAAATCCTCATTAGAGAAAAAGCGTCATGATGAAGCAACCTTTTTAGATCTAAAGATTTGGAGGGAAGGTATTAACCTGAAAACCAAGGTATATTGCAAATCGACAGCTACAAATAGCCTACTACATGCTAGTAGCCATCACCCTGAGAGCATTAAGTCTGGCATACCTGTTGGACAATTCCTATGTCTTAAAAGGAATTGTTCTAGTACAAAAGATTTTGAAGAGCAGGCAAAGGAGTTGTCACAACGGTTTTTAGAGCGGGGTACTCAAAATGACAGATTAAAAAAGCTTGGATTAGATCCAGACAGAGTTCTAGATATGATCTTCTGTACAACAAGAAAGAAAATCAGGATGAAGGGAAGATCAGATTAATAACCAGATATAACTCACACTTGAAACAAATAAAGGGAAATTATGAAAAAGTACTGGCACATTTTAACCATTGACTCAGACTTAAGGAAATATATAGGGGATTATCCCCTAGTAACAGCAAGAATGGTGCAAAGCCTAAAAGACAGTTTGGTACCTAGCGAGTATACTAGGAAAGAAACCCCAAATACTTGGCTAAATCAAGGAAGAAAATGGCTTGGTTGTAGCCCGTGTGGCCACTGTGTGTATTGTAGGTTTATCCAAAAAACTAATAAGTTTGGTACTAATTCAGAGGAACAATATGACATAAGGCAATGGATAACCTGCAAAACAACAGGCGTAATTTATCTCCTTCACTGTTCGTGTCCCAGATACTACATAGGGAAAAAAAAAGGGACCTCAAAGATCGAGTTAGGGAGCATAGGGATGATATCAAGAATAAAATTCAAGAAAGTCCTGTAGCACAGAATTTTGAAAGTGAACATAACTCTGATTTCACGATTCTATAAGTCACAGGAATTGAACACATTAAACAACACCGCCGTGGAGGCGATGTAGATAAACTTCTATTGCAACATGAGAGCAGGTGGATATATAGATTAAAAACCCTAGCACCAATTGGTCTGAATGAAACAATTGCTTTGTCATGCTTTTTCTGAAGTGGATTTAGTAATGTATTAGGTCATGTATATGGCTGTTTACAACATACATGTATCTATAAATTGCTTAAGCCAAGTTTTGTTGAGTTTTATGTGCATACATATATTTCTATATTACCTAATTAGGGTTAAAGAAAGTTGCTAAAATAAAGTCAAAGAATGGTTAAAAAGCATTTTGCAAACATGCAAAATGACATCAAAATAATGCATTGTGTCAGTACTGTGTTGTTTGCGGGGATTTAAAGTCTTAAATGAACGTGGTTCTATATGAAGTCATAGTGGTTTATGGCACACACCCCATCACTAGCAAAACTATCTAACAGTAGGTTTTTGTAAATGGAAATGTATTAGTATATCTTACTGTTAGGCAAATTTAATTGCCCTTTAAATTAAAAGATGGATCAGAGCGCAATGGAGGAGGTGTTGGAAACAAGATAAAAAGGCAACACCCCGGAGTCACAGCATCTGATGAAGCCCTGAAAGCCAGCCCTGTTTGTGAGAGGGGCGAAACATGTCATGCTAGTGCTAATCTAACCCGCAACTTCAAACTAGGAGCCAACACAAACTCAGCTTGCTTCCTCGCTTGCAATATTTGGAAATAGCAACCGACAGCAAGGATTCAGTGTGGAAACACGTCTTATGTCATGAAAGTATTGGGCTGTTGCTGCATCGGTCATCCATGAAGTATGAGAGTATCCATGAAGTGAGAAAATATTGAAATAAATTGCAATGCGAGTACTGTTTGTCCTACACTGAACAGTGTTTCACAATCTACAGCTGTGCTTGAGCGTGTTCTATATACTAAGTGCTCGAAGTGATACAAATGGTGATGTTTCGGTCTGTGATTTAACTAAGGATCGCTATATGCAACATTGTTTCTCTTTCTTTTCTCAATTGTAATTTGCAAGTGTCAATTGGATACAAATAAGAGATTTGTTGCAATTTGGATGTCTGGCAGCGACGTGAGCTCACTGGGTCTGCTCTTGGTTCACAGACTTAACCTTTTAATGTCGTTATGCCGTTCTATTCCATCATAATTACACTGGGCTTTAAAGCCGTTATGATGGAATAGAACGTCATAGCTAACGGCTGTCCTGAAGCCTTCTGTGCTTCTAGGACTTGATCGCGGCCTGGAGGGCGTTCCTAGGGTTGTAGGGACGCCCCCCAGACGCAATCCAATAATTGAAATCTCGCAATCGTATGCACGATCGCATAGTTTCAATTTGTCTACATCGGAACAGGTGTTCCGATGTAGGCACTTTCACCCTGTCACTAAAGGGTTAAAGGGACATATGCTCTCTACTTTGAATGTTGCTGTAATTGTTGTTATTTATTATATGCTATAACATGTTTTTTTGCACTTGGGATGGGTAAGGGGAGTCCGTTTGATGACCTACATTAAGATTAAATTAACACTTTTTCTCTAATGAGGATTGTAGTGTGCAACCTTGTTATTCTTTGATACCCAAGTATAATTGTTGTTGTCTTCTCTCTTTTTCTTTTGTTAAATATATATATATTCATATGCAAAAGTTTAGGCACCTCTGACAATTTCAATGATTTTCATTTATAAATAATTGGGTGATTGGACCAGCAATTTCATTTTGATCTATCAAATAACTAAAGGACACGGTAATATTTCAGTAGTGAAATGAGGTTTATTGGATTAACAGAAAATGTGCAATATGCATCAAAACGAAATTAGACAGGTGCATAAATTTGGGCACCCCAACAGAAATATTGCATCAATATTTAGTAGAGCCTCATTTAGCAGAAATAACAGCCTCTAGATGCTTCCTATAGCCTGTAATGAGTGCCTGGATTCTGGATGAAGGTATTTTGGACCATTCCTCCTTGCAAAACATCTCCAGTTCAGTGAGGTTTGATGGTTGCTAAGCATGGACAGCCCGCTTCAAATCACCCCACAGATTTTCAATGATATTCAGGTCTGGGGACTGGGATGGCCATTCCAGAACATTGTACTTGTTCCTCTGCATAAATGCCAGAGTAGATTTAGAGCAGTGTTTTGAGTCGTTATCTTGTTGAAATATTCAGCCCATGGCGTAACTTCAACTTTGTGACTGATTCCTCAATATTATTCTCAAGTATCTGCTGATATTGAGTGGAATCCAGGCAGTCCTCAACTTTAACAAGATTCCCAGTACTGACACTGGCCACACAGCCCCACAGCATGATGGAGCATCCACCATTTTTACTGTGGGTAGCAAGTCTTTGTCTTGGAACGCTATGTTATTTTGCCGCCATGCATAACGCCCCTTGTTATGACCAAATAACTCAATCAGTCCACAGCACCTTCTTCCAAAATGAAGCTGGCTTGTCCAAATGTGCATTTGCATACCTCAAGCTACTCTGTTTGTGACGTGTGTGCAGAAAAAGCTTATTCCGCATCAGCTTCTCCTTGTGCAAAGTGCGCTGAATTGTTGAACAATGCACAGTGACACCATCTGCAGCAAGATGAGGTTGTAGGTCTTTGGAGGTGGGCTGTTTTAGTCTGTTCTCACCATCCTTTGCCTCTCCGATATTTTACTTGGCCTGCCACTTCTGGCCTTAACAAGAACTGTGCCTGTGGTTTTCCATTTCCTCACTATGTTCCTTACAGTGGACACTGACAGCTTAAGTCTCTGCGATAGCTTTTTGTAGCCTTCCCCTAAACCATAATGTTGAACAATCTTTGTTTATCAGGTCATTTGAGAGTTGTTGCCACTCTTCAGAGGAGAGTCAAAGAGAACAACAACTTGCAATTGGCCACCTTAAATACAATTTCTCATGATTGGATGCACCTGTCTATGAAGTTCAAGGCTTAATGGGCTGGCCAAACAAATTGTGTGTTCCAATTAATCAGTGCTAGGTAGTTACAGGTATTCAAATCAACAAAATGATAAGGGTGCCCAAATGTATGCACCTGTCTAATTTCGTTTTGATGCATATTGCACATTTTCTGTTAATCCAATAAACCTCATTTCACTACTGAAATATTACTATGTCCTTCAGTTATTTGAAAGATCAAAATGAAATTGCTGATCCAAACACCCAATTATTTATAAATGAAAATTATGGAAATTGTCAGGAGTGCCTAAACTTTTGCATACAACTGTATATATATATTCAGCACACAGAGAAAGTCCAGCACTCACACTCACTTACAAGCTTTCAGCTAAGATTAAAAGCAAAAATGGAAGACACTTTTTATTTTTTGGAATAAATGTGATTACGCAGAGAAGCGCAATGCCCATGTATATTTAATTTATATAAAACATGCCCTGTAGCTGTAGTTTGTGGCAGGTTTAAAAAAAATAATAATAATATATATATATATATATATATATATATATATATATATATATACATAAAAAAGCTTTTTTTATCAGACAGCTGATGGAACGTCACTTCCGTTTGCTGATCTGATATGTTTGCTATTTTGTTAGAACACCAGCTTTACTACAAAGGGTTATCAGTGACTATTATTGTATGTAAGGGGAGGTAGAGGCCCAGTGTCATTTAAGACTTAAATAATTATTAGCCACAAGAGAAGCCTCATTCCAAAAAATATGGGACTGACTTTATATCCACATAAGTCAGTAAAACTGTACATGTGTAATAATGCCATACATGCAGATGGAATATGGAGAGAATAACACAGAGAAAACAGGGCAACATAAGCAGGTAGCTACTAAACAGATCACAACACAGACACGAGGGCTTAAGTCATTGATCTCTGTAGTTACACCTGCAATAATTGAAAACATAATGTATTCTTACCAGATAAATTAATTTCTTTCTTGGTGGTGAGAGTCCATGACCAGGAGGTGGCATAGGCACCCTACACCAAGAGCTTTCTAATCCCTCCCACCTCCCTGTACCTCCCAGTCCATTGTATAGCCATGAAACAGGAGAAACATAAGAAGGAAAGACAAGTAAGGTAAAAGAGGTGCAAACTAGAACTGCTGCCAACTAGACTCTCTCTCTCATGAACTCTAACCAACAAGAAACAAATTAAATTAATTTATCAGGTAAGAACTAATTATGTTTTCTTTCTTGAGGTTGGGGAGTCCACAATTCCTTACTGTTGGGAACTAATACCTAAGCTGTAAAGTCCATGAAAAATGGGTGGGACAAAATATTGGAAAGCAGGCACCTATTTACCGGCAATAACAGCCTGAAGAACCTCCCTGTCAAAATCTGTCTCAGCCGAGGCAAAAACATCAAAGTGATACAGTTTTGTAAAAATATGTAATAACGACCAAGTTGCTGCCTAGATTTAGAGTTTTGTCAGTAACGACCCGCGTATCTAACGCTAGCTTTTTTTCTCCCGCACCTTTTAAATACCGCTGGTATTTAGAGTTCACAGAAGGGCTGCGTTAGGCTCCAAAAAGGGAGCGTATAGCATATTTACCGCCACTGTAACTCTTAATACCAGCGGTGCTTACGGATGCGGCCAGCTTCAAAAACGTGCTTGTGCACGATTCCCCCATAGAAAACAATGGGGCAGTTTGAGCTGAAAAAAAAAACAAACACCTGCAAAAAAGCAGGGTTCAGCTCCTAACGCAGCCCCATTGTTTCCTATGGGGAAACACTTCCTAAATCTGCACCTAACACCCTAATATGAACCCCGAGTCTAAACCTTACACTTATTAACCCCTAATCTGCCACTCCCGCTATCGCTGACACCTGCATATTTTTTTAACCCCTAATCTGCCGCTCCGTACACCGCCGCAACCTACGTTATCCGTATGAACCCCTAATCTGCTGCCCCTAACACCGCCGACCCCTATATTATATTTATTAACCCCTAATCTGCCGCCCCCAACGTCGCCTCCACCTACCTACACTTATTAACCCCTAATCTGCCGACCGGACCTCACTGCTACTATAATAAATGTATTAACCCCTAATCCGCCTGACTCCCGCCTCAATAACCCTATAATAAATAGTATTAACCCCTAATCTGCAGACCGGACCTCACCACTACTCTAATACATTTATTAACCCCTAAAGCTAAGTCTAACCCTAACACTAACACCCCCCTAAGTTAAATATAATTTAAATCTAACTAAATAAATTAACTCTTATTAAATAAATTATTCCTATTTAAAGCTAAATACTTACCTGTAAAATAAATCCTAATATAGCTACAATATAAATTATAATTATATTGTAGCTATTTTAGGATTAATATTTAGTTTACAGGCAACTTTGTATTTATTTTAACCAGGTACAATAGCTATTAAATAGTTAATAACTATTTAATAGCTACCTAGTTAAAATAATTACAAAATTACCTGTAAAATAAATCCTAACCTAAGTTACAATTAAACCTAACACTACACTATCAATAAATTAATTAAATAAAATACCTACAATTATCTAAAATTAAACCTAACACTACACTATCAATAAATTAATTAAATACAATACCTACAAATAAATACAATTAAATAAACTAACTAAAGTACAAAAAATAAAAAAGAACCAAGTTACAAAAAAATAAAAAAATATTTACAAACATTAGAAAAATATTACAACAATTTTAAACTAATTACACCTACTCTAAGCCCCCTAATAAAATAACAAAGACCACCAAAATAAAAAAAATGCCCTACCCTATTCTAAAACTAAAATAGAAAAGCTCTTTTACCTTACCAGCCCTTAAAAGGGCCCTTTGCGGGGCATGCCCCAAAGAATTCAGCTCTTTTGGCTGTAAAAAAAAAACATACAATACCGCCCCCCCCAACATTACAACCCACCACCCACATACCCCTAATCTAACCCAAAAACCCCTTAAATAAACCTAACACTAAGCCCCTGAAGATCTCCCTACCTTGTCTTCACCACACCGGGTTCACCGATTCGTCCTGGCTCCGACGTCTTCATCCAAGCCCAAGCGGGGGCTGAAGAGGTCCATGATCCGGCTGAAGTCTTCATGCAAGCGGGGGCTGAAGAGGTCCATGATCCGGCTGAAGTCTTCATCCAAGCGGGAGCTGCAGAGGTCCATGATCCGGCTGAAGTCTTCATCCAAGCGGGAGCTGAAGAGGTCCATGATCCGGCTGAAGTCTTCTATCAAGCGGCATCTTCAATCTTCTTTCTTCCGGATCCATGTTCATCCCGCCGACGCGGAACATCCATCTTCACCGACGACTTCCCGACGAATGACGGTTCCTTTAAGGGACGTCATCCAAGATGGCGTCCCTCGAATTCCGATTGGCTGATAGGATTCTATCAGCCAATCGGAATTAAGGTAGGAAAATTCTGATTGGCTGATGGAATCAGCCAATCAGATTCAAGTTCAATCCGATTGGCTGATCCAATCAGCCAATCAGATTGAGCTCACATTCTATTGGCTGATCGGAACAGCCAATAGAATGCATGCTCAATCTGATTGGCTGATTGGATCAGCCAATCGGATTGAACTTGAATCTGATTGGCTGATTCCATCAGCCAATCAGAATTTTCCTACCTTAATTCCGATTGGCTGATAGAATCCTATCAGCCAATCGGAATTCGAGGGACGCCATCTTGGATGACGTCCCTTAAAGGAGCCTTCATTCGTCGGTAGTCCGTCGGGCCAGCAGGATGTTCCGCGTTGGAGGTCTGCAAGATGGATCCTGAAGAAAGAAGATTGAAGACCCCGCTTGGAAGATGACATCGCCCGGATGGAAGACTTCTTCAGCGCCGCTTGGAGGACTTCTTCAGTGCCGCTTGGAGGATCAATTCTGCCGCTCCGGATCTCCTCTTCAGTTCCATCGGTGGCTCGGCTGAGTGAAGACGACTCAAGGTAGGATGATCTTCAGGGGGGTAGTGTTAGGTTTTTTAAGGGGGGTTTGGGTTAGATTAGGGGTATGTGGGTGGTGGGTTTTAATGTTGGGGGGGTTGTATTTTTCTTTTACAGGCAAAAGAGCAGTTTTCTTTGGGGCATGCCCCACAAAAGGCCCTTTTAAGGGCTGGTAAGGTAAAAGAGCTTTGAACATTTTTAATTTAGAATAGGGTAGGGCATTTTTTTATTTTGGGGGGCTTTGTTATTTTATTAGGGGGCTTAGAGTAGGTGTAATTAGTTTAAAATTGTTGTAATATTTTTCTAATGTTTGTAAATATTTTTTTATTTTTTGTACTTTAGTTAGTTTATTTAATTGTATTTATTTGTAGGTATTGTATTTAATTAATTTATTGATAGTGTAGTGTTAGGTTTAATTGTAGATAATTGTAGGTATTTTATTTAATTCATTTATTGATAGTGTAGTGTTAGGTTTAATTGTAACTTAGGTTAGGATTTATTTTACAGGTAATTTTGTAATTATTTTAACTAGGTAGCTATTAAATAGTAAATAACTATTTAATAGCTATTGTACCTGGTTAAAATAAATACAAAGTTGCCTGTAAACTAAATATTAATCCTAAAATAGCTACAATATAATTATTATTTATATTATAGCTATATTAGGGTTTATTTTACAGGTAACTATTTAGCTTTAAATAGGAATAATTTATTTAATAAGAGTTAATTTATTTCGTTAGATTTAAATTATATTTAACTTAGGGGGGTGTTAGTGTTAGGGTTAGACTTAGCTTTAGGGGTTAATAAATTTATTAGAGTAGCAGTGAGGTCCGGTCGGCATATTAGGGGTTAATACTTGAAGTTAGGTGTCAGCGATGTTAGGGAGGGCAGATTAGGGGTTAATACTATTTATTATAGGGTTATTGAGGCGGGAGTGAGGCGAATTAGGGGTTAATACATTTATTATAGTAGCGGTGAGGTCCGGTCGGCAGATTAGGGGTTAATAATTGTAGGTAGGTGGAGGCGACGTTGGGGGGGCAGATTAGGGGTTAATAAATATAATATAGGGGTCGGCGGTGTTAGGGGCAGCAGATTAGGGGTTCATAGGGATAACGTAGGTTGCGGCGGTGTGCGGTCGGCAGATTAGGGGTTAAAAAATGTTAATAGAGTGGCGGCGATGTGGGGGGACCTCGGTTTAGGGGTGCATAGGTAGTTTATGGGTGTTAGTGTACTTTAGAGCACAGTAGTTAAGAGCTTTATGAACCGGCGTTAGCCCAGAAAGCTCTTAACTCCTGGCTTTTTTCTGCAGCTGCAGTTTTGTCGTTAGATTTCTAACGCTCACTTCAGCCACGACTCTAAATACCGGCGTTAGAAAGATCCCATTGAAAAGATAGGATACGCAAATGGCGTAGGGGGATCTGCAGTATGGAAAAGTCGCAGCTGGAAAGTGAGCGTTAGACCCTTACCTACAAAACTCTAAATACCAGCGGTAGCCCAAAACCAGCGTTAGGAGCCTCTAACGCTGGTTTTGACGGCTAACGCCAAACTCTAAATCTAGCTGTAAATGAGTTGAATGAGCTGTAATATGTAAAGGAGGAGACTGTTTCTCCTCCAAGTAATCCTTATGAACCAAATATTTTTAGCCAAGAAGATAAGGAAACAGATGTAGCCTTTTGACCCTTGGGTTTACCTGAAAAATGAAAAGTAAATAAAACTCTTTAGTAGCTTGTAGATAATATATCAAAGCCCTAACAACCATTCTTTAGAATTCCATGGATTATTACATTGGGAAGGCACTACAATCTCCTGGTAAATAATCTCTGAAGAAACCACTTTAGGCAAAAATCTTTAATGAATACGTTTAACTGCTTTATCCTGATGAAAAACAAGATATGATAAATTCTCCTAGTGTCTGGGTTTTGAGACTAAATCAAAGTATCAACCAGGGAGTCAGAAAAAGACCTCTGAGAAAAAATTAAGATTTAATCTCCAAGTAGTCAAATTAAGAGACTGAAGGGTTTGATAAATGAAAGGTCCTCAAGAAAACAGATCTGGGCATCAAGAGAGACGCCATGGCAGAACACTGGACATTTGAATTAGATTGGCATACCAGGACCTGCAAGGCCATGCAAGAGCTATCAGAATGGTTGAAGTGTGTTCCTGTTTGATCAAAGCAATTACCCTTGGAAGAAAAACAATTGGTGGAAAGATAAACTAGCTGAAATGGCCAAGGAATTGCTAATGCATCTATCAGTTCCGCTTGAGGTTCTATTGAGGAGATCAAACTCCCTGATTGCTCCGAGGACCCCAGACCAAGCCCAACCTGAGACACTTGCGTTCATGGTAATTATTTCCAGGAGGGAAAAGAAAAGACATTCCCTAAGAAACAGGATTGTTTGATGTCCACCAGGGAGGGAACATCTTAAAAACAGAACCAGCTGAATTAACTAATGGCTAGATTACGAGATAACGAGTTTTGCGTTATGAGTGAAAAAGCAGCGTTATGGGTTATAACGCTGCTTTTTCACTACCGCTGCTATTATGAGCCTTGTCAACAAAGCAGTACCGCACACTTTTTTGGCCGTAAAGCAAATTAACTTACCCAATTTGCGTAAAGTCTTTTTTCAATGGGCCTTCCATAGCGCTGACATTACAAGCTTTTTCTGGGAGGCCAAAAAGTGAGCGGTACAGCCTATACCGCAAGATTTGTAACGCAATCTAAAGTCAGTAGTTTAAAGTTTTACGCTACAAAGCTGTAGCATAAAACTCATAACTAAAGTGTTAAAAAAATACACTAACACCCATAAACTACCTATTAACCCCTAAACCGAGGGCCTCCCATATCGCAAACACTAAAATAAAATTATTAACACGTAATCTGCCTCTCCCGACATCGCCGACACTATAATAAACATATTAACCCCTAAACCCCTAACCGTCCTCCTGCATTGCAAACACTAGTTAAATATTATTAACCCCTAATCTGCTGCCCCTAACATTGCTGCCACCTACCTACATTTATTAACCCCTAATCTGCCGCTTCGGACATCGCCACAACTATAATAAACATATTAACCCCTAACCCTAAATCTAACCTTAAAACACCCCCTAACTTTAATATAATTAAAATAAATCTAAATAAAACATACTATTAATAACTAAATAATTCCTATTTAACACTAAATACTTACCTATAAAATAAACCCTAAGATAGCTACAGTATAACTAATAGTTACATTGTAGCTAGCTTAGGTTTTATTTTGATTTCACAGGCAAGTTTGTATTTATTTTAACTAGGTAGACTAGTTAGAAAATAGTTATTAACTATTTACTAACTACATAGCTAAAATAAATACAAATTTACCTGTGAAATAAGACCTAACCTGTCTTACACTAACACCTAACTTTACACTACAATTAAATCAATTACCTAAATTAAATACAATTACCTAGATTACAAAAAAACAAACACTAAATTACACAAAATTAAAAAAAAGAAATTATCAGATATTTAAACTAATTACATCATCTTATAGCCCTATCAAAATAAAAAAAGCCCCCCAAAATAAAAAAACCCTAGCCTAAACTAAAATACCAATAGCCCTTAAAAGGGCCTTTTGCAGGGCATTGCCCCAAAGAAATCAGCTCTTTTACCTGTAAAAAAAACCAACCACCCACACAACCAACCCCCCAAATAAAATCCTAACTAAAAAAACCTAAGCTCCCCATTGCCCTGAAAAGGGCATTTAGCTCTTATTCAAGTGCCCAAACCCTAACCTAAAAATAAAACCCACCCAATAAACCCTTAAAAAAACAAACACTAACCCCCGAAGATCTACTTACAGTTTTGAAGACCGGACATGTATCCTCAACTAAGCCGGGAGAAGTCTTCATCCAAGCGGCAATAAGTCCTCAACGAAGCTGGGAGAAGTCTTCATCCAAGCCGGCAGAAGTGGTCCTCCAGACGGGCAGAAGTCTTCATCCAGACGGCATCTTCTATCTTCATCCATCCGGCGCGGAGCAGGTCCATCTTCAAGACATCCGGCACGGTGAGTGGTGACAATAACTTGCAAGTTAGTATCGCACCCCTCATACCGCAAAACTCGTAATCTAGCCGTAAGATATTTGTGTAATCCCCATCACACTAGCTCAACATGCAGAGCTGAAGATGACATAGGTGCAAAGGGAATACTGTATGACGCTGTAACCATCAGACCCTCTACATCCTTACACTGAGCCACTGAAGAGCTACAAACTGAAAATTTCGACAAGCTGACTGAAGCTTGAGTCTGCATTGATCTGTCAAGTACAGCCACATCGTAACATAATCTATAATCACACCCAAAAAGGAAACTCTTGTTTGAGGAATCAGAGAACTCTCTACATTTACCTTCCAGCCATGAATGCAAAGAAACAATAGTAGTTTTTCGGAATGAGCAGTTGCTAAAGATGGCACCTGAACCTGGGAGATGTTGATTAGCCAAAAGGAAGAGCTACAAACTGGAAATGTGTGTCCTGAAAAGCTAAACAAAGAAACTGATGATGCTGTGAATAGTAATGTGAAGGTAAGTATCGTTCAAATATACGGTTTTCATAAACTGCCCCTGTTGAACTAAAGGAAGGATCATTCTGATAGTTTCCACTTTGAATGATGAAACACTCAAAAGTTTGTTCCCTCTTTTTATGGAATAAAAACCCTTCCCTTGTTCTTCCACAAGTACTAGGATGATTACCCCCATGTCCTCTAATTTCTGAACACACTGAAAAAAGGCAGTACTCTTTTCAACATACTTGCAATATATGACAAAAGAAACCTCCCTTGAGGAGGCCGTGATTGAAGACCTATTCTGTACCCATAAGATATAATATCCAGTACCATTAAGATACAATATCCAGTACCCAAGGATCCTGAACAGACCGAAACCAGGTCTTCTGGAAAAGGTTTAACCTGCCCCCTACCAGCAATGAGTCTGGTTCGGGGTCCATGCATTCATGCTGATTTAGCATTGGAAGTAGATTTCTTATTCTGCTTAGTGGAAATAATAGAATCCAAACCTGACCCAAATAAAAAAAAAAAAAAAAAATAATAATTGGAAAGGCAAGGCCTTCCAGTAAGAATATCTAGAAACATGTATTTTTGCATTGATGCATATGATTTCAATTACCACATCGTAAATTAAGGAAATAGTCATTCTCAGAAATCTTACACATTCCTGAATATCCTCTAATGAAGATTCCTCTGATACCAACTCAGATAAAAAATGGCACCAAAGATAAGCCACACTAACAACACAAGTGATATCTAAAGATGGTTTAACCCCCCCCCCCCCCCACACACACACACACACACAATGAAAGGCCTTTCTGAGATAGCTTTCCAACTTCCCATCCATAGGATTTCCAAATGAAGTGCTGTCTTCCAAAGGAATTTTGTTTCTTTCGCAAAAGTAGAAATGGCTCCATCCACTTTTGGAAAGTTTTCCAAAAGTTCTAAATTAGGAACTGGAAGCATCTTCTTGAATTTTGGGAATGAAGAAAAGGAACCCCAGGCTTGTTCCATTCCTAAGATATAATTTCAGACAGAGCATCTGGAACAGGAAAAACCTCTATAGGCTTAAAAAATTAAATCAAGTACAGACTTCTCCTCAAATGGCTTAGGGTTCTGAACCACTAAAATCTGTAATACCTCCTTAAGCAAAAAGCTTAAAATTAAAGGGCATAGCTTCAGATTCCTGATCTGGATTTGAGGATATGTCCTCAGAGGACAATTCACCTTTCTGACTTCTATTCTGTTAATATCAGGGGAGCTCTGCTAAATGCATTTCAAAAAGTTTGTTTGACCCTTTGGCCAACTGGCTGGATTATATTCTCCAACCATATGCCAGAGCACAATTGAGTTACCTTTAGGATAGTTTTCATCTACTACTTACCTTGGGAAATGTAGAATGGTGGACAGGTTTTACCTGGATGGAGGTAGACATTATGTCTCTTTATACATCTATCCCACAGGATTTGGGGATAAGAGCTGTGGATTTTTTTATGCTTAGAGATTCTGATCTGGAGGTGGAAAAAATCAACTATGTATGTGAAGTGCTGAGGTTTCTCTTATCGCACAATTATTTCATGTTTGATAGTAAATTCTACCTCTAGATCTGCGGAACAGCAATGGGTGCAAAATTTGCACCCTCATTTGCTAACATTTTTGTAGCCTGGCGGGAGCAAAACTATATTTATACTCCATCTATTCCCTGGTGTGATGATATAGGCTTGTTTGTACGGTATATAGATGATCTGCTCTTCATAGTTAAAATAACCGTGGACAATGTATCTTTGTTAAATATGTGGATTATTCAAACAATAATGAATTAGGTCTAAGATTCATGGAAGTTTGGAATGAGGAACAAGGTAACTATCTAAACCTTACTTTAAATGTAGAAAACATTAGATCACTAAAACATATAGAAAACCCACTGCAGGGAATACAATGCTCCATGCTACATCCCAACATCCTCACCATCTTGTTCGGTCTATCCTTAGGTCCCAATTGTTAAGACTAAGGAGAAATACCAAATCAGATATCTATGGAACTATGGAACAATCTATGGAACTTAGGGATAGACCGACAAAAAAAAGGTTATACATTTCAAAACTTAGAGAAATGCAGGAATGTCTACATTTCAGGATATAAAAAATCCTACCAATAGGGACAAACAGGATGAATTTAAAGATGCTATTGTGTTTACGACAGAGTATAGTTAGCTGCATAATGAGGTAGTATTTTAAACAAAAATATTCACATTTTATCAGCTGATGCATTAAAATCTTATATAAAAAAACTGCAAATTTGATCCTAAAAAAACTAGAACATTAGCCCACACACTATCACCTTGTCAAAAGGAAGTCTCTTAAAAAATCCACTTCTCACACATCTGGAAATTGGCTATATAAAAAGAGGCACTTTTAGATGTGGCCACAGATTTTGCCAGGCTTGTCCCAGTATATCCCAAAGCTATAATTTTGTGTGTCATATAGATAAAGAGAAATATAAGATAGATTTATATGCCAATTGTGGTTCATCATTTGTAGTCTACCTCCTGACATGCAATCTTTGCCACTGTCAATATGTTGGTAAGACTACTCGTCAAGTAAGAACCAGATTTAATGAGCATGTGAGGGATGTAACAAATTACAATAAAGATTCAACTGTAGTAAACCACTTTAGTAGTTTCCACCTCACTAATGTAGGAAATATTTCCTTGCAAGTTATAGATGTGGCAGTTACCCCACTAAGAGGTGAAGACCAAAAAGAGCTTTTTTTGGATCCTAAAGTTAAGAACTCGTTATCCCTTGGGCATGAACAAAGAATGCAACACCAACTTTTTATTGATAGATAATACTCCATGATTGACAGAAGGAATTATCTTCTTTTTTTAAGCTTTGTAAGACGACCTTATTGTTTATTGGAATACTGACTATTATGATTGTTCTTCATGGTTAGGTAGAAATGTTTATGCCATTATTGTCTATTATAACAAAATTGTTAACTAATTTGTCATACAGGTGAATGTTATGTTTTTAAACAAATGTTTTTATTAGGCACCAAAATGGTTAATTGCTGTGCCTATAAATACATCAGGTAAAGGTACAGACATTAGTCTATGAATAAGCGCCTGTAGGGGGCTCCAAACGCGTCAGCCTGTTTGCTCACCTGCTTCCTGCCATGTCTGTCTGGCTAACTCTTAATATACGGCTAGATTACGAGTTTTGCGTTTTGAGGGGTGCGATACTAACTTGCAAGTTATTGTCACCGCTCACTTACCTACAGCGCTGGTATTACAGGTTTACAAAGACCCGGCGTTAGCAGGCAAGAAGTGAGAGTAAAGCAAAATTGAGCTCCCTACCGCACTCCAATACAAGCGCTGCTGAAAGCTGCGGTGAGCTCGTATTACGTGCTCGTGCACGATTTCCCCATAGACATCGATGGGGAGAGACGGCTGAAAAAAAGCCTAACACCTGCAAAAAAGCAGCATAAAGCTCCGTAACACAGCCCCATTGATTCCTATGGGGAAACAAAATTTATGTTTACACCTAACAAGCTAACATGAACCCCGGGTCTAAACATCCCTAATCTTACACTTATTAACCCCTAATCTGCCATCGCCGCCACCTACATTATACTTATCAACCCCTTATCTTCCGCCCCAACATCGCTGCAACCTACCTACACTTATTAACCCCTAATCTGCTGCCCCCAATGTCGCCGCAACCTACCTACACTTAACCCATAATCAGCCGCCCCCAACGTCGCCGCCACTATACTAAATTTATTAACCCCTAAACCTAAACCTAACCCTAACACCCACTAATTTTAATGTAATTATAATAAATCTAAATAAATCCTACTATTAATAACAAAATAATTCCTATTTAAAACTAATTACCTGTAAAATAAACCCTAAGCTAGCTACAATATAACTAATAGTTACATTGTAGCTAGCTTATGGTTTTATTTTATTTTACAGGCAAGTTTGTATTTATTTTAACTAGGTAGAATAGTTACTAAATAGTTAACTATTTACTAACTACCTAGCTAAAATAAATACAAATGTAACTGTAAAATAAAACCTAACCTGTCTTACACTAACACCTAACCTTAGACTACAATTAAATAAATTACCTAAATTAAATACAATTAACTAAATTACAAAAAAACAAAACACTAAATTACACAAAATAATAATAATAATATCAGATATTTAAACTAATTACACCTAATCTAATAGCCCTATAAAAAACATAATTTATGCTTACCTGATAAATTTATTTCTCTTGTAGTGTATCCAGTCCATGGATCATCCATTACTTGTGGGATATTCTCCTTCCCAACAGGAAGTTGCAAGAGGATCACCCACAGCAGAGCTGCTATATAGCTCCTCCCCTCACTGCCATATCCAGTCATTCGACCGAAACAAGACGAGAAAGGAGAAACCATAGGGTGCAGTGGTGACTGTAGTTTAATTAAAATTTAGACCTGCCTTAAAAGGACAGGGCAGGCCGTGGACTGGATACACTACAAGAGAAATAAATTTATCAGGTAAGCATAAATGATGTTTTCTCTTGTTAAGTGTATCCAGTCCACGGATCATCCATTACTTGTGGGATAGCAATACCAAAGCTAAAGTACACGGATGATGGGAGGGACAAGGCAGGAACTTAAATGGAAGGAACCACTGCCTGTAGAACCTTTCTCCCAAAAACAGCCTCCGAAGAAGCAAAAGTGTCAAATTTGTAAAATTTTGAAAAGGTGTGAAGTGAAGACCAAGTCGCAGCCTTGCAAATCTGTTCAACAGAGGCCTCATTTTTAAAGGCCCAGGTGGAAGCCACAGCTCTAGTAGAATGAGCTGTAATCTTTTCAGGGGGCTGCTGTCCAGCAGTCTCATAGGCTAAACGTATTATGCTCCAAAGCCAAAAGGAGAGAGAGGTTGCCGAAGCTTTTTGACCTCTCCTCTGTCCAGAGTAAACGACAAACAGGGCAGATGTTTGACGAAATTCTTTAGTAGCCTGTAAGTAAAACTTCAAGGCACGGACTATGTCCAGATTATGCAAAAGACGTTCCTTCTTTGAAGGAGGATTAGGACACAATGATGGAACAACAATCTCTTGATTGATATTCCTGTTAGAAACCACCTTAGGTAAAAACCCAGGTTTGGTACGCAGAACTACCTTGTCTGAATGAAAAATCAGATAAGGAGAATCACAATGTAAGGCAGATAACTCAGAGACTCTTCGAGCCGAGGAAATATCCATCAAAAACAGAACTTTCCAAGATAAAAGTTTAATATCAATGGAATGAAGGGGTTCAAACGGAACTCCCTGAAGAACTTTAAGAACCAAGTTTAAGCTCCACGGGGGGGCAACAGTTTTAAACACAGGCTTAATCTTAACCAAAGCCTGACAAAAAAATGCCTGGACGTCTGGAACTTCTGCCAGACGCTTGTGCAAAAGAATAGACAGAGCAGAGATCTGTCCTTTTAAAGAACTAGCTGATAAGCCTTTGTCCAAACCCTCTTGGAGAAAGGACAATATCCTAGGAATCCTAACCTTACTCCATGAGTAACTCTTGGATTCACACCAATAAAGATATTTACGCCATATCTTATGGTAGATTTTCCTGGTGACAGGCTTCCGAGCCTGTATTAAGGTATCAATGACTGACTCGGAGAAGCCACGCCTTGATAGAATCAAGCGTTCAATCTCCATGCAGTCAGTCTCAGAGAAATTAGATTTGGATCATTGAAAGGACCTTGTATTAGAAGGTCCTGCCTCAGAGGCAGAGTCCATGGTGGAAGAGATGACATGTCCACTAGGTCTGCATACCAGGTCCTGCGTGGCCACGCAGGCGCTATCAGAATCACCGATGCTCTCTCCTGTTTGATTTTGGCAATCAGTCGAGGGAGCAGAGGAAACGGTGGAAACACATAGGCCAGGTTGAAGAACTAAGGAGCTGCTAGAGCATCTATCAGCTTTGCTCCCGGGTCCTTGGACCTGGATCCGTAACAAGGAAGCTTGGCGTTCTGGCGAGATGCCATGAGATCCAGTTCTGGTTTGCCCCAACGATGGACCAGTTGAGCAAACGCCTCCGGATGGAGTTCCCACTCCCCCGGATGAAAAGTCTGACGACTTAGAAAATCCGCCTCCCAGTTCTCTACGCCTGGGATGTGGATCGCTGACAGGTGGCAAGAGTGAGACTCTGCCCAGCAAATTATCTTTGAGACTTCTAACATCGCTAGGGAACTCCTGGTTCCCCCTTGATGGTTGATGTAAGCCACAGTCGTGATGTTGTCCGACTGAAATCTGATGAACCTCAGTGTTGCTAACTGAGGCCAAGCTAGAAGAGCCTTGAATATTTCTCTTAACTCCAGAATATTTATTGGGAGGAGTTTCTCCTCCTGAGTCCACAATCCCTGAGCCTTCAGGGAGTTCCAGATTGCGCCCCAACCTAGAAGGCTGGCATCTGTTGTTACAATCATCCAATCTGGCCAGCGAAAGGTCATACCCTTGGACAGATGGACCCGAGAAAGCCACCAGAGAAGAGAATCTCTGGTCTCTTGATCCAGATTTAGTAGAGGGGACAAATATGAGTAATCCCCATTCCACTGACTTAGCATGCATAATTGCAGCGGTCTGAGATGCAGGCGCGCAAATGGCACTATGTCCATTGCCGCCACCATTAAGCCGATTACTTCCATGCACTGAGCCACTGATGGGCGTGGAATGGAATGAAGGACACGGCAAGCATTTAGAAGTTTTGATAACCTGGACTCCGTCAGGTAAATTTTCATCTCTACAGAATCTATAGAGAACTCTTTTCCACGTTCACTTTCCACCCATGCGACCTCAGAAATGCCAGAACTATCTCTGTATGAGACTTGGCAATTTGAAAGCTTGACGCCTGTATCAGGATGTCGCCTAGATACGGAGCCACCGCTATGCCTCGCGGTCTTAGAACTGCCAGAAGTGAGCCCAGAACCTTTGTAAAAATTCTCGGGGCAGTGGCCAACCCGAAGGGAAGAGCTACAAATTGGTAATGCCTGTCTAGAAAGGCAAACCTTAGGAACCGAAGATGATCTTTGTGAATCGGTATGTGAAGGTAGGCATCCTTTAAGTCCACTGTGGTCATGTACTGACCCTCTTGGATCATGGGTAGGATGGTAGGATGGTCCGAATAGTTTCCATTTTGTATGATGGAACTCTGAGGAATTTGTTTAAGATCTTTAGATCCAAGATTGGTCTGAAGGTTCCCTCTTTCTTGGGAATCACAAACAGATTTGAATAAAATCCCTGTCCTTGTTCCGTCCGCAGAACTGGATGGATCACTCCCATTACTAGGAGGTCTTGCACACAGCTTAGTAATGCCTCTTTCTTTATCTGGTTTGCGGATAACCTTGAAAGATGAAATCTCCCTTGTGGAGGAGAAGCTTTGAAGTCCAGAAGATATCCCTGAGATATGATCTCCAACGCCCAGGGATCCTGAACATCTCTTGCCCACGCCTGGGCGAAGAGAGAAAGTCTGCCCCCCACTAGATCCGTTTCCGGATAGGGGGCCGTTCCTTCATGCTGTCTTGGGGGCAGCAGCAGGCTTTCTGGCCTGCTTGCCCTTGTTCCAGGACTGGTTAGGTTTCCAGGCCTGTCTGGAATGAGCAACAGTTCCCTCTTGTTTTGAAGCGGAGGAAGTTGATGCTGCTCCTGCCTTGAAATTTCGAAAGTCACGAAAATAAGACTGTTTGGCCTTTGATTTGGCGCTGTCCTGAGGAAGGGTATGACCCTTGCCTCCAGTAATGTCAGCAATAATTTCCTTCAAGCCGGGCCCGAATAAGGTCTGCCCCTTGAAAGGAATGTTGAGTAATTTAGACTTTGAAGTCACGTCAGCTGACCAGGATTTAAGCCATAGCGCCCTACGTGCCTGGATTGCGAATCCGGAATTCTTAGCCGTTAGTTTAGTCAAATGAACAAAGGCATCAGAAACAAATGAGTTAGCTAGCTTAAGCGTTCTAAGCTTGTCAATAATTTCATTCAATGGAGCTGTCTGGATGGCCTCTTCCAGGGTCTCAAACCAGAATGCCGCCGCAGCAGTGACAGGCACAATGCATGCAAGGGGCTGTAAAATAAAACCTTGTTGAATAAACATTTTCTTAAGGTAACCCTCCTATTTTTTATCCATTGGATCTGAAAAAGCACAACTGTCCTCAACCGGGATAGTGGTACGCTTTGCTAAAGTAGAAACTGCTCCCTCCACCTTAGGGACCGTCTGCCATAAGTCCCGTGTAGTGGCGTCTATTGGAAACATTTTTCTAAATATAGGAGGTGGGGAAAAGGGCACACCGGGTCTATCCCACTCCTTGCTAATAATTTCTGTAAGCCTTTTAGGTATAGGAAAAACGTCAGTACACACCGGCACCGCATAGTATCTATCCAGGCTACACAATTTCTCTGGAATTGCAACTGTGTTACAGTCATTCAGAGCAGCTAATACCTCCCCAAGCAATACACGGAGGTTCTCAAGCTTAAATTTAAAATTAGAAATCTCTGAATCAGGTTTCCCCGAGTCAGAAATGTCACCCACAGACTGAAGCTCTCCGTCCTCATGTTTTGCATACTGTGACGCAGTATCAGACATGGCTCTAACAGCATTTGCGCTCTCTGTATCTCTCCTAACCCCAAAGCTATCGCGCTTGCCTCTTAATTCATGCAATCTAGATAATACCTCTGACAGGGTATTATTCATGATTGCAGCCAAGTCCTGCAAGGTAATCGCTATGGGCGTCCCTGATGTAATTGGCGCCATATTAGCGTGCGTCCCCTTAGCGGGAGGCGAAGGGTCTGACACGTGGGGAGAGTTAGTCGGCATAACTTCCCCCTCGACAGAACCCTCTGGTGATAATTCTTTTATAGATAAAGACTGATCTTTACTGTTTAAGGTGAAATCAATACATTTAGTACACATTCTCCTATGGGGCTCCACCATGGCTTTCAAACATAATGAACAGGTAGGTTCCTCTGTGTCAGACATGTTTAAACAGACTAGCAATGAGACTAGCAAGCTTGGAAAACACTTTAAAACAAGTTTACAAGATATATAAAAAACGTTACTGCGCCTTTAAGAAACACAAATTTTCCCAAATTTTAAAATAACAGTGAAAAAATGCAGTTACACTAACGAAATTTTTACAGTGTATGTAATAAGTTAGCAGAGCATTGAACCCACTTGCAAATGGATGATTAACCCCTTAATACCAAAAACGGAATAACAAATGACAAAAACGTTTTTTAAACAGTCACAACAACTGCCACAGCTCTACTGTGGCTTTTTACCTCCCTCAATACGACTTTTGAAGCCTTTTGAGCCCTTCAGAGCCCTTCAGAGAAGTCCTGGATCATGCAGGAAGAAGCTGGATGTCTGTGTCTGTAATTTTTGCTGTGCAAAAAAACGCTAAAATAGGCCCCTCCCACTCATATTACAACAGTGGAAAGCCTCCAGGAACTGTTTCTAGGCAAAATTCAAGCCAGCCATGTGGAAAAAACTAGGCCCCAATAAGTTTTATCACCAAACATATGTAAAAAACGATTAAACATGCCAGCAAACATTTTAAAATACACTTTTATAAGAGTATGTATCTCTATTAATAAGCCTGATACCAGTCGCTATCACTGCATTTAAGGCTTTACTTACATTACTTCGGTATCAGCAGCATTTTCTAGCAAATTCCATCCCTAGAAAAATATTTTAACTGAACATACATTATTGCAGGAAAACCTGCACCCTATTCCCCCTCTGAAGTTACCTCACTCCTCAGAATATGTGAGAACAGCAAAGGATCTTAGTTACTTCTGCTAAGATCATAGAAAACTCAGGCAGATTCTTCTTCTAAATACTGCCTGAGATAAACAGTACACTCCGGCACCATTTAAAAATAACAAACTTTTGGGGGCGGAGCCAACTGCCGATGCAGTCAGACGTGCATATGGAGAGCTCCCGACTTTAAACCCTAAAATAGGGGAATATTCATCAAAAAAACAGTTGTTCTGTGCCCTATTTGATCATAAATTATAGTTAAGTGCTTTGATTACATCGACAACTGCACTTTACTATTACTCTACCCGCAGTGGATAACGCCACGTGTGTCGGCAAAATGGAGATTCCATATTCTGCAGTGAGGGAGCTGTTATTAGATTTTGAGCAGGCTATGCAGGATGGATTTGACAGCCTGATGGTATATATCCGGGATATGTCCACCCGAGCAGAACCGGAACTCCCAGTCGGGCCCGAAGATGGAGCCTATCTAGCAAGGCAGCGCCCAACTCCTGATCATGCTCCCATACTAAACGAGAATGGTTGCAGTACAGCTTACCCGACGGAACCGCGCAGTCCAGAAAAGCAGCCTTGCTCACTGCCAGTGAGCTCTTTGGTGATTGCGGCTGACAGCCCGGAACGGAACATAGCTCCTCAGACAACAGGGTATAAGGTGGATTTCCTATCAGTGTGGCTTTGCGAGGATGAGACCCGAATAGGAGTATATGCCGGCCAGACTTCATCAACGTTAACTGTCAATTTGCTGCAGCCGTGCGAAGATAAGTCAGATGCAAATCATAAGTTGAATCCTTTGATCTACCCCTTCGAAGCTCATGATGTTAGATTTTATCTGCCCCAGGGGAGTGTGCAACGGATTGGCATTCTCAGATTGAGACTTTTATGGGCCGTGGGGATCGGATAAAGAAACAGGCCACCCCGCAATGAGGCAGGGACACACACCCAATATTAAGACTATGTAAGCTCACATTTTATTTACAGATGCTTACCAGCTACTTTACTGAGTTGTCGGTCTTGCATGACAACTATTTTGTTTGACAGTGTTCCTAACGCTGGAGACTGCACATACAAGTATGAAAGTACAGTTGACACATTTACAGAATCTCTGTTGCAGACATATGCTGATGAAGATCCTTGGGTCTGATGTATGGACATAAGTATGCACAGATTTTGGCATGGTCTGTAGCCTCATGGGGAATTGTTTATATAACGACATTGAGAGTACTAGTAACCCCTTTCCCCCTGATTATACTATCTATTACCCTTGTTTTAGCAGTCCCTTCCACCTGAGTGTATATAGTGAGGTTGTTAAATATCATCCTGATACTCAGACTCAATCATCGATTATATTTTATACTGCAAAACCTTAGTCTTAGGCATAGGAGGCTATGTCTGATTCTATCAGTATAAGCATATATTTGCAGAATGCATACACTTGATCCTCCTGAAGGACATATATTGTTAATAACTATTATTCTCCTATATATTAGTCTACTGTAGTTGTTTTCACAGTAGCTGCCTACATCGCTGCAGATATTAGTTGGTATGTGAGCCTGACAATTATGATTTATTTTAGGTAATATGTTATTATTGGACTTCCTATCGTTTTTCTCTTCATCTCCTATACCTTCATGCCTATATGTAAAGTCACCCTACACTGCTATCATACTCTATGATATATATACTCTGGCTTTTGTGACTAGGGGTAGATCTGGGGCATGTGGACTGTACCTATGTTGTGGGTAAACATGATTCATCTGCATAACTGCATAATTTTTGCATAACTACTACTACTTAGATGATATGCTCCTTACGCTAACTGATAACTCTTAAAGTGTTATAGCTCTTATTGTATGTACACTGATATACATGCACTCATACCGCAGCACTCTCAATATGACACACATTTTGAAGTTTTAGATGTAATAGCCCTCTCCTAGTCATGCGACAGGCTAACACCCATTATGATGTGTATATACTCTGGTTTTTGTGACTAGGGGTAGATATGGGGCATGTTGTGTATACCTATATTATGTGTCGACATGACCCATATTCTCTCTCTAAAAAAAAAAAAAAAAAAAAAAAGAGAAAGAAAGAAAAAAGAAAAAAAAAATGATAATAGGACCGTCTTCTCTGAACTATGCTTACTACGATAGAAAGTAGATGTTAGCACTGAATACATATTTATAAATGGCTAATTGGGAAATGTTTGTTCTTATATTTACAAGATATAACTGTTTACTGTCTTCTCAAATGTTATATGGAAATGTATATTTTTTATCATACTCCATTTCTGCTAGTGGACAAGTTTAATACGCAATGTTTGGATAAGTTCATATATTGTCTGTTTTATTACTCTTTAGATTAGTCCTGAACACCTGTGTGAATTGCTATTATTGTGACATGTATCCATTTCTTTATAGTTTATGCTGGTATCGTCTGAGTCTCCCTGAATGAATCAGCAGAGTGGCCTTTGGCCCCTATCTAGCTGCTCCAATTTGTATTAAGATATCACTTTGCCCCACTATCTGCTCCTATGTAGACTAACTTCCCAAGTCATATCTAATGTGGCTTTTTAGCAACCCAGCTACCAGGCCTACGGTCGCTACGATTGGGCACTTCTAAGTCCATGCCAGGTTCCCTATGCTACTTATAATTATATATGGCTCCGTTCCCCCACCCCTCTTCCCTATGCGTATAGCGGTGCTTACCCGCTGAATATCCCCCTTCCCCCCTATATATCTCGGCCCAAGAGTGGCTGATACTTACGTTAACCCTCCACAGGCTGATATTTGGGTCTTAGGTAAAATATTATTAAAATGTGGAGTTCATACGCTGATAATATAATATAAAATGAAGTTCTTTTTTATCTCGCCTATGATACTGTCTATCTTCATAACCAGATTTGAAATGTATTTTTCCTTGCTATATGTGCATATTGCTTGCTCAATAATGCCTTTATATAGACAATGTATTACTCTCTTTGTTGTAACTTTGGCCTTTGGGCGAGTTCTTGTTGTGATGATATATGCTTTAACTTCAATAAAAAAAAAATTATTTAAAAAAAAAAAAAAAAAAAAAAAAATAACAAACTTTTGATTGAAGAAATAAACTAAGTATAAAACACCACAGTCCTCTTACGACCTCCATCTTAGTTGAGAGTTGCAAGAGAATGACTGGATATGGCAGTGAGGGGAGGAGCTATATAGCAGCTCTGCTGTGGGTGATCCTCTTGCAACTTCCTGTTGGGAAGGAGAATATCCCACAAGTAATGGATGATCCGTGGACTGGATACACTTAACAAGAGAAAAGCACCCCCAAAATAAAAAAACCCTAGTCTAAACTAAACTACCAATAGCCCTTAAAAGGGCCTTTTGCTGGGCATTGCCCCAAATAAATCAGCTCTTTTACCTGTAAAAAAAAATACAAACAACCCCCAACAGTAAAACACACCACCCACACAACTAATCCCCCAAATAAAATCCTAACTAAAAAAACCTAAGCTCCCCATTGCCCTGAAAAGGGCATTTGGATGGGCATTGCCCTTAAAAGGGCATTTAGCTCTTTTTAAAGTGCCCAAACCCTAATCTAAAAATAACCCTAACCTAAAAATAAAACCCACCCAATAAACCCTTAAAAAAACCTAAAACTAACCTCCGAAGACCCACTTACAGATTTTGAAGACCCGACATCCATCCTCAACGAAGCCGACAGAAGTCCTCAACGAAGCGGCAGAAGTCTTCATCCAACTGGGCAGAAGTCTTCATCCAGATGGCATCTTCTATCTTCATCCATCCAGCACGAAGTGGCTCCATCTTCAAGACATCCGGCGCGTGTTATCATAAAAGAGACAAATACAGCTTCCCCTAATAACCAAATGATCTTAGAAAATGTTCATATTGATCTTTCCAGTATATGTGAACTTTCATTTAATAGGTAATATGGAAATTCAAGCACTATATATATATATATATATATATATATATATATATATATATATATATATATATATATATTAATATATATATATGATATTTAGCGTAGGAGAATACTCTTTATAATAACAAATAGCAGAGAGAATGGCTGAAAGCCATAATCCAGTTGGAATGTTTAAGGTATCACCATTGCCTTTAGAGAAAATGTATGAGGATCCCTTGATTTTGGATCATAACTTCTAAACCTTACAATTAACTTGTCACGTCATGTTTATTTCACAACTTTAAAACTTCCAGGTGATTTTCCCAAATATCTCCATAAGAAGAAATTGACACCCTTCAACAATTAAAGGGACATAAACCCCAACATTGTTCTTTAATAAGAGTATACAATTGCAACAAACTTTCCAATTTACTTTGATTATCAAATTTCCTTCATTCTCTTATCCCAAATACTCCCATAATCAGTCTTAGTAAGTTAAAATGTCAAAGTTGACAACTATCCTGTTCTTCCTGGAACAGTCTGTTTTTTGGTTTCTAGCCTTTTAAGTCTGTCCTTGTTCAATTTATTCTGTGTTTAATTTAATATTGTGTACAGTTTAATACTCCCACCACAGAGGTTGCAGAGGCTTTTGATTTTACTCTACTGTGATTAATAGTCTCATTGCTTAAAGACTACAGTATGTTTTTTTATGTTGTTTTATCTGTGGGCAACTGTTACACTGAAGGTTAGCAGTATGTAGACAGGTGTTTGGAAAAAAGAAGCTATGAGATGTGATATATAATGTCAGGGAGGGTAGAGGGCAAGGGATGAGGAAACAAGGCATCACAATAGTGTTGCACAATTTGGAAAATGTTTACTTGCCCCAATTTATATACTGAGGCTTTGCTTAGCAGACACTTAAGACATCATGGTCTTAATGTACTGGGATTCGAATTCAGAGGACATACAAAAATAAATAAATATATGCTTACCTGATAAATTTCTTTCTTTCTTGACACAATGAATCCACGGATCATCTAATTACTAATGGGATATATCACTCCTGCCCAGCAGGAGGCGGCAAAGAGCACCACAGCAAAGCTGTTAAATATCACCTCCCTTCCCTCCCACCCCAGTCATTCGACCGAAGTAAAGGAGAGAAAGGAAGTAACAAGGTGCAGAGGTGTCTGAAGTTTATAACATACTCATACCCTGTCTAAAAAACTCATTGTGTCAATAAATACATTTATCAGGTAAGCATAAATTTTGCTTTCTTTCTAATGACACAATGAGTTCACAGATTATCTAATTACTAATGGGATTCAATACCGAAACTAGAGTACACAGATGATAAGGGAGGGACAAGACAGGGAACCTAAACGGAAGGCACCACTGCTTGAAGAACCTTCCTCCCAAAAGCGGCCTCAGCAGAGGCAAAAGTATCAAATTTATAGAATTTTTAAAAAGTGTGAAGAGAGGACCAAGTTGCAGCCTTGCAAATCTGTTCCACAGAAGCTTCATTTTTGAATGCCCATGAGGAAGCAACAGCTCTTGTGGAATGAGCTGTAACTCTCTCTGGAAGTTGCTGTCCAGCAGTTTCATAGGCAAAACATGATACTCTTCAGCCAAAAAGAAAGTAGCCATAGCTTTCTGTCCCTTACGTTTTCCCAAGAAAATCACAAACAAGGCAGAAGTCTGACAAAAATCCTTAGTCGCCTGTAAATAAAATTTTAGTGCACGTACCACGTCCAGATTGTGCAGAAGCCGTTTCTTCTGAGAAGAAGGATTAGGACATAAAGAAGGAACAACAATCTCCTGATTAATGTTCCGGTCATAAACTAGCTTAGGGAGAAACCCAAATATGGTATGTAAAACTACCTTATCCGAATGAAAAATAAGGTAAGGAGAACCATACTGTAATGCCGAGAGCTCTGACACTCTACGAGCAGATGAAATAGCAACAAGAAACAAAACTTTCCAAGATAACAACTTAATATCTAAGGAATGCATAGGCTCAAACGGAGCCCCTTGAAGAACCTTAAGAACTAAATTAAGAATCCAGGGAGGAGTAACTGGTTTGAAGGCCTGACAAAACAATTGCACATCTGGTACGTCTGCCAGACGTTTATATAACTAAATAGACAAGGCAGATATTTGACCCTTTAGGGAACTTGCCGATAAGCCCTTCTGCAAACCTTCTTGGAGAAAGGACAGAATTCTAGGAATCCTAACTCTACTCTAAGAGTAGCCCTTGGATTCACACCAATATAGATATTTACGCCATATCTTGTGGTAAATCTTTCTAGTCACAGTTTTATGAGCCTGAATCATGGTCTCTATGACCGATTCCGAAAATCCCTGCTTGGATAAAATTAAGCATTAAATCTACAAACAGTCAGCTTCAGAGAAACTAGATTTGGATGAAGGAAGGGTCCTTGAAGTAGAAGGCCCTTCCTCAACGGAAGTCTCCAAGGTGGAAGAGATGACATGTCCACCAGATCTGCATGCCAAATCCTGCGAGGTCATGCTGGCAGGGCCGCCACTAGAAATTTTGGGGCCCCTGACTTAACCATTGATCAGGGCCCCCCCTTTGACATGTGAAATTTTTGACCAAGTGACTAAAATGTATATGCACTTTATTCTTAATTGTCTATTTAAACTTGGAAATGTTTTAAAGGTATTAACATACAAACACACAGACACACTCATACACTGAAACACATACACACACACTCACACATAAGGATTCACATATAGACACTCTAGCAGACACGCAAAGAAACGCACTCAGACACAGACACCCAGACAGACACTCAGCACTTGTTTACATTGACCTGACAAGTAATGAGGCAAACTACAGTTTTGTAAAAAAAAGGAGATTTAGAAAACAAAATATGGAGTTCTAATTATCTTTTTGTAAAGGAAGATGCCAACTAAATGATGCCAACGGCATGCAGTGGCTGAAAGGAAGGGCCCTGAACTGTCTAAACAATCATTTAAAGATTAAATGGTAGATTGGTGACTTCCGGAAAGGTCTCATTAGTCTCAAATTCTGTAGAAAGATGTGAATAATCAGTAGTAAGGTCAAAATGTCTTAAAAAGGAACAGACAATGGACACACACACAAACTCAAACTTGCACATACACCCAAAGAAACAACGACAGAGACAGCCTCAGAAGTCACACAAAGACATACACACACACAGAGACACCCACAGAAAACACACAAAGACATACACACACACACAGAGAGACAACCACATAAAACCCAGATAGATAGGCATACATACACACACCCTCACTGAGACATCCACAGAAAACACACAAGGACATACACACACCCTCACAGAGACACCCACATAAAACACACACCCTCACAGAGCTATCCACAGAAAACACAGAGAGACACACCCACCCTCACAGAGGCATCCAGAGAAAATAAATACACAAAGACAAACATACACACACCCTCACAGAGACCCCCATAGAAAAAGCTCAAAGACATATGCACATACAGAGATACACACCCACCCTCAGAGAGAGACCCACACACAAAAAAAATACATACACACTCATAGAGACACAAACCAAAGCACAAAGACAAAAACACAGACACCCACAGAAACACTCACAGGAGGAAACATTTCTGCACCTTGCATCCTTTAAATCAACAGTGCATGACAAAAAAATTGCAGAAATTAAGAGATCACTTTTTAAAGAATCATATTTGTAAATGTGCAAACAAAAATAATTCTGTGAATTCAAAATTGTACATTAATGATCTGGGTAGATGGCTAGATGAAGAAAAGTACTTTTAAAAAGGTTAACATATGTTTGATTTTTCCCCATTTTCCCCAACCAAGAGCACCACTTCAAATATAGTGTACAAATGTTCCCATCTGTCAGCTGTACTTATGGATTTTAAAAATGCTGTACTCTATATGGTCTTGGTGGAACCATAAGCTGTGGTACTCATACCACAAAATGCAGGATTTAGGCATGTTGGTATGTATTTCAAAATTAAGTTAGCTGTAGTGTAAACAGAACAGTTTTAAGTTAACCTGTCTCATTTCAAACACTGAGCAATCTTAGTCTGAGAGTATAACATGTTATGCAGATGTAAACATCTTAGATAAAATGCCTCCTTGCATCTGGAAAGTCCTTGCATAAAGGGGCAGTAAACTGGAATGTAATATATATATATATATATATATATATATAGGAGGAAACATTTCTTCATGGTTTTAAATATAGAAATTCAATAGTATTGTCAAATAATCATAAATACACTGCTGCTAAAAATGTGTTTTTATGGACACCTGGCCCCACCATACAACTACTACCACACTGAAGTTACAATCTGAAATTGCACAAAGAAATAAAAAAAACATTTGCTAAGTAAGTCCTACCTCCTCTGCAAATTAAAGTGATCTGCCGTCTGACTCAGGCACACACTGTACAAACAAAGTGCATAGTCTGTCTCACACTGTGCATAGTGGTTGAGTGCACACTCAGAAATCCTCTCAAATGCTAATACTTTACTTGTAATAACATTTCCCATGCTCAATTAGCACTCTGTTGTAGTACCCTCTGGTGGCTGCCAAAATTAATTTTTTTTTTTTTTTTAGTTCTTGCCTCATGGGGCCCCCCTGGCCCATGGGGCCCCTGACAGGAGTAACCCCTGTCACCCCCTGATGGCGGCCCTGCATGCTGGTGCAATGAGGATCACCAGCAATGACGAGCAATGACCCGAGGTAGAAGAGCGAACAGAGGAAATAGGTATGCAAGACTTGAAATTACAAGGTACCGCCAAGGCATCTATCAGTACTGCCTGAGGGTCCCTGGATCTCGACCCTTATCTCGGAAGCTTGGCATTCTGCCGAGATGCCATGAGATCTAATTCTGGCTGACCCCATTTGAGAATCAGGCTGGAAAACACTTCCGGATGGAGTTCCCACATACCCCCCCGGTGAAAGGTCTGTCTGCTCAGGAAGTCCGCCTCCAAGTTGTCCACCCCTAGGATGTAGATTGCCGACAGACAACAATTGTGGGTCTCCGCCCACCGAATTATCTTGGCTACCTCTGTCATGGCTAAGAAACTCTGCCTTCCTCCCTGATGGTTGATGTAAGCCACTGAAGTTATGTTGTCCGACTGGAACCTGATGAACCGGACCGAGGCTAACTGGGGCCAGGCCAGAAGAGCATTGAAGATTGCTATCAGCTCCAGAATGTTTATTGGCAGAACCGACTCTGACTGAGTCCAAGTTCCCTGCACTTTTAGAGAGCCCCAGACTGCTCCCCATCCTAGAAGGCTGGCGTTTGTTGTCACAATCACCCAAGAGGGTCTGCGAAAGCAGATTCCCTGGGAGAGATGATCCTGAGACAACCACCAAAGAATAGAATCCCTTGTCTCCTGCTCCAGCTGTATTCATGGAGACAAATCCGCATAATCTCTGTTACATTGAATGAGCATGTTTAACTGCAGAGGTCTGAGGTGGAAACTAGCGAACGGGATGATGTCCATTGCCGACACCATCAGCCCAATTACCTCCATGCACAGAGCCACTGATGGCCAAGAAGCGGACTGAAGCGCTAGGCAAGAATCGAAAATCTTTGATTTCCTGACTTCTGTCAGAAAAATCTTCATTGATAGGGAATCTATTATGGTTCCCAAGAAAGTTACCCTTGTATTTGGAACTAAGGAGCTCTTTTCCAAATTTACCTTCCATCCGTGAGATTGCAGGAAAGATAACATTTCCGTGTGGGACCTTGCTTGTTGAAAAGATGGCACCTGGACCAGGATGTCGTCCAGATAGGGAAGGGTTTGTCTAGAAGTGCAAACCTTAGAAACTTGTGATGATCCCTGTGAATGAGAACATGCAGGTACGCGTCCTTTAAATCCACAGTTGTCATAAATTGACAATTGGACCAAAGGAAGAATGGAACGAATAGTTTCCATCTTGAAGGACGGTACTCTGAGGAATTTGTTTAGACTCTTGAGATCTAAAATTGGTCTGAAGGTTCCCTCCTTTTTGGGAACCACAAACAGATTGGAATAAAACCCCAGACCCTGTTCCTGCATCGGAACAGGAACTATCACTCCCAGGTCGGAGAGGTCCCGTACACAGTGTAAGAACGCCTCTCTTTTTGTCTGGTCTACAGATAATCTTGAAAGCAGAAACCTGCCTCTGGGAGGAAAATTCTTGAACTCTAGTTTGTATCCCTGGGACACTATGTCTACTGCCCAGGGATCCTAAACATTTCAAACCCAAACCTGAGCAAAGAAGGAAAGCCTGTCCCCCACAAAATCCGGTCCCGGATCAAGAGCAGGCCCTTCATACTGTCTTTGATTCAATAATAGGCTTTTTGGATTGTTTTCCCTTGTTCCAAGACTGATTGGGTCTCCAGGAAGGTTTAGACTGCTCTTGCTTGGAAGAGGAAGCGGATGAATTTTCCTTGAAATTTTGAAAGGAACGAAAATTACTCTGACGTCCCTTTTGCTTATTCCTCTTATCCTGAGGGAGAAGATGACCCTTTCCTCCAGTAATATCAGAGATTATTTCCATCAAACCCGGTCCAAACAAGGTCTTTCCCTTGTAAGGAATCGCTAAAAGTTTAGACTTAGATGACAAGGTTTTAACCATAAAGCTCTG
This sequence comes from Bombina bombina, assembly GCF_027579735.1. Lineage (NCBI taxonomy): Eukaryota > Metazoa > Chordata > Amphibia > Anura > Bombinatoridae > Bombina > Bombina bombina. The sequence goes on along the minus strand of NC_069504.1, from coordinate 167,715,492 downwards.
CGGGCTAGTACAGCAAAACCTGAAATCTTTGCTCCCAGTTTGATAACCTGTAGGGAAGCATCAGTAATAAAGGAATTAGCCAACTTAAGGGCTTTTATCCTATCCTGGATCTCATCAAGGGGAGTGTCTGTCCTAATAGCATCAGACAACGCATCAAACCAATATGCCGCCGCACTAGTGACGGTAGCAATGCACACAGCAGGTTGCCATTGTAAACCTTGGTGTACATACATCTTCTTGAGTAACCCCTCTAATTTTTTTCCATAGAATCTTTAAAGGCACAACTATCTTCTATGGGGATAGTAGTTCTCTTGGCCAGAGTGGAAACAGCTCCTTCAACCTTGGGTACTGTTTGCCAAGCCTTCTTGATAGAGTCCGCTATGGGAAATTTTTTTTTAAATATAGGAGATGGGATACCCTGTCTCTCCCATTCCTTAGCAATGATCTCAGAAGCTCGGTCTGGTACTGGAAAAACCTCTACCGAGGAAGGTACATTAAAATATTTATTTAGCTTACTGGATTTCTTAGGATTAACTACGACCATAGTGTTGCTGTCGACCATACGACCATAGGTGTTCTAGCTTAAACCTGTAAAATACAACTTCAGTATCAGCAAGGGGAATTACACTGTCAGAAACTTAAATTTCACCTTCAGATGCTACCGAAGTATCCTCCTCCTCTGGCTTCTGGGAGGGGGCATTCAAAATAGCAACAACAGCGTCAGAAACCTCGCTTACTGAATGTTTGTTTTTCCTCTTACGCTTTCCCTGCAACATGGGAACAGCAGAGAACGCATCAGAAACTGCAGAAGACATGAGAGAAGTGATGTCTTGCAACGTAACTCCAGGAGGAGCGGAAGAGAGGAAGCGCAGGGCACTGCATGTGTGGGCGGTAAAATTTGGGACGCTTGAGGAGAAAGCTGCGGCATATATTGAACATTGTCATTAGACTCCTGAACAGCATCCACCTTGGAAAATGTTGGTTCAGAAAAAAGTCTATCCCTATAATTTAAAGTCCTCATCTCAATACATGAGGACCAGAAAGGGATTGGTGGTTCCACATTGGCATCAAAACACAAAGAACAAGTGACATTTTGCATAGCCTCTTGGTCCATTCTGACTCACAATGGATCAAATTAACAAATAATAATCTTAATTGTTTGATAAAAATTAAAATAGAAAAAAACGTTACTGTCCCTTTAAATTTTAAACCGTAACTTTTTTACTTAAGACTGCAGAATGAGGTATTAAGCTAAATAACAGAAAACACACACCTCTACACCTCAGCTTCTTTGCTGAGGTGCCTACCTGCCCTGCTACACCAGTGTTTTGTCCCCTTTCAGTAGATAAACGATCCGGACTCTAGCAGCAGACAAAATGAGCCGTTCTTCAGTCCTAGAAACGCATGCTTTCAGGAATCATGCATTTCTAGACAGACCCTAGAATTTCTGATCCTCCGCACTAGGAAGTGGAAAAAAGTGGCGCGCAATGCAGATTGCCGCCTCGCTTAGCTCCGCCCCTTGTGGGCATCCTCAAAAACAAAAATCTCCCGGTCGGCATATTGTTTGAAGTTTAACCGCCCGGAGAAGTGGAACCACCACTGTTTAAATAACAAGCAGACTATTATCAGCTCCAGTGCCTGCATAAACTGCTGTCTGAGACTCCTCTCCAGTATAGGAGAGTTTAAGTGTCCCTTATTTAAATTAAAGTGCCTTAAAATAAAATGGCCCCTTTTTTTCTTCTTTCTCTTTGAAATAAAGTGCCCACTTTTTCTGAGTGTCTTCTCCTTCCCAGAAATAAATAAAGTCAGCACTTACCTCACAAATCTGCCCGACAGCAAGGCAGCTCACCAGGTTTGAGAGGTCCTCTCCCTCACATAGACCTGTGGAAAGAAAAAAGACTGAGTAATTTCACTCAGGCTTTCAGAGTTAGGGCAGCATAAATTATATGGGAGGCGCAGTGAGAATTATGTCCCACAAGTTCCAATTGCTCTAAAGCCACCACTGCCCTACTTAAGAGACTGATGTAGACTATGGCTACACCTTAGCACAAAGCGGCACAATCTTGCACTACTTAAAAAATAATAAAATCTTGCTTGAAGAATCATTTTCTAACACCTAACTTTACCCCTTCCTTTGCTCTAACACAGGCAAAGAGAATGACTGGGGTGGGAGGGGAGGTGATATTTAACAGCTTTGCTGTGGTGCTCTTTGCCGCCTCCTGTTGGGCAGGAGTGATATATCCCATTCGTAATTAGATGATGCGTGGACTCATCTTGTCATTAGAAAGAAGCCCTGATTTACTGAGGCATTCTTGGGTTATATTAACCTGCTCCCAACAATCATTGCACATCAATTGGATTCTTTACACTTGGGAACCAATACCCAAGCTGAGAAGTCCATGTTAAGAATGGGTGGGATAAACAAAGTAGGCACCTAGTTACCAGTTACCACTGCATGCAAAACTTTTCCGCCAACTCAGCTGAGGTAAAAACATCAAACTTGTAAAATTTATTAAATACAGTTGTGCTCATAAGTTTACATACCATGGCAGAATTTATGATTTCTTGGACATTTTTCAGAGAATATGAATGATAACTATTTTGCTTTAAAAGTCAAAGCCTTATACTATGAGATAGTTGGTAACAGGAGGCAGGATAGTTGGGTAGAAGATGTCATTAAAAGTGGAGGAAAAGCATTTACAAATTAGAGCAAAGAGTAGAAATAAGAGATTAAAATTAAAAATTGCATGTATGGGGCAGATTAGTAGGACCATAGTATAAATTTATATTAAGTTTATAATGTAGGAAGTCAGCTAGGGTGCAATATGTGCACTGTTGTACATGAGTGTTTCAGCAAGTTGTATCTCAGCTGGGTAGGCTAGGGTTTGGGATAAGAGCTCAACATGAGTACCATAGTAGGAGAGGCATTTTTGTTAAGAGCTGAGGTTAGTGCAGAGTGCTAATGCTAAAGACAAGAGAAGAGATCTAAGAGTGTTTGAAAAATTATGTGAGTCAAGAGATCTTATGCTTTTGTGGAATTTGGTTGGAAGACTAGGTGTCAGGAGAGAAGGAGGTGCAGTGATGTTGCATGTAACCAAATGATGGCCAGAAAGAGATATGGGAAGTGAGTGGAACTTGTGGTGAGTGAGAGAATCAGTCCATCATGATAGGCCACAAAAGCTCATAACATACTTTAACATTTGTCATATGAATTACTTACAATTGTGAGTTGGCTCCATTTGGACATTTAACCCTTTGGTATTTATTCTCTGTGCCTGATTTGAAGCAATAGGTTTGTATGATTGGCCTGTTGCTCTGTACATTGCTTGTACCCATAATACTCTATCTTGATCATCATCACTGGCAAAAATCACTGTGTCTCCTTCTTTAACTGCATTAAAGAACATTCGTCCACCCTGAAGACCTGTCAATGTAGACACAAAAATTTGATAATTTGCACAAACATTATTAGTATGACCTTATTTACGTTTGCTCATAAACTCCATCCAGGTATTGAAAAGTATTCAGTCATACATGTGAAAGAGCAGGAATAAACCATGTTGGATGAAAATGTAGTACTATTAGTTATGTACTTATTAATTATTACTGGCTAATAAGGGCAGCATTAAAACTACATTTAAAAGTACAGTTATACTCATAATAACACTATCTAATAAATATATATATATATATATATATAATATATAATATATATATATATATAATATATATATATATATATATATATATATATATATATATATATATATATATATATATATATATATATATATATATATATAAAAATAAATAATAAAAATATATTATTCCATAAGGGTTAAGCACTCACTGCAACTCAGCAGCTTCCGGGGTGCAAAAAGAAAGCATAATCATGAAAGGGACAGTCAACACCAGAGTTTTTGTTTTAAAAGATAGATAACCCCTTAATTACCAATTCCCCAGTTTTGCATAACCAACACAGTTATAATTATACACGTTTTACCTCTGTAATTATCTTCTATCTAAGCCCTAGCAGACTGCCCCCTTATTTCAGTTTTTTTGACAGACTTGCATTTTAGCCAATCAGAGCTGACTCCATGGTAAATCCACGTGCATGAGCTCAATGTTATCTATATGAAACACATGAACTAATGCCCTCTAGTGGTGAAAAACTATCAAACTGCATTCAGATTAGAGGCAACCTTCAAGGTCTAAGAAATTAGCATATGAACCTCCTAGGTTTATCTTTCAACTAAGAATACCAAGAGAACAAAGCAAAATGGGTGATAAAAGTAAATTGGAACGTTGTTTAAAATTACATGCCCTATTTGAATCATCAAAGTTTTCTTGGACTTGACTGTCCCTTTAATTTAAGCCCCCATCAACTGTCAGTTACTGAGACGAAGGTGTTGGAGAAAGGTCCGTCTTTAATTCCAACCACATATGCGGATGATTTCTCTCTCCACGTGGATATATACAAATTCCAAGGCAAATTACGCCTGAAAGAGTTCTTTGGCAAAGACAGTGGAGAAAAGGATACATACAAGAAAAAGAACAGGTTGACCCGAAAAGTAATCACCCTAGCATAAATTCTTTTAGCAGGATGAAAACCCAATATTTCCATAAGCTACAGAGATGTGGACGTGAGACTATAAGAAATAAATTGAAAAGAAGTGAAATGGATGTGTTACAGAGTCTGGAAAATAATCATCAGCTAGTCATCAGGGAGGCTGATAAGGGTGGAGCTCTGGTGCTCCAGGACTACTCTGATAATAGGGAAGAAATTCTTTGCCAATTGGGTGACAGTACAGTTTATCATAAACTACAAGGGGACCCATCCAAAACATTCAAGACCAAGATTGACATTTATGTGGAACTAATGGTCCAGGCTTATAGTCTTTCTAAGAATATTCAAAAGTACTTGACAGTCCAATTCCAGATCATTCCTATCATATATACGTTGCCGAAAGTGACAGTTGGACAAGTCACCCAGAAGACCCATAGTGTCATCTAGGGGGTCCATACTGCAGCCAGTCGCTACTTACCTTGATAACCTATTGCAACCTATGGTCAGGAATATGGGTTCATTTTTGAACTACAAGGTGGAGAACTATTTGTTACGTGTAGAGGTAAATAGCTTGTATACCATAATCCCCCATGATGAGGGTATGGCAGCTATTGCAACCTGCCTACGGTTATATCCCTACATGGGTCCTCCAAGTGACACCATCTTGCAGCTGTTGGAATATTGTTTGAAATTTAATTATTTCAAATTTTAAAGTAGTTACTATTTACAGATTTGCGGGAACAGCGATGGGGTCCAATGTGGCCCCATATTACGCGAATCTGTACATGGCCCAGTTCGAGACAAGGCAAATTAATCTGTTTTCTGATAACCGGATAATCATGTTCCGTAGATATATTGACAAATTCTTTATCATCTGCAGGGGCAGTCAATTGGAACTATAAACCTGGTATGAAGGTTAACTTAAAAGGGTAAATGTGCATCTAGAATTCAAGATGTCCTATAGTGTGCAACACATTGACTTTCTTGATCTTCGGATCTATAAGTGTTGAGATAAGTTGGGGACAGCATTGCTCCAAAAGAAATTCCATCTTAGAAGCAACAAGTTGCCATCCTCCGAATTTGAATAAGGCCCTACCCAGATCCCAATTTAAAAGGGTTGTGCATAATAATAGTGAAGAACCACAAAAAGTAGCACAACTGATGGAGATGAAGAAAACATTTGTGAACAGGGGCTACAGGAAGCTGATGTTAGAGGAGCCATATCAGACCAGCATAATGACTACACAACATCAGGCCTTGGAGAAGAAGGAGGAATTGGGTATCGGAAATCTAGTGCTGTCTACAACATTCACTCCAGAGAAAATGAACTTTTCTAGATCCATGAAAGAACATTGGCAGATCATAGCATCAGATTCTACACTGCCATTTGAGGGGCTTGAATGTCCTATGGTGGGATTCAGGAAAGGCAAATCCTTGAGAGACAGATTGATGTGTCCAGATTGTCGTGAGTGTTATACCACTCGTACATGGTTAAACACTACTAAAACAGGGTGCTTCCGGTGCAGTGAATGCACTACCTGTAGTGGGTTAACACATAGCAAATTCTTTACACATCCTTAGAAGAAAAAAAAGTTTGAAATTAGGCACAGAGTGACGTGTACTACAACCTACATTGTAAACATGCTGCACTGTCCCTGTGGTCGTTATTATATTGGAAAAACGTAGGATGATTTGCGTACCCAAATGGCCAATCAGAGATCGGCCATTCGGGCAGCTTTAAAAGATAGCAAATCAGAACAGCCTGTAGCCAGGCATTTTCAACAGAATAAGCCTAATGAAGCTGCTTTACGATACATAATAATCGACCACGTTCCTCCACTTCAGCGTAGAGGTCATAGGGGGAGGATCCTATTGCAGAGAGAATCCAAATCGATTTTTCTATTGGACAACTTAAGTCCTAAAGGTCTGAATGTACACCTCGATATGTATTGTTTCAACTAGAGGTTATAGTGATCCCTACTGGCTTGATTTCCCGCATTGTGCCACCCGTAGTGAGTGTCCTATCTTTACATTTAGATCTATATATCCATCTTGTATGTGTATAGACTCCCTACTGGGGGTTTCTAGATCAAGTATAGGAGATTTCCCTTATAGCTAGCTGTAATTAGTTAGCTCCTGCATATAAGTTAGTGACCAGAATTTAGTAGCCAGCGATGCCTGTTTATAAATATGGGCTTCTGAGTCATAACGTGTTGTCTCCGATAGATAATCATCTGTATATAGTTTACTTTTTAGCAAAATTTACTTTTGTGCAGCGGATCCGTTATGAGCTGTAGATTGTGTCCTACAGGCTAGGCACTCTGTTTTTAGTTTTCCCTTGATTGGGATTGGCAGTTTCTGTTATGCATTTTTAGGTTTGATTTTTCACAGGGTTTGAAGTTTGATTAGTTAGTTATGCCGTACGGACATCCACACATGCACAGTTGCGTTGTGAGGATACGGTGACAACTTGTTTGTATTCTGTATGGAGAGTATTTAGGTAAGGTTGGTTATGTGTTGTTGTACGTCTGAGGACTGGGGTGAACCAGAAAACGTTCACACTTGATTAAAGATTATCAATTACAAATACTGTGAGTGCCTTCTTATATCAGTGTGTTTATATATATATATATATATATATATATATATATATATATATATATATATTGCAAAAAAACTACACTCCATTGCCTTAATGGGCTGAATCATTCCTGCTTTTTCTCTTCAATATAGAATGAGACTCCCTGGCTTTGTGTAACTACTTGGTCACAATGGCAGCACTCCCAAAGATGTGTATATTAATTTTTTGTAAGGTGGTCTAAACCAAACTTTATATTTGTATTTAAAAATAAAAGGGAAACTGACCATCTCCCATTGGTTAAAAGCACCCCACCCAAGCTCAGGTGTACTCATAACAGTGTAATGGAGTTGTGTATATAATCCAGGGAGTCTCATTCTAAAATGAAGAGAAAAAGCAGGAATGAATAAGCCCATTAAGCAAAGGACTGTAGTGTTAGGAACAGTCTATATTGGGACACCTTGTAAGTTGGTGACTGGCTAAGCAGAATATGGCCATATTGTGTGACTAAGATCCCAATTTTATTTAAAAGAATATATGTTTTTTCAGGCAATTTTTTGCAGCATTCAATAATGTGTTGTTTATTTGCAAATGGATGTGCGCCAATACCCCTAAACCAAACTTTGTATTTATTTATGTGTATATATATATATATATATATATATATATATATATATATATATATATATATACACACACATCATAAATATATACATATATACATATATACACACACATCATATATATATATAAATATACTGTGTGTATATATATATATATATATATATATATATACAGGGAGTGCAGAATTATTAGGCAAATGAGTATTTTGACCACATCATCCTCTTTATACATGTTGTCTTACTCCAAGCTGTATAGGCTCGAAAGCCTACTACCAATTAAGCATATTAGGTGATGTGCATCTCTGTAATGAGAAGGGGTGTGGTCTAATGACATCAACACCCTATATCAGGTGTGCATAATTATTAGGCAACTTCCTTTCCTTTGGCAAAATGGGTCAAAAGAAGGACTTGACAGGCTCAGAAAAGTCAAAAATAGTGAGATATCTTGCAGAGGGATGCAGCACTCTTAAAATTGCAAAGCTTCTGAAGCGTGATCATCGAACAATCAAGCGTTTCATTCAAAATAGTCAACAGGGTCGCAAGAAGCGTGTGGAAAAACCAAGGCGCAAAATAACTGCCCATGAACTGAGAAAAGTCAAGCGTGCAGCTGCCAAGATGCCACTTGCCACCAGTTTGGCCATATTTCAGAGCTGCAACATCACTGGAGTGCCCAAAAGCACAAGGTGTGCAATACTCAGAGACATGGCCAAGGTAAGAAAGGCTGAAAGACGACCACCACTGAACAAGACACACAAGCTGAAACGTCAAGACTGGGCCAAGAAATATCTCAAGACTGATTTTTCTAAGGTTTTATGGACTGATGAAATGAGAGTGAGTCTTGATGGGCCAGATGGATGGGCCCGTGGCTGGATTGGTAAAGGGCAGAGAGCTCCAGTCCGACTCAGACGCCAGCAAGGTGGAGGTGGAGTACTGGTTTGGGCTGGTATCATCAAAGATGAGCTTGTGGGGCCTTTTCGGGTTGAGGATGGAGTCAAGCTCAACTCCCAGTCCTACTGCCAGTTTCTGGAAGACACCTTCTTCAAGCAGTGGTACAGGAAGAAGTCTGCATCCTTCAAGAAAAACATGATTTTCATGCAGGACAATGCTCCATCACACGCGTCCAAGTACTCCACAGCGTGGCTGGCAAGAAAGGGTATAAAAGAAGAAAATCTAATGACATGGCCTCCTTGTTCACCTGATCTGAACCCCATTGAGAACCTGTGGTCCATCATCAAATGTGAGATTTACAAGGAGGGAAAACAGTACACCTCTCTGAACAGTGTCTGGGAGGCTGTGGTTGCTGCTGCACGCAATGTTGATGGTGAACAGATCAAAACACTGACAGAATCCATGGATGGCAGGCTTTTGAGTGTCCTTGCAAAGAAAGGTGGCTATATTGGTCACTGATTTGTTTTTGTTTTGTTTTTGAATGTCAGAAATGTATATTTGTGAATGTTGAGATGTTATATTGGTTTCACTGGTAAAAATAAATAATTGAAATGGGTATATATTTGTTTTTTGTTAAGTTGCCTAATAATTATGCACAGTAATAGTCACCTGCACACACAGATATCCCCCTAAAATAGCTAAAACTAAAAACAAACTAAAAACTACTTCCAAAAATATTCAGCTTTGATATTAATGAGTTTTTTGGGTTCATTGAGAACATGGTTGTTGTTCAATAATAAAATTAATCCTCAAAAATAAAACTTGCCTAATAATTCTGCACTCCCTATATATATATATATATATATATATATATATATATATATATATATCAGTGACGTGCAGTGACGTCAGAGGCTGGTGAGGCAGTGGCTAAGATACACCTTCATTCTTTAGATATCCTTTGTTGAAGAAATAGCAATGCACATGGGTGAGCCAATCACATGAGGTATCTATGTGCAGCCACCAATCAGCTGTTACTGATATTTAGATATGATTTTCAACAAAGGATATCAAAAGAATGAAGAAAATTAGATATTAGATGTAAATTGGAACGTTATTTAAAATTGCATGTTCTTTCTAAATCATGAAAGAAAACATATGGGTTTCATGTCCCTTTAAATGGTGTCTTGGAAAACTGGTCAACTTAGTAAACATCTGATTTTAGTCTAAAGGATTGTAACAGAAACTCTTGCCAGATAACAAAATGCTTGCTCTGATTATGAGATCTAGAAATTCAGGCCCATTAAAATATGTTTAAAACATACTTTTTACTTTAATGCTGCAAATTATGCTTATAGATTCTTTCATTATTCAGTAAATACAGGGAGTGCAGAATTATTAGGCAAATGAGTATTTTGACCACATCATCCTCTTTATGCATGTTGTCTTACTCCAAGCTGTATAGGCTCGAAAGCCTACTACCAATTAAGCATATTAGGTGATGTGCATCTCTGTAATGAGAAGGGGTGTGGTCTAATGACATCAACACCCTATATCAGGTGTGCATAATTATTAGGCAACTTCCTTTCCTTTGGCAAAATGGGTCAAAAGAAGGACTTGACAGGCTCAGAAAAGTCAAAAATAGTGAGATATCTTGCAGAGGGATGCAGCACTCTTAAAATTGCAAAGCTTCTGAAGCGTGATCATCGAACAATCAAGCGTTTCATTCAAAATAGTCAACAGGGTTGCAAGAAGCGTGTGGAAAAACCAAGGCGCAAAATAACTGCCCATGAACTGAGAAAAGTCAAGCGTGCAGCTGCCAAGATGCCACTTGCCACCAGTTTGGCCATATTTCAGAGCTGCAACATCACTGGAGTGCCCAAAAGCACAAGGTGTGCAATACTCAGAGTCATGGCCAAGGTAAGAAAGGCTGAAAGACGACCACCACTGAACAAGACACACAAGCTGAAACGTCAAGACTGGGCCAAGAAATATCTCAAGACTGATTTTTCTAAGGTTTTATGGACTGATGAAATGAGAGTGAGTCTTGATGGGCCAGATGGATGGGCCCGTGGCTGGATTGGTAAAGGGCAGAGAGCTCCAGTCCGACTCAGACGCCAGCAAGGTGGAGGTGGAGTACTGGTTTGGGCTGGTATCATCAAAGATGAGCTTGTGGGGCCTTTTCGGGTTGAGGATGGAGTCAAGCTCAACTCCCAGTCCTACTGCCAGTTTCTGGAAGACACCTTCTTCAAGCAGTGGTACAGGAAGAAGTCTGCATCCTTCAAGAAAAACATGATTTTCATGCAGGACAATGCTCCATCACACGCGTCCAAGTACTCCACAGCGTGCCTGGCAAGAAAGGGTATAAAAGAAGAAAATCTAATGACATGGCCTCCTTGTTCACCTGATCTGAACCCCATTGAGAACCTGTGGTCCATCATCAAATGTGAGATTTACAAGGAGGGAAAACAGTACACCTCTCTGAACAGTGTCTGTGAGGCTGTGGTTGCTGCTGCACGCAATGTTGATGGTGAACAGATCAAAACACTGACAGAATCCATGGATGGCAGCCTTTTGAGTGTCCTTGCAAAGAAAGGTGGCTATATTGGTCACTGATTTGTTTTTGTTTTGTTTTTGAATGTCAGAAATGTATATTTGTGAATGTTGAGATGTTATATTGGTTTCACTTGTAAAAATAAATAATTGAAATGGGTATATAATTGTTTTTTGTTAAGTTGCCTAATAATTATGGACAGTAATAGTCACCTGCACACACAGATATCCCCCTAAAATAGCTAAAACTAAAAACAAACTAAAAACTACTTCCAAAAATATTCAGCTTTGATATTAATGAGTTTTTTGGGTTCATTGAGAACATGGTTGTTGTTCAATAATAAAATTAATCCTCAAAAATATAACTTGCCTAATAATTCTGCACTCCCTGTATAAAAAATTCTTGATCCAGTGGCGGCTGGTGAAATTTAAAGATGGTGGGGTGCTTGACCCCACCCCTTTAAATAAAGTCACACCATCAGATGGCACTACCAATTCATTAATTAAATAAATAAATAAATGGTAGACAGAAGCACAGAAAAGCACTTGGGGGAGAGGGAGAGAGAGACAGGGGGAGAGATACACAGAGGGTTAGAGAGAAAGAGAGAGAGACACAATCACACACAGAGGGTTAGAGAGAAAGAGAGAGAGACACAATCACACACAGAGGGTTAGAGAGAGAGAAAGAGAGAGACACACAATCACACACAGAGGGTTAGAGAGAGAGAGAGAGAGAGAGAGAGAGAAAGAGAGACACAATCACACACAGAGGGTTAGAGAGAGAGAGACACAATCATACACAGTGAGTTAGAGAGAGAGAGAGAGAGAGAAAGAGAGAGAGAGAGAAAGAGAGACACAATCACACACAGAGGGTTAGAGAGAGAGAGAGAGAAAGAGAGAGAGACACAATCATACACAGAGGGTTAGAGAGAGAGAGAGAAAGAGAGAGAGACACAATCACACACAGAGGGTTAGAGAGAGAGAGAGAGAGACAATCACACACAGAGGGTTAGAGAGAGAGAGAGACACACAATCACACACAGCGGGTTAGAGAGAAAGAGAGAGACACAATCACACACAGAGGGTTAGAGAGAGAGAGAAAGAGAGAGAGACACAATCACACACAGAGGGTTAGAGAGAGAAAGAGAGAGAGAGACACAATCACACACAGAGGGTTAGCGAGAGAGAGACACAATCACACGCAGAGGGTTAGCGAGAGAGAGACACAATCACACACAGAGGGTTAGAGAGAGAAAGAGAGAGAGACACAATCACACACAGAGGGTTAGAGAGAGAGAGAAAGAGAGAGAGACACAATCACACACAGAGGGTTAGAGAGAGAGAAAGAGAGAGAGACACAATCACATACAGAGGGTTAGAGAAAGAGAGAGAGAGAGACACAATCGCACACAGAGGGTTAGAGAGACACATAAGGGATGAGAGAGTCAGAGGGGGAGGAAGAGAGACAGAGAGAGAAAGAGACCATGGGGGAGAACAACACATAAGGAGAGAGATAGATAGATAGAGAGAGATAGATAGATAGAGAGAGAGAGAGAGAGAGAGAGAGAGAGACAAAGGGGGGGGGAGGGACCACTGCATTTTTAAGTAATAAAACAGCAGAGCTACAGAGAGTTCAGAAAGTGAGACTATAAATTAGTGTGAAGTACAGAGGCAAGCTGCTAAGGTAGTGGGTGGGTGTAAATTTTGAGTAAACAAAATACAAAAGCGATCCTTAAACTACTGTAAAAGAGTAAAAAAACAAAAAACACTAAACCACATTCATTAAATTATAATTTTCACTAACAGAATCCCTTTCAGCAAAATCTAAGGTTGTAGAACTTACTTCAATAAAATGTGGCTAAAACACTGCTCACTGCATCTCTTCCTGGCTGCTCTGTAAGGAAGTGACAGTGGCACATTCCACTGCACTTGGAGGGGTAGTACAGAACTCTCTTTTTCACTTTAGCAAAGCTGGCAGCTTCACAGGACAGCAACAAAATAAATGAAAGTTGTTTTTTTCCATTTTTGTTTTGTTTTATATCATTTAACATCCAGCCCCAACCCTAAGTTCCACTTACTAATGCCTCTCATTGGATTGGGTCAGCCCAAATAGGACTGCCTCAAATAAGCAGTTATGTGCCATGCAATGATTTTAACCACTTTCATCCAGTAGTTGGCGCAGCATGTTGTGTAATGGTGGGCAGACCTGCTTGTTCCTCTCCATTGCACAACATGTAGCTGTAAAAAAAAAAAATGCTGGGGAAAAAAAAATTGCAATTTTTTTTATTATTTTTAAAAGCCAATAAAAAAATATATATTTTTGCCCATATGAGAGGTGAAGCCCTGCCTCACCTGCCTCTAGTCACTGCACATATATATATATATTTAACAATAAATAGAACATATTTTGCTATGTGAAGAACATCAGAATGTAAAATATTCATATTTTAAGTCAGTTTAGCACACTTTTCATGCTCCTTTGAAGTCTATGAGGGAATACTCTAAAGCGTTCACGCTATTCCAACTGTTTTTTTGTGCTGATCAGGTTAGCACGCTACCTGACGCGCAAAAAAAGTCTCCATCTAGTTGAGTTAACGTTCGATCGGTAGCGCAAACTACCGCTCCATTTTTAATCTAGCACTTAATAGCCAAAAAGAATACTGATAAACAAATCGCACACCCTATTTGAGCAAAACAAATGTATCTGTAAACAGGTACATGTAGATAATAAAAAAAAATAATGTATTTAAGAACTTACCTGATAAATTCATTTATTTCATATTAGCAAGAGTCCATGAGCTAGTGACATATGGGATATACAATCCTACCAGGAGGGGCAAAGAGATTGGTCTGTACGGTGAGTGTGAAGGAAAAACCAGATTGTGAGGTATAGGGTATTACACACTCGGCGGCCTCCATAGTTCCAACATGTATTCATGAATTTCTATTTTGTCATCTCTTAGATAACAAAATCTTTCCAGTGTCAGGTATCTGTCTACCTGGTTTTCCCATTCTGAAATCTGTGGGATTCTGTCAGATTTCCAGTTCTTGGGGATAAGGGATTTGGTGCTGTTAATCATTATATACAGAAGGTGTTTTTTGGATTTGTCTACTAATATAGGGAGGCCATGGAAGAGGATCAACCAAAGTTTTATTCTTAAAAGCCCAAGAAGTGGCGACTAATCTAGTAGAATGAGCTGTAATTCTCTGAGGAGGAGACTGTCCCGCCTCCAAATAAGCCTTGTGAATCAAAAGCTTTAACCAAGATGCCAAAGAAATGGCAGAGGAATTCTGACCTTTCCTAGGACCAGAAAAAACAACAAATAGACTAGAAGTCTTCCTGAAATCTTTAGTAGCTTCGACATAATATTTCAAAGCTCTTACAACAACCAAAGAATGTAAAGATCTTTCAAGAGTATTCTTGGGATTAGGACACAAGGAAGGAACAACAATTTCCCTACTAATGTTGTTAGAATTCACAACCTTAGGAAGAAATTTAAACAAAGTCCGCAAAACAGCCTTATCTTGGTGGAAAATCAGAAAAGGAGACTCACAAGAGAGAGCAAACAATTCAGAAACTCTTCTTGCTGAAGAGATAGCCAAAAGAAACAACACTTTCCAAGAAAACTAAATTTATGCTTACCTGATAAATAACTTTCTTTTACGATATGACGAGTCCCCGGATTTCATCCTTACTTGTGGGATATTAACCTCCTGCTAACAGGAAGTGACAAACAGCACCACAGCAGAGCTGTATATATAGCCCCTCCCATCCCCTCCACCCTCAGTCATTCGGCCGAAGGTATAGGAAGAGAAAAGGAATGGCTAAAAGGTGCAGAGGTGACTGAAGTTTTCAAAAAATATAAAGAAAAACGGTCTTAAAAAGAACAGGGTGGGCCGTGGACTCGTTATATCGTAAAAGAAAGTAATTTATCAGGTAAGCATAAATTTAGTTTTCTTTTACAAAGATATGACGAGTCCACGGATTTCATCCTTACTTGTGGGAAACCAATACCAATGCAATAGGACACGGATGAAAGGGAGGGACAAGACAGGAACCTAAATGGAAGGCACCACTGCTTGAAGAACCTTTCTCCCAAAAATAGCCTCAGAAGAAGCAAAAGTATCAAATTTGGAAAATTTGGAAAAAGTGCGAAGGGACGACCAAGTCGCAGCCTTACATATCTGTTCAACAGATGGATCGTTTTTTAAAAGCCCATGTGGAAGCCACAGCCCTAGTAGAATGAGCCGTGATTCTTTCAGGAGGCTGCTGTCCAGCAGTCTCATATGCCAGGCGGATGATTCTCCTCAGCCAAAAAGAAAGAGAGGTAGCCGTAGCTTTCTGACCCCTTCGCTTTCCAGAATAAACAATGAATAATGAAGATTGACGGAAATCCTTAGTTGCCTGTAAGTAAAACTTTAAGGCATGGACCACATCCAAATTATGCAACATACGCTCCTTCTTAGAAGAAGGGTTAGGACATAAGGAAGGAACAACAATTTCCTGATTAATATTCTTATTTGAAACAACCTTAGGAAGGAATCCAGGTTTGACACGTAACACCACCTTATCAGAATGAAAAATAAGATAAGGGGAATCACAGTGTAGTGCTGAAAGCTCAGAAACTCTTTGAGCAGAAGAAATAGCAACTAAAAACAGAACTTTCCAAGATAACAATTTGATATCAATGGAATGAATAGGTTCAAACGGAACCCCTTGAAGAACTCGAAGAACTAAATTCAAACTCCAGGGAGGAGCAATAGGTCTATATACAGGCTTAATTCTAGATAGAGCCTGAGAAAAAGACTAAACGTCTGGAACATTTGCCAAACGTTTGTGAAACAGAATTGACAAAGCTGAAATTTGTCCCTTTAAGGAACTCGCTGATAACCCTTTCTCCAATCCTTCTTGGAGAAAAGACAGAATCCTAGGAATCCTAACTTTACTCCATGAGTAACCTTTGGATTCACACCAATGAAGATATTTACGCCATATCTTATGATAATTTTTTCTAGTGACAGGCTTTCTGGCCTGTATCAAAGTATTGATGACCGAATCAGAGAACCCTCGCTTCGATAAAATCAAGCGTTCAATTTCCACGCAGTCAGCTGCAGAGAAATTAGATTTGGATGTTGGAAAGGACCTTGAATGAGAAGGTCCTGTCTCAATGGAAGTTTCCATGGTGGCAGAGTGGACATGTCCACTAGATCCGCATACTAAGTCCTGCGTGGCCACGCAGGCGCTATCAGAATCACCAAAGCTCTCTCCTGTTTGATTCGAGCAATCACGCGTGGGAGGAGAGGAAACGGCGGAAACACATAAGCTAGGCTGAACAACCAAGGCACTGTCAAGGCATCTATCTGTTCGGCCTGAGGATCCCTTGACCGGGATCCGTATCTTGGAAGCTTGGCATTCTGTCGAGATGCCATCAAATCCAATTCCGGTCTGCCCCATCTGAGAATCAATGAGGCATAAACCTCCCGATGAAGTTCCCACTCCCCCGGATGAAAAGTTTGTTGACTTAGAAAATCTGCTTTCCAGTTCTCTACTCCTGGGATGTAGATCGCTGACAGATGACAAGAGTGGGCCTCCACCCAACTGATTATCTTGGATACCTCTATCATCGCTAAGGAACTCCTTGTTCCCCCCTGATGATTGATATATGCCACAGTCGTGATGTTGTCCGACTGGAATCTGATGAATTTGGCCGAAGCCAACTGAGGCCACGCCTGAAGCGCATTGAATATTGCTCTCAGTTCCAGAATATTGATTGGAAGTAGAGACTCCACTTGAGTCCAAACACCCTGAGCCTTCAGGGAGTTCCAAACTGCACCCCAGGCCAGAAGGCTGGCATCTGTTGTCACTATTACCCACAAGGGTCTGCGGAAGCAAGTCCCTTGCGACAGATGATCCGGCGACAACCACCAAAGAAGAGAGTTTCTGGTCTCTTAATCCAGATTTATCTGAGGAGATAAATCTGCATAATCCCCATTCCACTGACCGGGCATGCACAGTTGCAGAGATCTGAGATGAAAGCAAGCAAACGGAACAATGTCCATTGCAGCTACCATTAATCCAATTACCTCCATACATTGAGCCACTGATGGCCGAGGAATGGACTTAAGTGCTCGGCAAGTATTTAGAATCTTTGATTTTCTGACCTCCGTCAGAAATATTTTCATGGCTACCGAGTCTATCAGAGTTCCCAAGAAAGCTGTGGGTTCTAACAAAAGACAACACTGTGTCCGTGTGAGATTTTGTTAGATGATATGTTAACGCCTGAATCAGAATATCATCCAGATAAGGCGCCACCGCTATTCCTCGGGGTCTGAGAACCGCCAAAAGAGCCCCTAGAACCTTTGTGAAGATTCTGGGTGCTGTGGCCAACCAGAAAGGAAGAGCCACAAACTGATAATGTTTGTCCAAGAAGGCAAACCTTAGACCGATGATGATCCTTGTGGATTGGAATATGAAGGTAAGCATCCTTTAAATCCACGTAGTCATATATTGACCCTCCTGGATCATTGGTAAAAATTGTTCGTATTGTCTCCATCTTAAATGATGGAACTCTTAGAAATTTGTTTAGACACTTGAGATCTAAGATGGGTCTGAACGTTCCCTCTTTTTTGGGAACCACAAATAGGTTTGAGTAAAACCCCTGTCCCTGTTCCAATTTTGGAACTGGACAAATTACTCCCATAGTAGAAAGGTCTTTTACACAGCGTAAGAACGCCTCTCTTTTTATCTGGTTTGCAGATAACTTTGAAAGATGAAATTTCCCTCTTGGGAGAAAGTCCTTGAATTCCAATTGATAACCATGGGTCACTATTTCTAGTGCCCAGGGATCCTGAACATCTCTTGCCCAAGCCTGAGCAAAGAAAGAGAGTCTGCCCCCTACTAGATCCAGTCCCGGATCAGGGGCTACCCCTTCATGCTGTTTTAGGAGTAGCAGCAGGCTTTTTGGATTGTTTACCCTTATTCCAGTTCTGATTAGGTCTCCAGACTGACTTAGATTGGGTAAAATTCCCTTCCTGCTTTGAGGAAGAAGAAGCGGGGGGTCCTCCTTTAAAATTCCGAAAGGAACGAAAATTATTCTGTTTACCCCTCATTTTAACCGATTTATCCTGAGGTAGGGCATGGCCTTTACCTCCTGCAATATCAGAAATGATTTCCTTCAATTCTAGCCCGAAAAGGGTCTTACCTTTAAAGGGAATTGCTAAAAGTTTATGTTTTGATGACACATCAGCAGACCAAGATTTGAGCCACAATGCCCTACGTGCTAAAATAGCAAATCCTGCATTTTTTGCCGCTAATTTAGCAATTTGAAAAGCGGCATCAGTAATAAAAGAATTAGCTAGCTTGAGAGCCTTAATTCTATCTAAGATGTCATCTAATGGAGTCTCAACCTTAAGAGACTCTTCTAGAGCCTCAAACCAAAAAGCTGCTGCAGTAGTTACTGGAACAATGCAAGCCGTAGGTTGTAAAAGAAACCCCTGATTAACAAATAATTTCTTTAGTAGACCCTCTAATTTCTTATCCATAGAATCTTTGAAAGCACAACTATCCTCAATGGGTATAGTAGTACGCTTAGCTAGGGTAGATATAGCTCCCTCTACCTTAGGGACTGTTGAGTCCCGAATGATATCTGATATGGGAAACATTTTCTCAAAATTAGGAGGGGGAGAAAACGGTATACCTGGTCTATCCCATTCCTTTCTAATAATTTCCGAAATTCTCTTAGGAACCAGAAAAAGATCAGTGTAAGTAGGAACTTCCAAATATTTATCCATTTTACACAATTTCTCTGTAGGAATCAGAATAGGATCACAATCATCCAGAGTAGCTAAAACCTCCCTAAGTAACAGGCAGAGGTGTTCAAGCTTAAATTTAAATGACATAGCATCTGAATCTGTATGAGGAAAAACATTCCCTGAATCAGAAAATTCACCCTCAGACAGTAATTCCCTGATACCCAACTCAGAACACTGAGAGGGAACATCGGAAATAGCTAATAAAGCATCAGAGGATTCAGTATTTACATTAATACCTGACCTACTGCGTTTACCCTGCAACACTAGTAATTTAGACAATACCTCTGTAGTTGACATAACTGCAACCATCTCCTGCAGAGTAAAAGAATTAGACGCACTAGATGTACTTGGCGTCGCTTGTGTGGGTGTTAAAGTTTGTGACACTTGGGGAGAATTGGATGGCATATCCTGATTCTCTTCAGACTGAGAATCATCCTTAGGCACACTTTCTTTATTTAAAATATGCTTTTTACATTGTAAGGACCTTTCAGTACAAGAGTTACACAATGTTAAAGGGGGTTGCACAATAGCTTCTAAACACATAGAACAATGAGAATCCTCAATGTCAGACATGTTGAACAGACTAGTAATACCACAAAAGTCATTTAAACACTTATTTATTGCATAAAATAAACTTTAAAAAAAACGTGTACTGCGCCTTTAAGAAAAGAAAAAGTGAACAATTTTTCCAAAATGATAAAAAAAAACGTTAAATTATCTCAAAATTTAACCTAAGATCGTTGGTTTATCTAAAAATTAAAAAAAAACTCTAGATACCTAAATAGCACAAACTATAAGGATCTAAGTAGGAGGTGCGCCAAATAATATATATATATACTGACGTGCAAAAGTTCAAATAACAAACCTATTAATATTCGTAACAAGATACTGACACTGTAAAAATAGGAAAAGATTAAAATAAATTATTAATAACAACAAATATTAATCCTTGGTGTGAAAATATGTGTATAGAAAAGTCCCAAAATACAATAAATAAATGTCCAGATAAAAACCAATGAGCAGATCCCAGGATGAATAAGAATAGCAGCAACTCTCTCCAAAAAAGCAGAAAATAAGACCAGTCCTGAAAGACAAAAAACGAGAGGCGCTCTTGGTGCAGCAAGTTCAAAAATAAAAATAGACAACGAATATAAAGTATAATTCAGGTACTCACAAACAAAATTGCACATGCAGTGCAATATCGAACAAGCCGAAACTTCTGAGCCGTTCGGCTGACTCTCTGGGGCTATGACAGCTTGTATCCAAAACGAGGCTCCACTCCCGATGCCAATCACCTCTAAAGAAAGACGACAGGGAGATACTCTGCGCTGTAGATACCTGCCGAAAATCCTAGAACCCAACCAGGCGGGTCTCACCAGAAAGGGGGAATAATGACAAATCCAGAGCAAGACTTAAAAAGTCAGATAAACTTTATTAAAATATATAAAAGTGTTGCTTAGCAATGCGTTTCTCGGCTGAATGTCGTTTCATCAGGAGCCTGATGAAACGGCATTCAGCCGAGAAACGCGTTGCTAAGCTGTCATAGCCCCAGAGAGTCAGCCGAACGGCTCAGAAGTTTCGGCTTGTTCGATATTGCACTGCATGTGCAATTTTGTTTTTGAGTACCTGAATTATACTTTATATTCGTTGTCTATTTTTATTTTGGAACTTGCTGCACCAAGAGTGCCTCTCGTTTTTTGTCTTTCAGGACTGGTCTTATTATCTAAAAATTACTGCACCCTGATGCAAAAGCAAAAATAAGGCTCTAAAGTACTAATATCAACATTTAGCCAATTTATAGACAAAAATACCCTCTGCACCTCGACACAGCTCTGCTGTGGCGCCTACCTGCCCCCAGGGTACTTCAAAATAACTTTCCAACACTTTAGACCAGCTTGCACAGTCCAGGAGACACCGGAGTTACTGCTTGCTGCTGCCTAGCCTGAAGAAAGTGCTCATCTGAGAGCGCAAAAATATGCCACGCCCCTTAAGGTTGATGCCGAAGTAGGCCCAAACACAACCGTATGGAAAGCAGTTTCACACCTAAGTATAATCAGCTAGTGCCATACAACACCTCAAATGCACCAGTAAATAAATATATAAATATCTGAAAAAACGTTATGTATCGTTTTTTTATAATGCCCATAGTGTCACACAATGCCCATAAGTCAATCATTAATTAAATAAAATTAGGGATTCCAGTAATACCCTTTATATAACATAGGAATACTGCTTACCCCATTCCCATGGGGAAATAAATGCCAGCCAGTTCTGATATATCAAGTCTCCTCAGAAAAAAAGGCTGCACATACCTTAATGCTGCTTGTAGCATGAAACCAGTCTCCACACTGAAGATGTCTCATGGTTACCTGCAGAAGTCTTGTGGGAACTAACGTGGATCTTAGTTACAGCTGCTAAGATCATCAACCTCAGGGCAGAAATCTTCTTTCATATCCCCCTGAGGAAAATAGTACTCACCGGTACCATTTAAAATAAAAAAAACTTCTTGATTGAAGAAACTAAAACTAACACCTCACTTTACCATGTCTTCCTAGTATAACACAGGCAAAGAGAATGACTAAGGGTGGAGGGGATGGGAGGGGCTATATATACAGCTCTGCTGTGGTGCTCTTTGCCACTTCCTGTTAGCAGGAGGTAAATATCCAACAAGTAAGGATGAAATCCGTGGACTCGGCATATCTTTGTAAAAGAAAGTAGTTTAATATCCAAAGAATGCATAGGCTCAAAAGGAGGAGCCTGCAAAGCCTTCAAAACCAAATTAAGACTCCAAGGAGGAGAAATTAATTTAACAACAGGCTTGATACGAAACAAAGCCTGAACAAAACAGTGAATATCAGGAAGTTTAGCAATCTTTCTACGAAATAAAACAGAGCAGAGATTTGTCCCTTTAAAGGTACTTGCATACAAACCTTTATCCAAACCATCCTGAAAAAACTGCAAAATTCTAGGAATCCTAAAAGAATGCCAAAAGAATTTATGAGAAAAACACCATGATTGGCATCAGGAGTGGAGCCTCGTTTTGGATACAAGCTGTCATAGCCCCAGAGAGTAAGCCGAACGGCTCAGAAGTTTCAGCTTGTTCGATATTGCACTGCATGTGCAATTTTGTTTGTGAGTACCTGAATTATACTTTATATTCGTTGTCTATTTTTATTTTGGAACTTGCTGCACCAAGAGCGCCTCTCGTTTTTTGTCTTTCAGGACTGGTCTTATTATCTAAAAATTACTGCACCCTGAAGCAAGGGCAGAAATAAGGCTCTAAAGTACTAATATCAACATTTAGCCAATTTATAGACAAAAATACCCTCTGCACCTCGCCACAGCTCTGCTGTGGCGCCTACCTGCCCCCACGGTACTTCAAAATAACTTTCCAACACTTAGACCAGCTTGCACAGTCCAGGAGCCACCGGAGTTACTGCTTGCTGCTGCCTAGCCTGAAGAAAGTGCTCATCTGAGAGCGCAAAAATATGCCACGCCCCTTAAGGTCGATGCCGAAGTAGGCCCAAACACAACCGTATGGAAAGCAGTTTCACACCTAAGTATAATCAGCTAGTGCCATACAACACATCAAATGCACCAGTAAATAAATATATAAATATCTGAAAAAACATTATGTATCGTTTTTAGAATGCCCATAGTGTCACACAATGCCCATAAGTCAATCATTAATTAAATAAAATTAGGGATTCCAGTAATACTCTTTATATAACATAGAAATACTGCTTAACCCATTCCCATAGGGAAATAAATGCCAGCCAGTTCTGATATATCAAGTCTCCTCAGAAAAAAAGGCTGCACATACCTTAATGCTGCTTGTAGCATGAAACCAGTCTCCACACTGAAGATGTCTCATGGTTACCTGCAGAAGTCTTGTGGGAACCAGCGTGGATCTTAGTTACAACTGCTAAGATCATCAACCTCAGGGCAGAAATCTTCTTTCATATCCCCCTGAGGAAAATAGTACTCACCGGTACCATTTAAAATAAAAAAAACTTCTTGATTGAAGAAACCAAAACTAACACCTCACTTTACCATGTCTTCCTAGTATAACACAGGCAAAGAGAATGACTAAGGGTGGAGGGGATGGGAGGGGCTATATATACAGCTCTGCTGTGGTGCTCTTTGCCACTTCCTGTTAGCAGGAGGTTAATATCCAACAAGTAAGGATGAAATCCGTGGACTCGTCATATCTTTGTAAAAGAAAGTAGTTTAATATCCAAAGAATGCATAGGCTCAAAAGGAGGAGCCTGCAAAGCCTTCAAAACCAAATTAAGACTCCAAGGAGGAGAAATTAATTTAACAACAGGCTTGATACGAACCAAAGCCTGAACAAAACAGTGAATATCAGGAAGTTTAGCAATCTTTCTATGAAATAAAACAGAGCAGAGATTTGTCCCTTTAAAGGTACTTGCATACAAACCTTTATCCAAACCATCCTGAAAAAACTGCAAAATTCTAGGAATCCTAAAAGAATGCCAAAAGAATTTATGAGAAAAACACCATGAAATATAGGTTTTCCAAACCCGATAATAAATTACCTTGAAACAGACTTACAAGCCTGTAGCATAATATTAATCACTGAGTCAGAGAAACCTCTATGACTAAGCACTAAATGTTTAGCAATTTGAGATCCTGATGGAAAAATGGCCCTTGAAATAGAAGGTCTGGCCTTAAAGGAAGTGGCCAGGGTTGGCAACTGGACATCCGGACAAGATCCACATACCAAAACCTGTGAGGCCATGCTGTTGCTATCAGAAACACATGCGATTGTTCCAATATGATCTTGGAGATTACCCTTGGAAGAAGAACTAGAGGTGGAAAAATGTAAGCAGGTTGGTAAAACCAAGGAACTGCTAACGCATCCACCATCTCCGCCTGAGGATCCCTGGACCTGGAAATGTACCTGGGAAGCTTCTTGTTTAGATGGGAAGCCATCAGATCTATTTCGAGGAGACCCCACATCTGTACAATCTGACAAAATACATCTGGATGGAGAGACCACTCCCCTGGATGTAAAGACTGACAACAGATAATCCACTTCCCAATTGTCTACACCTGGGATATGTATCTCAGATATTAGACAGGAGTTGGATTCCGCCCCAAGAAAGTATCCAAGATACTTCTTTCATCGTTAAAGGACTGCGAGTCCCCCCTTGATGATTGATATATGCCACAGTTGTGCTATTGTCTGTCTGAAAACTAATGAATGATTCTCTCTTTAATAGAGGCCAAGCCTGAAGAGCCCTGAAAATAGCACGAAGTTCTAAAATATTGATTGGTAACCTCGTATCTTGAGGATTCCAAACTCCCCCAACCTGACAGACTTGCATCTGTTGAGATTACAGACCAGGAAGGACAAACAAAAGAGGCCCCTTGAAGAATCTGATAATGGATCAACCACCAGGACAGAGAGAGTTGAATGTTGGGATTTAAGTATATCAACTGTAATATCCGAGTATAATCCCTGCACCATTGATTCAGTATGCAAAGCTGCAGAGGTCTCATATGAAGATGAGCAAAGAGGATCACATTCGATGCTGCAATCATGAGACCTAAAACTTCCATGCACATAGCCACTGAAGAGAATGATCCAGACTGAAGGTTTTGACGGGCAGAAACCAATTTCATTTGTCTCTTGTCTGTTAAAGAGTCATGGACACTGAATCTATCTGGAAACCTAAAAAGGTGACCCTTGTCTGAGGAATCAAGGAACTATTTAGTAAATTGATCCACCAACCATTTCTTTGAAGAAACAACACAAGTTGATTTGTGTGAGATTCTGCTAAATGAAAAGATTGAGCCAATACCAAGATATCGTCCAAATAAGGAAACACCACAATACCCTGCTCTCTGATTACAGATAGAAGGGCACCAAGAACCTTCAAAAAGATTCTTAGAGCTGGTGCTAGGCCAAATGGAAGAGCTACAAATTGGTAATGTTTGTCTAGAAAAGAGAATCTCAGAAACCGATAGTGGTCTGGATGAATCGGAATGTGAAAATACACATCCTGTAAGTCTATTGAGGACATGTAATAACCTTGCTGAACAAAAGGCAGAATAGTCCTTATAGTCACCATCTTGAAAGTTGGGACCCTTACAAATTGATTAAAAAAACCTCTGATCCTGAACTGGTCTGAAAGAATTTTCCTTCTTCGGGACAATGAATAGATTTGAATAAAAACCCAGACCCTGTTCCAGAATTGGAACTGGTACAATTACTCCTGAAAGCTCTAGATCTGAAACACACTTCAGAAAAGTCTGAGCTTTCACAGAATTTGTTGTAACGTGAAATAGAAAAAAAATCTTCTCACAGGAGGTCTTATTCTGAAACTTATGTGATACCCCTGAGAGACAATATTCTGAATCCAATGATTCTGAATCGAACCTGCCCAAACATCTTGAAATAATTTCAATCTGCCCCCCACCAGCAGAACTGGATCAAGGGCCGCACCTTCATGCAGTCTTGGGGGCTAGCTTTTGTTTCTTATAAGGCTTGGATTTATTCCAACTCGAGGATGGCTTCCAATTGGAGCCAGAGTCTTTAGGGGAAGGAATGGTTTTCTGTTCTCTATTCTGACGAAAGGAACAAAACCGATTAGAAGCTTTAGATTTGCCCTTAGACTTTTTATCTTGAGGCAAAAAACTCCCTTCCCCACAGTAATAGTGGAAATATAACAATCCAACTGGGAACCAAACAAATTATTACCCTGGAATGATAGAGATAGTAACCTAGATTTAGATACCATGTCAGCATTCCATGATTTGAGCCATAAAGCTCTTCTAGCTAAAATAGCCAAATACATAGATTTAACATTAATTTTGATGATATCAAAATAGCATCACAGATAAAATGATTAGCATGTTGAAGCAAACGAACAATGCTATGCAAATCAGTCTTTTTCCCGTTGTGCTAAGCTATCTAACCAAAAAGTTGATGCAGCTGCAACATCAGTCATAGAAATGGCAGGTCTGAGAATATAGCCATAATGCAAATAAGCTTTCCTTAGATTAGATTCAATATTCCTATCTAAAGGATCCATAAAATAAGTACCATCTTCCATAGGAATAGTAGTACGTTTAGCAAGAGTAGAAATAGCCCCATCTTTTTTTCCCAAAACTCTAATTTAGCCACCGGCAAAGGATACAACTTTTTAAACCTTGAAGAAAGAACAAAAGAAGTACCAGGCTTAGACCATTCCTTAGCAATCACATCAGAAATAGCACCAGGAACAGGAAAAACCTCAGAAGTAGTCAAAGGAGGTTTATAGACAGACTTTAAAAGTTTACTGGATTTATTATCAAGAGGACCAGACTCCTCAATATCCAAAGTTATGAACACTTCTTTAAACAAAGAACAAATATACTCAATCTTAAATAGATTTAATTGATTCAATTAGATGATAATTTATCAGTGTCAATGTCTGAAGTAGGATCTTCTGAGTCAGAGAGATCCTCATCAGAAGAGGATATAACAGTATGTTGCCGGTCATTACAAATTTCATCAGTATTATGAGAAGTTTTAAAAGACCTTTTACATTTATTTGAAGGTGGTATAGCAATGGTATAGCAGTCATAGCCTTCTGTATAGCCTTCTGTATCACATCAGCAATATCATTTATTTCATGTAATTGGCAAGAGTCCATGAGCTAGTGACGTATGGGATATACAATCCTACCTGGAGGGGAAAAGTTTCCCAAACCTCAAAATGCCTATAAATACACCCGTCACCACACCCACAATTCAGTTTTACAAACTTTGCCTCCTATGGAGGTGGTGAAGTAAGTTTGTGCAAGGATTTCTACGTTGATATGCGCTTCTCAGCATTGTTGAAGCCCGATTCCTCTCAGAGTACAGTGAATGTCAGAGGGACGTGAAGGGAGTATCACTTATTGAATACGATGATTTCCCTAACGGGGGTCTATTTCATAGGTTCTCTGTTATCGGTCGTAGAGATTCATCTCCTACCTCCCTTTTCAGATCGACGATATACTCTCAATTTACCATTACCTCTACTAATAACTGTTTTAGTACTGGTTTGGCTATCTGCTATATGTGGATGGGTGTCTTTTGGTAAGTATGTTTTTTATTATTTAAGACACCTCAGCTATGGTTTGGCACTTTATGCATTTATATAAAGTTCTAAATATATGTATTGTACTTCTATTTGCCATGAGTCAGGTTCATGTATTTCCTTCTGCAGACTGTCAGTTTCATATTTGGGAATATAAACATTTTTTTTTAAAGAAATATCTTTCTTACCTGGGGTTTAGTCTTTTTTTACAATTGACTACTTCTTGCTAATTGCGGGCAGTATAGGCCCGCGGGTGCGTCAAATGCTAAACTTTATTACGTCATTCTTGGCGCGAGAATTTTTTGGCGTGAAAAAATACGTCTATGACGCAACTTCGTCATTTCCGGCGTCATAGTTGAAGCCGAAACCTTACACACGGTTGCGTCATTAGTGACGCGAGTGTGTCATTTCCGGTTATTATTGGCGGCAAAAAAGTTGTTAGTTACGCTGTGCGTCATACTTGCCGCCAAATGTTTTCATTATTTCAATACCGCATTAATGTTTGCCTCTTGCCTTTTTCTCTATAAGAGGGCTATGCTATTTGCATTTTTTCCCATTCCTGAAACTGCCATATAAGGAAATTGATAATTTTGCTTTATATGTTGTTTTTTCTTTTACATTTTGCAAGATGTCTCAATCTGATCCTGCCTCAGAAGTATCTGCTGGAACATTGCTGCCTGACATCGGTTCTACCAAAGCTAAGTGCATTTGCTGTAAAATTGTAGAAATTATTTCGGCGAATGTCATTTGTAATAGTTGTCATGATAAACTTTTACATGCAGATAGAGTATCCATTAGTAATAGTACATTGCCAGTTGTAGTTCCTTCAACTTCTAATGTACATGATGTACCTATGAATTTTAAAGAATTTGTTTCTGATTCTATCCTGAAGGCTTTGTCTGCATTTCCACCTTCTAATAAACGTAAAAGTTTTTTTAAAACTTCTCATTTAGTTGATGAAATTTCAAATGACCAACAACATAATAATTTAACCTCTTCTGATGAGGATCTATCTGATACAGAAGATCCTTCCTCAGACATTGACACTGACAAATCTACTTATTTATTTAAAATAGAGTATATGCGTTCTTTATTAAAAGAAGTGCTAATTATTTTGGATATTGAGGTATCCAGTCCTCTTGACATTAAGTCTAATAAACGTTTAAATGCTGTTTTTAAACCTCCTGTGGTTTCTCCAGGAGTTTTTCATATTCCTGAGGCTATTTCTGATATGATTTCTAAGGAATGGAATAAGCCAGGTACTTCTTTTATTCCTTCTTTAAGGTTTAACAAATTGTATCCTTTACCAGCAAATTCTATAGAGTTTTGGGAAAAAATCCCCAAAGCTGATGGGGCTATTTCTACTCTTGCTAAACGTACTACTATTCCTATGGAAGATAGTACTTCTTTAAGGATCCTTTAGATAGGAAGCTTGAATCTTATCTAAGGAAGGCCTATTTATATTCAGATCATCTTCTTAGACCTGCAATTTCTTTGGCTGATGTTGCGGCTGCATCAACTGTCTGGTTCGAGAATTTAGCGCAACAAGAATTGGATTCTGACATAGCTAGCATTATTTGCTTACTGCAATATGCTTATCATTTTATTTGTGATGCCATTTTTGATATTATCAAAATCGATGTTAGATCCATGTCTTTAGCTATATTAGCTAGAAGAGCTTTGTGGCTTAAATCTTGGAATGCTGATATGACATCTAAATCTAGATTACTATCTCTTTCTTTCCAAGGTAATAATTTATTTGGTTCTCAGTTGGATTCTATCATTCCAACTGTCACTGGGGGAAATTGAGTTTTTCTGCCTCAGGATAAAAAACCTAAGGGTAAATCTAAGGCTTCTAACTGTTTTCGTTCCTTTCGTCAAAATAAGGAACAAAAACGTAATCCTTCCCCCAAGGAATCTGTTTCCAATTGGAAGCCTTCCTCAAATTGGAATAAATCCAAGCCATTTAGGAAACCAAAGTCAGCCCCTAAGTCCGCATGAAGGTGTGGCCCTCATTCCAGCTCAGCTGGTAGGGGGCAGATTAAGGTTTTTCAAGGATATTTGGATAAATTCTGTCCAAAATCGATGGATTCAGAGCATTGTCTCTCAAGGGTATCAAATAGGATTCAGAGTAAGACCTCCTGTGAGAAGATTTTTTCTCTCACGTATCCCAGCAAATCCAGTAAAAGCTCAGGCTTTCCTAAAGTGTGTTTCAGACCTGGACTCTTCAGGGGTAATCATGCCAGTTTTTTTTTCAGGAACAAGGTTAGGGGTTTTATTCAAATCTATTCATTGTCCCAAAGAAGGAAAATTTATTCAGACCAGTTCTGGATCTGAAAATTTTGAATCATTATGTAAGAGTACCAACTTTCAAGATGGTGTCTATAAGACTATTCTGCCTTTTGTTCAGTGAGGACATTATATGTCCTCAATAGACTTGCAGGATGCATACCTTCATATTCCGATTCATCCAGAACATTATCAGTTTCTGAGATTCTCTTTTCTAGACAAGCATTACCAATTTGTTGCTCTTCCATTTGGCCTAGCAACAGCTCCAAGAATCTTTTCAAAGGTTCTAGGTGCCCTACTATCTGTAATCAGAGAACAGGGTATTGCGGTGTTTCCTTATTTGGACGATATCTTGGTACTAGCTCAGTCTTTACGTTCTGCAGAATCTCACACAAATCAACTAGTGTTGTTTCTTCGGAAACATGGTTGGAGGATCAATTTACCAAAAAGTTTCTTGATTCCTCAGACACGGGTCACCTTTTTAGGCTTCCAGATAGATTCAGTGTCCATGACTCTGTCTCTAACAGACAAGAGATGTTTAAAATTGGTTGCAGCCTGTCGGCACCTTCAGTCTCAGTCATTCCCTTCAGTGGCTATGTGCATGGAAGTTTTAGGTCTCATGACTGCAGCATCGGACGCGATCCCCTTTGCTCGTTTTCACATGAGACCTCTACAGCTTTGTATGCTGAACCAATGGTGCAGGGATTATACAAAGATATCACAATTAATATCCTTAAATCCCAATGTACGACACTCTCTGACGTGGTGGATAGATCACCATCATTTAGTTCAAGGGGCTTCTTTTGTTCGAAATACAACAGATAACAGATCCGGTTGGTTAAACTGGATGACCAATATCTAATGTTCCAGTTTTCATGAGTCCTCTTAAAAACCTTCTAGTAGGTACATGGTATTGTTGAATACACGTACAAATAAACCTAGTATTCAATGAATAATGTAATATTAGCTCAAATGTTCTTATCGAAGTGATAGGATCACTGATATAGTGATAAGAGACCCACTTATAGGTCAACAGTGCATACAAATATTGCAACATTTAAATCATATGATGAACACCGTGAAAAATCAAAAATAAGAAATAAGATACAATGTGTTGGATTCCTTAAACTGTCAAATAAACCATATTGTGGATTTGTAGAATATGGCACACAATAAAAATAAGTAGTGAATGTGGTCTTAAAAATCAATAAATCAAAAAATCAAAAAATAAGATAAAGTGATGGGAAAAATGCAGAAAAAATAATATATATAATAACAAAATTAAATGTAAGATCCTACCAATGAAATTTAAACTAAACTGGTACCAGCTAATACCTCAATTCTCCTGATTCAATCTGGGTGATGGACTCGATGGTCCGATAATGCGTTATTATCTTAAAAACAGTAATCAAATAACACAAGCTATATAAATTACCACAAGCTATATAGTTATGACAAGCTATAAAAATATATGGACGACATAAAAACAGAGTGTGTGTATAGATTGGCCAAAACTAGTCCACAAACTCCTAAAGGTGTGTTTCCACAACTTTAAATAACTTAAAATAATGATAAGACAATAATAGTGTCCTTTGAGAGTCTTTTGGTAAATCCTTAAAAGTCTGGTAAAAATCCGGTAAGAGAAATCCTCAATGTGTAGTAGAGTCCCAAGTTCTATTCCTATGTTAAGACAAATACCTGAAAGAAATGGAAAAAAGCGCACTAAACAAACAGCGCTAATGGGTATGGACTATTGAAAATAGTCTTACCATTCAAATCCTGGTCCTGGATATAATGAGCCTCTCCAACTCTGGTGCAAAGTTTCGTCTACGCGTTTCGGCCCTCGTACCGGGCCTTTTTCAAGACATCATGACGAAACTTTGCACCAGAGTTGGAGAGGCTCATTATATCCAGGACCAGGATTTGAATGGTAAGACTATTTTCAATAGTCCATACCCGTTAGCGCTGTTTGTTTAGTGCGCTTTTTTCCATTTCTTTCAGGTATTTGTCACAAAGGTGAGCAAGTTAAAAAGAGGGGAAAGACAAAGCTTATCCCAGAGGACCCCTGACGTACGTTTCACAAAAAACGCTTCCTCAGAGGGGTGTGGAGCCGCTGCAAAATGTTATATTTATGAGTCTTTAAGACTCTCCTCCAATATTTGAGTGGATATGCCTGATTGCCAAAGCTCAATTTTCGTTGGCTCATATAAGTATCAATCACCAAAAAGACTCATAAATAACATTTTGCAGCGGCTCCACACCCCTCTGAGGAAGCGTTTTTTGTGAAACGTACGTCAGGGGTCCTCTGGGATAAGCTTTGTCTTTCCCCTCTTTTTAACTTGCTCACCTTTGTTGGTCTGGTATAATGCAGCTTTAATAATTGGTAAAAAATTTAAACTTTACTTAGCCCTCGGATTGTAAGGGCTTAGCCTATATTTATAATTCTGCTGCCAGATACCTTTGATACTGACTTCAGACTAATTTAAAAATTTCAGCTCAACTTAGGTGCAGTGTTTTTAATTTTTAGCGCTTGCTAAATGTATGTGTGGTTTAAATTTTGACTTTAATAAACTTTAGTGTATGAATGAAAAACATTTTTTCTAACTATAAACAATCTAGCTCTTATTTTGCGAGGGCAATGGTGGAATTTCCCTCACAGATTTAAGTTACCTATTCTTACTTGTAAGTCTATTTACAATTACTTGTTAGTTGTACCTTGCCCTTAACTTTAAATCTGTGACAGGAGGTATCAGTGGTTAGGAGATTACTAAACTCAAATTGGGCCACTCGCCCTTAACTACTGAATCTCTTGTATATAGCATACTCTGCCCCACCCCCACTTTCTCTCACTTTAAACCCATCCACATATAGCAGATAGCCAAACCAGTAATGAAGGCTATCAGAGGTAATGGTATATAAGAGTATATCGTCGAGCTGAAAAGGGAGATAGGAGATGAATCCCTACGACCGATAACAGAGAAACCATAAAATCAAATAGGCGATACTCTCTTCAAATCCCTCTGACAAACATTGTACCCTGAGAGGAATTGGAATTCTGAATGCTTAGAAGCGCTTATCACAGAAGAAATCATAAAAATCAAGCACAAACTTACTTCACCACCTCCATAGGAGGCAAAGTTTGTAAAATTGATATATTGGTGTGGCGGGAGGTGTATTTATAGGCATTTTGAAGCTTGGGAAACGTTGCCCCTCCTGGTAGAATTATATATCCCATACGTCACTAGCTCATGGGCTCTTGTCAATTACATGAAAGAAAAAGGCTAGGCACAGGAAGCAGTTAGAATTTATAAAGCCTTGTTTTAGTTAGAACATACAGTAGGTCAATATTGCTCAGCTGGAATATTAGTGAATCTTGATGCTTAAGTTTTATTCACTGTTCTTTATTTTATTTATTTATTTTATTGATTCTCAGATAAACACTATTGTCAGCCACAGTGAAATTTAACAATAAACATATGGTATGTCAAGAAGTAATGCAAAATAATATTGTCATCATCAGTCTGTATAGAGATCAAACAAAGAAATTAACATAGGTAGAAGAAAGAAAACAGATCAGCATAGTATCACACTTCTTGTTTTTGTGTAAAATGTGAGCTTTATCCTGAAAAGGCCAAAAAGCAAAATTGGTAATCAAGATTTTTAAAATTGTAATTTGCCTAAAACAGCTATTTTATTTGATGCATTTGCAAGTTTCAGAGGTTGCTTTTTGGCTTTTCTAGGGAGTATTGGTTTACTGAGCATCTTCATATTAATAGTTTGAACAAATAAATTCTAAACAATAGAATTCACCAACCTGAGTGAGGGTCTGTATAGTCCACTGTGTATCCTTCAAGCTGCATCAGCTCCTGAGGTTCAGATTTTTTCTCTCTGTAACTACACATTGCAAATGTGTACTGGCTTACCTGCAAAAGTAGAGGTTCTAGTTACAGTAACAGATCATAAAAAAAACTATTATATAGTATTTAAAGAATATATTGTAACATTACTTAAATAGTGCCAATTCTTATTAACATTTTAACATTTGAAACCACACAGTAACCAATATACATAGGTAATGTGTAGAAGATATACAGTATATATATATACTAAATTATTAGGTGCAAGTTAAAAATGGCCAATTGTGTTTATATTAGTATGTTTAGTTTAATATTAAAAAAATACAAACCTTGAATGTTATTGGGTTTGAAATTAATTACTGTTAAAGGCAAAGGCAGTGATGAGTGAAAGCAGGAAACAGCCACAACTCTGGCTTCACTTACTACTGCTTGTAAACAGTATTTGGATGTCTCCTAGCCAATGATAGATGCACTCTTTATAAAACTGTGCTTCTAGCTATACAGCGGTCATGTTCACTAGCATACAGCTAGATTACGAGTTATGCGCGCTATAGGGAAATTAACGAACGCAACAAAAGTTGCGTTATTTAACCCCTATAGCGATGCCATTAAAGGTTTTCAAACAGTCGGCTTGTGCGTGCAATATGGTGCTTTAAAGTTCCATACCGCACAAAATACAAGCACTGTTTTGACGTGCTTGTGCATGTTTTCCCCATAAACATCAATGGGGAGAGCGGGTCAGAAAAAGGTCTAACATCTGTGAATGAAAAGCTCTGTAACGCAGCCCCATTGATGTC
Source organism: Bombina bombina (assembly GCF_027579735.1). Taxonomy (NCBI): domain Eukaryota; kingdom Metazoa; phylum Chordata; class Amphibia; order Anura; family Bombinatoridae; genus Bombina; species Bombina bombina. The sequence continues at coordinate 167,681,436 of NC_069504.1, read as the reverse complement.
TATGGGGGGAAAAAATAACGTTTAAACCTAACACCCTAATATAAACCCTGAGTCTAAACACCCCTAATCTGCTGCCCCCGACATCGCCACCACCTAACTACAGTTATTAACCCCTAATCTGCCGCTCCCGATATCGCCGCCACCTAACTAAAGTTATTAACCCCTAATCTTCCGCTCTCGATATCGCCGCCACTATATTAAAGTTTTTAACTCATATTCTGCCACACCCCAACATCGCCGCAACTATATTAAAATTATTAACCACGGGGGCGTGTCTAAGCCGTCAACATGAGCAGTCATGAATCGCAGCAGCTCTGTATATGACTTCAGTTATATACTAAATATCTTATAGCTAACTTCTCACACAATCCTATATTTGGAGGCATAAATTAAGAAAAAGTCCTGGTGCTAGCAGATACCTTTTTCTGCTTTAGCTAAGACCTCGGAAGATCGGAATCGACTGAGTATGCTGGCGGCGGCCTACACCAGACCATTAATACCCCCCCCCCAGTCTGATCTCAGGCCGGGTAAGAGCAGCTCTTTTCTGCTAAGTGTTTTAACATGGAGGCGGATATCTTGCTACTACTGCAACAAATATCTTACAAGATGGCGTCTCAGTTTACCTCCCTCACGGAGAGCCTCAGAGAGGGGCAGGGTAATGATGAGGAGGCTCTCCGTGAGGGAAGAGGCTGCTTCCGGGTGGTAAATCGCCATAGAACAAGCCACTGAGCTGTTGTTCGTTCCTGGTAGAGCGCTTCTCTCTTTGTATGCAAATTATTATGACCCTGGGGAAGTCTCCCTATGGGTGATGGGGGAAACCAGACGTGGACTCCTTGCCCAGTGTGCTTAGAGGAATGTGGCTGCACCTCACTGACGAGGCCCATAGGAGGCCGAAACGATCGTCTGGGGTTGTCATGTTCCTTGTTCAGAGGAGAATTGCCTGGTATTTCGGGGCTGGACTGACCTTACTTGGCAGGATCAGACTGATATACTTCAGGAAAGTTTTCTTCTGTGAAAAGCACACTGGTCTATAAGAGGCTGCTTCCGGGTGGTAAATCGCCATAGAACAAGCTACTGAGCTGTTGTTCGTTCCTGGTAGAGCGCTTCTCTCTTTGTATGCAAAATAATGATGAGGAGGATCATGTGACACACAGTTTGACAGCGTCCCTAATAAAGCAACAAGCCCTGGAAGTAGCAGAATATTATGGCGATAATGTGAGTTCCCAGAGTGGGAGTGTTAAATCAGTCATAAAACCGGAGGACGACGAAGATCTACAGCCAAGCAGCACCTACCCGGACTATACGCTGGATACTGATTCTAGTTCTGACATCCCTACTTTCACACAATATAGCCAGCTTCCTCTGTCGATGCGGCCGGTCAACGGGGGAATGAGAGTTGGCAAGAAGCCTCAGTATGAGGGGATATGGACATCAGGTGATTCCAGATGTTTACGCAGTGTGACTCTAGCATTCAGGTATATAGCTTTGAGAGCTACTGAGCTTGTGGTATGTGACCGGCAGTTTGATCTCCAACTATGTGAGCTGGTTGATAGTTATTCTGCCATTACAGCGTTTTATTTTTCCAGTTTCACCATAAGATGTAGAAGATGGTTATACATGTGTAAAAGACTCATGTGTGGTGTTATTGAGGTGGCTATCTTACAGACTTGGCATTGGATAAGTTATTCTACTATTTTTAATTTGTGTGGCTCTACTTGACTTCCTCATTTCCAATATCCCTGGGACTGGTAAACTTTCCTTGTTAGAGGCAGTGTTTTTTCTAATGAGCCATATAATGGAGTGTTTATCTAAATGTATTGCTATCCTCTCTTATGCCTTTACCTAATGTTATTGTTGATCATTTTCATAAGGTTAAGTAACAGTGTTTTCTTCTTTTTTTTTCTGTGCCAGTAATTGCCCGTATGCTCATTGCAGTCTATAGCTTAGTTTGGCTATGTATATGCGAAATATAAAGAGGGGGGCTCACCCATTGTGAAATGCTTATTTTTCTAGTATCATTACAATTAGACTTCTCCTAATTAATAAAAAAATATCTGTATTATCTATGAGGAGTAGTGGCCCATACCTAATATCTTAGGTTATAATAGTATATGACATATTTTATTAGTGTTTACTTCACAGGCTGAGGTATGTTGTGTAGTTCTTACATAATATACTCTTCATGTGTTTCACTATTACTTCTTCCTGTAACACACCCCCCTGTGATGAATATATTTGAAGCACATGGCCTTGGGGTCTCTATACTATCAGTAAGCGTACCCACGCACTGACATGTTCTATATAAGATATTACTATAAGATATATTATGTTTTGCAAAATGCCCATGTTTGTAACTAAGATATTTAAGTATATGTAATTAGGCATATGAATATAAATAATACGCCATGGTCCAAAAGTGACCGTATATCACTATAGTTCTACCACCTCCGGAAATGCCAGATATATTATATGGGTTCAAGAGAAGCCCATACGCTATTAGAGCCTTTTGTAAGGCATTGCCCTAAAGTTAACAGCTCTTTTGCTACAAAACTAAACAAACACCCCCTACAGTAACAGTATTACAAACCCCCACCCCCCAAACCCACAAAATAAAAATAAAGTAAAACCTAATCTACCCGTTGCACTGAAAAGGGCATTTGATAAAGACATTGCCCTTAAAAGGGCATTTAGCTCTTTTGCTGCCCAAGCCCTAATGTAAAAATAAAAACCCACCCCAAAACGAAAAAAATAGAGTACACAAAATAACAAACAAATTATCAAAAATAATAAAAATGATTCCTATTCTAATACCCATTTAAAAACAAAAAACTAAACAAAATAAAAAACCTAATCTAGAATAAACTACCAATAGCCCTTAAAAGGGCCTTTTGTAGGGCATTGCCCTAAGGTAAACAGCTCTTTTACCTGAAAAGAAATTACAAAGACCCACTAACATTACAAAACCCACCCATTAAACCCACAAAATAAACAAAACTATCTAAAAAACCTAATCTACCCATTGCCCTAAAAAGGGCATTTGTATGGGCATTGTTCTTAAAAGGGCATTTAGCCCTTTTGCTGCCCAAACCATAATCTAAAAAAAAAAAAACATCCAAAAAACCCTTAAAAAAACCCACTAACCCCCGATGATTCACTTACAGTTTTTGAAGTCTTGCTTGAACGATCTTCATCCAGGCGACCTCTTCTATCTTCATCCAGGCGGCGAAGTCCTCATCCAGGAGGCCTCTTCTATCTTCATCCAGGCAGCATCTTCTATCTTGATCCTGGTGGCGCGGAGCGGGTCCATCCTGAAGACATCTGGCACAGAGAATCCTCTTCATATGGTCGCCACCGTACATTGAATCTTCAATGCAAGGGAGCCCTTTCAAAACGGCATCCCTTGCATTCCTATTGGCTGAAATTTTTGAATCAGGAATTAGAGCTGCTAAAATCCTATTGGCTGTTCAAATCAAATCGTTTATTATTTTTCATAATTTAGTGTGTTATTTTTTGTAATTAGATACTTTGTAATTTTTAGAGTAGTGTTAGGATTTTTTTAATGTGTAGCTTAGTTTTATTTAATTGGTAGTTAGTTTAATTTTAGTTAAATAGTTATATTACTTTAATTGTTAGTTTAAACTTAGTTCTTTTCATTTGACAGGTAAGTTTTAATTTAAGATAGGGAAATTTTAATTTTAATATAAAGTTAGGGGGGCGTTAGGTTTAGGGGTTACTAGTTTAATTTAGTTTTTGCGATGTGGAGGGCTTTCAGTTTAAGAGTAATAATAATAATAATAATAATAATAATAATAATAATAACTAGTATTTATATAGTGCCTTTCTCCCAGTAGGACTCAAAGCGCTTTTTCAGCACTCGCACTTGGAATTAACCATATCGGTGAATAGTAATAGTTGTTATTATTAATAGTTTACTTTAGCATATTTTGTTGTGGGGGCTTGCGGTTTAGGGGTTAATAGGTTTATTATAGTGGCGGCGGTGTAGTGCTTAATAACTTTAGTACAGTGGGTGAACAACAGATTAGGGGTTAATAATATTTAAATAGTGTTTATGATGGGGGAGGGTGGTGGTTTAGAGGTTAATAACTTTATTATAGTGGTGACGATGTCGGGGAGCGGCGGAATAGGGGTTAATAATTATTTTTAGTGGCAGCGATGTCAGGGGCAGCAGATTAGGGGTTAATAAGTTTAATATAGTATTTGTGATGCGGGAGGGCCTCGGTTTAGAGGTTAATAGGTAGTTTATGGGTGTTTAGTGTACTTTGTAGCAGTTTAGTTATGTTACATAATGCTTTTAGATTGCCTGACTGTAAAACTCGTAATGGCAGCACTATGAAAGTCCCATGAAAAAAACGTAATTTTTACGTGTGCAGGACTGACGTTGCAGTACAGGCTAAAAGGGTGCGGTACAGCTATACCGGCAAGACTTGTAATGGCCGCGGTGCTGTTTTAACGCTGGAATGGCCGTTTTTTCAGTGTTAAAACATGAATGCACAACTCGCAATCTAGGTGATAGTTTAGGATGGAATTTTACCACAGAGTGTCTGACGCTACTGCACTCTGAAGCTCTCTTCAGGATGTAAAACATTGTGGAACATCCTACTGCCATATATTGCTCAACACATGTTCCTTATCTTACTTAATCATTTTGTTTTGGAAAGCTTAACAAATTAAATGTGGAACTTAAGCTTTTGATTTCAAACGTTAGTAGTAAATATCACACAATAATCAAAAAAATTACATGGTCTCTTAAAATAAACTGTAACAATTAAAATAAATCACTTGGAAACATAAATATCTAAATACAAAGTTTGATTTGAGCACATAATGGTAAAATTAATTAGCAACAAATATATTTAAAACCATATAATTGCCCGTATGCTCATTGCAGTCTATAGCTTCGTTTGGCTATGTATATGCGAAATATAAAGAGGGGGGCTCACCCATTGGGAAATGCTTATTTTTCTAGTATCATTACAATTAGACTTCTCCTAATTAATAAAAAAATATCTGTATTATCTATGAGGATTAGTGGCCCATACCTAATATCTTAGGGTATCATAGTATATGACATATTTTATTAGTGTTTACTTCACAGGCTGAGGTATGTTGTGTAGTTCTTACATCTTCATGTGTTTCACTATTACTTCTTCCTGTAACACACCGCCCTGTGATGAATATATTTGAAGCACATGGCCTTGGGGTCTCTATACTATCAGTAAGCGTACCCACGCACTGACATGTTCTATATAAGATATTACTATAAGATATATTATGTTTTGCAAAATGCCCATGTTTGTAACCAAGATATTTAAGTACAGGCAGTCCCCGGGTTACGTACAAGATAGGGACTTTAGGTTTGTTCTTAAATTGAATTTGTATGTAAGTTGGAACAGGCACTTTTTTTAGGTGAAACTCTAGCCAAACATTTTTTTTTTTGTTTTGGATAGCATAGGATAAAGTTTGTTTTGCTATCTGTGCCCCTGTTAAGAAAATTTTACATCACTTTCTGTCCTTGTGACAATTGGATTTTCAGTATTTTGGATTAACCTGGAAAGAAGGATTGTCGATAAAGCTCTATTTTCTCTGTATGTAAGTACGAGTTGTACTTAAGTCGGATGTCTGTAACCCGAGGACTGCCTGTATATGTAATTAGGCATATGAATATAAATAATATGCCATGGTCTAAAAGTGACCGTATATCACTATAGTTCTACCACCTCCGGAAATGCCAGATATATTATATGGGTTCAAGAGTAGCCCATACGCTATTAGAGAGGTATATAAAACACTATATATCATTCAGGTTTATACATATTGGTTTGTTATAAAATGGAGGATTCACAAGTTTATGTCAAGCACTAGTTTGTCTCTGACTTTAAGGTACTTTGTTGCTTTTTTCCCATGTTTTTATATGTCTACAACTTTAATATGTCTATGTGACAGTTTATATGTGATGTATTATTTGAAAATCCTCAAAAAAAGAAATATAAATTAAAAAAAAAATGTATTAACCACTATTCCGCCGCACCCCAACATTGCCGCCACTAAATAAAGGTATTAACCCCTAAACCTATGGCCTCCCACATCATTACCACTAAATAAACCTATTAACCCCTAAACTGCCAGCACCCCACATCGCAAAAACCTAAATTAAACCATATTAACCCCTAAACCTAACCCTAACGTAACCCTAACCCTAAACCTAACACCCCCTAACTTTAACATAATTAAAATAGAGCTAAACTAAAGTTACAATTATTAACTAAATAATACCTATTTAAAGCTAAATACTAACCTGTGAAATAAAACCTAAGCTAGCTACAATATAACTAATAGTCTATCTTAGCTATCTTAGGTTTTATTTTTATTTTACAGGTAAGTTTGCATTTATTTTAACTAGGTAGACTAGTTAGTAAATAGTTATTAATTATTTACTAACTACCTAGTTAAAATAAATACAAACTTTCCTGTGAAATAAAACCTAACCTGCCTTACACTAAAACCTAACATTACAAGAAAACGAAATTATACAAAACAATAAAAAATATTCCTATTCTAATACCCTTTAAAAAAAACACAAACAAAACACCCCCCGAAAAAAAATAAAAAAAAAATAATCTAAAATAAACTACCAAGGGCCCTTAAAAGTGCCTTTTGTAAGGCATTGCCCTAAAGTTAACAGCTCTTTTGCTACAAAACAAAACAAACACCCCCTACAGTAACAGTATTACAAACCCCCACCCCCCCCCAAACCCACAAAATAAAAATAAAGTAAAACCTAATCTACCCGTTGCACTGAAAAGGGCATTTGATAAAGACATTGCCCTTAAAAGGGCATTTAGCTCTTTTGCTGCCCAAGCCCTAATGTAAAAAACATAATTTATGTAAGAACTTACCTGATAAATTCATTTCTTTCATATTAGCAAGAGTCCATGAGCTAGTGACGTATGGGATATACATTCCTACCAGGAGGGGCAAAGTTTCCCAAACCTTAAAATGCCTATAAATACACCCCTCACCACACCCACAAATCAGTTTAACGAATAGCCAAGAAGTGGGGTGATAAGAAAAAAGTGCGAAAGCATCAAAAAAATAAGGAATTGGAATAATTGTGCTTTATACAAAAAAATCATAACCACCACAAAAAAAGGGTGGGCCTCATGGACTCTTGCTAATATAAAAGAAATGAATTTATCAGGTAAGTTCTTACATAAATTATGTTTTCTTTCATGTAATTAGCAAGAGTCCATGAGCTAGTGACGTATGGGATATAAATACCAAAGATGTGGAACTTCCACGCAAGAGTCACTAGAGAGGGAGGGAAAAAATAAAGACAGCCAATTCCGCTGAAAAATTAATGCACTACCCAAAACAAAAGTTTCAATTTTAATAATGAAAAAAACTGAAATTATAAGCAGAAGAATCAAAACTGAAACAGCTGCCTGAAGTACTATTCTACCAAAAACTGCTTCTAAAGAAGAGAAAACATCAAAATGGTAGAATTTAGTAAAAGTATGCAAAGAAGACCAAGTCATTGCTTTGTAAATTTGATCAACAGAAGCTTTATTCTTAAAAAGCCCAGGAAGTAGAAACTGACCTAGTAGAATGAGCCGTAATCCTCTGAGACGGGGAATAATCCGACTCCAAATAAGCATGATGAAACAAAAGCTTTAACCAAGATGCCAAAGAAAACCAGAAAACCAGAAAAGATAACAAATAGACTAGAAGTCTGTCTGAAATCTGAGTAGCTTCAACATAATATTTCAAAACTCTTACCACATCCTAAAGAATGTAAGAATCTTACCAAAGAATTCTTAGGATTAGGACACAAGGAAAAGACAATAATTCCTCCACTAATGTTGTTAGAATTCACAACTTAGGTGAAAATTGAAATGAGGACAGCAAAAAAACACCTTATCCTGATGAAAAATCAGAACAAGGAGATTCACAAGAAAGAACAGATAATTCAAAAACTGTTCTAGCTGAAGAGATGTCCAAAAAGAACAATACTTTCCATGAAAGTAATGAATGTCCAGAGCAAGCATATGCTCAAAATAGAAGAGCCTGAAAAACCTTCAGAACCTGTAGAACTAAATAATGGTGATCTTAACCACCAAATCAAGAGATAAATATTAGGATTCGAAGATTTAAAATGCGAAATCCTAGAATCCCTGCACCATAATTCAGCATAAAAGACTGGAAAGGTTCTTTCTATTGAAAATGAGCAAAGGGGATTAAATCCATGCTGTGGCCATAAGACCTAAAACTTCTATGCATATATAGCAACTGAAGGAAATAATAGAGACAAAAGGTACCGACAAACGGAACACAATAAAATTGTCCCTTGTCTGATAGAGACAAAGACAGTGACACAAACCATCTGGAAACCTAAAAAAGGTGACCCTTGTGTGAGAAATCAAGAGCTTTTGAAAAAAAGATCCTCTAACTATGTCCTGAAGAGCAAGTGAATTATATGAGATTCCGCATCCTCATAAAATAATCTGAATGAAAACAGAAAAATGAAAATATGCATTTATTGTATCTAATGAAAACAAATAATGCTATCACTGACCAAAAAAAGGCAGAATAGTTTGAATAAAACTCCAAAACCCATTTCCTAAAAATGGAACTGGAAGAAATACCCCAGAAGATTCCAGGTCTGAGCAGCGCTTGATCCCCATGGGTGCCCAGCCATGCTTCAACAGTACCTAAAATATATAGGACCGAAACACACTTAAAGAAAGTGTAAGCCTTACTGGAATAAAATCAAAGAAATTTGGACCGAATAGAACCAAATAAATTTCAAAGAAGTCTTAACCTGCCCCTTGCCAGCCAAGCTGGAATACGGCACGTACATCGCAATATTAGGGAGCTGATTTCGAACTGAAAAAATTTCCAATTATAAACATGTTACTTGGGAAAGAATTCAGGAATTCGTTCCTTAATAAGAACAACCAAACTAGTATAAGCTTAAAGTTTTAATCTTAGAACTCAATCTTGAAGCCCAGAGTAACAGTTAAGAATGGAATCCAATTATAAAACAAATAATTGATTATCTTAGAACAAAAGAAATATGGATTTTTTAAAAATCACAAAATTCTTCTAGCTGAAATAGCTAAAGACATAGATTAACCCTCATTTGCGAACATATTCAATAAAATGAAGACACAAATAAAATTATTAGCATGATAGTCCAGTTAAAGGAACAGTCAATACAGTGGACTTGCATAATCAATAAATGCAAAACAGCAAGACAAATGCAACAGCACCTAGTCTAGTAAATGTTGTCCCTTAACAATGCTAAAATAAATCATAATCTGATACTTGATCTTAAAGTAAACAGAACAAAAATGAAGCAATTGCAACATCCAAAAAAAACACAGGACCAAGAAAAGTACCTGGAACTAAATAATTTTCCATAAATAAGATACAACTATCTAAAGGAACATAAATACTATTATGCTATAGAAACAATAGCCCAATTAGTAGGAGTAGAGATAGCCCCAATAAATTGGAGAACCCTCCAAATTGAATGCTGGCAAAGAATATAGTTTAAAACATTTGAAGAAGGAATAAAAGAAAATTCTCAGCCTATTCCATTCCCTAGTATGGGGAATTGGAAAGAAAACCCCTGAAAACACAGAAGAATAAATAAGCAGAAATAGTGTCAGCTAGTCTTAAAAAACTAGTTACCTTAATATCCAAAATAATCAACACCTTTTTAACAAAGAACAAATGTACTTTAATAAAAAAATAATAAAAAAGTAGATTTGTTAGTGTCAATATCTGATGAAGAAAATTCTGAAAGAGAAAAAACATCATCAGAGAAGGATAAATCAGTATGTTGTTGGTCATTTGAAACTTCAATAATTAAAAAAGAAGTGAAAAAGACCTAAAATTTTTTATTAGAAGGCACAAAGTCAGACAAAGCCTTTAACATAGAATCAGAAAAATATTTCTTATAAATCTTCTAAATATTTCTTGCACATAAGATGTAAGAATGGCAATATATAAAGCATAAATACTAATGGATTCTGCATGTAAAAATATATCATAATAACTTATTACAAACCATAGCTAAAGATAAACATTTATAACATTTAAAATAAATGGACTTAGCTTTGGTAGAACTGAACTCAGTTAAGCGTTTTTCCAGAAGTAGCTTTTGATCCAGGGTCAATCTGAGACATCTTGCAATATGTAATAGAAAAAACAACATATAAAGCAAAATCTATCAAATTCCTTAAATGACAGTTTCAGGAATGGGAAAAAATGCCAATGAACAAGCTTCTAGCAACCAGAAACAAATAAACAATGAGACTTAAATAATGTGGAGACAAAAATGACGCCCATATTTTTTAGCGCCAAAAAAGACGCCCACACTATTTGGCGCCTAAATGCTTTGGCACCAAAAATGACGCCACATCCGGTAACGCCGACATCTTTGGTGCAAAAAAAGTAAAAAAAATGACGCACATACAAACAACTTCCGGTGACAAGTATGACGCCGGAAATGACTAAGAAATTTTTTGCGCCAAAAAAGTCAGCGCCAAGAATGACGCAATAAAATGAAGCATTTTCAGCCCCCGCGAGCCTAACAGCCCACAGGAAAAAAAGTCAAATTTTAAAGGTAAGAAAAAATTTAATATCCAAATGCATTATCCCAAATAATGATACTGACTGTCTGAAATAAGGAATATTGAACATCCTGAATCAAGGCAAATAAATGTTTAAACACATATATTTAGAACTTTATATAAAAGTGCCCAAACATAGCTTAGAGTGTCACAGAAAATAAGACTTACTTACCCCAGGACACTCATCTACATATAGTAGAAAGCCAAACCAGTACTGAAACGAGAATCAGTAGAGGAAATGGTATATATAAGAGTAAATCGTCGATCTGAAAAGGGAGGTAAGAGATGAATCTCTACGACCGATAACAGAGAACCTGAAATCATTGAATTCAAATAGGCAATACTCTCTTCACATCCCTCTGACATTCACTGCACGCTGAGAGGAAAACCGGGCTCCAGCCTGCTGCGGAGCGCATATCAACGAAGAATCTAGCACAAACTTACTTCACCACCTCCACGGGAGGCAAAGTTTGTAAAACTGAATTGTGGGTGTGGTGAGGGGTGTATTTATAGGCATTTTAAGGTTTGGGAAACTTTGCCCCTCCTGGTAGGAATGTATATCCCATACGTCACTAGCTCATGGACTCTTGCTAATTACATGAAAGAAATAAAAACCCACCCCAAAACGAAAAAAAAAGATTACACAAAATAACAAACAAATTATCAAAAATAATAAAAATGATTCCTATTCTAATACCCATTTAAAAACAAAAAAACTAAACAAAAAAAAAACCTAATCTAGAATAAACTACCAATAGCCCTTAAAAGGGCCTTTTGTAGGGCATTGCCCTAAGGTAAACAGCTCTTTTACCTGAAAAAAAAATTACAAAGACCCCCTAACATTACAAACCCCACCCATTAAACCCACAAAATAAACAAAACTATCTAAAAAACCTAATCTACCCATTGCCCTAAAAAGGGCATTTGTATGGGCATTGTTCTTAAAAGGGCATTTAGCCCTCTTGCTGCCCAAACCATAATCTAAAAAAAAAAAAAAAAACATCCAAAAAACCCTTAAAAAAACCCACTAACCCCCGATGATTCACTTACAGTTTTTGAAGTCTTGCTTGAACGATCTTCATCCAGGCGACCTCTTCTATCTTCATCCAGGAGGCGAAGTCCTCATCCAGGAGGCCTCTTCTATCTTCATCCAGGCGGCATGTCCTATCTTGATCCTGGTGGCGCGGAGCGGGTCCATCCTAAAGACATCTGGCACAGAGAATCCTCTTCATATGGTCGCCACCATACATTGAATCTTCAATGCAAGGGAGCCCTTTCAAAATGGCATCCCTTGCATTCCTATTGGCTGAAATTTTTGAATCAGCAATTAGGAATTAGAGCTGCTAAAATACTATTGGCTGTTCAAATCAGCCAATAGGATTTAAGCAGCTCTCATTCTATTGGATGATTCATAGATAGAAGACGCCAGCTGAATGAAGACTTCTCGCCGCCTGGATGAGGAACTTGCCACCTGGATGAAGATAGAAGAGGCCGCCTGAATGAAGGCTTCTCTCCACCTGAATGAAGATCGTTCAATCGGGACTTCAAAAACTTTAAGTGGGGGTTAGTTTTAGGCTTTTTTTAAGGATTTTTTGGGTGTTTTTTTTTAGATTAGGGTTTGGGCTATTCCTAAACAAGCTAAATGTCCTTTTAAGGGCAATGCCCATACAAATGCCATTTTCAGGGCAATGGGTAGCTTGGGTTTTTGTTAGAGTTAGGTTTTTTTTATTTTCGGAGGTTGGTTAGGTGGTGGGTCTTTGTGGGGTTTTTTTTACAGGTAAAAAAGCTGTTTAACTTTTAAGGACTATTAGTAGTTTATTGTAGGCTAGGTTTTTTTTTATTTTGGGTGGGCTTTTTTAGTTTGATAGGGCTATTAGATTAGGTGTAATTCTTTTTTAATTTTGGATAATTTCAAATCAACACATGTTCCTTATCTTACTTAATCATTTTAATTTTAAAACCAAAGAAATAAGGGGTGGGGCACATGCAACCTTGGGGTGAAGTATACAAAGTATATACAAGATACATAGTATCCCCAGATTTCTCTTAAAGAAATGTGCATACAATACAACACTACTTAAATGTTTGTGTAGAATGTTAATGCATTATGTTTTGGAAAGCTTAACAAATTAAATGTGGAACTTAAGCTTTTGATTTCAAATGTTAGTAGTAAATATCACACAATAATCAATTAAATTTATTGCAAAAAATTACATGGTCTCTTAAAATAAACTGTAACAATTAAAATAAATCACTTGGAAACATAAATATCTAAATACAAAGTTTGATTTGAGCACATAATGGTAAAATTAATTAGCAACAAATATATTTAAAACCATATAGAGGGCTAGATTACAAGTGGAGCACTAATTTATCGCGCTCGCGCAAAAGAGGAAATTTGCCCATATGTGGGAGCGCAAAAATTAACCATTACAAGTGGTTAATTTTTTAAAAGTGCCCCAAATGCCCTCAAAATAGAGGGCATTGTAGTTTTTAATTAAAACAATGTAGCATTAAATTAAATTAAAAACAACTGCACTAGGCAGTTTTTGAGGTCTAAAGTTGGTGGGAGTGGGGTGTTAGAAAAAAAAAATGCACTGAAAATTGACTTTACATTGTGATCTATGGGAACTGTATGTTTGCTTATTCACACTATTCGGGTTAACGCTAGCGTAAAATATATGGTAGCTTTCCTTTCATGTGAATATGGCTGTTAAAGGGACAGTCTAGTCCAATTTTTTTTACATGATTCAGATAGGGCAAGTCATTTTAAACAACTTTCCAATTTACTTTTATCACCAATTTTGCATTGTTCTCTTGGTATTCTTAGTTGAAAGCTAAACCTAGGAGGTTCATATGCTAATTTCTTAGACCTTGAAGGCCGCCTCTAATCAGAAAGCATTTTGACAGAGGCTTAAATACAAGGCAATTACAGAGGTAAAAAGTGTATTATTATAACTGTGTCTGTTTTGCAAAACTAGGGAATGGGTCATTAAGGGATTATCTATCTTTTAAACAACAACAATTCTGGTGTTGACTGTCCGTTTAAATGTAGGCAACTTCAGGATTCTAAATCTATCTAAAACTGCACTTACCTGCACAAGAACAAAGTAACGTTTCTTCCATCTCTTCCAAACCTTCTGTCCGACTGCATATAAATACCTGAGAAACACATATATGATTGGAATTTTTTCTGAACAATAAAAATAACATAATTAAAATGGACATTACGGAGCAAAAATGGATGCTCTATTTTGTTAGAGTATGTACATTTAGTGCTAGCGAGCCTGCCATGCTATGTGTTTATATTCCCCCTCACAATGAAGTTAAACTCATAGTTAAAATACTGCTAAAGAACCACAGTGCACTTCTGATCCAAAGCAGATACACCTGCTAAGCAGGCAGCTGCACAGCTAGGTTGCGCAACTGCTGAGCTCATTGGCATGTATCCACTCGGAACTAGGATCTCTCAGTGGCTCCAGATTTGTACTTTAACTATGTGTTTAACCTATTAAGTTAAGGATAAGCACATAGTATTGCGGGGTCGCTAGTGCTAACATTACATGCTCCAATGAGAGAGAGCAAGCACGTTTTTTGCTATAATGTCTCTGTCATATTTAATATATATTTAATAATATAATAAATATATTAAATTGAGAACTAGAACAGTACTTGAAATACCATATATATTTGTCCAATTCTAGCATGAATGTTAAACACAACTTAATTAGATAGAGAATAAAAAACAAATTATTAAATAGAAAGCAATGACCACCATTAAAGGGATAAGAAACAGTAAAAAAAAAATAGTTTACAGCAATAAAAAAATTGTTATAATAAATTAATATATAAATAATTGTATTCTAGTATCAATTTTGGAGAGAGAGAGAGAGAGAGAGAGAGAGAGAGAGAGAGAGAGAGAGAGAGAGAGAGAGAGAGAGAGAGAGAGAGAGAGAGAGAAAAAAAAGAAAATTTATGGTTACCTGATAAATGTATTTATTTTTTGACACTTTGGGGGGTAGTTATCAAGCCGTCTACTTTTCAGCCTTCGCCGGCCCAATACGCCCGCCTAAGCTCGCCTACCTTCGCCGCCGCGGACCTTGAATACGTTCGCCTAAGTTATCAAATAAAGCTGTCAAAAAGCCGCGGGGCGATGAGCAGCGGACTGTGAGAGTTATCACTCATCCGATCTCGCTGCTCTTCGGCTTTTTCCCAGCTTTATTGCTAGCCTGTCACTAAGCACTCACACTAACTACACTGTTCTATCCCTATACCGGCGCCCCCAGAGCCTCCCGCAACTCAATAAAGTTACTAACCCCTAAACCGCCGCTCCTAGACCCTGCCGCAACTCTGATAAATGTATTAACCCCTAAACCGCCGCTCCTAGACCCTGCCGCAAATCTGATAAATGTATTAACCCCTAAACCGCCGCTCCTAAACCCTGCCGCAACTCTTATAAATGTATTAACCCCTAAACCGCCGCTCCCGGACACCGCTGCCACCTACATTATACCTAGTAACCCCTATCCTGCCCCCCCCTATACCGTCGCCCTCTATAATAAAATTATTAACCCCTATACTGCTGATCCCGCACCTCGCCGCAACTAAATAGTTTAACCCCTAAACTGCCGCTCTCTGAACCCGCCGCAACCTATATTAAATTTATTAACCCCTATCCTGTCCCCCCTACACCGTCGCCACCTATAATAAATTTATTAACCCCTATCCTGCCCCCCACTACACCGCCGCCACTGTAATAAAATTATTAACCCCTAAACCTAAGTCTAACCCTAACCCTAACGCCCCCCAAACTTAAATATTAATTAAATAAATCTAAATAATATTTCTATTATTAACTAAATGAATCCTATTTAAAACTAAATACTTACCTTTAAAATAAACCCTAATATAGCTACAATATAAATAATAATTATATTGTAGCTATCTTAGGATTTATTTTTATTTTACAGGCAACTTTCAATTTATTTTAACTAGGTACAATAGCTATTAAATAGTTATTAACTATTTAATAGCTACCTAGCTAAAATAAACTGAAATTTACCTGTAAAATAAATCCTAACCTAAGTTATAATTACACCTAACACTACACTATACTTTAATAAATTATTCCTATTTAAAACTAAATACTTACCTGTAAAATAAACCCTAATATAGCTACAATATAAATAATAATTATATTGTAGCTATCTTAGGATTTATAATTATTTTACAGGTAACTTTGTATTTATTTTAGCTAGTTAGAATAGTTATTAAATAGTTATTAACTATTTAATAACTACCTAGCTAAAAGAAATACAAAATTACCTGTAAAATAAATCCTAACCTAAGTTACAATTAAACCTAATACTACACTATCATTAAATTAATTAAATAAACTACCTACAAATAACTACAATTAAATACAATTACATAAACTAACTAAAGTACAAAAAATAAAAAAGATAAGTTACAAAAAATAAAATAAATAAGTTACAAACATTTTAAAAATATTACAACAATTTTAAGCTACTTACACCTAATCTAAGCCCCCTAATAAAATAACAAACCCCCCTAAAATAAAAAAATGCCCTACCCTATTCTAAATTAAATAAAGTTCAAAGCTCTTTTACCTTACCAGCCCTTAAAAGGGCCATTTGTGGTGGCATGCCCCAAAAAGTTCAGCTCTTTTGCCTGTAAAAGAAAAATACAACCCCCCCCAACATTAAAACCCACCACCCACATACCCCTAATCTAACCCAAACCCCCCTTACAAAAACCTAACACTAATCCCCTGAAGATCATCCTACCTTGAGTCGTCTTCACTCAGCCGAGCAGCGATGGAACCGAAGTGGACATCCGGAGCGGAAGAAGTTAATCCTCCAAGCGGCGCTGAAGAAATCTTCCATCCGATGAAGTCATCATCCAGGCGGTGCTGAAGAAGTCTTCGATCCGGGCGATGTCATCTTCCAAGAGGCGCTGAAGAGGTCTTCTATCCGGGCGATGTCATCTTCCAGGCCGGGTCTTGAATCTTCCTCCCGCCTACGCGGAACATCCTTCTTCGCCGACGGACTACAACGAATGAAGGCTCCTTTAAGGGACGTCATCCAAGATGGCGTCCCCTCACTATCCCGATTGGCTGATAGGATTCTATCAGCCAATCGGAATTAAGGTAGGAAAAATCTGATTGGCTGATGGAATCTTTACCTGTAAAATAAATATAAATCCTAAGATAGCTACAATATAATTATTATTTATATTGTAGCTATATTAGGGTTTATTTTACAGGTAAGTATTTAGTTTTAAATAGGAATAATTTATTAAAGTATAGTGTAGTGTTAGGTGTAATTGTAACTTAGGTTAGGATTTATTTTACAGGTAAATTTCAGTTTATTTTAGCTAGGTAGCTATTAAATAGTTAATAACTATTTAATAGCTATTGTACCTAGTTAAAATAATTGAAAGTTGCCTGTAAAATAAAAATAAATCCTAAGATAGCTACAATATAATTATTATTTATACTGTAGATTTATTAGGGTTTATTTTAAAGGTAAGTATTTAGTTTTAAATAGGATTAAGTTAGTTAATAATAGAAATATTATTTAGATTTATTTAATTAATATTTAAGTTAGGGGGGCGTTAGGGTTAGACTTAGGTTTAGGGGTTAATAATTTTATTACAGTGGCGGCGGCGTAGTGGGGGGCAGGATAGGGGTTAATAAATTTATTATAGGTGGCGACGGTGTAGGGGGGGCAGATTAGGGGTTAATAAGTTTAATATAGGTTGCGGCGGGTTCAGGGAGCGGCGGTTTAGGGGTTAATACATTTATTATAGTTGCGGTGGGCTCCGGGAGCGGCGGTTTAGGGGTTAATACATTTATTATAGTTGCGGTGGGCTCCGGGAGCGGCGGTTTAGGGGTTAATATGTATAGAGTAGCTTGCGGTGGGCTCCGGGAGTGGCGGTTTAGGGGGTTATAACTTTATTTAGATGCGGCGGTGTAGGGGGGGCAGATTAGGAGTGTTTAGACTCGGGGTACATGTTAGGGTGTTAGGTGTAGACAGCTCCCATAGAAATCAATGGGATGTCTGTCAGCAGCGAACTTGTACTTTCACTATGGTCAGACTCCCATTGATTCCTATGGGATCCGCCGCCTCCAGGGGTGGCGGTTTGAAAACCAGGTACGCTGGGCCGTAAAAGTGCCGAGCGTACCTGCTAGTCATTTAATAAGTAGCAAAAGTAGTGAGATTGTGCCGCACTTGTGTGCAGAACATCTGGAGTGACGTAAGAATCGATCTGTGTCGGACTGAGTACGGCGGATCGAAGTTTACGTCACAAAATTCTACTTTTGCCGGTCTCGAGCCTTTGATAACTAAGGCGAATCAGCCTCGCCACAAATACGCTGCGGAATTCCAGCGTATTTGAGGTTGACGGCTTGATAACTACCCCCCAATGAGTCCACGGATCATCTTAATTACTAATGGGATATTAACCTCCTGGTCAGCAGGAGGAGGCAAAGAGAACCACAACAGAGCTGTTAAATAGCTCCTCCCCTCCCACTCCACTCATTCGATCTAAGTTAAGGAAAGAAAGGAAAAGCCAAGGTGCAGAGGTGTCTGAAGTTTACAATAACCCACAACCTGTCTTACAAGAACAGGGTGGGCCGTGGACTCATCGTGTCAAAAAAGAAATACATTTATCAGGTAAGCATAAATTTTATTTTATTTTTTATGACACGATGAGTCCACGGATAATCTTAATTATTAATGGGATTCAATACCCAAGCTAGAGTACACAGATGATATGGGAGGGACAATACAGGGAACCTAAACGGAAGGCACCACTGCTTGAAGAACCTTTCTCCCAAAAGCGACCTCAGCCGAGGTAAAAGTGTCAAATTTGTAAAACTTTGAAAAAGTGTGAAGAGAGGACCAAGTTGCAGCCTTGCAAATCTTCATTTTTGAATGCCCATGAGAAAGCAACAGCCTTTGTGGAGTGAGCCGTAACCCTCTCGAGAGGCTGCTGTCCAGCATTCTCATATGCAAAATGTATAATGCTCTTCAGTCAAAAAGAAAGAGAAGTAGCCGTAGTTTTCTGTCCCTTACGTTTTCCTGAGAAAATCACAAAAAAAGAAGACTGACGAAAGTCCTTAGTCGCCTGCAAGTAAAACTTTAAAGCACGGACCACGCCTAAAAAGTCGTTCTTTCTGAGAAGAAGGATTAAGACACAAAGAAGGAACAACAATCTCCTGATTAATGTTCCGATCAGAATCAACCTTACAAAGAAATCCTAATTTAGAATGTAAAACTACCTTATCTGAATGGAAAATAAGGTAAGGAGAATCATACTGCAATGCCGAGAGCTCTGACACTCTACGAGCTGAGGAAATAGCAACAAGAAATAAAACTTTCCAAGATAACAACTTAATATCTAAGGAATGCATAGGCTAAAACTGAGTCCCTTGAACTTTGAGAACTAAATTAAGACTCCATGGAGGAGTAACTGGTTTAAACACAGGCCTGATCCTGACCAAGGCCTGACAAAATGATTGAACATCTGGGACATCCACCAGACGTTTGTATAACAAAATAGATAAGGCCGAGATCTGACCATTTAGGGAGCTTGTCGATAAACCTTTCTCCGAACCCTTTTGAAGAAAAGACAAAATTCTAGGAATCCTAACTTTACTCCATGAGTAGCCTTTGGATTCACACCAATAGAGATATTTACGCCAAATTTTATGGTAAATCCTTCTAGTTACGGGCTTACAAGCCTAAATCATGGTCTCTATGACAGAATCAGAAAACCCCCGCTTGGATAAAATTAAGCGTTCAATCTCCAAGCAGTCAGCTTCAGAGAAACTAGATTTGGGTGAAGGAAGGGCCCCTGAATCAGAAGGTCCTTCCTCAACGGGAGTCTCCAAGGTGGCAGAGATCTCCACCAGATCCACATACCAAATCCTGTGAGGCCAGGCCGGTGCTATGAGTATCACCGAAGACCTATCCTGTTTGATTCGAGCAATTACCCGAGGAAGAAGAGCAAACAGATGAAATAGGTATGCTAGACTGAAGGTTCAAGGGACCACCAGAGCATCTATCATTTCTGCCTGGGGGTCCCTGGACCTTGACCCATATCTCGGGAGCTTGGCATTCTGTCGGGATGCCATGAGATCCAATTCCGGTTGACCCCACTTGAGAATAAGGTTGGAGAACACTTCCAGATGGAGTTCCCACTCCCCTGATGAAAGGTCTGTTTGCTCAGGAAATCCACCTCCCAGTTGTCCACCCCTGGGATGTGGATTGCCGATAGGCAACAAGAGTGGGCTTCCGCCCACTGGATTATTTTGGCTGCCTCTGTCATTGCTAAGGAACTCCTCGTTCCTCCCTGATGATTGATGTAAGCCACTGAAGTTATGTTGTCTGACTGGAACCTGATAAACCGGAGTGAGCCTAACTGGGGCCAGACCAGAAGGGCATTGAAGATTGCCCTCAGTTCTAGAATGTTTATAGGGAGAACAGACTCTGAGTCCAAACTCCCTGAGCCTTGAGAGAGCCCCAGACTGCTCCCCACCCCTGAAGGTGGGCATCTGTTGTTGCAATCACCCAAGATGGTCTGCAAAAGCAGGTTCCCTGGTAGAGATGATCCAGAGACAACCACCATTGAAGAGAGTCTCTTGTCTCCTGCTCCAGAGTTATTAGAGGAGACAAGTCTGCATAATCTCTGCTCCATTGCCTGAGCATGTTTAACTGCAGATGTCTGAGATGGAAGCGAGCAAACAGGATGATGTCAATTGCCACCACCATCAGCCCGATTAACTCCATGTACTGAGCCACTGACGGCCGAGGAGTGGACTGAAGGACTAGACAAGTATCGATAATCTTTGATTTCCTGACTTCTGTCAGAAAAATCTTCATAGACAAGGAATCTATTATGGTTCCCAAGAAAGTGACTCTTGTGTCTGGAACTAGGGAACTCTCTTCCAAATTTACCTTCCACCCGGGAGTTCTCAGGAAAGATAACACTATTTTGGTGTGGGATCTTGTATGTTGAAAAGATGACGCCTGGACTAGAATGTCGTCCAGATAAGATGCCACCCCAATGCCCTGTGACTGAAGTACCGCCTACAGAGACCCCAGAAACTTTGTGAAAATTCTGGGAGCAGTGGCCAGGCCGAAAGGAAGAGCCACGAACTGGAAGTGTTTGTCCTGGAAGGCAAATCTTAGGAACTTGTGATGATCCCTGTGAATAGGGACATGTAGGTACGCGTCCTTTAAATCCACTGTTGTCATAAATTGGCCCTCCTGGATTAAGGGAAGAATGGAACGAATAGTTTCCATCTTGAAGGATGGAACCCTGAGAAATTTGTTTAGACTCTTTAGGTCTAAAATTGGTCTGAAGGTTCCCTCCGTTTTGGGAACCACGAACAGATTGGAATAAAAACCCTACCAAGGATATCAGACGTGCCTGTGTGGAGCTCCTGGCTTCCAAAAAACTTAAAAACCATGTTTATTTGCCCTTAGAGTAATATTTTTTCTTATATCGCAAGAGGAGTCTTTAATCTACAATAACACCAAAGACACGGGGAGCGCTCGAGTAGATACCTATGATTTTGAGTATCCCTTTTAAAACCATGGCTGGAATGGAGGCCCTGAACGGCTGGGGGTTGGCTGTGGCGCAGCTCCTGCATGATCATTTTGTCAGATTGGAGACCACACTTTATGAGAGCTGTGCTGCAGCAACCGAGTCTACGCATGTTGCCCTTAGCAAGATTACGGCTGACAATACCTTGATTCAGGATACCAACACTGGAATACCATCTCCCAGGACCTCGTGCTGTTTGTTCGACCTCCTACAATGTGGGGATCTATCTAATCACTGCTGCAGTGAACGGACTGGTGGTGAGACATGTACAACTGCAGAGGTGGAGGAAGGTGACTGTCCTAGCATACAACCAGAATTAAGGCTGACCGATGTCACACTAGACCCTGGAATATATCGTGCCTCACTTCTACACCTGCCTTCAGCTACAGGGCGCATAGAATCTGCAGAATACGGCCATGTTTGGAGCGCTCACCCTTTGCCTAGTAAAGCCGTTATTAGGGTGATTGAACAAATGCCTTTTGTTTTCAATACCGGACATGACTCGAGAGATATCTCTTCAGAATGTTAAAGGCCATTTCTTTTTGCTCTGTAGACCTCTGTTATGCTGCCCCTGGGGCTCTACAGTTAAAAATCCCTACTCCCACGGAACATACTGGAGGGCCCTTGCAGTTAGGAGATATGGTTCACAGGCTGAGAGACTGTTATATATCACTAGCCACTGGTGTGGGGTAAACTTAAAGAACATTACTCTGGAACTGTATACCACTCATCTTCTCTTCGCTACTTTAAGTGTTTATGTTTTTATGCCTATATGCAATTTGTCAATCCTTACCCTACAATATGTTCTGTAATCCCCCATATGTTATTTCTGGGACTACCATACTACTGAGGTGTGATAATTATATTTACATTGATGCCATTTAATCTAAAGCTGCACCTTACATGCTATGTGCCATACTATTTACTAATTAGATATCATATACTACAGAGAGATAAACTACCCATAGCAGAAGTTGAGCTTATTGTTATACTAGTCCATTTATAGGCTTCTAATTCAGTTATGTCCTTCAGAGTTGAATTAACTCATTACATGGTGGCAGCCCACTACAAGCTGAATATATTACTCAGTTGTTGCCTAATGTGCTATAAAGATGGCTATTTGTTGTCTACTGTATTATGTGATTGTATATATGCAACAGTGTGTTTTACAGTAAAAGCTTCTATCACTATTCTCAACTGGCAATTCATGTCCTCATGAGTCTTTACACACGGACTAACATACAAGATTTACCACCCCCCCCCTTTCATAATATACCTCCTACTTTAGGAGAGTTAAATAAGCAGTTTGTCTAGCCTATACCGCACCCACATTTTTCTCTATATAAGTACACTCTCCTACATAATTGAATATTGTGTTTATTACCCCTACCTAGTTTAGCTGAATAGCGTGATTGTTTAACATTTACCTCCTACATTGTTACCAGCTTTCCTGTAGATTCTGAACCTATCGCAATGTACTTATATATTTTCTTCCATACCATTTATGCACATGCATAGAACTCCTCCTTAACAATATTTTAAATCCTACAGGGT
The DNA here is from genome assembly GCF_027579735.1 of Bombina bombina. Taxonomy (NCBI): domain Eukaryota; kingdom Metazoa; phylum Chordata; class Amphibia; order Anura; family Bombinatoridae; genus Bombina; species Bombina bombina. The sequence continues at coordinate 167,658,589 of NC_069504.1, read as the reverse complement.
TCATAAGTGAACTTACCTATTGTTGGAGGAAATCATATATGTTATAAAAAGAGGTTTTACCTTTATATTGTGCTACTATACCTTTGCTGTTCCATATTCTTTAAGGTTAAGTACTGTTATTGTCTTTGTGTTAGAATGTCTGGCACATTGTCATTCCTACTTTGATGTACGTGAACATGTTATTGTACCCGTTGATAACCTCAATAAAGAATATTTAAAAAAAAAAAAAAAAAAAACCCTGACCCTGTTACTGTACTGGAATGGGAACAATCACTCCCAGGGTGGAGAGGTCTCCTACACAATGTAAGAACACCTCTCTTTTTGTCGGGTCTGCAGATAATCTTGAAAGTAGAAACCTGCCTCTGGGAGGAAAACGTTTGAACTCCAATTTGTATCCCTGAGACACTATTTCTATTGCCCAGGGATCCTGAACGTCCCGAACCCAAGCCTGAACAAAGGTCCCGGATCGGGGGCATGCCCTTCATGCTGTTTTGGATTCAATAGCAGGTTTCTTGGATTGTTTACCCTTATTCCAAGACTGGTTGGGTCTCCATGTAGGTTTAGATTGTTCCTGCTTAGAGGAGGAAGAGGAAGAATTTCCCTTGAACATTCGAAAGGAACGAAAATTACTTTGTCATCCTTTTTGTTTGTTTATCTTATCCTGAGGGAGGAGATGACCCTTACCTCCCGTGATATCAGAGATAATTTGCGTGAGGCCAGGTCCAAACAAGGTCTTTCCCTTGTAAGGAATCGCTAGAAGCTTAGACTTGGAAGAGACATCTGCAGACCAAGGTATTAACCATAAGGCTCTAGAATAGAAAAAAACGGAATTTTAGCTCCCAGTTTAATAATTTGAAGGGAAGTGTCTGTAATAAAAGCATTAGCTAGCTTAAGAGCTTTAATCCTGTCTTGAATCTCCTCCAAGGAAGTCTCAGTCCTGAGAGACTCAGATAGTGCATCAAACCAATATGCTGCTGCACTAGTGATGGTAGCAATGCATGCAGCTGGTTGTCATTGTAAACCCTGGTGAACATAAATTTTTTTAAGTAAACCTTCTAACTTCTTGTCTATAGGATCTTTGAAAGCACAACTATCCTCTATGGGAATAGTAGTTCTCTTGGTTAAGGTGGAAACAGCCCTTCCACCTTAAGAACTGTTTGCCAAGCCTCCTTGAAAGAGTCAGCTATTGGAAACATCTTCTTAAAAATAGGAGAGGGAGAAAAGGGTATGCCTGGTCTCTCCCACTCCTTAGTAATGATCTCTGAAGCTCGCTTTGGAACAGGAAATATGTCTGAGTAAGAAGGAACTTCAAAATATCTGTCCAATTTACTAGACTTCGTAGGGGCAACCACTACCGTGGAGTCACAGTCGTCCAAAGTAACCAAAACCTCCCTGAGCAACAGGCGGAGGTGTTCCAGCTTAAACCTAAAAGTTACAAGCTCCAAGTCCATTAGAGGCAATGAACTTTCTGAATCTAAAATTTCACCTTCAGATAGAACCTCATTACCCTCCTCTTCAGGTCCTTGGGAGGGTATGTCCGAAATTGCCACAATTGCATCAGAAACCTCACTTACTGAATGTCTGGTTTTACTCTTACGTTTGCCCTGCAACATTGGGAAAGCAGACAATGCATCAGAAATTGTAGAAGACATGAGAGAAGCTATGTCTTTTAAGGTAACTCCAGCGGGCGCTAGAGCAGAAGTACAGGGCACTGTTTGAGCGGGAGCTAAAATTTGGGACGCTTGGGGAGAAAACTGCGGCATACCTTGAATCTCGTCATTAGACTCTAGGACAGCATCCGCCTTTGAAAAGTTTTGCTCAGGAAAAATCTTTTCCCTATAACTTAAAGTCCTCTCGATACATGAGGGACAGAAAGGGATTGGGGTTTCCACATTTGCATCCAAACACAAGGAGCATGTAACACTTTGCAAGTCTCCTAGGTCCATACTGAATCACAAAGATATAAATATGCAATAAAAACTTTAATTTAGACACAAAAAGTTTGAATGTAAAAAACATTACTGTGTCTTTAAATTTAAAAGTTTAACTTTTTTACTGCATGTGAGCAAAAATGTGTTCAAACACCCATACACAAACAAAAGTGACACCCCTACACCCCAGCAGCTCTCCTGAGGTGCCTACTTGAGTGCAAGACCAGAGCCTCTCTCTCCCTCCTGGCAAGCAATCCTGAATATATATTCCTCAGGTTTTCAGGGTTAGGGCAGCAATAATATATGGGAGGGAAAGTGAGAATTATGTCCCACAAGTTCCCATTGCTCTAAAGCCACAAATGCTTTACTGAAGAGACTGATATGGACTACGGCTACACCCCAGGACAAAGCAGCACAATCTTGTGCTAACACCTCACTTTACCACTTCCTATCACTAACGTAGGCAAAAAGAATGACTGGAGTGGGAGGGAAGGGAGGAGCTATTTAACAGCTCTGCTGTGGTGCTCTTTGCCTCCTCCTGCTGACCAGGAGGTGAATATCTCATTAGTAAATAAGATGATCCGTGGGCTCATCGTGTCATAAAAAAGATAGATAGAGAGAGAGAGAGAGAGAGAGAGAAAGAAAGAGAGAGAGAGAGAGAGAGAGAGAGAGAAAGAGAGAGAGAGCTCATTGGCTTGTATCCACTCAGAACTAGGATCTCTGGGTGGCTCCAAATTTGTACTTTAACGATGTGTTTAACCTATTAAGTTAAGGATAAGCACATAGTATTGCAGGGGTCGCTAGTGCTAACATTACATGCTCCGATGAGAGAGAGCAAGTCAGTTTTTTGCTATAATGTCATATTTAATATATATTTAATAATATAATAAATATATTAATTTGAGAACTAGAACAGTACTTAAAATACCATATATATTTGTCCAAATCTAGCATGAATGTTAAACACAACTTAATTAGGCAGAGAATAAAAACCACATTATTAAATAGAAAGCAATGACCGCCATTAAAGGGATAAGAAACAATAAAGTTTACAGCAATAAAAAAAATTGTTATAATAAATGAATATATAAATAATTGTATTCTACTATCAATTTTGGAGAGAGAGAGAAAAGAGAGAGAGAGAGAGAGAGAGAGAGAAGAGAGAGGGAGAGAAGAGAGAGAGAGAGAAAGTGAGAGAAAGAGAGAGAAAGAGAGAGAAAGAAAGAGAAAGAAAGAGAGAGAAAGAAAGAGAGAGAAAGAAAGAGAGAGAAAGAAAGAGAGAGAAAGAGAGAGAAACAGAGAGAAACAGAGAGAAAGAGAGAGAGAGATTTCTGGGTGTTCTAGATTGCAGCCTAGAACAGCAGTTTACAGAATTTTATCTTTTGCTATTTAGGTTAATAGTTAAGTTACTAGCATACACACACTTAACTAACTGTAATAACCTGTCCGGTATTGTCTGTAATGAGCCCAGTTTTCATGGGGATTTACGTAAAACCTTTCACAGTAAGAGAGCACAGACTTTCTACTTCGGTAATCTCATGTTTTCACGTGGGATTAAGATAACAATGAAATTAGCACCAATAACACAGACAGCACATTTGAAAGAGAATAGTAACGTCTTTTAGTAATCTGTTTACCCTGCGGTGATCCATGCATAGTCTTTATCTAGCATATTAATCCGTTCTTCCTATTTGACAATCCTATGGTTATTCAAGAAACTTCTACAAATACAGAATCAGAAAAAAGAATATCAAAGACATTTTTTTATGGATTCCTAACAAATAGATACCAAATATACATACCTATAAAATAATATATATATATATATATATATATATATATACACACACATATATATATATATATATATATATATATATATATATATATATACACACACACACATATATATATATATATATATATACATACAAACACACACAATATTCCTTTAATTGTTTTTTGTTTACTTATTTTTACATAAAAGTTATGACTAAATATATTGGCTTACTCTTTGCCTCTCTCTCTGTTATAGCTTTTAAGAAATTTTCTGAGAATACTGAATACCTTTCCAAACAATCTCAAGGTATGGCACAAAACACAGCCGTTTGATTTTATTATACTGAGGGAACAGGAGAAGGAATATAGCAATTTATTTGCTCAGAGTCCCTGCTGTGAGAGTTCATGGTTATACTTCAAGATGAAAAATCAGCACTAATGAATAGTTGAAAAACATAATTGTGTGCTGAATACTGGAACTATTGAGCAGAGAAAAAGTGGAAAAGGGCAGTTATTACTTTTCATAGACCATTTTGATATTTTTCTTTTTTATTCAGAGGTCTGAAAAAAATTCTACATCCAGAAGTCCTTTATTTTTACGACGCTTTTCATTTGTGAATACAATGAACAAAATATAGCATAGAAAAATTCAATACATTTAGCTGTTTAGTCCAGCAAAGGGCTTTCTTAACAGAATAATCTTTGTCAAGGTTGAAAGAGCAATTAATGCAGTCTCAAAAATCTGGGTCATTCTGATGGAGTTCAGTTAACGTGACAGAAGTAATCATCCACTTGTGAAAATGATTTTCAGTTCATACTCAAACACCTTTCAAACACTCATGATCCCATTTTACTGACAACAATACAGGCTATAGGAACCAAATGTCCACAGGCACTTTCAGTCAGCGGTGCATATTGCCCTGCCAGTAGAAAGTCAGTGTTCCTAAGACTCGATTCTTAGTATTAATCCCTGTAAAATAGTCACTCTTTTTTGTTTTGTTTCTACTCAGGGATGAAAAAAACAATACTATCAAGGCAACAATAGGGCCCATGTCTTTCAGGGTAAAGTATTGAACACTTCTGGAACGTCTGGTTTTGTATAAATATGAGTGTATAACCCTTAAGTACATATGCGGTGGGAAGACTATGCTTGATATTTCTTCCCCCTGATAAAGTTATGAAATCACACATGGCAAATCACTTATAAAAATATGATATAAACTCTTTAAAGGGACATGAAACCCATTTTTTTTTCTTTCATGAATCAGATAGAGAATATAAATTTTAAACAACATTCCAATTAACTTCTATAACCTAATTTGCTTCATTCTTTAGGTATACTTTGTTGAAGAAACAACAATGCCCATAGGTAAGCCAATCACATGAGGCATCTATGTGTAGCTACCAATCATCAACAGCTACTGAGCCTATTTAAATAAGGATATCAAAAGAATAACATAAATTAGATAATATAAATGAATTGGATAAGTTGTTTAAAACTGTATACTCTTTCTGAATCACTTTAGAAAAAAAAATGGGCATCATGTCCCTTTAATTCTTACATTATGTATAGATATTCTTACAGAATCTTCGATCTTTGCATTTTTTTTTTAATTATCAAGTAATTTTGCAACCTGATAATGGTTGTAATTATGTTTTTTATAGGGAGGCCATTTTAGTAAAGAAAGAGCAATACAAATAAGGCCTTGCCTATGAATATGTAAGAATTGACGCCAGATTGTAAAACTGCAAACTGTAGCCTCAAATTCGACCACCACAATGATAATTTTGACAATTCTTAGGCTTGGTGCTATACAGCCGTATTACCCAAACAATACTCAAATCTGAGCACACTTCCACATCTCTCACTGACAGTTCAATATCCCCTTAAAAAATACGTTATAGATAAAACTTTATGTACTTATAAGCTGTGTTGCAAATAGTGGCAATAAACAAAAATTCCAAATAAGACAACAATGATTTTTACATTGAGATTAATAGAACAAAAAAAAAAAAGGATGAAGTACCGGAGAACTCAAAAAGCCTTTTGAAATGCAACCTTAGTGTTCAACGCATAATAGTAATTTTCAACTCCACAAGGTTGTGATCAGTTGGTTATTAAGGATATAGGGTTCTCAGTGCTGCCTGCCCTTGACAAGTCTTACCATCTACCACCTATTGGCAGCCGTAAACATGCTGTTAAGTTCAAGTCTAGCCTCCATAGTTTTCAGTATCATATTCCAAGCAGGTTAAACTGTGTAAATTGCTATAACAACCAGGTGAAAGCTTTTGATAAAAGAGAGGGACGTATTATGATCTTTTTTAGCTTCTATATTACATATTACAATGAACTGCAGAAAAAATATAATGTTAACACATTCAGTATTTTACCACCAAGCCCCGGAGAATAAAGGCAAAAATGGTCCAATGAAAACATATAGCATTTATTATTTTACTTGCTTAACACATAAACAGAACTTTGGAACAAAGAAACTTGGTAAAATACAACATAAAATGTAAGATTTCCTCAAGTAAAATAAAATAAAAAATATTAGGCAATTTTTAGTTTTTTTTTTTTAATAGAACATGCCTTTATTGTGACGTTTTGGGGCAAAAGAACTCCCTCCTCTGACAAACAAAACAGTGCAAACCAAACTTTTAAAGGCCTGATAGGCCCTCCTACTACAGTCTACCAATCAGAAGACAGTGTGTGCAACTTAAATCAGTTGAAAAGTGTAAGCAAAAAAATAAAATAAAAATTTGAAGTGTCAACAGTGTAAGGTGGTGGTGAATGAACTATGATGCTGGAGTTCACAGATCAAAAGAACAACACATAAAAGCAAAAACATAACAATATAAGATGCAAACTGACAAAGAAAATATATAACAGCAAAAGATGGCCGTCAAAGACCAGCTCCTATTGGTAGCCAGGACACACTACCTCAAGAAATACTCTAGTCTAATAGGTCAAAGAGACTCAAACAGTTAAAGACATGACTGACTACCCAAAATCATAAAGTGCCTCGATCTGTGCAGCATGACATTGGATGCCGATAGGTAAACTAAATTAAGTGGATAAAAAAATGTAACAATTCAATCTGTTCACTGACAGGAGAAAATGTGAAAATAACAGAAGATGGGATATATAATCCTACCAGGAGGGGCAAAGTTTCCGAAACCTCAAAATGCCTATAATTTACACCCCTCACCACACCCACAATTCATTTTAATGAATAGCCAAGTAGTGGGGTGATAGAAAAAGGAGTAAAAAGCATACAAACAAGAGGAACTAGAAATATAATTGTGCTTTTATACAAAAAATCATAACCACCAGAAAAAGGGTGGGTCTCATGGACTCTTGCCAATATGAAAGAAATTAATTTATCAGGTAAGTTCTTACATAAATTATGTAATTGGCAAGAGTCCATGAGCTAGTGACGTATTGGATAGAAATACCCAAGATGTGGAAGTCCACAGAAGAGTCATTAGAAAGGGAGGGATAAAATAAAAATAGCCATTTTCTGCTGAAAAAAAATAAACCCACAAAAAATAAGTTTTTCTCATAAATTTAAAGAAAAAAAACTTATAACATAAGCAGAAGAATCAACCTGAAACAGCTGCCTGAAGAACGTTTCTACCAAAAACTGCTTCAGAAGTAGCAAATACATCAAAATGGTAAAATTTTGTAAATGTATGCAAAGAAGACCAAGTTGCTGCTTTGCAAATCTGATCAACTGAAGCTTCATTCTTAAAAGCCCAATAAGTGGAGACTGATCTAGTAGAATGAGCTGTGATCCTCTGAGGTGGGGACTGTCCTGCCTCCAAATAAGCTTTATGAATCAAAAGCTTTAGACAAGATGCCAAAGAAATGGCAGAAGCTTTCTGACCATTTCTAGAACCAGAGAAGACGACAACAAATGGACTAGAAGTCTTCCTGAAAGCTTTAGTAGCTTTAACATAACATTTCAAAGCTCTTACAACATCCAAAGAATGTAAAGATCTTTCAAGAGTATTCTTGGGGATTAGGACACAAGGAAGGAACAACAATTTCCCTACTAATGTTTAAACAACGTCAGCATAACAGCCTTATCCTAATGGAAAATCAGAAAAGGAGACTTACAAGAGAGAGCAGACAATTCAACTTTTCTAGCTGAAGAGATAGCCAAAAGAAACAACACTTTCCAAAAAAGTAGTTTAATATCCAAAGAATGCATAGGCTCAAAAGCAGGAGCCTGCAAAGTCGTCAAAACTAAATTAAGACTCCAAGGAGGAGAGATTGATTTAATAACAGGCTTGATACAAACCAAAGCCTGAACAAAACAGTGAATATCAGGAAGCTTAGCAATCTTTCTATGAAATAAAACAGAAAGAATAGAGATTTGTCCCTTCAAAGTACTTGCAGACAAACCTTTATCCAAAACATCCTGAAGAAACTGTAAAATTCTAGGAATTCTAAAAGAATGCCAAGAGAATTTATGAGAAGAACACCATGAAATATAGGTCTTCCAAACTCTATAATAAATCTTCCTTGAAACAGACTTACAAGCCTGTAGCATAGTATTAATCACTGAGTCAGAGAAACTTCTGTGACTAAGCGTTCAATTTCCATACCTTCAAATTTAACGATTTGAGATCCTGATGGAAAAACGGCCCTTGAGAAAGAAGGTGTGGTCTTAAAGGAAGTGGTCAAGGCTGGCAAATGGACATCCAGACAAGATCTGCATACCAAAACCTGTGAGGCCACACTGGTGCTATCAGAAACACATATGATTGTTCCATAATGATCTTGGAGATCACTCTTGAAAGAAGAACTAGGTTGTTAAAACCAAGGAACTGCTAAAGCATCCATCATCTCCGCCTGAGGATCCCTGGACCTGGATAGGTATCTGGGAAGTGTCTTGTTTAGATGAGAAGCCATCAGATCTATTTCTGGAAGACCCCACATCTGTACAAACTGACAAAATACATCTGGATGGAGAGACCACCCCCCGGATGTAAGGTCTGATGGCTGAGATAATCTGCTTCCCAATTGTCTACACCTGGGATATGCACCACAGAAATTAGACAAGAGCTGGATTCCGCCCAAGAAAGTATCAGAGATACTTCTTTCATAGCTAGGGGACTGCAAGTCCCACCCTGATGATTGACATATGCCACAGTTGTGATATTGTCTGTCTGAAAACAAATGAATGGTTCTCTCTTAAACAGAGGCCAAACCTGAAGAGCCCTGAAAATAGCACGGAGTTCTAAAATATTGATTGGTAACCTCGCCTCTTGAGGTTTTCAAACCCCTTGTGCTGTTAAGAGATCTCCAGACAGCTCCCCAACCTGAAAGACTTCCATCTGTTGTGATCACAGTCCAGGTAGGGCAAACAAAAGAAGCCCCTTCACCAAAGAATTCTAATCAGCAAGTCAGAGAAAGTTGAATGTTGCGATTTAATTATATCAATTGTGATATCCGAGTATAATCCCTGCACCATTGATTCAGCATACAAAGCTGTAGAGGTCTCATATGAAAACGAGCAAAGGGGATCACGTCCGATGCTGCAGTCATAAGACCTAAAACTTCCATGCACATAGCCACTGAAGGGAATGATTGAGACTGAAGGTTTCAACAAGCTGAAACCAATTTCATTCATCTCTTGTCTGTTAAAGACAGAGTCATGGCAACTGAATCTATCTGGAAACCTAAAAAGGTGACCCTTGTCTGAGGAATCTAGAAACTCTTTGGTAAATTGATCCTCCAACCATGTCTTTGAAGAAACAACACTAGTTGTTTAGTGTGAGATTTGTCTAAATGTTAAGACTGAGCTAGTACCAAGATATTGTCCAAATAAGGAAACACTGCAATACCCTGTTCTCTGATTACAGATAGAAGGGCACCTTCAAAAAAGATCCTTGGAGCTGTTGCTAGGCCAAATGGAAGAGCGACAAATTTGTAATGCTTGTCTAGAAAAGAGAAACTCAGAAACCGATAGTGGTCTGGACGAATCGGAATGTGAAGATATGCATCCTGTAAGTCTATTGTGGACATATAATGACCTTGCTGAACAAAAGGCAAAATAGTCTTCATAGTCACCATCTTGAAAGTTGGGACTCTTACAAAACGATTCAAAAACTTCAGATCCAGAACTGGCCTGAATGATTTTTCTTTCTTTGGGACAATTAATAGATTTGAATAAAACCCCAGACCCTGTTCCTGAAACGGAACTGGAATTATCACCCCTGGAAGCTCTAGATCTGAAACACACTTCAGAAAAGCCTGAGTCTTCAAAGGATTTGCTGGAACGTGAGAGAGAAATAATCTTCTCACAGGAGGTCTTACTCTGAATCCTATTCGATACACTTGAGAGACAATACTCTGCATCCACTGATTTTGAACAGAATCTGCCCAAATGCCTTGGAATAATTTCAATCTGCCCCCGACCAGCTGAACTGGATCGAGGGACGCACCTTCATGCAGACTTGGGGGCTGGCTATGGTTTCTTAAAAGGCTTAGATTTATTCCAACTTGAAGAAGGTTTCCAATTGGAGTCTTTAGGGGAAGGATTGGTTTTCTGTTCCTTATTCTGTTGAAAAGAACGAAAATGATTAGAAGCTTTAGATTTACCCTTAGATCTTTTATCCTTAGGCAAAAAACTCCCTTCCCCCCAGTGATAGTTGAAATAATTGAATCGAACTGAGAACCAAATAAATTTCTACCTTGGAAAAAAAGAGATAGTAATCTAGATTTAGATACCATGTCAGCATTCCAAGATTTGAGCCATAAAGCTCTTCTAGCTAAAATAGCTAAAGACATAGATTTAACATCAATTTTGATTATATCAAAAATAGCATCACAGATAAAATGATTAGCATGTTGAAGCAAACGAACAATGCTAGACAAATCAGGATCTGTTTCCTGTTGTGCTAAGCTATCCAACCAAAAAGTTGATGCAGCCGCAACATCAGCCATAGAAATGGCAAGCCTGAGAATATAGCCAGAATATAAATAAGCTTTCCTTAGATAAGATCCAAGTTTCCTATCTAAAGGATCTTTAAAAGAAGTACTGTCTTCCAAAGGAATAGTAGTATGTTAGGCAAGAGTAGAAATAGCCCCATCAACTTTGGGGACATTTTCCCAAAACTCAGATCTAGCCGCTGGCAAAGGGTACAACCTTTTTAACCTAGAAGAAGGTTTAATCCATAGAAATAGCATCAGGAATGGGAAAAACCTTAGGAGTTTATAAACAGAATTTAAATGTTTACTAGTTTTGATATCATAAGGACTAGACTCCTCAATATCCAAAGTAACCAACACTTCTTTTAACGAAGAATGAATATACTCAATCTTGAAAAGATAAGTAGATTTGTCAGTGTCAATGTCTGAGGTAGGATCTTCTTAATCAGAGAGATCATCATCAGAGGAGGATATTTCAGTATGTTGTCGGTCATTAGAAATGTCATTAATTTTATGAGAAGTTTTAAAAGACCTTTTACGTTTATTAGAAGGCGGAATAACAGACAAAGCCTTCTGTTTTGCATCAGCAATATAATTTTTCATATCAACAGGGATATCATGTACATTAGATGTTGAAGGAACAACAGAAACTGTACTGGTACTGATGGAAATGTTTTCTGCATGCAAAAGCTTATCATGACAACTGTTACATACTACAGATGGAGATATAATCACAGCTAACTTACAACAGATACACTTAGCTTTGGTAGAACTGTTATCATGCAGCAGGGCACCAACAGTTGCTTCTGAGACATGATCAGATTGAGACATCTTGCCAAATGTAAAAGAAAAAACAACATTAAAGCAAAATTGACAATGTCCTTATATGGCAGTTTCAAGAATGGGGAAAAAAGCAAACAGCATAGCCCTCTGAGCATATATAAGGCAAGAGGCATATAGGAAGTGGGGTGAAAAAAAACAAATTTTTTTGGCGCTAAGTATGACGCACAATGCAAAAGGAAGTTGAATTTTTTTTGGCGTGATTAACATCCGGAAATGACGCAACTCGTGTCATAACAGACGCAACCTTGTGCAAGGAAACCTGGCATCAACTAAGACGCAAAAAATGATGAACTTGCGCCATCAAAGACGTACCTAAATAACAGCATTTTGCAACCTCGCGAGCCTAATTTTGCCCGCAAAATTTAAAGAAAAACAGTCAATTTGAAAAAAAGGACTATACCCCAGGTAAGAAAAATAACTTCCTAAAACATGCTTCCCAAACTGAAACTGACAGTCTGCAAAAGGAAATATACATAGACCTGACTCATGGCAAATATAAGAAAATACATATATTTAAAACTTTATATTAATACATAAAGCGCCAAACCATAGCTGAGAGTGTCTTAAATAATGAAAACATATTTACTAAAAGACAAACACTGTACTCTGAGAGGAATTGGGCTTCAAAATGCTGAGAAGCGCTTATCATAGAAGAAAAATCAAGCACAAACTTACTTCACCACCTCCATAGGGAGGCAAAGTTTGTAAAAACTGAGTTTTAGGTGTGGTGAGGGGTGTATTTATAGGCCTTTTGAGGTTTGGGAAGCTTTGCCCCTCCTGGTAGGATTGTATATCCCATATGTCACTAGCTCATGGACTCTTGCCAATTACATGAAACCAATAGTCCATATATGCTTTTCCATTGAACATAGGGGTAATCAAATTCATTGTATTATTATTTGTATGTAATTAGTTCCATGATCAGTTCTTATTGTTCTGGGGTTCCTTTACACCTTCTGGACTGCAGTTTGAATACCTGCAATTACAGACTGTTATTGGATAGTTTATTTTTATTTAGTTAGCCCCTTTGTGTTCTTCTAATAATGTGTTATCAATTTTACACCATTGCTTCAAACATCATATACATTTCATAATAAGGCTCGAGTCCCTAGGGTCCGCTCTCATATAACCCATAATTATCGAAAATGTTGGTATATATGTTGTTCACTGAGAGTGCAGGGATTCGTATGTTATGTTAACTTCTTTTGTTAATTTATGTGGATCAATTGTTTTATAACCATCTCAAGTTGAACATATTTTGGGTCTTATTATAACTACTTGTTTACAGTTTAAATCTCCGTAGCGAGAGGCTGCAACTGGAGAGTATTTCTCTATTTCAGGATTGGTCAGTTAGGTCACACACCCCTGAGTTAGTTGACCTATCCCTGAACACATTATATAATGACT